>NC_090197.1:50602050-51209133 GCF_033026475.1 Channa argus
TTGAAATAATTGGCATATTATTCTCTCCAAACTGGATCTGAATATTAATATGTTGAACTAAGCCCTTGGCAGAGGAAGTTGTTGTCCTTTGCAAAAGAATATTAATGAACAGTCTTTGTGTTTGCGCACACGGTGATGGCACAACTGCTGTCTGTGAAGGTTTGTGTATCAGCTAATGACACCACCTTAAGAGTCGGACTGTGTGACTTGTCATTTCACTCTAAGAGCTGTTGCGTCCTTTTTCCACGAGGAGGAAAATATGCTGCTCCATACATACAGCGGAAATCACCCAGCAGCTTCTGGTGTTATTTCAGTCATTGTGTGATTTTTGTGTGATTTTCTTTGAACAGGAACTGCAGCAGCAGCTGATAATTGAAACGCGGAATCTAAAGAAAACGAGAAATTTCCACCAGAAGCTTATTCTACAAGAGAAAAAGAACAAAGGTTGGATGCCCATTTCATTATGTTCAGTATGTACAAACATGCCAGGCTTAGCTTCCTGCATGGCCTATAAATCAGTCTGTCTGTATCCAAAAGGGTCCGAGAGCAAGCTGATGCTATGCAAGCTCAAGTCACAGCTCGAAGAACTCCGATCCAAAGTGTTCTTCTTGGATTGTGTAAAGAAATACCTTGAGGTACTGAAGTCTCTCACACATTCGCCAGTAACTGACTCCTCTACCGGTTTCACATAATTCTCTGGTAATTGCTTGTTTTCTTTCAGGTTCTAAGTGTGGAACAGTGGGGCTTGGAGCTTTCATTGTTACCCTCTTTGGCCACCTGTGGACAAGGATTTTTGGACCTCCAGTCCACCGAGAACCCTTCTGGTTTGAGCTTTGGCACCAGCAAAGGGAAGAGGACGCTGCAGGCTGGGTCTCCTCTGGGCCTCATGGCTTACCTTTATGCCAGGTATTAATGACGAGGCTTTGCATTTCAAATGTCTTCATTGCTTTTTTTGTTTGTTTGTTTGTTTGTTTGTTTTTCAGATAATTATGAGGTGTTGTCATAATTTCCCTTTCCCGCAAATTCAATGATGATTTTGATGATGAAAATGATTTTACTTGAATGTGATACAGAAATCTACTACAATGTGGGAATTGTTTGGTCACAAATTGGAATAAACCATGTTTTCCCAAGTATCAGTTACCTGGAAATTAAAGGTGCTTATCGGCTCAGTGGTTATAATGCAGTAGTTTATGTGACTTAATACAAAGATTGTGTGAGGCGTGAAAATCTGTTTAATCGTTATTAATTGCAAGATTATACAAGAGCTAATAAAGAAACGAAAAAAAAAAAAAGACAAAATCATTTGCAGTAATTTAAAGCACCTCGTTAGAATTCACCTCTGGAAACCTCCCTTTGAAAGTATTCTGGAAAAAACCTCCTTTTTGTTCTTCGGTACATTTATTTATGTTTTTACTTAACATAATAATGAAACCGTGTTGCTCTCGACACTTGACTGTCACTGGGTTTGTTATCGTCACAGAAATGCTGCTGTGGAGGGCTACATCCAGCAGTTCCTCTACACCTATCGGTTCTTCTGCACTCCTGAACAGTTACTGCAGTTCATAATGGATCAATTCATCAGTGCTGCGAGGTAAAGTGTATTTTAGCTTCCTGTAGATTTCTTTGTATTTTTGCAGCACAGTTGGTCAAAGTATTCCAAAAAGTCCACCCTCTCCTCTAAACTGTAAAACATAGTTTGAAAGGTGGTCGTCTATACAATGATTATATTTGTTGTCCATGTCAGAGAAGGTTCAGAGATGTCGCGAGACAGAGAAAAGATCGTCCATCGGAGCTTAGACCTGCTCCATTTCTGGATAACAGACTGCAAACCAATGGACTTCACACCGAAGTCCAGCCTTGTGGATACATTAGAAAACTTCCTTAATGCTGAGGTACGGTGCACATAACCTCTTATTGACTGTTTCAGTACTCGTTAGTACTTTATGTTTTCCTTGTCATTTGTTTTGTCTGAAGTTTCCCCACTTTGCCGGGTTACTGCTGCTCATATTAACTACTTGGCTCACTGTCTGTTTAGGAGAGAGTAAACTGCTGACAGACTTTACACATTAAATAAAGTAAAAATGGTTCATAAACGAGATGACATAAGAACAGCCTTAAATAAAGGTAAAAGTTTTAATTCTTGAAAATCTAGTAGTTTAAAGTTAACACTTAAAATTACTTTACGGCTGGGGATGGGCCTTGGGTGTGGAAGTGTCTTCCACACGTAGTCCGGATGAGCGGGGCGCATACCTCCGACCCATTGGTCAGTAGGTGGCCACTCTACCAACTGCGCCACCTTTGCTCTCCTCAGTTTTACTGCTTTGAATATTTTTTGGATTTATTGTTTTTTTTTTTATCAGTTACACAGAGTCTAAAGTCTCATTTTGTTTTTCCTACAGGTGATTCCTGTTGACAGCCGTGGAGAAGCCCTCCTCTCTTCTCTCCACAGCCCCCCAAACACAATTTGGAGCCGAGGAAGAGGAAGCCTCATTAGCCTGGAGGAAAATGAGGACTCTGTGTGTTTGCATTCAGGTACTGGGGACCTTGAGAGAAAGGTTAGTAGCACAATGACAAGTGATGCCACATTATTGTCATTGCTATTAGTTATGATTATTTTGTAAATGCTCGGTACCACCACCGCTGAAAATGAGACACTAATGTAGCCTAAAACAGGCGTTTTAGGTTTGTGGGGCATAAATATGCAATAGAAGCTGCAGTTAATTAAACAGGACATCATTTAGAGGAGACCTGCTGCAGGCTGTTCATGTGATTTTTAAACACAAATCTTACGACTTGATTCTATTGATTAGTTGCTGTTGAACAGGACCACGTTATGACATTAGCGTTATCACCCTTCATCATGTTCATTTCCCAATATTTCAGTGGAGAATCTCAAGTGTGGTGGAGCCCTCTGCATCCGTGGCTAAAGACAAGGCCTTCTCCATAGCCGCAGCGCTACCTGTGCCTTGCTACGGGTCCCTGGTGGGTGACCTCTCCAACGCCTGCCTGCACAGTGTGGAGCGACTCCCCTTCAGCCAGAGTGAATATGGCGCACAGCACATTGCCCAGCAGCTCACCCTCCTGCAGCAGGTTTGCTCATCCTCTGTGTATCCAGTACACCGCCTCACATCAGTGGTGTTGTTGGCCATTTTAACCACTAGAGGGAGACATGTCTCTTTAAATGCAAAGGAAGTGCCTTCATCCACCGACCCATGATTTCACTTTTGTAATGCAGGAAATCTTCCAGGGATGTCACCCAGTTCATTTCCTTAACTCCAGAGTACAAGGAGTGAGGGACAAAGTCTTGAGCCCTAACAAGTGAGTATAGTTAAATCAAAAACCCTTGTCATACATAAATGTGGCCTTAATGCTGTTCAGCTTCTTTAAGCTGCTTCTGTCAACAAAACGCGGCTCTCAATATGCTCCAATCTTCATTTTGCTCATGTACTGGCTCCACGGCATCAGCAGCATAACGTGTCATATAACATGCTTGTTGGAAATACTTTGCTCCCAAAACAAAAATGGCCATTTAACAATGATGCCATTTTACATCATTTAATTTGGACTTAAACCAGATTATTATGCATCATGTATGACTTAATCATAAATAGTTCTAGATTCATTTTTCTGCAGCAACATATGGATGGAGGACAAAGGGAAAACGGGAAACTATAACATAGTGTCCGAGTTCAACGCTGAACCACTGCAGGCCTCAAAGCTTCTTCTCGCTGTTGAGAACGATGCCTAAAATGTCGATCAAAACCACTGTAGCTCACAGGATATTGACATCTAGTGATGGTGAAGGTTACAGCATAGGAGTAAATATTCATTAGAATTAAATATTCATGACTGCTGCCTATTTGAGGAAAAGGTGGCATCAGAACGTTTCTGCAAACAGAGAAAAAGCAGGCAACTGCTTATCATGTGAGAGTAATGTCTCTTATGTCGTCACCTGCTGCCATAAAACACTTTATGATTCATTACAAAACGTATGAAACCATAGATCTGCCTTTGTTTTTTCTGCATCTATTAAATAAGCAATTGATGAACTTTATACGGTCTGTGTATCGTTTTATGATCTTTATTTATGTACGTTCTTTTCCATCACTAATTCCATTACTACATTTGAAAAAAGAAAAAAAAAAAAGAATTTTTGGTACAATTGAAATTGATCTATCCTCCCTGCAACAGGAATGTGTCTCACCATTACATCCCACCAGCAGAGGGCAGCAGTCAGCTTGAAGGGACACCGTCGGGTGGCCACCTCCAGCAGCTGCTCACATACGCTGACAGTGTCACTAACTGGATCTCTGCTGAAATAGTCATCTGTGACTCTGTCAAGGTGAGAAGAGACGGAAACCAGGAAAGTAAACAGGGTCAGCTGGGAAATAAGAGTCGACCATTAGTGTCACAGCCTGTCTCTTGATTTCTCACAGACTTTCCCCATATGTGCTTTCTGTTTCCTCCCCGGTCTCATGGTTGAATGGTTTATGGACACAATCCAAAACGTGTGGATCTGAAACCTGAAGCTGTCATTTGTGTCTTACATGCTGAGACACAGAGTGATTGTTATTATGGGCGATTTGTTTTTTCCCTCTTCAGCGTCTTACCATCTTTTCATAAAGAGATTTATTTAGATTTATTTTAATCTTCCATATTAACATTACAGCTCAGATGCTCCAAACTGCGTCTGCTGCTTTAGCTTCAACCTACATTTCAATTGCTTTCATCATGTTAGTTCATTTCCACTGCTTTTATCCGTTACTTCTTAAATGACAGTTTATTGTTGCTAATGTACAAGCCAAGCATTGAACTGCATTCACCTCTGCGGCTGCATTCACACACACACACTTGAAAATAAAAAGACATCGGGAGCAGATATCATTCATACAATAGCACTTTGCCATGTGCTGCTGCATCAGAAGAAAGTAGAGGAAGCCAGACGGGACTCTTTTTTTTTTTTTTTTTTTTTTTTTTTTTTTTTTGTCAAACGTTCACAGTTTTAGTATGTAAAAGCACGAACGGAGAACCACTTGCTTTCATGTTGTTTTGGCCTTTTTATAAATTAAATTTGTATTCTTAATATCACTGTGTGTTAAAAGGAGACAGAGAAGGAAGTAGTTATGCCAGTGTTGGCTGTCCATCAAATCAAGAGACACACATCATGGAAGTAGTTTTGCACCGTCTGTGAGAAACCAAAAATCTCTTTAATGATCAATTGCTAGAATTTACACTCCCACATACAGAACTCAAGTCTTTATACAAAGCAAATTAACCCATATTTTAAAATGTTAATTCCCGCAAATATTTTCAATTTTGCCAGGAAAACATTTTGCACATTTACAACATCGGCTTTGAAAGAGTTGGGCTCCCCTGTTACCTTTCTTGCTACTTATCTCGGGTCATTTGTTTTGTTCTTGTGTAAAAATCATGCTTCCGCTGAAACTGTACATTTCAGAGTTCGTATCTCATATGCAAATGACAATTCAAGACAGTCTTTGCACCTTGAACCAAGAAGCACTTTTAAATTTTCTTCAGAAATTGTATTTTTTTGTTAAATAGAAAAATAATGAGCAGCGGTAATGCAATTGTAGAGCAGTCCACGGGGTACTGATATAATTCACTAGATATACTAATATTTTTGCATTGGACAGGCTTCATTATGCAGTCTCCTACCAAGACAAGCATACCAAGAGCACAGAGCTGCTGGAGTTTTGCATTTTGCCTTTAATAGCATTTTCTCCTCACTTCTTGTAATTGCAAACACTTCCTTTCTCTTGCAGACACAAGCAGCTTTGCTGACCAAGTATCTGTGGATCGGAAAACACTGCTACGAATCACGGAACTTTGCCACAGCCATGCAGGTCCTCAGAGGTCTGGAGAACGTGATTGTCAGGCAATTACCGGTACGGCTGCGTCTCATAAATTACTCCTCACACCAGTTGTGGGTTGGTGTGTAATAAGTCAGGTGGCCTCCAGCTAAATGTTTTCTTCAGCCGCGATAGAACTTGCATGGTTTTTAATTAGTTTCACAAATGAGAAATTAGCATTAATGCATTTAAATAAGATGTAGAAAATGTGAGCGCACTGAGGAAGAATGTGGCTCATGAAAAGGAGTCATTTTTTTACAAATCCATGAAATTTCCATATTTTCATCTAAAGGCAGGTTATATTCATTGAATCTGGTGTTGCATTAACGCCATAGTATAATGAGTCTTCATTATGGAGCTACTAAATAAAACTCTATCCTCTCTTGCCAACAGGCTTGGAAACATCTGTCTTCCAAGGTGTGTGAGATCCTGGAGGAGCTACGAGCCGTGCAGGTGTGTGTGTATGTAGGCGTGTTTGAGCAGTTCCACACATGTGTGGTGCTTGTAACCGAAGGCGAGGCTGCTCACATTCTGTGAAACTGGGCTGCAGGGCAAACAAATCAATAGAAAAACAGCTTCAAGCTACTTGCATGTGTGCTGAGAGCTTCCAGCTGGCTCTGCATCTGAAAGTTACCCTCCACAAAACCTGATCAGTGGTTTCCCAGCTTTCCTATCCAGCCGTAATACCTGCAAATTGTTGGCTCAATAGCGTTGAAATGTAAACAGGTTGAATGTATTGAGCCTTCTCAGGCTGCACTGGAACATTATTACTGTATCGAGCACCTTTGACTTATTTAGCAGGTTTCACATTGTTCTGTTCCACTAGGTAAAGTGCGCTAATAAATTCCTGTCTCCTCAGGTGTTTCTAAAAAGTGACGACCTTTGTCTGATGGGAGGACAACACTCGAGGAGGAGGCCCACCCTGCCGTCGGTTCACATTCTGGCCATGCACGTCCAGCAGCTGGAGATCGGAGCCTTCACACTTACGACTGGAGCGTACAAGTGGACAAAGCTCAGGTGAAGGGAATTTTTGTAATAAGGTTTGACTCAGCTTGTGTGTCTGTTATTTCTAACTTCTTAAAGCCACTAACAAATCGTTCATTACGTTTTAAAATAAATTGGAGGTTCAGATTTTCAGAAGCCTATTCGTTTTTCCAAGTTCAGTGTGACTCTTCTTCATAGATAAACCGGACGTTCCAGTGAATTGCGTACCTGTTTTTAACGTGTTGACCTTAAATGCCTGAATTCTGACTTCTCCCAAAATAGATCACAAGGTTTTTTTGAAGTTTTTATTGTTTGTGTTTTTATGTGTGTCCACCCGCAAAATATGAAACATTCCAGTTTATGGTGTAGAAAGAAACTAAAGGAGAAATTTCCCTGTTTAAACAACAACGTCCATGCTGGGAAATGTCAAATCCTCCCCCGTAACTCGATCATTCACTGCATGTTGGAGTTTGCATGTTGGTGAAACATTCATTCCGACAGGGAAATTAGCCTCGTGTTTATTCTTGTAGTAACACAAAATATGAGCAGTTAATGTCATTAGCTGAAAATTAGCTCATTCCCCACATCCTGAGTGTCTGCGTATGATAAAGTTGGCCAACTCATTACAAGGACATATTTTCCTGTGTCCTTCTCCTTTGCTTCAATATGGCTGACCAGATGCTGAGGTCACAACAAGTGGCGGTTGGATAGTAATGGCACAGCTGTTGGATTTGGGAAACTGGTCGAGGTGCCAGTGTTGCACCAGATGGTGCCTGTGGGATGGGGTTTGATTGGAAAAGAGGTTTTGGGCCAGATGCTGAGAGGATAGAGGGTGTAACCAGATGTTCAGGTCAGGACATCTAGCAGGGACAGGCAGAGACACAGCTGGTTACTGCGGACCGTGGGTTATCCTCACTCTGTCCCAATCAGGTCACAGACAAAGCTTCTAAAAGAAAAGAACAAGTAGAACATGCACCTATATACTTTTCACGGTTCAATCATTGGTTTCCATCTCATGTTGCTCCCTCCATTCACGTGTCTTACTAGGAGCATAGCAAAGGCCGTGAGTCAGGTCCACGCCTTCCAGGAGGCAGCGTACTCCTACAGGCCAGACCGGGAGTTGCAGGCATACATTCGGCGCCGCGTCGCCCGGCTTGCCGCCACCGACATCCACCTTTTGGCCGCTGACAACGATGCCAGCGTCCAGCAGTCCAGTGAGCGACAAACACGGAGGATCCAGAACACGCTGAGGCGGGTTAAGGCCACCTTCCTGTGAGCATTACCCTAGTCACATCTCACAGCCCAGAGCGAGACACCATCACCACCAGATGAACACAACATGGCCCAGCCACAACCCTGTGATGCCTCCCTTTTCCTGGCAGAGGAGCCTTATGGACAGAGAAACCTTTAATTTTTTTGTCTGCTGTTGTTTGGTATTTGTTAACTGCTCTTGAACTCAATAATACTTCACCAATTTAGACTAGAGGCACGACATTAGTTACTCCCATCTTTACATTCCACAGGGCGGCACATCAGTTTAGTTTTGACTTGGTTTCTCCACAAAACCAGAAGGTCATGTTTATTTACAGCAGTCCTTTCTCAGCTTATATGCTCATATGTTTTTATTATGTTCATGAACTGACGCTGTAAATCTAGCTCTTAAAGAACTCGTATAAGCTGAAAGCATGTCCAACAGCAGAACTGGATAACCAGCATGGCAAAGTGGGAGATTGACCTCAAAAGCAACGGTGTCTTTGTGTAACTGTGTGCCAGTGTCCTAATTGGATTTGTTTGGGAATATGCACCTTTAAAGCACAACGTCTTTGTTGCTTTGTTAACTGGCCATCAGCAGGTGAACATTTTCAGATAAAGCTACAGTGTTTAACCTTTTACATTTAAAAAAAAGAAAAAGAAAAAATGGAAATATGCTCCAAATCATATTTTAATATTGACAAATGCTGTCAAAGCCTCACGTCATCAAGTCTCACTGAACAGAATTGGCAGCAGTGCAGAGAAATTCACTCTGCCAACCAATGAAGGGATTTTAAACTAATAAAAAAAAAATAAATGAATGAATCTCATCGTCACCTGGATGTCAGAGAACCCGCACTGGAATGTTGGGTAGAGTGGATCCATTTTGAGTCTTGTGTTAGTGCTAAGTTGCATATTTTACCTTGAATAATAATAATAATTCACCTTTATTTGAGTTATGACACATATATAGCATAAAACGAAACAAAACATTGTGTTGGAGCATGCTGACACACTAAACTTAGTGGTGAACGAGGTTTTCCACCCGTGAACTCCTGAACTTTTGGAAAGTAGGTGCAGGTCAAGGCTTCTCTCCACGGACACGTTGTGTTTTTAACACAAAATGTAATAACTGGTTGGGCAACAAATGAAACATTTCCAATCCTTTGCTTTTATCTCGTGTCCATAAGGCAGATCAGTCGCTCGAATGTGTAGGTATCAATTTCAGAAAGCAACAGGAAATGGTCGGGCTCGGCCCTCGACTGCTGAAGCTCTCCACCCATTTATTAGTGAGAGCAAGCATGAGAAGACTTGTCTTTGTGGGAGCAGAATACTGTCCACAGTGCACAGAAAGGGGAAGACACAGGGGGTTGAAAAGGGAAACAGCAGCTTATTATTACCTTGGGCCCACCCTGGCAGATGAATCCATCCATGTCAAACATGCAAATAAAATACACTGCAGAACTGTGTTTCGCTTGTAGAAAACAGGACATAATGCAGAATGTATTCAATTTACTAAAGTGTTTATTGAACATCAATTTTGCTTAGACCTACAACAGGTACTGTACATCTGTATGTTCAGCAATTAGGACTTTATATGACTATGTTGGTAAATGAATCTGTCATTGATTTCATTTAAACAGCACAAAATGGAATAATTGTGTTTAGAATCTGTAATGACAATACTTTACCATTACAGAGAGCGTAAAGGGACGTCAGTCTGCACAATGGCTTTGAGGGATTTTGTTGAGTCCTGTTGGTTTTTCCTATTTTTTTCCCTGCTCTCTCACCGTGGTCTTCTGCCGTGAAACAAAACCATGGAGACAGAATGTGATATGCTATGAGGATTTGCCTTATTTAGCCAAATAAATTAGATTTTTTTTTTTTTTTTTTCAGCGTTGTTACATCTGTCATTGTGGGAATCGGGTGGGAGGGTTGAAGCTGTGGTTTATTTCCTTTCCATTGTCTCATGCTGTGTTTGCACATTTGATGAAGCAGATGAGACATGAGACAGTTATTAAATCAGATAACGGAATATTTCATTTGATATGTGGGGTATGTTTTGACAAATATACATGTTTGTTTTGTTTGTTTGTTTGGTTGGTTGTTTTTCTTTTTTTTTTTTTCAAAAAATATACCTTAACATATATATATAGTGATATCTTTGTGTGGACGGCTTTGATCAGCACATCTTCTGAACAAACTCATACAAAAGTTTAATAACACCAACATATGGGGGCTTTGGAGGGGCATGAGAAGCATGTTAACTTCAGTCATGTTGCTGTTGTGTTGATTTTATATATGTATGAAGTTCACACTTAAAATTAGAAAAGGTTAGGACTTGTCAAGGTGAAAAAAACAATCTAAAGTATGTTTTAGTGGTGTTAAACTGGTGGAATGTCACTAAATACAAGTACAATTTGGCGTTTCCGTCATCTTTTAACATTTACTCCCTAACAAAGCGCTTTTTACCCAACTTTGTGTGACAGCTGTCGTCACCTCTTAATAAATATTTGCGTAGAAACTTTTCCAACATATCTCATGAATGAGTTGTCTTGAGTTACATGTTTTATCGGGACAGCCATGAAAACCAGGTTTTGGATCTTCAAACCACAATAAAATATCTGGCCCATCTCTAAATATCATATAATAACAGCACGTGTGTATTTTCAGGTGCTAGTGTCTTTAGTCACTTGGAGCAATTTAAGCTCCACTGTATTATATATGTAATCAGTATTAAACGGTTCATAACAGGCTGTTAAGTAGATGTAGATATTGGGAATTTAACGCTGGTTGTGTGACTCATGGCTTCAATGTCTCAGTAAGAATCCCAGTCCCGTGAGTACAGCTGCTGGTGTGGGACAGACGAAGGACCTGCAGGCAGAGCTGAGGAAGTGGTCTCAGCGTGAAGGCGACGTCCCGGGCGCTGTGGATTGTTATCCGACGGGAGCAGGGCGGACCTTCAAAGCAGCGGAGATAAAGGGCCCCAAAAGGCCGCAGGGATTCCCGCGTCCAGAGCGAGAGATCACGGATGAAGGCGATAACGAGGCCCAGCCTCTTATCTGTATTGTCCTATAACTAAACGGTCGCTTTAGTGGCTTTGTCCCTGAGCTGCCGCCTGCAGAGGTCTCACCGAGGTGGGTCGTAAATCCCACAGGTTGGTGTCGTCCGATGGAAAGTTGTGTGTCGGATTATGTGCTACTGTCATCAATCCTGGTAACAGAATGCAAATAGCTGAGAAGAGCCAGTAAAGCTCGCGTTTTCCAAATTCTACTTTGATTCATCTCAGCTCGAGCTTGTGTCGATCTCATTTATAAGTTTGATATCTAACATTTTGTAGACTTTGGTATGTGAGTCAGTCCATATAAGTCCTTTTCTGGGGCTTCTCCCGGCATCCTCGCAGCTTGTTTAGGCACATTTACATTTGAAAAGGGCGACAATCAAGCGTAATTGTGTTGCTACTGTAGTAGCTTTGATCTGTAATGTTTGAAGCGCCTGTGCCAAACGCTGGCGATCGGGTTGCTGGCGCCAGCCGCTCACCGGGGAATCAAAGACATGTCAATACAAAACCAGTGAGGAGTTGCTTGTGTTTCCAGATTCACTGCGCAAGTTGGGTTTTTGTGAATCTAAAATTCAGAAAGTGTCGCTTTCTAAGCGGCTCCGACGCTGGGTTTTACGCGCACAGCAAGAGGAGCTATTGTTTATGCTCCCGTCATTATGGAAAGATAATTAATGCTTGGAGCTAAAACTGAACACATTTGTTGCTTTTAAAAGTAAATCCACTGAATCAGCCAAGCAACACATTATGTGAGGAGAGACTGATACGGGTTTTTTTTAAACCTTTGTTTTCCCCACGTATTATTTGCTTCAGAAAAAAAAAGCCAAACAAGCAATTTATTCCAAAATAAGATGCGTGCATCCGTTTGGTGAGAATCCAAGACAACCATTTATTCAAAGTTCATTTTACTTATTTGCTACAATATACCTTTGCAAACTATTCAATTTGATAAACTTACGGTTAAAATGAGACCTTCATCCTGTTGCTTCTCTGCTTGTATGCAGCAGCAACATTAAGGTAGAGGGGGTGTCCCCGCCTCTGTATCCCAGATTTAGTAGCCTGGGCGGACAAATGTATGAGCTCAGGAGGGTTCTCACAGACTCGGCGGCGCCAGGTCTTCACACCCTCACAGGATATGTAAAGACTTCAATAACGAGCCAATAAAGCCCTAATCATCGAGAACGATCAGGCGTTAACAAGGGCCTGTACATATGCAAATTGCAGTGAGGGGCCAGGGTCCTATAAAAAGCCGAGTCGGGCCGAGAGCCGCAACCGCACACTCCCTCTGACATTTGGTGGATTTACAGGTCACTGATCCAGCACTGCGAACATGGTGAAATACTTTTCTGTGGACTGGCTGGCCCAGAGCTATCACAACCCTGCTCTGACCGAGGACCGTGGAGGTGCCATGAATAACGCGCCAACTTGCAGACCTCATATTCCCTGTATGGTGCAACCGCGACCCCCGACTTATGGCAAGGGTTACCTGCAGCCAAAACTCAAACCATCAAAGCCCGTTGCGCACACGGACCCAGTGGAGAGCAGCGGGAGTCAGGACTGTTCGCTTTTGCATCCAACTAGTTGCGCTTCACCAAGTAAATAACACAAATGTGTCCTGTTACCTTCAAACAATAATTCACCTCTGACCCATAAACAGTGTTTGTAACCTTTTTTCCCCCCCTAAACTTTAGTTTCAGAAATGAGCGAATATTCCTCCGGCTACGAGAGTGAGACGGCTTCTTCTGATTGTCTCTCTCTGGACGAGGAAAGCAAGGTGGAGGAGGAGGCACCAAAGCGCCGTGTGCGCACAAAATTCACCCCGGAGCAAATCAACAAATTGGAAAAGATCTTCAGCAGGCACAAGTATCTGGAAGCTGGAAAGAGACTGAAGACAGCACAGAAGCTGAACCTCACAGAGACACAGGTACGTGCAAACACATAAGTCAAAAGACACTTTGTTCATATGAAGTGTCAGAGGACGTTCCACTGGATACCAACTGAATTTTTATTTATTTATTTATTTTGCGTCCTCTCAGGTCAGATCCTGGTTTCAGAACAGGAGGATGAAGCTGAAACGGGAGCTGCAAGACTACCTCGCTCCTCAACTCCCAGCGGTGATGTTCCAGCCTCTGGCCCCGTTTCAGTATCACAGCATAGCCGGACATCCAACCCACTATCCGTCCGCCGGCCCGGCCTTTTGCCCGCCGCTCCACATCCCGCAGATGGTCCTCCAGCAGAACATGGCCCATCAAAACCCCCCTCACCTTATGCTATATAACCAACACTTCTACTGAAAAGCTGTCAACTAAAAGACTTGTCCAACTAAAACACTTACAACCCAGAGAAGGACAATCCAGAGATGATCTTAGTATTATATTTGATACATACGTTGTATATATTTATCACAAAGCTCTATTTATAATTAAATAAAGTTTATCTTCTATATTGCAGCACTGGAGTGTGTACTTTCTGTTTGCTTTGTAAACTGCTAATGCCTGGAGCCATGAGATACAGCTGATGACATTATGGTGGGATTAGTTCAACTTGAATGGATCATCTTGTCTTCGATCTTTAGGAGGATGAAGGCGGGAGGACTGAGCTGATAAAACTGGCAGTTGTCCATTAGGTCTTGAGCTTCTCACCACAACCCATTGTGTGGGTCTCCTGGTTTGATTCGCTCATAAAAGCAAGATAATAAATAATAAATTCAATCACAAATTGATTTTGTTCTAATCACATCCTCATAAAGACCTGCCAGCCAAAATACGCACACTGCTTTCATGTGCGTGTGTCCACATGTGCACTTCAAAAGCCAACTAACGGGGACATCTTGGTCACAATTATCAATTAGTCCTGATTATCCGCTCATTGATGCGTTGACACTTAGCACAGGAGCCCTGTGGCCTGGCTCCAAAGGGTCTGGGGTTTTGTGTGGGTCAATAAACGACGTGTGGGTTGAAGGGGAGGCCTGAGGTTTAACCCTGATCATGTGATGAGATTTGCAGATAGTAAAGTTAATTCGCAACGACATTTAAGATTAACAGCCTACATATAATCAGATGCTTTTTTACTTCAATGGGAACGTTTAGCAGATGCATGAGGATTAACAGGCCCTCAAGCAACAGTCTGCTTCAAGATCAAACGGAACTTTTGTTACTTTCTGTCGGTGACTGCGGGCACACACGCACACACACACTGTCCAAACATAACAAAGACTTCGTCACTGGGTGGCTTGACGCGCAGACAGCTGGGCGCTTATGTCTGCAGCTCCATAAAGTCGCCAACGGCCTGGAAATATGTCTATATTAGCAACACAGCAAGTCAGGAGGTTGAGGTTTAACAATACCAACAAACGCCTGCTTGGATAAAAAAGGAGCCGTCACCTTGACGCACGTCATTTTGTGGAACGTGGAATCCCCCATATTTTGGGTAAAGACACACGAGGAGCCATAAGTGGCTGTTAATGTGACGTTTTCGCTGCACATCTTGTATTCAGTGCGGATATAGGAACCACTTATCACCTGAATCACTTTACGCACAGTTCATTTAGGCCGAACTGCCGTGTAACTGATACCCAGACTTACTGGCGCCAGAGCATCTCGGACAGCTACGAAGGCGAGAAAACCCTCAGCCCAGCCTCCATTAACCTCAATTACAAGGACAATCAACGTTGTATCGTTCCGTTGAGATCTTTTTGCATATGCAAATAAAGAAGTGTAACCCTCCTATATGAGGCCAAGAGTCACCCAAGGGACAGAATCATCTTGACTCATCTTGAGACCACCACCCGGATGCAACATGGCAAACTTCTCTGTGGAGTGGCTTTCCAAAAGTTATTATGAGGATATCATCCTGCAGGCTAGAGATGACGCACTTCACTCAAAAGCCCAAAGTGAGGAGGGGGAATTTACACAGGAATCAAGGAGCCAATACTCTCCGACCTCACCGAACAGTAAGTTCGCTGATAACCTTTGTCTTAAGAGCTGAAATCAACAGGTCTTTGTATGTGTAGGCGTCGATTGTGAGTAAATGAATTCGCCGCTCTGTTCCTCAACCCAGAGAGCTGCGATTATTCTTCGGGGTCTGAGAGCGAAGTGGGAGATGACAGCGAAGGCGAGGCCACGCAGCAGCGACGGTTAAGGACCAAGTTCACCTCCGAGCAAATCAGCAAACTGGAGAACACGTTCAGGAAGCACAAATATCTGGGTGCTCCACAGAGGAGGAAGATCGCCGAGAAGCTGAACCTCTCAGAAACTCAGGTGGGTTTCAAACAGGCCCAGGTCTCCAAGAATGTTCGTTTTCATATTCCACTGGTTCAACGTGTATAAAGACGTGCAGCTCATGTTGTGTGATTTTAAACAACAGTTTAAAGTTAATAACTCTGTTTATAGTAGCTGACGGCAGTGTGTTGCTCTCTCCAGGTGAAAACGTGGTTCCAGAACCGAAGGATGAAGCTCAAACGGGAAGTCCAGGATTTGCGCACAGAGTTTTACTCAGTCTCGGCCGCTCTGCTGCCGCCCCCGCTGTTTCAGCACCCCGCCCTGCGTGGACAGTTCCCCGCCAGCAGAGGCCTCTACCAGGAGCTGCAGCCGCCGCCCGCCGGGGCGACCCTCCCCGCCCCTCTGCACCAGTACCCCCCCCACGCTGTCATCCTGCCTCCACACTTCTACTGAGGTCCCAGAAATGTTCAACCAAACTCTTGTCTAGAATCTAGATACGTGTTTTCCCATTGCTCTCTCTAAAAGAGGGGTTGTGAATATCATTGATTTCAACATGTTGGAAGCACTACAGTAAATATAAATGTAACGTTTATGAATTAATTAAATAATGTAAATATATTTGTGGTAAACTCTCTAAAATAAAACTCAGTGAAAAAGTACACGTTGCCTTCGGGTCTGAATTGTAAGTGGGTTGGAGTAATGAGTACTGGCCAGCAGGTCCCTGTCAGCTGCGGGCAAATGTTTTCCTTTGGCGTCCGGTATCACTGCTCTAAGCTGTGCTCGCCGCCTCCTGTATCGTATAGATTTGCATGTGCAAAGGCAAATCAAAGCGGCGCTAACTGCTAGATAATTGAGCTCCATTGTGTCGGGATGGAACAATTCGCACTTACTTGACAGGATGCTGGGCGACGGCGCCGTCAAGTCTGCCCAAGTCTGCCCAAGGTGTATGATGCCTCATGTTAAAGTCATTAGGTCACCATCTAAATGGGTGACAGTCACTGAGGCTTAATATGACGCTAAATCTATGGATCTTTCCGGATTAAAATGACGTTTGGAGCAAGGGCTCACTCCACGCACGTGCAAGCATTTAAAATTAAATGAAATACTGACACCTCCCACCAGGAGGCACACTCATCAAAGAAGATGATTAGAATTCCATCATAAGAAGAACAGTGTTTATTTAAAACGTCCCTCTTTGCTGAGGGACGCTGCAAGGCCTCAGTCTGCAGCATCGCCTGCAAAGGGTCCTGGCGATAATGGCAGCATCAGCATTAATAAATGAGCCAGTGTGGGGGGGCAAAGACCCGGTGAGTTGAATGACAATGAGGTGCTTGAGTCAGGTGAGTCGCCAGGTGAAGTCTCAATAAAGATGTAGCTGAATGGCAGCAGACAGACGGGAGCCGAGGCTCCGATGATGGGGAGAGTGTGATGGGTGTTTGCACAATCAGTGAGAGAGCTGTTCACGAGATCCTGAGATGATTTTAGAGATGGAACTAAGATGGAAGTCACATTTCCTTTTCATCTAAATCACTAGGTGAGAAATAAATAAATATCCAGAGGCACTTGTAGTATTTCCATTTCGTGTATCCTTTACTTGTCCTACTACAATTCAGAAGGAAATGTTGATGACAGTATTAGTTACTCGGTGCAGATGTTAATCGTTATAAAAATGATCATTATGGCTGGAACCAGCTGATAGGACATAAATCAGTTTTACCTTTAGCTGCTGCTTTTGCTCCACGTCATCTTTGCTCTTTTACTTTTGGAGTACTTGTACTTTTGTAACTTTTGGAGCATGTACTTCAGTGTGAGAAAAGAATTTGAAGTGGTACTTCTACTTGTAGTGGGGTGTTTCTTTAGGTGAGTACTTGCACTTCCACTTGAGTATTAAGTTTGTGTATTTCTACCGCTGCTGTCTATACATTTAATCCGCAGAGGGCAACAGTTCTAGTTACTGTGCCTACATACGACTTATATATCAGAATACAATCAGTTTCTAATTGCTAACGTTTTAACTATTGGTAACTATTTAATCTATTTTTATATTTAATTTCTTTATGAGTTACAGCACAGTTTCCTTTAAATCCTTTTTCTACACCAGATTTGGGTCCGTTTATCCAACATTTTACCAACAAAAGCAAAGATTGGATCTTAAACCCAACAAACAAATACAAACTATAGCTTGGTTCTTCTTGGACCCCTCAGGTTCATCATCAACACTAACGGTGGAAATAAGTGGTTAAAATCATTTCCACAAGCAAAAATAGTACAATGCCACAGACACTATCCATGTGCAATCTTATAATGTAATATATGATAATATCCCAGGGCTGGTTTCCTGCAGAACAAGTCATTTTACGTTTGAGGCTTTTTGCAATTTCCTGTGCATTTTCTTTGCTCTATATGTGGCAGCATGAATACAAACGCCCGACTTGAACCCGGAGTATTTTTAGGCGTGTTTGCTTGTTTGAGTCCCCTTCCAGCACTTTCTTTAGAAATGATTAAACGTCTTAAACGTGTGCTTAATAATAAATTAAGATCCTGTGGGAGACCGTTGGTTATTCCGTGGCTACTTTAAGTAGCAAACTACACGAAGTGAAGGACATTGTTTCATTGGTTAAATGTGACCCGTTTATATGGGATTAAAGCAGCAATACTGAGGCAACTGCTTGGGCACTGTTGCTCATCAGAGTTGCCCAAAAACATTGCCTAGTGTATCACCACTCTAGATCATTTAATAGCAGGCACAAACAGGGTGGAAACTGATAAAAATGTATGACTTAGCTTCCACCTACTAAAGATTCAAAAAGTCAGAACGTGCAATTCAGTATTTAATGCGTTTATTCACAGCAGAAATGATTCAAGTGAACAGATGTTTTAAATGAATAATTATGCAGCAAAAAAAATGGAAACATCATGTCACATCACCATGAATGCATAGGATGACTTCTGGGCTATTACACAAAGAGGAATCACAGAGAGACAGAATTCACCTGAGGTCAGTGTGTCAAACGTTGTGCTCTGCAGTCTTCCACGGCAGGCGGGAGCGCGAGGCGCGTACGTGCGCTTCGAGGTCAGCTGTCACGCCGGGGAAGATGATGAAATGGCTGTCTGCCGGGTGGAATACCTCTGCAGCCCCATTTTCCCATGCCCTATGCCTCTTTAAAGTTACATCTCAAAGAGGTATATGCATAGGAAAAAGGAACAGCGAGTTGTGCCCTGCTGCCCCTGTCGCCACACGCCCGGAGCTACGAGGGTACAGGGATGAGAACAGAGCCGGTCAGTTGCAATACATGACTTAAACACAGGTAGTAACTGGCTGTTGAATATATAAAAAAATAAAATAATAAAAAATAATTAAAATGCTGAAAAACAGTGGAAGGAAACATTTGCGTGTCATTTTCCCCAGTTCCCAAAAAGGACTTAGCTTTTTTTCTGAGAATGGTGTCGCGAAGTGTGAAGAGCACTTACCCCGTGAAGCTCCAGAGGAGTCTCTCCAGGGGAAGCACCTCCTGTTGGCCATTTTATCCCTCCACAGGGACCTTGAAGATGTTTGAGAAAATACAAAGTTGCTGTTGTCTGTGCTCACTCAGCACTTATCCTGCCTCCTTGGTTTCAAGCAATGACAACACACGTGTGGATGTGACAGATGCCTCTGGAGGCGAAAAAAAAAAGAAAAAAAAAAACAGCTTGCTACAATGATGCCTGTGCAAAGTTCATTGTCTGTTTTGCCCAAATCCATCTAGTTAACAGTGAAATTGTTATAGTTATTATCTCCTATCTGACACAGGCTGCAGATGTAACAAGCAGAGCACAGAACAAGGGGGAATGTTCAGGACGGTTCGTTCCTGTCAGTGGAAAAGTTCCTTATCTGTTCATTTTCTCTCTCCCAGAACAGTGGCCCCCCCATGCGTTTTAGCACTCAAGGTCTCTCAGACAAGGACTCTCAGGGTGTGTTGAAGTAGACACTGACACATGCACACACATGCACACACAAGCACACGCACACAGGCCGTGTAGTGTGTAGCAGAGGGAGTGTTATGGCATGTCAAGGCCAGTGCATCCAGCCGAAGATGAAACTGTGCTCTTTTCTCCGAACCTCTGAGTTTGCACCGTTAAGATGAGCAGTCATAGATCACAGGCTAAAGTAAAGGAAGATCTATCTTAGATGAGCATGTTGGCCCATGCTGAGGTCATCTCGCATCAAACTTAAGAGAACTAGTGTGTGGTCTAATGATGCTGTGGCTCAGGAGGACCACAAGTTGACTTTAGTGCATTTTTTGCTTATGTCAAATCCCACACAAAACAGCAGGTAGATGTTCTCTGCCTAGAAACAATCTGTGCTGAAGTCTTCTAATCACATTCAGAGAAAAAAGATGTGGGAATATTTTTTCATATCCATGCAACACACATAGCTTTTTTATAAAGTGTGACAGATTCAGAAATGCAACGGTCCATTAAATGCTGCAACATAGTCAACATGGAATGTTGATCTTAAGTTAAAATAGTGCGGTGGTTAAGATAAACAGCTCAATTTTAAGACGTACGTTTGCTAACAGTGTCTCACATTTGAACAGTATTATAATTACACACTACATATCAAAAACAACAATCCATTAATCAATCAGTTGTAGTCATTTGTAAGATGAATGTGGCTGTTATTAATTTGCAGTTTTTTGAAACTCATTTTACAAAACATGACCCCCCTAAAAAATGAAACTCAGCTGTTATTGGAATGAATGATGTCTGATCAATGATTATTGATAAGAAGATGACTCAAAAATTGTTGCATAGCAATGATGAATGAATCAGTGTGTGTGTGTATGATTTTTTTCCCCTTTGCAGGCAGATTTAAACACAAATGCTCCAAACCACCATTTGGTGGCAGCAGTTTCAAGTCCTGACAGGTCAAAAGCTGCATGTATTTAGTGTAAATGTCTGTACAGCATATACATTAAATTTATTTTGCGTATACTCAGAATGACATATGACACTGCAGTGTGTGTAGTATAAGCGACTGCAGACACATTCTTTTATTGAAACAAAAAAGATCCTGAAAATTGATCAAGGTCTGATAAGCAGTGGCATATTTCTGCTCTGACTGTGTGGCCACATATTTTTGTTATCAATATGTACTGTACTGATAAGGACGTCCAAGGTGCAGCATCCTGCATTCTGTCCTCTTTTGGACACATATCTGTGTCCGTACACACACACACACACACACACACATACACACACACAAACAATAGGAAACAAGTGAAGTCTACTGCAGCAGTTCTCCCCCCCCACCCCCCCCCCCCCCCTCCACATCAAAACGTTGTACTCATTTCCTTCACGTCTCACGAGGGACTGCATTTAATTGGGTACACTTTACAATGCAGCTTTTAAAATCCACTCTTGTTTTTTTTCTTTTTTTTTTTTGCAGCGTGTTTCATTTGAGTGAGCCAAATATGCGGAGTTAAGCAGAAATGTCTCGCTGTGGAAAAAAAAAAAAAGGCAACAAAAGCTGCTTGTTCATCTAAACACATCTGCCGGGGAGTCAGAGCGAGTTCACTCAGCACAACGTTTCACAGGCAAAGCGTGGTTTAAGAGTTCTGACACGTTGACAGGATGGGGTATGATATTTCCTAAATCACAGCACAACAAACACCTGTAGTTGTCTTCAGGCTTGATTTGGCAATTTGGGGGGGATCTGTCGTGCTCATTAGCAACAAACAGAAGTTCGGTGCTCAGTAAACACCGTGTTTGGCTCCGAAATACCTGCTGTGCAGTTTAGTGTATTTGTAGGAAACAATTAGGAGCAAATAGTTTTGCAGTTCTCTGCGTGAAGTTGCTGTCGCTTCCCATGATAGTAGCTCAGCCCTGTTCAGCTTCTCAGGCCACAACGATGGTCTGTAGTAACGCTGCAAAAACTACAACCATGGATGCACCGATATCTCAGCCACACACCTTTATGCTGCTATTGATTTATGTTTTTGTTGATGGTTTTTCACCAAAAAGTTTTTTTTTTAAACGTTGTATTGCTACAGTTGTGCTCATTCAAAATGTGATGATGTGATGAAGGTCACAAAGAAATCAACATTGGTATCAAGCTCAACCTATATTTTCACAAGTTAAAATTTGTTGGGCCTGAGAAATATAAGTTAACAGCAAATTCATTGAAAATTATTACGCATTAGGCCATTTTAGTGAATTTAGTGAATATGTCTTTCAGTGTGGAAACAAATCTCATGGTTTTACTTATCTGATTTTATTATTAAAAACTTCCTAGCATGTTCGAATTTCCAGTAAATCCTTTTTTGACTTGAGGGAAGACATGCAGTGTCTTTCTATAATGTGTCTGTGACCCAAAGGAAAACAATGAAACCCCCGATGAAGGACGGTGTGCAGTCTCCTGCCGTGTTTGAAATAAAATTCCTCTTCTGTATTTGGAAGCTGGTCATGTACAGAGTGAAGAAATAAATAAATAAATGAAATGATTTGCTTTACTTAGTAGTTCAATGAGGTTTCTTGCCTTGAGATTTAGTTTTCTCTTTCAACTTATTTCGTTTTTACAGTCTATAAAGACTTTCACAAAAACAGACCATGACTAGGTTTTAGAGCAAACTCACACTTTCAGACGGACGTCTGAATGTGTTTTGTTACCGAAATTAATGTAGCAAGTGCTCAGTGACCCATCAGTCAGCCCCCGGGAGGGTTTCTCCAGACAAATGAAAACAGATTACAGTCCTGTCTAGGAGACATGTCCCTTGTCATTACAGAGTCTAAATAATTGTGAGTAACGTTTGTCTGTTTATGTCATGTGTTGCCACTGGACTGCAGCATAAAACCAGTCACTGCAGACTCAAAAATGAGCTTGTCAAGCTGGTTACTGCCCAGTATTTCAATTTATCCTCTGGTTTATGCAGAAACATCTGCGCCCCAGACTACACGTTGTGTTTGGAGAATGTTAACACTTTATATTACTCATTATTAGCAGATAAGGAACAATTAAAAAACAATAAATTTTTCATCTCAAATAATGGCAGGAACACACTGGTACAAGGACACGACCAAAATTCTTTCTCTTGGCAGCAAATGTTTTTAATATTATTTGCAAATTCACACTGTTGGAAATCTAATCTAACACTGAAGATTTCTGAGCCTCGCGGCGTCGCTGAGCTGCTGCTCTGGCCGTAGACGCTTGTCTGGTTTTGGGGTCACAGCTGCCCGGGAGCTTAAAACTTAAAACAGCTGGAATAAGGTGTTGTATTGGAAATAACTGCCCTTATCTCCTGTGCAAACCACACCGCTCCAAGGTCGTCCAGGCACAAAGAAACAGTTTGTATGAGCCCAGACTCACTTTTGTTTCAAAGTTCTCTTCAGTCTGAAAGTGTTGCATTGTTGCACCTCTGGGAGGCTGTGAGGCAGCATCTTCCTGTTCTTCTCCCAGTTTGCACTTGGTGAAGTTAAACTTCCCCTCCCTCTGTTTTCCTTGTTGTGTTGTGCTTTGGTGCAGGATGCTGAAGCTGCAGTTAAACAGATGGAGATGGGAGGTGGGGCGGAAGGGAGGGGGGGGGCTCCTTATGTAAGGGCCAATCTGCACTGGGCACGGGGACTGACAGAATAAGGCCATGGGGTGGCGAGACGAGCGCCACCACCAGGTCCTCTGGGGAGTCGGACCACCACCGTGCCACCTGGCTCCCAACAGGAGGGACTTGAGCATCCGGAGGCTAAAAGTTTTCATCCCCTCTGAGCGAGTGGGACCTGATGAAAACGCCTGTTTTCAGGCGTGTAGATGTGTGAGAGGAGGACAGCAAGAGAATCATGACCCGCTGGTGACTAAATCAATAACACATCATTATGCAATAATACATACGCAGCACCTATTTTTACATATAAACTAATATCTCGGACTTTATTATGTTGCACGTGTATTTGCAAGCCGCGTTTTGGCGTAATCGTCAGTGTGTGGGAATCTAAGAGCATAGCACACTCGGCTGTTATGGAAACCAGGCAGCATTTGACCTCAAGTTAACTCATGACTCTAATTCTTGTGCTCGTACCATTCAAGGCTGTGCAACACTCTGTTACAGTTTCTGAGCCTGAAGGAGCAGCAGCAGAAGGAGCTTTTGTTTTTATTCATCTCCTTGTTTTAAAGAAAAATACCAGTGGACGCACTGTTAGATACACGTTTGAAACATTTAAATCCATAGCATTAAAGTACTGTGGAAACGTTCAGGAAATGCTGATAATCAGTAACAGACACCACAGTGGAAATCATCCACTGAAATTGTTTTTTGTTTTTTTTTCTGTCCTTGTGATTCTCGCTGTCTCTCTCTCTCTCTGCGTCTTTCTCTCTCCCGGAAGGTGGCTCAACCCGACGACAATGGTGGATGTCTGTCGTTGTCGAAAGACATTTCAATTTGGCAGCCCTCCCACAGGACCAGGCAAATTACCACTTCAAAAGGCTGCGAGTCCCCAGGTTGCTCCCAGTGGGGTCGGCCCAGTCTGCTCTCTCTCTCTCTCTCTCTCTGTCTCTCACCCTTCTGCTCAGCAATGCTGATGGGAGCCCCCCTTCAGCAGGCTTGTTACTCCAGGAGAACAGTGACCGTGTTTATTAATCTGCCAGAATATTGGAAATTATGTTGAGTGGAGTGTGAACTGTTACAAATTGACAGAAGATTCGTAAACCTTGAAGCTGCCTTTCACTTTTTTTTTCCAAGCTCTTTGCCCTGTAGCTTCCAATACAATGTACAGAAATGCATCCCCAAGCACTTTTGTTTTAACCCAGTGTCTATTTTTGTCAGAAAGTCAGAAAATGACGTATATTTACAGAAATGAGGGAAATACATCACCCAGCTGAAACAAACCATTTACTTTCTCTTTTTACACCTGTGCTTCTACCACTGGGACCACAACACATTAGCTATGTCAGTGAAAGAGCTTAAGGTGCCAGCACCATGCAGGACAATCTGGGACTAATTTGTCCCTCCTGATGATCAAGCGGGGTGAAAGTTGCTGATTATTGGCCCAACTGATCCTGTAGGTTGAGCGGGTTGTTACCGACGCGCTGCTTATTTGGAAATTGCGAAGAGCGTGAGCCTGTCGCTCCCCACAAATGTCAAAATGTCAAATCATCGAGTTGTGCGAAGAAGCAGCAACGGAAATACTGAGAACAACCACAGCCAAAAACACCTAGTTGACCATAACAAGACACCTGCCTGCCTGTTTTACTCAGGGACATGTTAACATGTACGTTTCTGTGAGATCCATGTCCACTTTGAAATCTGTGTGTGTTTAGTTTTTGAAAATGCCTAAAATTTAAAATCCTCTAATTTGCACCAGGCTGGAACCACAGGTCTGTATGACGAACTGAGTTCAACTCAGTATTTTCCTTTTTAATCAACTCATTAGAAGCAACATCACCAGAACCGTAATTGAAGCA
Organism: Channa argus; assembly: GCF_033026475.1. NCBI lineage: Eukaryota > Metazoa > Chordata > Actinopteri > Anabantiformes > Channidae > Channa > Channa argus. The sequence continues at coordinate 50,626,867 of NC_090197.1, forward strand.
CGCAATGCAATATGAAATGAAATCAAAGTGATAATGCAATGAATGAAGTGTAAAGACTATGATCACTTGACTAGAATGGAAGAGAAGCTTGTACACAACCTTTAATTTTAACAGTCTGGGTTACTTATAATGAGGTCACTGAAAGTGTGTTTTCTCCTTTATCTGATAAAGAAACTATTCTGAATTATGTGTTGCGCATCAAAAATGCAGTCAGTGTAACTAGTATTTATGTTTATCGGAAATATTGAGTTTAACCAGTCTTTACTGTAAAATATTATTATTATTATTATTATTATAACAGGAAGTATAGCTCAACCCTATTGGGTGCGGCTGACACGTGACGTCAAACACTTCTGCAGTTTCCTTCTTAGACACAGCTGTAATGTGGACACTGATGATTTTGTGTCTTCTGCTGCTTGAAAAACTCGCATACAAACTGTGGAATGTCAAAGCATTTTTTTTTTAGAACTGACAACAGCGTTCAATCTAAAAAAAAACCAAAAAACACCCACAGCAGATCAAGTACACGCTCCCAATTGTTATTTATCATAAACAGCTATCCATTTATACCGAGGCGTAAAAGCCTGGTCATGAAGTGTTGATGATGTTCAGCCCATTTAGTGCCTAAGAGACATTTGACACTGTTAAACTATGTGAGTTATGTAATTTTCTTGTTATGTGAGATGAAAGATCAGAGTTCAAAGTGCAATAGATGTTATTTTCATGAATCTGAATGATCAAATAAACACTGAATAGCACGGCGGTGAGAGATTCTGTGTTCATGGAGCTTTGGGTGGACTATGTCCCTCAAATTTGCCACTGAAGACTATAATAAGAACCGGATTCAAAGAGAGTTCTAGTGCACTCTAGTTTCCACGCAGCTATGATAAGTGAATCCAGATAAATAATACACCCAAAATGTGTAACGTGTTAAGACCCCATGTAATGGCTGCTGAGTAGAATCGGCTGGTCCGTCTGGTCCCGTTTGTTGCCTTGGTTCTCTGGTCGTATACGTCTCAGGTTGTAGTCTGACTTCCTCTGCCGGCCCTGAGCGGATGTGGGATGGTGCAGGTCTCGGGAGGTGGGCCACGCTTTCTTCCTCAACATGTGTGCCCGGACTCTGAAATCCAGCAAAGTCAAAAACCATAAGACCCCCAGTATTGTCCGATATGGAGCTACTGTATTAACTACAGTACAAAGAAGTGACTTGAGGATCCAGCTTCCCTAACGCAGATTTGTTAACGTTGCTGTTGTTCCACCTTCTTGAGTTCTTTGTGTTTGTGTGTGTGTTGATCGGAATCTCTCTTTCAGTGCACGTGCAGCTTCTCTGGGTCTGTTTCAGAGCTTGTAATAAGCCGTGCAGGGACTAAAGCAGACATCACAGAACCTGCCAGGGAGCTGACAGGGAGTGAAGGAGCACGATTGTCTGAGTTGACTGACGCTGCACGTCGCGGCATCACCGCCACTTTAATGTTGCGTGCTGCTGTCGAAGGAATCAGTTTGGTCGGATCCGAGCTGTTGATGCACTCATATGGCAAATTAAAGATTGAATGCTGTTTAAATATTAAGTGTTTGCATCTCTGGGCCTTTGACTCTGACAGCTGACCAACGCTGACACATCAACAAAATGTGTCGGTATATTTCGTGTAATGTCACTTAAATAGGTCGGTATTATCTCTTTTGTGGTTTAATATGGCTCAGGAGGAACCCGGAACCCTGCCAGTCTCCCTTTATTCCGACACCATTTCACAAGTCGTTACCCGTTGCATTCTAACACATACACACACACACCTACACACTACAGTACAGTACAGTACAGTACAGTACAGTATTCCTTCAGGTGCTGCTAAATTAAATGCATCTGAATGTGCTCAATTTAGGTGTGTGGAAAGCTAAGAGCAAACCCTGACACAAATGGCAGCACATCACAGCAGCTGCTGGAAAGGAAAATATGGAGCTTTGGCTTAGCCGTGCTGTATCTAACCGCATGTGGTGCCCGTGCTGTGCGAGGGCTGCAGAGGGGAGATGTGAGGGTTTGTGAGTTTTCAACATTTTTACTGTTTCATCTCTCTTTTCCTGTCTATGAATGTCCAAGTGAGGAGTGATCCCTCTCTCTCTCTCTCTCTCTCTCTCTCTCTCTCTCTCTCTCTCTGCATGCTGCTCCCTAGTGGGACTGATGATCCAATGTGTGTGTGAGAAAATGGATCTGTGGCCTTGTATGGAGGGAGCACTCACCTCCTACCCCCTTAACCCCCCCTCCTCCTCCTCCTAGGCGAGTGATAAGAGCCTTATGATAGGCCTTGCTTTCCGTTGATGGTGAGAACTTGAAGATAAGGTGGGCAGTTTGTGTGTTTGTGTGTGTGTGTGTGTGTGTGTGTGTGTGTGTGTGTGTGTGGGGGGGGGCAACTGGGAAACTGGGCCTTCTCCAAGGAACAGGGAGTTCTCTGACTCCTCTGATACTGTTGTACACAGATGATGACGGTTGCAGGATGTGTAGTTGCATATGTGTACTTTGATTTGCAGCCCCCTAACGCGTGCGGCATTTTTCTGGCACAACATCGACCACAGTCAAAAACCGAAACCCACCACCGAAGTTCACTGAAGTTTGGTTCAAACAAATGTGAGCTTCCAAGAAAACATAACGGTGCATGCTGGCGGCCTGAAACCGTCGGCCACATCCTCGAGAAAAAGCACTGAAATAAAAAAAAAAAGAACTCCTTCTTTATACAGGATGTGTTTTTTGAAGTCTCAGCAACAGTGAAGTTAATTAAGTTCGAGTGAGTGATAATCAGATTTAAAAAAAAAAAAAAGTGCCCTTGGAACTTGGCAGCAGATCCCTTTTATGGTCCTATTAGCAAAAATATAGAATGTGTCGTGGGAGGATACTCATTAATCTTATGTTTTATCTTAAGAAAATGAACGTTACAGAACATTAAAAGGTGGCAAAATTACCTAAGAGGCGACTGCATGAAGACATTTTCCACCTCTGTGCTCATGTCCCTGTGCTCATGTCATGTCAGCCCAGCTTGAATACGAAACTTGAGTCCCGCAACTTTCCCTCTGTTTTCCAAGGTTGTTGTCTGTGTTAAGGGGAGGGTAATGAGCTGTCAATCAAATGACCAGGGTTTGATTCATGGGTAGTTCCCAGGGAGGACTGACTTATTGCTCGGGTGAAACTTGAGCCGTGATGACAGCTGATGCGTGCAAAAAAAGAAACAAACAGCCACATTTGCATTGCCGTAGTTTTTTTTTTTTTTTTTCCGAGCTGTCATCACCTATTCAGTTTGACAGAAAATGTGATTATCACTCCCCCCCCACCTTGTGTGGTTTCCAGGAGGAGAAGGGAAACAAAATGTGCCTGTGTGTGTGTGTGTGTGTGTTTCTGGGGTTAAGTAATCTGTGGTCATCTTTACAGAAGCCATCTCTGCTGGAAGCAGCTTGTGTGTTCCTGACACTTTCTCTCATTAATAGATACACCGTGTCCTGCTGGGGAGGCCAGGTGTTGCTGGAACTGTCATATATACACCCACCACTCAAGATGCTTCGTGCACAGAAACGTGCACACACACACACACACACACACACACACAAAGGGGGGTTATGTGAGAGGTTACATGTTATATATTTATCAGCCCATAAACTTGGGGCAGCTGTGGCTCACAAGGTAGCGTCATCCTCCAATCAAGGGGTTGGCAGTTTGATCCCCGCCTACTTCTGTCCGTACATTGACGTGTCCTTGGTCAAGACACTGAACCCATTGCTGCTCCCACTGGTCAGGTCAGCACCTTGGTTTAAGGCCAGCGTGTGTGTGAGAAGGCGAATGTGAAGCTACTGTAAAACACTTTGAACACTTTCTACCTTACGCGTAATAAGGTAGAAAGTGCTGAAGTTTGTCTGGGTTTGGGTACAAAGACACATTGTTGGGTGTAGGCGGTAAATAAACATGTTCAGGATTTGGAATTATATCCTGGATGGATGAAGTCACAGCTTCTCTTGCTTACAACACCAACAAATGAAAGTAGATTAAAAAGTAGCTTCTCCAGTCTCTTGCAGGGATGTTCTCACCAACCTCTACGTCCTCTTTTCAAGACCATGACAGTCTTACAGGCTAAATGACCCTGTTCGCTAAAGCCCCTAGACATTGTCCAGATGTGCTGCATTTGTTTTGGTAGTTTTCCTTTTTCCTTTTATCAATATGATCAACGACTTGGACTTGTTCCCCTCACGAGGGATCTGGGAGGAGTTTGGGATGAGCCAGACGCACTCACTGCCGCCACCCTCGCGTTTTATCCAGGCTGCATGCTGGCACCAAGGTGGCAACCTTGGTGGCTGTGCGGGGGTGGGATTCAAACTCGTGGCCTTCTGCACCCCAAGCCAGTGCTCTAACACCCACTTCCACTTATCAACATGCTGAACTTCACTTACAAAACACTGTGCAATAAAAGAAACTGGTTAAATTATACTAAAATGTTGAGAACAGCTGTTTAGCTGTCAAACCACAAAACCAAGCAGAGCAAGTACAATCAATAGACCACAGCAAAACATTTCTTACAACATCAACACCCCCTGCTGGTTTAAATATGAAAATATGGAATGTTAAAAATATGATCAAACATAAATGCTGATGTATCACTGGGTGTTACAGTTGTCAGCACATAAAGTGCACAGAAAGTTACCAACAGTGATCTGTGACCCTTAGTTTTTATTAATCACTATACAGGTTTTTCAATAATTACTATAATCACTATAGATTAGAATACTATGCCACTGTGGCACAGGAAGGTAGAGCGGTTGTCCATGTGTCCTTGAGCAAGACACTGAACCCCAACTCAGTTGCTCCCGGTGAGCGTTGGCCAGCTGCATAGCAGCTCCCCCATCGGTGTGTGAGTGTGTGTGTGATTGTGAGTGTGAATGGGTGAATAAGAAGCAGTGTAAAGCGCCAATAGGGAGAAAAGTGCTATATAAGTGCAGAACATTTACTTCTGTACCTTAAGTAAAATATAGATTATCAGGTACCTAAGAGAAAAACAGGTGAGGGCAAAATGTTATGAGTAACGTATGTATCACTACAATTCAATACAATTTTAGGTTTATAGTTCTATATATATATTAAAATCCTGCCTACATGTACATATTGTACAAATGTTTCTTATTGTTTTAAGTTAAAACAATAGTTAATAGGTAGCACAGTTCCGTTAAGGTAGATACCAGATAATAGCAGAACTAAAATCTCAAGGATATTAAGGAAATCAACAGATGAAAAGAGAATCAAAAGCAAGGAAATGCATCTGTATTTAGGATCTGAAAATAAAATGCCAAAGGACCTGGTCTTTGGTGAATCCAGTCAATGCCTGGCATAAGTGTAACCCTCTGGGAGGCTCTTTGCCCAGGCCCAATTGTGGATAAAGCACAGTAGAAGATTCCACCAATCTACAAAAGTGGAGCTTAATCTACCATTTCTTTCCATCCCTTTCACAGAAGCATGAGTTGAAACATCAGCAGTGTGGGGCCTAAACACCACCACACAAGGCCGTGCAACACTCTTCCCACTGAAGTAGATCTCTGTCCCATTATCACTATTTCAATTAATGATGTGCATATTCTCATCTTGATACCAAATCTATTTCTTGCTTTTTTTTTTTTATACCCTCTTCATTAACTTTCTTTTCAAGTCATTTCCCACCCAGGTTAGGGTTAATTCATCTATTCAGTTCATTCAAATTATGGGACAAAGTCTCACTTAGTAATTACAGGGCATTAATTATATCATATTCATTAATAGATTGACTATTACAGCTTCCTCATGCCGGAAAAGCTCTTTTATTGTTGAAATTTGGAAGTAAATCCACTTCACAACCTCCTTATAATTAAAAAAGAGCAAAAACAAGTATTGAAATGTTATCGGATAAGATCAATTTGCTCTAAAAATTGCCTTTTGCAAAGGCTGCTACATGATATTTAAAATATGCACACATGAAAAGCAATGTTGGTATAATTTAGTGTAAAACTAAACATATTATTAAAGTTTAAACACCTGAGTTGATTTCACAGATGACATCACAGGTTACCTCACATGAGACCTTTTCAAAGACTGACCACTGAGGACTTGCCCTCAAAAAGCTCCAGGGTCCTGTCATGAGTTTAGCATCCTGTATCTTTTTTCTTAACGCACCCTCGAAAGCCCATTTCCCCAGTCTCCAACCGCGCAGTGCTGGTTCCAAGCCCCGTAAAAATTAGGGAGGGTTGCGTCAGAAAGCCAAATTGACATGTGACCCTGAATCTTCGGGATGAGCAGAAAGGACAAAAAAAGAAATAATAAAAAATAAAAATTGTCCAAATGAATGAAAATACACAATCTTATAAATCCGATTAACGATCGTCAGTGAGTTCAGCCATGAATTCAGCCAAATCACTTTTCACACTACTCTAAATATGTAAGAAAACACTGGACATCCACGGCAACTTGTTGGCTGAACTATTTAATTCAACAATCTTTAGAACTCAAATTTGTACACATGTGACACTGTGAACCAGTAAAAAAAATCTCATTTCATAAAATAATATAGTCAAGTATTAGCATAGCCTGGGGGGGTCAAAACTGTAAAATCTGTAAACACTTTTTACAGAATGTAATTAGCCAATCAGAACTACTTTAATGCTGTTGAAGTGCTGTGCTGTAGAATGAAAATGTGATGGAGTAAAGTCTGTTCAACTCAAATATGCTCATAAAATCAATGATCTCTTTGTAAGATTGTTTAAAAAAAACCCAACACAACATCTGGGGTGCCCCCCCCCCCCTCCCCCCAAAACATTTAAACATGCCCTAAGTCTAGTTTATTCCATCCCATTCTACCATTTTAAGAAAGCAGCACTTTGAAAACCGTAATCCACAGCTTTGTCGCCGCCCGGCTGGATGACTGCAATGCACTTTATCTAGGCGTCAGTCAGTCGTCTGCCTCTCGACTGCAGCTCGTCCAAAATGCTGCTGCACGTCTTTTAACTGGAACTCAAACGCTTGAGCACATTTTGTAAATTCTACCTTAACTTCGCTGGCTGTGTGTGCGCACTCTAAGATCCATTTTAAACCTTTTTCTATTTGCTTTTTAATGTTTACATCTCTAATGTTTAAACCTGCATCCAAATGCTTTGTTACGGTCGCTCAGATCAGCTGACCTGCTGCTCATGAGTTTACCAAAAACTAAAGCTCAGAGGAGACTGAGCTTAATTGGTTGGTATATACGTTGTGTGCTGTTTTTATTTCTGCCTCGTCTTATTTTCTATTTTTAACAATGTCCATGCTACTTATCCTGTAATGGTGTGGAACTGTTGAAACTGTGTTGGTAGCTGGACACGTGAGATTGAACAGAGGAAAAAGCTATTTGAAAGCAAAATGAAAGAGAAAAACGTTGTCATCCTTACAGAGTATTACTGCCATCATTGCCATAAGATAGATTGTTCAAATTGACTTTGTGTTTGTCTTTATTTGAGAAGCTTCAGTCTGTCCCATCGAATGAAAACATCAAAGCGCAATAAATTGGGGATCCTCACTGAGGACAGGGCATAGAGGAACTAGTGGGACAGACAAAAATCACTTGCCAGTTTCCCGTACAACCATAAAGAGAAGTAGCCTCCCTGTGCGCATCCACAGGCCAGCAATTACAGCTGAGTCTGACTGTTTCTGCTTCATCTTTTTCTGCTCTATCGACATGTCAGCGCTGAAGTCAGAAACACTGAGGATGAAAGAGCGGGCAGTGGACAGCTGGCAGAAGGAAAACAGCAGCAGAACTGAAATGAATTCACTTTTGTGCCGGTCACACCGGACATGGATTTTCTACATGGTTCAAATATTGATTTGTATTTTTTTATTTAAAAAAAAAAGAAAGAAACGGCAATCTCACTTATTGTCAAATAATTGAGAATTATTGCTGCATTGTGAGAAATATGTGGTCGCACACTCCTTTCCCCTCACACATCACCTGTGGCCACTGAGTGAGGAAGCTACGTGACAGATTTATTGCCTGATGCCTCACTCTGTCCAGGTTGCTCTTTCCCTTCCCCTCAAAGCGTCTGGTCAATTGGATTTAAAGTGAGGTGCACACAGTCTGTACATGTTTGCTTTAGATTATTGCCACAGACATACAGTTTTAAAACCCGCCGCCATTTCAGTCTTTCCTCACGACGCCTGCAGAGGATTGGAGAGCGAGTGTGAAATTGTCCGTTGCAAAAAAACAGACCTCGACGTGAAATTGCACAGAACAGAGAGTCATAATCTTGGACTCAGACCTCTTTCCCTTCAGAGAGCAATGGCTTTGCCTATAAATAATCTTTGCACTCATTTGCTAATGCTGCTCACTGCCCTGCCAGTGAAAAACAGCTGCGAGGAGAAGCAATCCTTTCCCCCCACCCCATCCCTTCTTTGTTTCTCTTTAATTGACTTTTTAACAAGGCCATGTTCGAGTTGACTAGCTACACCCCTTTATTCCCAACCACCACTAACACACATGTACACTTCTCTCATTGGCTGAGGTGGGAAACTCATTAAAATTGTGTATGTGTGTGTGTGTGTGTGTGCAATACTTCCAATTTCTGAATCAAAGAGCTATGTGCAGGGGAGCATAAATGAACAACATGTTTATATGCATGATAATGCCGACCCTTTGCTTTCCATCAGGGGAGGTCAGACTAAATAATGCATTCTAACTGGGATGAAAACACCCTCTTGGGTGGATTTGGAGCAAATTATTTTCCTACCACTGTTACAAAGTCCTAGTGAGAACCTGCTCCAGGAGAGTAATTTGGAACAAGCCAACATTGGCTGGTTAGAATTGTGACCTTAAAGGCTTTTCGTTGGCTGCTTGTGGATCAGATCATCATCTCACATCCCACGTAGACAACAGTCAATGCAGCTAATGACATCGGAGGAGTAATTTGAACAAACTCAAGGTCCTCGATTGTGGATTGTAATGGTGATGACAACTGAACACATTCCTGACTCTGTGGAAGCCGTAGATGTTTGGTTTTTCTTTTGGTTAAAGCTTAATTCTAATGTAGCCATTTGCTTTATGCGCCACAGTATATAGTATGTTGTTCAATCGAACTTTTTGATGTAAATTGAAGAAATCATCTAATTAGATATAGCATCAGATGTTTAACCCTTGAAGAGAGTCATTTGTGTGTATTCGCTGTGTTTCTTTGCTAAAATGATCTCTAACTTTGCCAAGTCCCCCAAATTGAAAATAAGTGAACCCTTTTTCCTATTTTTGTGCTGAAATGAACAGTTGGCATTTATGACATCTAACTAAAAGCTACAGATCCTGAAAATAACATTCCTATGTGACTAAACTGCAACTGTAATTAAGTTTTGGTCGGAAATACATGTCTCAAAATATCTAAAAAAAAAGATTTTGGCTCTGTATTCACCGTTTCATTCATGAAGTACTGAGATGTTACTTAAGAAAAGGAGCTGAGAAAAAAAACAAACTTGTGCATCACCCTGATGGCAATTAACTGACAAGAACTGTGCTGCATTTCTTCTATGATTATTATTGATGATGTGTAGAACAAGATATAATGTGCACCTATTTCACCGTACTGAATCAGCATATTGCCTTAAAATCACCTGAGGTCAAATTCATCTTTTTATCCACATGTTATATTTTTCTCTTTATTTTAGTTCCTGGCTTTTTTTAGAAAACAAACAAATGTATTAAAAGACCTGTTTAAAGAAAAAGTGCAGGATTAATGGGACCATCAGAGTACGGAGGTGGTTGGGGCTCAGATCCTGCAACAGGACAAACTAGGCTTTTTGGATTTATTACACGGATTAATTGCACAACTACAACTACAATTACCAATATTTAGAAGCAACTTTGCAGAAAACAACAAGCCCAAAGTCCCATAGAAAATAATAAGCCGACAGAGGCAACTCTGTACATGAGAGTGTACACAGCTATTTAGATTCAATTACTTTTAATAATGCAAGGACACATAATAATAATAATAAAAAAAAACATTATTGGATTTGTTTGTAAACTATTTTGCTTTATTTACTTTATTTTACTTTTATTACCATAATGGCCCCCATGTGGGCTTTTGCCCAAACTTTACAGCATCTGTAGGTTTATCGAAGAGAAGCACTTTGGCTAAAGTCAGTGACAGATTGTGGTTTAGATTAACACTTTAATAAAAACTTAACCGAATGCATGATTGGAATCGGCTGCTTTTATATATTCTACATATTACAGCCTGATCGATGCGATGTTACACATCTCTCCAGCAGACAGCCACCGTCTCACACCCCTCACCACACGTGCCACCACACAGTACATGTATAACACTTGTTGCCTTACATAAAATGCGATGATCGGCAGGTTCAATGTAATAATTCAAACAGTGGCATCCACTTTTAGTGACCATTCCTCTTTGTACACAACAGAGTTCTTCTACTTCTCAGATAGTATTTTTACTTCCTAGAATTTTGACACATTCAGGCAAAAGCCCACATGCACCTCCGTGTGGGCTTAAGTACCCATATGCCAGAATTATACTATACTGAAAAAGGATCACAGTATGTTTTCGGGGGAATCATTTTCAAGAAGTGTTGCCGGGCTGCTTCTCTCCATTTTGCCTTTTCTTTCCACTCCCGTCATTTAGCTTATTTACCTGTTTGAGCCGCCACAAGGTTGGTGGATTAGCAGCCACCCTGAGGATAAGTTGTTCACTTTACAGAGGACTTCAGCGCCGACTGAGCTGATGTTATCATTTCCTCTGAAGTCTGTGCGATGCCTTTGAACACACTTTATCTTCACATCTCCGTACTTGCCTGCAAATGGAGCAACACACAGGGGCTGCTTTGAAAGGAATTAGCAATAGGAAGGTGCCCGAGTCACTTGTGAAGCATACTTAATTTGTATAACATAAATTAATGTTCTAAAAATAAGAACCTCATCTACTCTGAGCCCGAAACAATGAAATCCAGACAGTGATGAGGGACGACACTGAAAAATTTGTCAAAATGTGACCTTGTGGCCAAGCAACCGTGAAGATGAATGAACGAAAGAGGCGCAAAGCGATACTAGTTGGGATCCCAGCTGACAGAGAAAGCACTGAAAAAGACTGACAGACTTCAAGGGATCTCTCAGAGACCTTTTCGCTTCTCTCAGGTCCCTCCTGCCCCTTTCTGCTACAGCTGGAAATAGCAACTGCGTGACACTTTGCTCCTGTGGGCTCAGGCTGCTCTAAGCCAGCAGTGAAATGCAATGCTTTCTGCCACGGCTGTGTACTCAGACGGTTGTTGTTGTTTAGCTATGGAGGAATCAGATCGGGGACTCAGGGCTCCGATGTACACCCAAAGGAGGGTAGATTTCAGATTCCAGAGTGAAATGCCTTCTGGCACTGTTCCGCCAGCCCTTGATTTGAATAGACAAGAGCTGCTGGGGAGGATTGAGGGATAAAAGAGGCTGAGGGAGAGAAGTGACTGGAGCCTCAAGAACAGACACAAAGTCTATGTGCTGTATCAGCACAGAGGCATATGGAGAAGCAGAAGTGCCTGGTGTGACTCGGAAAAACAAAGATGCATGTCTTGTCAGGTCTTAGCTACAAACTACCACAAATGTAATGTTGGTGCAGTTGTTTGCACCTTTATCTGTTTGTAACTATAGTTCCCAACCTTTTTTTGGTCCCTTTATGAAGATGCTGGTTGTTTTTTTGCTCTTTCACATTTTTCTCCTTAACATAGGAACCCGGGTATCATAACAACAGCTCTGGCAGGAATATGATATGCTTATCGGTTTATTACATTTCTGTTTTTACAGTTTGATGCGTTTACCGATCTCATCAAGGATTTGAAGCCGCCGATTGTGTTTTTCCAGTTTTCCTTTGTCTTTAGCTGTGCACCCAATTTCAAGCTTGATCAGCCATTGCAATGGCAGCTTCTAACTATTAGCACATGCAAACATCACAGCAACACGTGCACATATAGAAGGTGGAGAGTACGGTGTGTTCAGCTCCTTCAGTGAGGAACAAATAAACATCAAGCACAGTAGTGTAGCAATACAACAATTAACAATGTTGCTGCGTGGAGCAGACATCTTGGATTTTGAGGATGTGGTTGGTTCTTCTGACTCGATCTGACTTCAGGGTTCGTTCCTGAATGATATGGATCATTTCTGAGATTTAGACCTGAGAACTTGGAAGTTCAGACACCGGTTGAAATTGAATGCATTGTATGTCCCCTTGAAGATTTGACCTTGGGACTTCATTAACTTGTGTTTTTCGTCCATCCAGACTTGCACCTTAAACATTTCATCAGTTTCTGACAGTTTTCATAATTGTTAATCTCTCGGGAGTTTAATTTTCGGTACCATCGTGCCCAAACCTACTCATCAGAGGTTGCACATGGGCTGTGATTAGACTATAATTTTCTTTAATAAAAATACGTTTCTTTTTTCCCCCGTTGCTAACTTGCTACTCATTATCTCACAACTGAAATTTTTCTTGTGACCTCCAAAGGCATCCTGACTCACATGTTGGAAACCATTAGATATGGGTTAGCAGTGTAAATTATGTTGAGTGTTAGCGTGAGCAAGTATTTTTTTTTTCTTTCTTTATGATACAAACATCAAATACAATAGATGAAGAGGTTATAAAGAGGTTGGAGAGAGGAGCGTTTAAATGCTGCACCAGTGACTCTCTATTGACATTCTGTCTCTTGCAGAACAGTACAAGGTCAACTATCCGAGCGCGGGAAGGAGCCTCAGCATGTGAAAGTAGTGCTTCATTTTTCCACCACTCACACATGCCGACACAGAACAGTTCCTACAATGAACCACTGAATTTAAAGCCCTGATCTCACCTTAGTTTTTCCTTTTCCTTTTCATCTCGTTGCCTCAACGGATTAATTGGAGGCTTTAATAATATTGCGGCAAGTACGCAGACATGTCTCTTTCTCCTCCCTTTGACCTGAATGTGGCAGCAGCCTTCGTCTCTTTCTGTAAAGACTGCCATGGGAGTGCATCAAACAGATGGCCTTTGTACCGGAGGCAACGCAAAATAAACCAACAAACGAATGAATAAGTAATCACACAGGGTGGGAAAAAGCCTCTAAAATGTGCACTAAGAACATGTTTGTCTGCACTGAGCCTTTTGTGTTTGCGATAATCCAAAATGTATCTTAGGAAACATGTTGTTTGCCAGGGCCCTAATTTCATTAGATTTATAGATGTTGCTCTTTTGTTCAATTAAGCAAGATGTAAAAAGGCTTGAGTGGGTTGGTTGCTGGCTATACACTATGCACCGTGCCCCACAGGGTTCTTGCATTCAAGCCATAAATATACGTAGAAGTAAAACACCACATTTTGCTGCTGTCTAGGCTGCAACCATTGAATTTTTTGGGGGTTTTACTCTGCAAAGGAGCCGCCTCAGACATAGCTTCAACGCTGCTGAGAGCTTAGAGGCACCGTCATCCAGATGGTCACACCTGTGCACACAGCTGTGTGGAATAACTGTGTATTTAATAGAGGAATTAACACAATCGTTCTCATTCGCGAGGCAGCGGGGTTATTCTTTGAAATCCCCCTAAAAGAACAACATCGTCATTAAAACAGTAATACGTTCGGCGTGTGATTAATGGCTTGCAGACACATTGCACATGCTGCAGTGTTCATCCATTAAAGAAAAAAGGAAGAAAGAAACTCGCCCCTGCATCTTATTGAGCCATGGCCGCTACTCATCGACCAGCGGAGCCATGTCAGTTGACTTTCAATGTGCACTGCGTCCTGCTTCTAACGTTGACACCGAGGTCATTAATTCACATCAAGGACACCTCCGTAATACACTTGTGTCATACAAATACAGTGGTTGTTAGTTTGCAAACAGCTTAGCAAGCAGTGAGCGTTCCTCGTGCTTTGATTCAGCGCTAAGTGCTTCATCAATCACAATCCCAGACAGATCATTAGAGGCTTCTAGGATGACAAGACTAGCCAAAACATCTACAGCAGATTGCTCCAGACCACCCCTCAAACCTTTAATTACACTCGAGGTTGGCACTTATCAAAGACATGCAGTGATAAGTGACTCACTCGATAGTGGCCATTAGTTGAAACAACTTGTTACTGTCAACTGTTTTTAATGACTTACTTTGAATTATCAGACAAACCCCACTTCGGGGAAAAGTTGGGATACTGTGTAAAATGTAAATAAATGACAACACCATGACAAGTCGTTGACCTAGTTTTGATTTTCAAATGGAAAATCTCAGAATTAATGAGGTTAATTGGCAAAAGGTCACTTTAATGATTTGGAGTAAAAAGAGCCTCCCAAAGATTTTACGTCTTTCAGAGGCAATGTTTGCCAACATGTGAGAAAATGCACGTTAACCACCTTAAAAATAATAATAACATAACATAAGACAAATTTGGGGATTTCATCATCGATGGTACATATTGAGTTTCTGGAGAATTTCCTTCTTCTGACAGCACAGAATGAAAACAGACAATTTAGTTTGCTCTGTATCCACAAAAACTCTATCAAGCAAAGAAACAACCAGATATAAACAAGATCCCGCAACACTGCCATCTTCTCTGAGCTTGAGCTCATTTATAAGGGGCCTAGACAAAGTGGTAAACTGTAAAAATGTGTCAACAATTCAAAGGCAAACCACATTCTGCATGTATGTTGCCTTAGTAGGAGCCTGGAATTTTTTTTTTTTTATGTCAGATGCATAACATATTGGAGACTTTACTAATATTTACATTTATGAGAGAATATACATAACAAACGACACTCTATCTGCCTGTGGTTTAGTCATCACACATTACGAGTAACATTCTCAGTTGCTGTTCTGTTTTTAGGCGTAGACCACCTACAGTAATATCATCACCAGCTGCAGGGTTCCAGAAAGAAGAGGAAATCATTTTAAAAAGGCTCCTGATCTATTTTTAAAAAAATCTGTTATTCACATCTGGTGCGCCGCAAACAAAGGGCTGCAGAAAATAACTGAGAGGATACTAAAGACAGAAGGATGCTCTGTTTTTTTCTTTTCTTTTTTTGACGCTGTGGTTCGCTCACTCACACCCTTGTGAGTAACCTGGTTAGTCATCATACAAACATTACGCCACCGCAAGTTTACCATCAGTATTAACCATGATGAGGGATACAGATTATACTACACAACTCAAAGCCTACATTGTTTAGAAAAAGTATAGTATAGCAGGCTATAATATGCAACTTTTGGGAATCCGAATTTAAATCAGTCCACCAAGGGCATCAAATAATGACTCTGTGTCTTATAAATATAAGCAAGACTAACTGATAAACTACCATTGACTTTGGGAGCATTTTAAAATGTAGCTGTGTCTTAAGAACAGCTTTGCATGTTGTTGCATGGATTCTTCTGAAAAGACGAAGTAAATAAATACCAGATTCTCCATAGTGGCCTTTATATCCAGACCGTGAGAATGGCACATCGATATATTGGGCATGACAGTATTACTCCATTTTTATTATTATGAACAAATCCCAGAAACCATTCTGAACACCGGATCATTCTCCTAAAAAGCTGGTGCACTCACAGCTTGACACGCTGTATAAAAGCTTCTTTCAACTCCATAAAAGAGTCATATTGTTGCATTTGTTGCAATGATGTTAACTTCAGGGGGATGTGCTGGTATAAATATCCTTAGCCTTAAACAACCTATTGCTCGACTGCAGCTCCTCAGAGTCCAACGTTAGACAGTTACAGATGCACTATGCAACTCCCAGTGTTTCTGCAAAACAGCAAACATACTTTGCCTCCAATAAATAAAGGCTATAAATGGGAATCCGTTCACAGTGTACTCTCAGATTGTGAGAAAAACATGCCCTTTTGTCCTTTCTGCCCACCTGCTTAATGAAAACATTGTGCTGCGCCAGTGTAACACCTTGGGAATGATTGGTAATGTGTTTATATATGTGTGTTGTGGCGGAGGAGCGAGGCTGCTTGTGCTGCAGGACAGTTCGCTCTCTTCTGGATGAGCGGTCGGCTGGTACGTACCAGAGCCGACAGGCATCAGCCAGGGTCACAAGGTAACTGTCACGAGGCCTTCACCTGTGCGTGCACTGACAGAGGGGATCCTAGAAAGCGCGCATTTATGCACACTTGCCCACACTGTTCCCTCATGAGTTACTCGGGGGTCCAAGTATCCCCTGGTGAACAAGAAGGGAGAAGAGTTCCTACGCAAGACGAGTTATGGATGATTTCACGTAACTCTGACTTTGCCATCCAGCAGAACGTCACTTAATTCCTTAGTCTGATTCTAATTTAAAAGCCTAGATCCCTGATGAACTGCAGTATTCATATAAATATTCAGCACATTTCTGTATAGCCCACAGTGATATGCCCCCTCCCATGTTCTGGATATAGATTCAATGTAGCATCAATGGCTGTTTGCCTCAGGAGAGTTATAGTGCTTATTCCAGCAGACAGTGCTGAGAGATCACATGAATATCAGTCCCCAGTGGAGCTGTAGCTTTGGCTGCTGTTTAAAGCCTAATCAATGAAAGAAACACGATCCGTGTCTATCTGTCGTGTATAGGACACGACAGGATGTTTCTGGGAAAGCTGCATGGTAAGTGTGATGTGAACATGTAGACAAGACCTCCACACCAGATACGGTATCATTTCTAAACGATTTCCAGCCCTGTTGGCCATATAATTTAATGTCGGCATTTAACACCTGAGAAAATTGTTGAACAGAGCTGTGGCAAAACGCAACGGAAGCTCCCTGGATTTGAGCTTGCTGACTATGGAGATTTGACTGATTTAGCTGCAGGCACAGGCTAACTTCAATGTCCAAAGTCATTAGTGATTCCTGTACTACTAAAGCACTGCTCCAGGGTACCCATTTCCTTGCATTAATGTCTACCTTCCACCACAGCAAATCAAAGACCTATTCTAATGCCCCTGCCTACCTTAGTACCCTCCTTAAATAACACAGGTTACAGAGTTCGGGGGCCTTTTTTTTGGGGGGGGATCGGCAGAACGAGACAGAAACATGCCACGTTTCTGATACATTTGAAAGCCGAACAATTTATTAATAAGAACAAGAATATCAAACAAGAGAGAAGAAAAAAAAAGTTCATTAGTTTCACAAACGTGTTTTTCGCTGCAATTTGATCACTTAAACGCTGCCAGCAAAGACAGAATGACTTATTCAGACTGAAAATTTACCCATTTAATCTTAGGCCGCTAGTTACAGTTTCTCTCGCTCTCTCTCTCTTTTTTTATTTTTTTTTTGCATTATCGTGTAAATATAACTGATCTGCAGAAACCAGAGATCACAACCACAGTTATTAGGAGGTTATGGAAGGGGGCTTGAAAATGCAGTAGAAGTCTGTAAAGTGCTTTATGTCCCCTTTTTGCCCTCATCACAATAAAGGTTGTGGCTCTTTTGAGTCCGAAGTGTAATCTCAGTTTCTTATTGCCAGTCAAAGGTGCGTTTCACCAGCCTGAAGAAGGTTCGGTTGTGTTCCTTTAGGTATGAGCGGAGCTGTTGGAGGACGGTGCTGTTAACGGCCGGGTGAGGGCGACCCTTAGACTCATGCAGGCAGCGCTCCCGACCATCACTTCGGATGCAGTAAAACCCCTTGGTCTGGTTGAAGTAGAAGTTGGAGGATACTATCCTGGGGGGCAAATTGAGGAAGCGCTCCACCTTCTGAAGCTCTGGCAAGGGGTCACGGATCAGAGCATCCCCATCTACAATGTGTATTTGTTCTAGGGGGAAGTGACGCAGCCAGTTACGGATGTGGACGTCATAGAGACTCCTTTGAATGGCCTTGTAACGGACATTCAGGGCACCATTGCGCACTAGCAGGTTCTCGATGGCTTGAACCGGCTTGTGGTTCTCTAGCCGGTTGAAGTACACCTGGGTGTAATCAGAGATTACGCGCTCAGAGGGGTCTCTCAAGATCAGTAGCAGCTTTATGGAGGAGTTCATGGCACAGATGCGTTCAGGTGCGAGCGCTGATGTAAAGTAACCCGGGGTTTTCTCCACTGTGATCTGGTGTGGATAAGAGTATGGCATCAACTCACGGTACCACTCAAAGCCCTTGGCATAGTTCTCATCCCAGTCAAAGAAGTGCACCTCTGTAGCAGCAACAGCAACCTCGGGGTGTATGTCTAGCATCTCTAACAGTGCTCTTGTGCCCCCCTTGCGTACCCCAATGATGATGCTGTGGGGAGCTCTTTTGATAGTTCCTGGGGGTGGTGAGGAAGGGATATCTCCAGAGATATTGGCCGGTTGTCCAGAATAACGGTCCATTGGGTCCAGTGTTATACCAAATCCTACCTGGAAGAGATCGGGTGGGGCAGCATATGTCTGGAGAACCAGCAGGAAGGCTGGTGCCAGAAAACAAGCCATGGTGATGGACTGAAGAGTGAGGACTGGCAGACACAGAGGCAAAAAAAAAAACCCCAAAAAACAAAACAAAACAGTGTTTTAGCTGCGGACCAGATCTGTCTTTGCGAGCTGAGTGTTAACAAGAGCAGTGGGAAGACGAGTCTTTGTCAGCCGCTGAATATGAACTGGAGGAGGAGGAGAAATCATCGGCAGTCCACAGCACATCTGTAGGGAAGCACAAAAACAAAAAGAGAAGAAAAGGCTTTTCAGATTTCAGGCATATACAGCAGAATGAATGTCTGTATTATAATGAAATGGCACATCTCTCATTCCCCTGAAAAAGTAATCCAGCCATAAATACAGTCCATGTCTGTTCTAAGTGCATCATCTCAAAAGGATAATCTCAATTCATCTTTCTTTGAGTCTCTTTTCATCTTCCCTCTTCCCATCTGCTTACGCCTCTCACTCTATAAAGTCACTTTCAATTGATAGCGTAATTTTTCCAGCCGAAAAACATTTAGCCAGACAGCTCGTTAGAGAATGTGTCTGAGATATGCAAGTGGGGCCGAGGACAGAGTGCTTTGTCTTCCTTTACCAGGTCAAAATCCGCACCGGAATCAATACCCTTTGCCTCGTCCTGGAGCGCAGGAATCAAGGCCTTTGGAGATTTAGAGAGTTGAGATTTGAAAACATACGAGGGAAAAAGAATGATTGCAAATGATTTCTTTTTCCTTAAACAAGCTCAAGAGCCACTGGAATTCGGTAAAAGGGAGCAGATTTCAGGGCGATAAACGTAGACCACGAAAACCGTTCGTGGCATAGTTAAAATGGGCTATTTTGTCTTTTTCACCTTTTTATTTTCCTTTAAAAACTGTAAATAGTTTGATATCTGCCTTGTTTTCTTGCCTTCAACAGCCACTTATCCCTCGATTTGCCTTGACTTAACCGGGAAGTACCATGTTAAAAATGTTTTCTTCCTTGGTAAGAAGCCACAGTGGAAATAGTCGAAGAATTAATCTAAAAAAAATAATGAAGGTTTACAGATACTTTCCCGAGGAAAACAAGCTGAGGGAGCTGCTGCTTTGCACAGTACTAGTCAAAGCAACCGGGTCGGGCTATGCAAACATCCAGCTTTTACAACAAAGGTCACGGTAAGGTAATCTAATCCAACCAAGATATTCCCTGCATGGGAACAGACTGCTGGGCACACACACACACACACACACACACACACACACACACACACACACACACACACATTGCTGAAACATTTTAGACCTTCCCTGAAAAAGTCGTCACCAGAATGGCAGCATATAGTATTATGCTCCAAAAATTTAAAATATTTTTACAGTTTTCCACTTTGTCTCATTCTAGTTGAAATAACTTTGTTCAATGTCGGCCCACAGATTTACTGAATCTATATTTATTATGATATGATTTTTACCCACAACAGATTATAAAATCTCTAAATTGTTTGCTTTTTTGTGGCGTTAAACACATGATGAACCTTCGCTTTTCATGGACAATAATTTTACTGACCTGTTGCTAATTAACTTATAAATGTGAGATGTTCTACAATGTGTGTGTGTGTGTGTGTGTGTGTGGGGGGGGGGGGTTAGCATTACACAGCTTTTCCAGTTTTTTGTTGCCACTGTCCCAAAGTGTCGCTGTCATCCAGGAGAAAATGAGCAATAATTTTTCAGAAAACAAAACATTTGATATGTTGTATTTATTGTTGTATTTAACATTATTTGGAAATCAATGCATTCTTTCATTTTAGAGATTTAGATGTCCCAACTTTTCTGGAAGTGGATTTGTATAAAACAATATTCAGAACATTTCTTTGCTCCTTTATGCAAAATAAAGCTGATGAAATATCTTCTTGTGGCCACTTCTGCAAATGCTCAGCCAACAACTGAGGCGACAGCTGAAAAAAAAAAAAAAACGATTCGCCGTTGCAAACTAATTTTAGATCATATGAGCAGGTACTCATTAGGAATTGAAAACGCAAAAAAACGAGCATAATTAGTCACTTTACCACCTTTGATTTCAAATTGCAAGTAAATTATGTTTTTAAGTGGCTCATCAAGTTGTGAGGTTTCCATGAAAATATCCTTGACTAAATCTGTACCTGAGTTGTTTTTAGTGACCAACACTTATTATTTATTATGTCTCTACCCTAAATACAATCAAGTCACACATTGTCTTTCTAATTAATAAAAATACACGAGGGATTTAAATACCACTGTTAAAGGACATAGCACATTTCTACCATGTCACCAGTGGCCTTTCTCTCACCTGACAGAGTCTTTCAACTGTATAAAGGCTATGACACATGGCCCCATTTCACACTACAACACGGCCTGAGTGGGGGACTGGGCCTGTGAGCTGAACACTGGAGAGCCGAACTGCCCTACAGGGTCCGGGGGTTGTGCAAGGAAGCACTTATGTGCTGTGACAGGCGCTCCTGCCTGTCAGCGTTTCCCTGGCAGAGAGCTGCCAAGTCCAATGCTAACAGCCAGGCAGCCAGACGAGCTTTCTGTCTCATTCAATTCCCCCCACTCCTCTCACACCGCACCACCACCACCTGGAAGGAGCCATTGTTTCACATTCCACTGGGTCTTATTGCTTTATTCAGCACTTGATGAATATCTTTCGAGTTTTCATTCAGCACATGGCAGCCACACTATTTGGCAGAGCACTTAACCAAGACTGTTTCCGCCCGACGCTGTGGGGGCCAGTGGAAGGTTACGCAGGTTGGCCGGGGAGAAGTGTGGCCACGCTGAGACCTGGAAGCAGAGATTGTGATGGTTCATTGTGAGCCCTGCTGCCTCACGGCAAGAGTCTACATTCAAATCTTGGCTCTGGTCACTTCTCTTTGCTTCTAGGGTTTGCGTCTTTTGCTTCTGTGCATTTCCTACATCCTCTCCCTAATTCTCTACACATTACGTTAGAGTACAACTGGCTTTGGTGAAATGTTCAGTATTAACTAAGTATGTGCCAATAAGATTTGAACTAATTAGGTTTCTGTCTTATCCGGTATCTCCCGGTCACATGTCAGTGTCATAATATTCAATTTTCTGTCCAAACACAGGAGTTTGAAACAAACAGGAAAGCAGTGTTATGCTGCACCTTTATTGTTTTTTATATGATGGTTTGCCTGCAGATGAGGGGACAATAGATTAGGACAGGGAGCAAAGTGGCCATGACTTTGTCATCCATGAACTCTAAAGAAATGTGAATTCCAATTTTAGCTCACTCCAACTGAATTAGCTGGCCGTGCATTAGCTCTGCGAGTCAAACCTATACAGCATTTCCACTTGAACTCAAGATACGCAGGCTCCCCACACAGGGAAAGCTGCACTTGCCGACCATTATCTAGGCTTTAACACCTGTCTGGCAGCAGAGCACAAGTGCTGCCTACTGCCTGAGCAGACAGCACAGCCAACGGTTCTGCACTATTCATTATGTCCCACCGGGCTGAGAGGACGACTCCACGGGTTCCCAGCACCACAGAAAACCAGGTTCCCACTAATTAACCCAAACAACAATCGCTATGCATCTACAGAACAAAACCCTCATTGATATTCTGCAGGGGCAACAGGTATTGTATAGTTTTTTTTTAATGGGCTCTCATTAGAGATGTTGGTGCAAAATAATTATTACTGCAATAAAGCTTGATTAGAAAAGATGGCGTTCGTGCAGTTCAATGCATTGATTTCAAGTGAGTATAAATCAATCACTTTTTTGAGTCGTTACACATTTGAAATATTTTTCACACACGGGGCTCTGATAAGTCTGTGTTCAACCATTTCAATGAGCGTTCAGCATCTTGTTGCACTTTTTTGCAGGAGCAACCTGAATCTCTCCACTTGACAAAAGTTTGGACTTAGAGCAGAGAATCACCCAGTGTCATTGTTCAGTCAGAGGACTTGAATAAGACATGAAGCGACCATCAAGCAGGTGGATTAGCCAGTGCATCTCTCCACTTACTGAGAGTCTCAGTATCTGTTTCTCTGGGCAAAATATTTGATAACAGCCTCTTGTCCTTAATCAGAGGAAGTGCCCTCCGCCTGTCCATTTTTATGCAGATGTTTAGAGGACTGATGAATGTTTATTGCCTAGAAATGTTTAGCCGTCTTTAGTTAGGTGGTTAGATTAAGGACAGTGATTTAGCTGTTGCCTAGTAACAATTAAAAAGGTGCAGCCAGCTGCTTGTTTTCAAATTGTAGGCTTGAACGAGAAAAGCAGCGTGATGCACCCAGAGTTTTGCAACCTGAAAAAGCTCATTATCTAATCAGCGCCTTAGATGATCTCTTGCAAGGTGCACTGACCCTGCCTTCACCTTCATTTGGATTTCTTTCTCCACTGCTTCTTTTCCTCAGACACTTTCCCCAACAGACCCTCTAAAAACCCAGTACAATAAAGTTTCCTCCCACACACGCATCCAACTGCTACTCTGAAAACTCTACTCCCACATACAGGATGGTTTTTTTTTAAATTATGGATTCATTTTGGTTCCGAGTGTGATTTTGGGCTCAATTTTTTAATTTCTATTTCAACAACTTGGGTCTTTAACTCGTCACAGAGGCTCAGGTTCAATTATGCATCTTTTCCTTCTTTTTAAATACAATAATGTGACTCATGCAACACTCTTCTCGGTCAAAAGCTACGAAGAAAACTGTTAATATATTTGTTTCCTTTTGGGGCAGAAAAGTCCATTAAAAAAAAAAATTCAGCATCCAAAACACTAAAAACACAGCCTGCTTCAACATGCAAAGGATTTTAAAGGAGCATCTACAACACTGCCGAGCATTTCAATTCTCCCACACAGCTAGCTTGACCGTGTGTGAAGAAATAATGAGTGAGTGCTTCCCATCTATTTAGATTACTGGTATATTACAACCACTTACTGGCGGGTGGATAAGTTGGAGACTGTGGCAGTTTGGGAAAAGAGAGGTGCCACTTTCAATCTCCAGGCTGGGCAGCAACGTGCGACTGTGGGAATGAGTAATGCTCTCCCTTTTCTAAAAGCGTCAACATGATTGCCCTTGACTGAGGGGCACAAACACAAGGCATTTAACCCCCCTGCTGCCTCATGGACCCATTTAGTGGCCAAGGGTAAAAGAGGAGAAGCTCCTGAGAAAAACGTCAGAGATCTTGCTACTGCAGTGGATGGCGTCGCACAAAAAGGTGACACGTTTAAATCTTTGCTTTGAGTAAGCATCATATTCTTCTTATGTGATTGTGTTTCTCCTCCCCAGACTACTTTATTGCATAGACCTTCCCCTTGTCAACTTGATGATTCAAACAATTGTCTGGAGAACATAATCTCACTTTGACAAAAACAAGGTTCACTCCTGTTGATGAGATCTAAGCTAGTTCATGTATATATCATGAAAGTAAGTCACTGGAGCCCATCTTCTACTACTACTCTCCTCTAGAGCCCCCTGGTGGATAAGTAACTCAAAAATAACTTCATATAATTTAAGCACTGTAAATAGTATTTGGTATGAGTTGACTGGTATATGTATTTCTTTATAATCATTCCATTTTATTATAATGTTGTACAATGAAGTGATCGTGATTTTCTTTTTTCCCGGTCTTTTGTAGCTTGAAGGACAAGGGCCCGTTTTTGCTCTCATTCCATTTCCATCGCCTACAGGTGTGCCCTCAGGGCCCTGTCACAGTAAC
Source organism: Channa argus (assembly GCF_033026475.1). Lineage (NCBI taxonomy): Eukaryota > Metazoa > Chordata > Actinopteri > Anabantiformes > Channidae > Channa > Channa argus. The sequence continues at coordinate 50,650,935 of NC_090197.1, forward strand.
TAAGCCAGTGGATTGTAGGTGACCTAACAAACCATCACTATGGGCTGATGATGATGGATGTCTCACCATTAAATGATACATGTGGCTTTGTCTCCCTTAGCTAAATATACTACATGGTGATATAATGCATTCTTTACGTCCAAATCAACGCAGCGAATGGACAGTACCACAAACAAGCTTTCTCTACGCCACAATTAAGGCAGGAGTTATCTAATATTGGGTGAGACAGATCTGACACCCAAGCAGCATTTCGCATAGCGACACATTTCCTTGTTTTGAGAGGAGTTTATACTGCGGCTCTGATGGTAAAGCAATATTTGGCTATTTCTGGCGCATATGAGTAAGACAATGACCTAATCCACACCCACATGTCAGCGCAGGCATTCATTATGGACTGGAAGAGGGTGTAATCTGTCATTTGCTAGTACACCCAGACACATGTGGCCCCAGGCACTAATTACAGGGTTTTTAAGAGCGATCATCTATACACCGAGTTAAAGCTTCACAGTATAGCGACCTTTTCAGCTTCTTTTTTCTTGCAGTGCAAACACTATCTCTTCCAATTACTAATCCTTCTGCCCACTGCCATCTGTGCACAAGTAAAGCATGTGAGCCACCCAACTTGATAAAGGCCTGTGCCTCATAAACATATACTGTATATATGTTTATACTGTACTGGAAACATTTGTGTGAAGATCTGTATCAGCAGTCGTGTCCCGGCATTATTGAAAGAAGTCTTGAGTTTTTTTTAATGGCAGACATTACAGGGGTCAAAAGGTTCTGCGTGGATGTGCGAACTGTCACTTCACCGAGGTAATAACCCTCAAATTACCCACCATTGTTCAGCCGACAGAGAACTGCTCTAGCAGCCTGTGTTACGTCACCGAACTCCCTCTTTCTCCAGTTTAGCTTTGACATTTGTCAGTGCTCTGAGATTCATTTTAAGCGTCAACCGACGTTGTCTGGATTCCCACGAGGCATTTTCGCTGATTAAATAAGCTGACTTGCTCATCACCCTTGGATGAGTGGAGGCAACCAATCCCAGGGAAGCTGACTCACTCAGGAAACTATTCCACGCTCGGTCAGAAACAACAGCAGACTATGAGAGGGAATTCAATCAGAGAGTGGCCCAATGATCCTCATTCAGGCTGCCACTTCTGATAAAGCACCTATGCTTTCCACAGCGTCTGGATCCCCCCACTGCAATAAGCTCCTCATCACCAACACGAAGATAAAGCTAATTCTGCTTCACCAATTTAATGCTACTGTAATTCTTATCATGTTTTCCCCATCAACACTTTACTCGCTCGCACAATGAGCTTGATCTTCCCCATGTAAAGCAATTGCTGCACAGTTTATCGCAGAGGGAACACTTTGAAATCCACCAACTTTATTCTCTCTTCTCGGGTCTAAGACTCTGGAAAAGGCGATGCTGGTCTCCTGTCTCGCAGGCATTCTGCAAACTGCAATATACACATACATTATGGATGAATTACTTCATCAAATAAAAAGCAGGGCATCTTGTAATGAACTGTGAGGATGCTCTTAATCTTTGATGAGGCTGATCTGATGAATAGTTTAATGAGAAAAAACTATGGGAAGGCCTGCTGGGTGCTGACAAAGATATCGCAGCTCTGATGAGCAAAAATGCACAAGGTTCAGAGATTTTGCAATCTTGTAGTGTTGATTATTAAACAGCATCAATCTTACAGCCGATAAAAACATTAAGTAACACACAGAGTGTAATCCCACCTTAGCTAAGTCTCGAGTTACACACTGTGCAAGCTGCATTTGAGGGCAGGGCACAGACTGTGAAAAAGAATTTCAACTACGGTACCGTAGAAGTGTTTTCTTTGAGGTCAATTTAGATCTCATGCTTTTTTGGCCAAACTACAGCTGGTGTGCGCAGTTCTGCATAACTTGGAAGACTGTTCTTATTCTGGCACAGCAGCATCCTGTTGGAAGGAACACGCCACGGACCCGCCAGTGTTTTCCCATCATCACAAATATGGATTCAGCTATGCAGAACTTGAGGTTTAGTATATTTGGACCTTCTGTGATGTGCCGACGGCTGCCAAGCACTAAACTGATTCTACAGCTGGCTGCAGTTAGCAGGCTAATAATAATGCATTTCACTTAGAACTGTTTCCCATTAAGGTGTCACCCGTTTGCTCGCACCAGATATAGAAGTATTACTCAGTTAGATGTGTTGGTGTTGGTTGCGGTGTTCTGCATATGCCAGCATACGAGTAAACATGAAGGAGCATAGTATAGATACATAGTGAGCTGAGACAAAATTGAAAATCCTCCAACAAACTGCAGCAAAACCATAGTCACTTACTGACAGTCAGAAAACTCAGATCTAGTGGGAGAGAGTCGGCCGACCCCCCCCAAGTCTACATGACTCGACTGTCACATTAGTGCATTGGTGTCATTTGTTTGAGCAGTACGTGCACTTGGCAAATCAGTCAAACGTAACTATGAGATATGCAGATCAGGAATGGAAAGAGCATCGCTGACAGCCACAACATTTCTGGATTGTCATTTAGACGCGGCCAACGACCTTGAACTCGGACTTTCACAATATCAAGCTTGCTCATCTGCATAAGTAATTCAAGGTGTCGCTTCACATGCTGGTCATTGATTGTAACCTAATCAGAGAAGATTTGGACTGTGTGTGGGTTGCAGGGATTTAGTCATTTATCGTTGTGTGACTTTGAAATTTGCCAAGTCATTTTTTTTTTAACAACTGCGGCAACATAAGACATACGTCATTAGAGGGTAGATTCATGAGTTTTCCAAATTTGACTTTAAGTCCTTAAGCAACATTCACAATGGGATTTTAAGATTTTAAACCAAAAAACAGTTCTCATTATAAATTACTACCTCACAACGCATTTTATTCTTCTTACGATTAAATGTTATAGAAACTTTTTTGTGGAGAATACAAGTGGTTGGTTCAACTTACAAATTTATGTCAGCTTAATTACAATGCTCTGTTGTTTAAACGTCTTAATTCATGTTTTTTTTTTTTATTGTATTTCTGTAAAAATAAGCACCTATTTATTTGAAAAATTTAATCTTGGAATTGAAAACATTAACCAATTAATTAACTAAAAATTATTTGATTCTTTAACAAAAATCCTGATTAATAATTTAAACTGCATGAGCAGCAGAAGGACTTACAGGAAACGATAACTGTTTATTTTTATTTTTTTAACCCCTGAATGACAAAACAAACCTCACCTTTGAAATGCGTGATGCATTAATCACAGTGTTTGAAAAAAAGCATCACGACTGGACCAAAGGTTTACTTTTAAATTAAAACCAATGTGCCAATTTTAATTAAACAACTGAAGAGTATTAAAATTGTTTCTGAAAAATGATCCTTGAGTCAACCACAAATATACCAGCCATTTGTCAAAATGACCACTAATTGTACACAAACCGTGCTCAGCATTATTTACTGAGCACAGCTGGTTACTGCACACACCGGCACCGTGGAGGCAAATAAAATCATTTGCCTCTGAGCTCAACTATGAGCAACTTCCTCGTAATTTCCTGCTTGCAGGGAAAAGCAGATCATAAGGAAGTGTTTATCTATAATCACAATCTCTAGCTCCATTTCCTCGTGCTGAGTCTGTGCCTCTGAAGCAGAGAGTGGTTCAGAGGTCTGACTGGGCAGAGATCAGGGAGCATGCGGCTCCACGCGGCTGCCATACGCTCAATCATTACAATGTTTGCAGCTCCACACCATTGAATGCGTAGCGCCGCCGCTGCTGGTTGGCCTAAAATTTCCGATCTGCCAGAGACGAGATAGAAACTTTCATGCCAGCTGGGCTTTACATCTGCTTTTAAGCCAGTGAGCCTCTGTTTACAGGCATTTTCAAGAAAGGATGCCCACAAGTACTGGCGCTCTCTGTTACGTCTTTACTTTTGCCTCTTGTTCTTTCTGCCAGCGCGAGCAGCGGTTTGAATGCAATTCTACCTTCTGGTGTTCAACCTGCATGGAGAGGTGGGATGTGCCATCAGTTAAAATCACTAGAGCACAGACTGAGATGAGATTTGGTCGAAAAAACCAAAACCCCAAAAAAGAAACAAGGTTTTAACTGAATCTAATGCACTTGGAAACAGAGTAAGTGCTGCATGTAAAGACACCAGGCCCATTTAAAACAGCAAAAGACCTAAGGACAATATCAGTGCATGTGCAGCTATGGGTGTGTGACAGAATCAGGTTAAGAGGATAGAAGGAATAAAACAACATGTCATATCATCAAGGTGACTTTTACAGCAGATTTGCCTCCGCTGGCATGATCCTAAATCCATGAGCTAATGTTAGAGCCCTGCTAAAGCTAATGAGCATTATTTTTCTTTTTTTTCCTTTTAAAAATCGCTGTGCTGCAACACTGACGTGAAGCTCAGGCCAGAGATGAATCAACTTCAAGTGTGAGACAAGTCTTATCGGCACTAATACCAACTCATAGCATGATGACTCCTCACTGTCAATTTCATTTGTGCCCTCTTGTTGCGCCGTTCTTCATGAATAAGTCATCAGTGCCCACAATATCCCCCCTTGGCTTATTGCTCGTTCCATTGCCTCCATGGCCCTGTAAAACCAACTGAAGTGTTTATGGGAGATAAGAGGCGAAAGAGGTCGCTGGTCCAATAACTCCTTTTATCACCCCGCGTTCTGCAGCGAGGGACATTTTATGGGGGAATTTGCTGAAGACGAATTCTTAATTAGAGAAGTTTGTGGACCTGGCATCCGAGACCTAGTGGAGGAATAAAAAGAATTGGAGAAAGGGCAAATGCAGGGTGGCTTGTTGGCCTGCCCGGCTGCTGTGTGTTGTAGCAAAACGGAGAAAACAACCTCAGCGTGTTGTGAAAGATACACCAACGAGAAGGGCTTTAAAAATGGGGCTTGCGAGGCTTGTTTGGTTAGCTGGGACTGCTGTGTTTGTCTAGACGAGTCTGAGTCCTTTTGAAATTAGTTCAGGTTATTGATTTTCTTGGGGCTTATCTTTATTAAAGGAGTCTACCTTGTCAATGGAATTACTGCCTCAGCCATTAAGGTGAGCTGATTCTATTTCCCATTATTGTAAATTTCTCCCCAGGAGAACTTCAGTGACTTAGATTAATAGGAAATGCAATGTTATGGCCTGAGCCGATTACTCAAAAAGTTTTTATGACAATAATATCCAACTTTTATTTTCCTGCAAATTTCCGAACAACATCTCAGAAGGACCAGTTTGACAGCGGGCCGTGAAAAATGTGTGATCAATATTTTACTTCACTTAAAGCTACAATATGCAACTTTTGGCACTGAAGCTACAGTAGGCGTGTCTGCTACACTCTGCACACTCTGCCCAGTGCCATAGTTAGTCATCGTTTTGAAACTGCAAAACGCTCCAAAGCATCCTGGGAAATAGGTGTTGCTGACGAAATGGACGATTAGTCAGAAGGGCGGGGCCTCGTTCTAATCCTTCTCAAAGTCGATTTCCCTGCACCGCTGCTGTCCTGTTCGGTGAGCCACAGTAAGATTGTTGGCTGTGGAGCAGTTCTGAGGGATATTTTGTACGATATCCCTACATCACTTCTATTCGTTACTCTTTCAGATGCTGATAATGTATTTCATCACATCAGACCTTCTAATAAATAGTATGTAGAAGGATGCCAGCATGATGTACTAGAAACTTTTTTTAAGCTACTATCCAGCACCTGTCCAGCACCACGCGCATGATTCTTTACTAGCATCTTATATCTTGTAACACTTTGTTCTGATAGTGCCACCTTTGACAAATATGAAAAGGTCGGGAACTATAGCTCAAATTTTAATTAGCCAACTTGGCAGATGTGTTTCACCAGACCAGTGCAGATAATGACTAGGATCCCGGGTTCCCAGTAGCCTGCATATTAACTGAGAGGAAAAAAAAAAAAAAAGGGAGAAAATTAATTACACATTTTCCCAGGCTGGGGAAGTGGAATCTCATCATTGATTGCATAATTGTAAAGCTTCATAATTATCTCAACTCCATTGCAACAATGAGGCAGGAGTAGATACATATGAGCTTGGCTTTTTTTTTTTCCGAGCAAACTGAAGCAGGTTGGGACTGAAATCACGTTAAGTCTTATGTGAGAAATCTCTTAAACATAATTCTGCTTCACAACATGGAAAGTAGGGCACAGTTTCTGAGGTTAGCCCAATAAAATCCAGTAATACATTTCCTAAACAGTAAGACAACAGGATATTAGTCAAGAAAAGTGATGCAATCCACCTCCTCCTCCCTCATCGCTCATCAACCCCTGCCGTAAACCCTAGATTAACCGTCTTTCACTTCATTTAGATAGAGGGGGGGGGGTTTACTTGATCATATCTTCCTCGAGCACACACCATGCCTCTATTGGTATTTAACAAAGATCAGCTTTAAATTGATGATTAACCTTTGTAATCCTGCGTGCATATTGAAAATGGCTTGCCCGTCTTTACCACAGTCACACAAAAGAGAAGGCTGCATTATCATTCAGGGAAAATTGAGGCTTGGAAACTAAATGAGGCAGCGTTATCTGCGTGGTGCTTGGCTGGATAACGAAGACAAATCTTTAGACTAGAGAGCCATCTCATAATGAATCCGAACACATGAATTATTTTGCGTCCTAAGCGTGTTTTAATAAACCTTCACTGTGACCCTGACAAGCAATTGCCACACTTATCTTGCAAGGAAACAGAATTTACTTGTGGGAATGAGTGGCTGCCATTGTTTAGGGAGTAATCAGACATTAAATAAGTATTTTCTCCATATTTAACTCCAACTAGGGATGTAATGGTTTAATTTGCTGGGCAATGAGTTTTAACCATGTGGAGTGCTCCCCGCATTAAATCACAGGCCAACGCAAACGCATCTGTTGCTCTGGAAATCATTGCTGCAAAAATGCTAACGTGCAAACTGAGCCACGGCAGAATACAATTCAAAGTGCTTCTCTAGTGACTTCAATCACCTGGAGACAGAATAACAAAGAGCTAAGCAGCGAAACATTCCCAGCGTGAGTTACGTGCTTCACTCAGAGCAACCGGGACTCAGAGCAAAGGTGCAACTGGTTTCAGAATTTCCAAATTTCCCCTCGTAAAGATCGATGTTATGGCTAATATTTAAACTTTCGAGAAATCAGTCAATATTGAGTTGAATGAACTTATTCCCGGAACTCATCATCATTTCACCATTGTGTCAAAAGACAAAAGTCAGAACAGCTCATTTTAATAACCACTGAAGTAATTTGAAAAACTCACGGCTTAAAGTATGTCTGCATATTGTTTCACAGTGCAAAAGAAACTCACACAAGCTGCGTGAGAAGTAAAAGAAGCAAACAAGTTTTTAATTCTGCCAGTCAACTAAGTGGTCACTTGACTGTTTCAACATGTTTCATCAGAGAATATATAACCTTTATAACCTTTATACAACTCTCCATTAAAGTACCAAGCTATAAAACTGAGGTCACTTCCAGCACATTTGCAGACAATGGCACAAACCACTTTTGCTTTGCTTTTACATATAGTGATGAAATGAGGATTGTATGTTTTTCTTCTAAACCTAAGAAGCTGACATCAAATGCTAAACCTAATCCCCACTGTGCTCCAGACTTGTGGAGCAGATCACAACCCACACCTTGTAATCCTATTTCAGTTTATTAAGGGGATATGATGTAAAGGAGAAGCCCTGTGATGAAAACGCGTTCAGAAGGTGAAGGCCAAAGTCTGTCAAGGTTTTACTGGGCTGAGCTGGGCCTGAGTTTTATTTTATTTATTTTTTTATCACACTCACATTTATCAAACCAGCTTTAAGATCTGATCAAATATGATGACAAACGTGAAAAAATGCTCCTAGAAAACCCGTGTTAACACCTTTTCAAAACCTCTGTAAAGCTTGATGTGGATGTGTACTGTGTTACAAATAGTTTAGATCACATATTTGGACCAATCTGTTTGTCAGCTCCCCGACGTGATTTGCAAATATGAGCAAATACGAAGCAAAACACCATTAGCATAAGTATTTCCAAAATGGGAAAATGCACACATAAACGGAACATATGCTTTGCGTGCAGGCCATGAAATATTTACTTTAGAGTGAAATGGTGACTGCTAATTTACAGCAATACATGAATATTGAAATACAGATTAGGGACAAGATGCATTGCAAATGAATCATCCGCCCTGACTTAAAGCACTGAATAACAAACAAACCAAAATCTCTGTGCAAGTCTTTTTCGAATCATTTCAGGCAGCGTAATATTATTACTGTTATTTGCTAAAATCTCATTTATGAGATAATGTGGCTTTTTGCTTAGATGATAACAACTAAGAGCAAAAAAAAAAAAAAACATTAAATGATCATCATTATCCTCTTACACTCAAATTATGGCTGCTCCTACTTATTAACTGATCAAACAATAAACACTTAAAAATAAACACGCCGAACATCTGCTACACACATATACAACAGATTTGCGGAAACAACAAATGATGTAATTACAAGATTAGAATTTGTATGCAAATATGAGCTGAAATGAAATATGTAAACACATTTGAAAAAGGACATGGATGCATTCAAATGTTAATCTCAATGTGTCCAATGTCTGAATACGCTTTAAAGTGCTTCAGCTGTTTAGGGGGAAGTACGCTGATTATATCTTTATATTCTGATAAACGACACTTTCAAAATCAAACAGATTAGTGCTGAAACAAGCTGGAGCAACAGGCATCGATACAATAACGCTACCAACGGAGAGGATACACGGATAATGGGTAAAGAATAAAAGTGTTGGTTTTTTAGCCCTAAGCAGGAATCTGCAGTTGTCGTCCTTAGGCTGCACACAGCAGTGACAACCACCACCAACCAAGCTGGCAGCCTGTTTGTGTGTGAGAGGCAAAGCTAAGCATCAGCCCCAGTGGATATTAAAGCTGTGGTAGCTGAACTTCATTATCGTGGGACTGCAACTAACACATCTTTTTTCAATTGTTAGATAGCCTAGTGATTATTTTCCAAACTATTTTTAAAAATAATGTAATAACGTATGTCATGTCAGATAAGAGTGAAAATCGCCAGTTCCAACTGGTGGATACAACATCATGTTTGAGGAGCTGGAAGCAGAAATTCAGTGTTTATGACAGTATTTGTTTTAGTCTTGCATTGCATAATATTGTAGGGCTGCAACTAACTTTGGTTTTCCTTATCAACTCGTCGGTCAGTTATTGTACGATACTTTGCTTCTTCACATAAAATGTTCTATTACAATGTGGACTATTCTAAAAATGCTGAATCGTTAAAGCTATGACAATGACCTTAGACTACAGTGAACACTCTCTGCCACTGTGTCAATTTCAACAAGGGTACCGGAGAATAGTGTTCATGACAAGGTCTTTGTGTGTGTGTGTGTGTGTGTGTGTGTGTGTGTGTGTGTGTGTGTGTGTGTGTGTGTTTGCTAAAAAGGGCACAATCCATTCACAAAAGGCAAAGTTGCTTCAACACTGTATGAAGGCTCCTTGAAGCTCAGAGCCTCTGGAAATGGCAGAAGGTGGAAAGATTCCCCACTTTTATCGTCTTACAGTAAGGTGACACCAGGGTGCAGAAAAGGGGGAAATGAGCAGCAATATTCTCTTTGTAACAGGAAGCAACACATTTTAATATCTGCAATGTGGCCGCTCACAGATGCAAGGCTACCAATTGATTAAATATTTATTTACTGTTCTCTGTAAGTGCACCATCATTCTGTGGCATTAAAATCCTCGCTTTCGAGCTCTGTTGCAATGCTCGACGTTTGACAAATACATTTTTTAGACGAGCTGCACATGGGAAAAAGAGGGGAGGGATCATCTGGGCATCTCGTTCAGCACCCTGGACAGCGACAGCCGCGAAAGATGCTGCTGAGCTTCATCAATAAGCAGCATCATTAACACTCATCACACAGCTTTCTCTGGTAACTAGCGTCTGTTCAATACATACTTACTTCAAACTAGGAGCTGTTGACTGTTTGGCCATCAACAATCGCTTTGCTTATCAAAGTTTGATCTGTGACGTAATTTTTTAAAATCTCCTCTCTTTCGCCTTAACTGGGCAATTAAAGCCCAGATTTGTTAGACATCTCATCTTTCCACAGGGACCCGAATCAATGTCACTAAATTTTTTCACACAATACTCAAGTGAGTTCTTAACACATATTAGAGTTGAAATACTTTAATTTATATGACTGACATTTAGTCTCGTAAAAGTACAGTACGATGCCAGACATGTAGCATAATGTATCTCCTGGAGAAATCACGTGCCAATGTAAACTCAATTTGTATTAAACTTGTAGGAATAAAGATATTCACCTTTAGAACATGTGTCTAATGTTGTTTCCAGTGACCAACCACTGCTTCACATTGTGTTCTCATGAGTTTTCATCTGTTCCTGTAAAACTTCTACCAGTAATGTGTAGAGGAAGAGAGGAAGACACAGGATGAAAACTGCTCCAGCGACATTGCAAAGTAAATCTAAACGAACATTACACTACTGTGGTTCTTTGGCAAGTCACACTTGATGTTTTTAAAATTAGTATTCATCAATTCCCGGCTCCTTTTGATATGGAAAACATTTCCGAAGATTTATGTCCCTCTTCAGCTGCCCTGATTATCCTAAAATATCTAAATGAAGGGTATAGGCCTTGTTGCAATAAAAAAAAAAAAAAAAACTTTAATTAAACTGTTACTTAAACATTCAGGCCACCAGACAGATGAGGAACATATTTCCCAAACAGACAGACCACTATCTGTTACTTTCCTTTCCTCAGCCCGACAAAACCGCACACACCCACTCATAATAAATTGATAGATGCAGTATGGTGGAGTGGAGGCATCTGATTCAAAATAAATGTCACTCCACATGACGGGGTCGTGATCTCTCCAAGCTAAAGATACCAATAATCTAACAAATTCGACAAGACATCAGTGTATGTATATATACGTATATACAGTATATATAGTGATGGTTGAAAGCAAGTATTACACAGAATCACCAATAATCGGGCTGGCGTGTGCCCACTCATCTGAGGCAGGCAGAGAACAAAGGTCCTATAAGGAATAAATAACTGTGACAGTCCATCATCAAGAGGAAGGATAAATCTACTTCGTAACACTTGCCGATGACGGTGGCGTCAGGCTTTCGTGAACCCCTTCGATGAAACAGTGGCCTGTGAAATATGTTCAGTCGAAGGTGTCACCACCCTCTGCTGTCTCCTCTTTTTTCACCCCCCCCCCCTCCCCCACCCCCCACCCTGTCCTATTATTTCAGAGAGGCCAAAAATTAAGCAGGAAAAAGCCTGTTGTCTGATTGTGTCCTCAGACATCGATGTGCTTTTAAAAAGGCTCTCCCAAAGGCTGAGCTCAGTTTCTGAGGCTTTTGATGATGAAGACGCAGCCCCCCGAGTGCCTGGCAATGACAGCCTGAATGCTGCTTTTTAATATTTTGTCATTTGTGCACATGGTTGGTATCATCCCTTGATAGAGAGCGTGCAACATATGGACCAATGTGGATCTTTGCACCAGATCCTTGCCTGCTGCACACTCATGAATTATGGAATTTGGCACAAAAATGCAAATCTGGGCATTAGCCTAGTTATGCCCCTGTACTGTAAGTTACTGTGACTTATCTATTATGTATGAACCAAGGATTGAAGTGAAGAGGTCCTGGCAGCCAGCTTCATGGCCCTCTCTCAGTTGCTCACTTTCACACCATGAAAGAGAATGAATAGCAGGGGGAGGTAGTTTCAAAATACTAGCTTTTCGATGTTCTCTATCTCCAAGGACTTAGAAGAATTAGCGCTTGCGTCTACGCTCAATTGCCAAGCTACTTAAAATAACAATGGCTTCCACAGGATTTGGAAGCCTGGAAGATACGCAGGGAATAAGCATGAAGTTGTTGCTAATCCTCTAATTTTCCCCCACAAGGCTGATATGAAATGTTAGTCTGATCGGTAATCAAGCCGCAGGGGAGGCAGACAGGGGATCCGTCCAACTCTACAGGCACTGACAAAAATCAGCTTCTGTACGACATTACCATCACAATACTGGATGAGTGATTCTGCACGGCTGACCGAGCCATAATATCCCAAATCTAGTAAGCGGCATAACTGAGAATCTGCGGGGTCAAACAGCTCAAAGCCATGCACACGTTCTGCTCAGGCTCAGAGCGTGATGAAGAAATCCCGCAGCTCTGACAGGAACAGAGTGATCATTAGCTCGGATCAAAGTCACTCATCAAGCACATGACAGCTGACAACTCCTATTTAACTGGGAAGTACAGGAAATAATGATACCTGAACCTCATAATTGCCGTTGCTACGGTAACAAGAGGAAGCCGCTTCACACTGTCCCATTGAACTCAGTTCAAGCAAGGTCAAATTTGGTGATGAATTTAAATACTCCTAGTTTTTTTTTTTGTGTGTGTGTGTGTCTGTGTGTGAGGAAATATAAATTTAAAAGTTCCCTAAATCATAGGTTATATTTTTATTGTTTAACATGCATGGTTATTTACAATATTTATATTTGAGAGAACTCACTGGGCTCTTACATTTGAATCCTGTCCTCAGAAAATGAAGTATATCAAGCTAGAATGACTAGCTTCAAATTTCAAAGTAAAGGCAGCAAGCTTACTAAGTAAAGGTACAAATGTATTAGCATCCAAGTATGCTACCAAAATAAAAGTACTAATAATTGTAGAGTGACCTGTTTCAGAATGAAACAGGCCTCTGATTATACTGGATTATAGGAACTTATAGGATTTTAAGCACTTAATCTCCCGACATAAGGTTTATCCACAATAATACATTTATTTACATGATTTTACTTTGTTTAAATAACTTGCATCAGCAAAACAACTAAAGCAGTCAGATAAATGCGGTGGAGTAAAATGCAGTTGTCAAATAGTAGTAACTTGTACATGTTCTGCATTTATATAGCGCTTCTCTACCTATTGGCACTCAGGTGCTTTACACTGCTTCTTATTCACCCATTCACACTCACAATCTCACACACACACACACACACACACACACACACCGGCAGCATTTAGAAATGGAGCTAACCAGTAAGTAGCTTAAAACTTCCTATTTTGGTTCATATTTTTGTCAAAACTCTGTGACACCTGGAATAAACCCACTACTCACCACTAGTACACATAAAACTAGTAACTACTGTATTGTATAGTGGGGCAGGAGGGCTGAGTGTCTGGGGGCCCAGAATTCTACCTTTCAATGGTGCCCCTGGAGTCAGGGGTCAGTGCTGCCCCCCAAAAAAGAACATCATACTATTCTGTACTGTCATTCCTGCAAGTTTAACACAAATTGAGTTTACGTTGGCACCTGCTTTCTCAAAATACATTTGGCTACGTGTCTGGCAACCTACTCTACTTTTAAATGTTACAAGACCAAGTGTCAGTCATATAAATTAAAGTATTTCAACTCTAATTTGTGTTAAGAACTCACTTGAGTATTGTGTGACAAAATTTAGCTTGCCTTAATTAGTGCAGGTGTCGAATGACTGACATGTTTTCCCCTCGGGGCTTGCCGTAGCTGCATGCGCCGTCTGCTGCAATAATTTGGCGCCACAGACCCATGCAAATTTATGGGTCTGCACCCGGTACATACATAAGGGGAAATGTAGCCCTCCCGGATCCCAGCACTAACAAAAAAAAAAAAGGGAGAAAAATGATGGTTGTAAAAGGTTTTTGATAATTACAAGCTTGACCAAATAAGCACACATGTCATAGCAAATAACTAAGATGTAAATTGTAATTTCTTGAAGGCTTTGAGATTGAATCAAGCACATTTTCAACAGTACTCACTGGTTCTTTTGTGGAAACTTTTTAATACGCCGACCCCATCAACAACACAAAGTAGGAAACTGCAGAATTCATTTGCATTTTTAATAAATATCCCTGTGTGTGCCACAGCTAATGGTTGTCAGCCTTTAATTCAACAAGCATAGGCCCTATCAAATATGAATTACATTCTCTTGTTATTTTCTATTGTTCTTGATTAGGAAATCTGGAGGAAAAGAAAACACACTTTTGTGTTGTTGCTCTTCACTCCCACCCCCTCTATGCCCAAGTGGAGCCAACTGGATAAACTCCATCAGAAAAAAAAAACAATACCAATAGTACACAAGCAACTATTTTGTTCCCTACCACTTTCTAGCCTTCCCACATGAAATCGTCCTCGAGTTATGGTCTAACATCCACTGGTGCTGTATATTTGTCCAGACATTACATCACTGAGACACCTTGAGTTTCCTTTGGGGACTTAGAAATCGTAACACCTCCCCAAACCGCCATCATCTATCCAACCACACTTTTAAGCACTTACTGTCAGGACAATCCCACAGACGTTGCAGGCGGCTGCCTTTTCTCTGACTTTACTCACACATTTAAACAAACGCAAACACAACATCTGTCCCAGTTAATCGACACAGAAACAGCCTCTATTTATGTTGTTTAGTCGGATATGAAAAATAACCAGGTCGACCCTCTTTCGTTGTGACCTTTTGACCTTTGGTGTCAGTACGCGTGCAACCTCACATGTAATTAGTTTCTTGACTAGAAATTGAGAGATGGCGGCGGCGCGCAGGAGTGCAGCGGCTTCTCGAGTTCCCCGGTCCAGCCAGGTTACCAGGGCCTCAGTTCTTAGATTTGTCCTCGTGTTTTAGAACGACAATAAAGGTTCTCGAAGTCGCAAAGGGAAACGCCTCTGTCCTTTGAGATTCTACGTGTAATTATTATTTCTTTTAAAACTCTTAAAACCCCGCCGCCTGATTTACGTTGCATGCCTTAAGATTTGTGTGCACAGTCATTAACGCCAACCTTTCTAAAACATTTGTATAGTGTGTGAATTCTACAAGGTGATTCACTGAAACAAAGGCCTGCTGTGTACCGATTAGCAGAAAAGGTAGTGTTTATTCTTTCCTTTACTCACCGTCTGAAGCTCAACGTGTTGCCTATGACTAAGCCTCTAAAAAAAAAAAAAAAAGTTTCCACCACAAACCCACCAAATTAAAGCCCACATGAAGCCATGGGACAGGACAGGACGGCTTCCACGAAACAGCATGTCAGTCAAACGCTGGCTTGTACCTTTGAGAAATCCTGCAGCCACAAGCAGCAGCTCACACAAGGCAACACCCACAGGCTCATTATTAAAGGTGAATTGCACAACCTGTGGCAAATTTGCATCCCGTGACGTTGATGCATGGCCGCTGGAGTTTCACTACTGTAGCTCTGACACCAGAGAGGAGAAGAGATGCTAAGGGCAAAACAATGCTACATCAAGGCTACATATTACCATGCAGGAGAGAGTGGCAATTATCATTAGTTCCCCTTGTCTGATGAGCTCCATGCTGTGACTTGATCACACTCTTTCACACCAGCACGCAGTAGCATGTGACATGTTTCAGTTTCCATCCATCAGCCTCCAGCACCACTAGTGGAGCTTCTATCAGTGGATGTTTAAACTTTGCACATTACAGTCAAAACTTTTAATGCCATCAAAAGTGGTAATATTAGGCTGCCTGCGTGTGTCCCAGTCGGTGAGGCTCCCGACCACAACGAGCTCTTGGGAGCTTAGAAAGCTAATTTATTAGATGTAGCATTTTAATTAGTTTGATCAATACTCATTACAGCGGATTTAAATGCGATCTGTGCGGAAAGACAACGCACTCGTTTCCCATGAATGAGTGATCTTGTTTCAAAATGTCAGACTCCGCTCGCTGCAAGGCCGTAGTGGATTTATTCCAGCTTAATAATTGATCGATTAATCGCCCGTGAATTCAAAAGCATGAAACCTCCTTTTTGTCCGACACTGGAGATTCGAGTGTTGCATAAAAGCGTGCGAGTGCGATCCGCCGCGTCGATCCGGAGCCGTGCGTTTCACACAGACAAAGTAGAGAAGGTCTTTAGAGAAAAATCTGGTTACCTCGAACGGGGGGGGGGGGGGGGGTTCTGCTGGGGCTGGGGATCTCAGCGCGCCTCTTGGTTCGGGGCTGATCTCGTGGAGCGGAGGGTGGTGATGATGATGATGATGATGATGCTGAACCATGGAGCGCACTTTTGCGCACCGCCGGTCCACAGAGAAGAAACGCGTCCGTCTCCCTTCTCGGGCTCTCTCATCACTGATTCATTTGAAAGCCGACACCGGGTGGGGGGGAAGAAACGGAGTCCTGGTTTTATTCAAGTGGATAACTCGACTCCGTCTCCGGCTCACGCAGACGAGCCTGCGTAGGGAACAGCGAGTAGAGTTGTGCCTAAAGCCGCTGCTTTGCGTAGCAGACTGAAGGGGAGCGGGGAGGAGCCGTGTGCCGTCAGATGATCAGGGCAAGGTGCTCTCCTCACTGATACTCTGCAATCCGCTGCCTTAGCGGGGATGCAGTTCAAGCTTTAACGCAATAATCCCCATCACATCATCCACTTTCTGCAGGAAGTGCTGCTTGCACTGTCACATATATTTCTGTGGGAATAGCAGGGATCATATCTTGTCTTATAACTTTCATATCCTTGGTGACTAAACTAGCATATTATTTATATAGTAAACGTCCTGACTACATATTAATATTATTTATATCAGAGTAAATTGAAAAGCCAATTCAAATTAGACGTAGATGAACAATACACCAACAAAACATGGCCTGAATCATAAAGGCATCACAAATCTTATCATTTTATAATATTCCTGTGGAAATAGCCAGTGGAGGTCCCTGACTCTGGACCATGCAAAGAAGTCCCCAATCAATTCATGTTTTTAAGGCTTAAAAAAAAAAGCTATAAATGTACAAATCCCGGGTTACATCTCAAAAATATTCAATACCTTCCTGATTTCTTTCTATTTTTGTATGTATCCTATAGTCAATGTACCTTCCAACTAAATCGAACATGCATTACTGTACCTACCTTCTGCCTTCAGGAATCTTTAGTAAAGACCGTGTTGGTCAATTCTGTCTGGTTTACATCAGCCATAGCAGTTAAACTCATGAGTCATCAGTCTGAGGAAGATTTACAGGGTTTGATGCTCATCTGGGTGTGTTGTGGCAGAATTCCAATGTTTTTCTGGGAGGTTTTTAATTCCTGGATAAGTCATTGTGACGCTTTCGGTCTACTTTTGGAAAAGCTGGTTCTGGAAGGTGGACCACTGTTCCAAGTCCTCTTCATTAGTATATAGTGTCGCTCACATGTGTGGATCTGTGAAGTCCCAGACCTTTAGAAACAGCTCTAGAATGACCGATTTCAATTTAGTAACTTCTTGACTATTGTAATATTTGTGACACGTCCCTAGTGGGTATTACATCACCTTTTTTTTTTTTTTTTTGCTTCAATAACTACACTTTCCATTTCAAACTTGTCTTTAGTGTTTTTTCAGGCTGCCTTTGTTTTGTTTTTTTAATGAAAATTAAAGATCTGAAACTGTTTAGTATGAGATACACACAGTGGAGAAATCAATAAGATGTAGAAAAGGTGCATTCCGCACATTTTACAAAGGATGCTGTGTTCATTCCTCACAAGTTGAGACAACCCCGGTGGACATCAGGATTATTTTAGCTATTGCCTGAGAGAGAGTCTGCTTTGCAAGCTAAATGTGGGGTTTGAAGTAGCCATTTAATGAGTGTTTCTAAAGCTTGACACAATCTACACTTGCATGATAGGAACCATGTTATACTAGAGGGGGGTGACTGTTCCAGATTACAGTATGAGGACAGGGGTGCACAGGGAAAGTCTTTCTAGGAAACCTTTTTAGAGTGAAACGTGCCATAAATAGTTAAATGAGAGAGTTGAACCTCAGCTACTTTCTCCCCACTATACACCTGACTAATTATGGTGTGAAGGGGAGGGAGGTTCCAAAGTTACCCATCCATCTGAAAAGCAGGTCTGACAGAGTACTGCACGCTGAGGGTACCAGTACCCTCCAGCTGAAGTGCTGATCGGGTGGTTGAACGATGTATGATGGGGCCCCTCCCACATGAATTGCCATTTATGAAGTGACAAATTGTTGAAGACAACACTACGGATCCCTTCTACAAAAGGTGATCTATCCCTATATCTAAACTATTGTCTTATCGTGCGGCTCCCTGTGACAGCGGGGCCCCTGCTAACACCTGATGATTGCACAGCCATAGTGTGGGATTAACTTCATTCAGCGAGCCCTGACGACCTGGGAGATAACACTGGCATCAGGATAGAGGCGTCTCGTCGTATGACAGGGGTGATCACTAAAAATAACTCGGTATTGATCTGCAGCGACTGTTCCCTCAACATACTTCCGGAATCATTACTGTCGAAATGTGTGTGCTATTGTTTAAGGGCAAGGCCCAGCACATTGGAAGGTGGTGTTTAGGCGTCGCAGATAATGCCAAATGTTACACTTGTCTAAAAAATTATTGATTTTTTTTCTGCACCCACTGAAGAGGAAACTTTTTCCTCTACCATGGTTAAAAGTGTAAATCACATTCGTTGCCATGAGCACATTGCCACATGTTTTCCTTCCTCTATTCCTCTGTTTAAATCTGCTTAAACTTGTAAATCTAAAAACAGACTCATCACCTCCACAGGTGTGACATGGTGTCCGAAAAAGTTTTTTTTTTTTTTTTTTTACAATAAAAAGGGTCAGATATGCCTGGGAGCCATGTTCGAATCGAAAATCCCCATTCATAATGGGAATATGTGTGTGTGTGTGTGTATGTGTGTGTGTGTGTGTGTGTAACCTCCCTATTGACTGCACCGACTACTTCCTACAGGAGACGTGCCTCAGAATTCTGGCTGCTGTGCTTAAAATGAGAGCCAAAGAAGAGGCCAATCAAAGGGCACATTCATATTTCATCAGCTCAGTCCACCTTCAGAAAGAGAGGGAGACAGATCATATTTGATTGCTTAAAAAAAATATATATATAGTGTTTGCAGGGCAAAATATGGCAGCTGTATGTAGATCTTAACGCCGAGAAACGGAGAACACCGAGCATGTTGCAGCCGAGTCAGCAGCAGTGAGGCTGACGTGGGAATAGAAATCCGGGGGAAAGAAAAGTCAATTTTAGCTTTAATTGAGCACAAAAGACCACTCCACAAACTGTAATGGGGCAACAGTTTGTGGAGTGGAAACTAAAATTCTATCCTTCTTAATAAAACATAGCGCTGTGCTAGAAAATGTTGGGGAAATGGGAAATTTAGGACCCTGAAGGGTTTCTGACCCTACTTTGAGGAGTACTGGAGTGTGAGTGATGGGAATAGTTGCGGGATGTACTTTGCAGCCCGTAGACGTATTTGATAATTTATCATGCGCCTGCTCTCGGAGCAGCAGCGATAACCTACGGCCCCACAGCCTGTAGGACGCCCCGAGTCAGGAGGTCCTCAAGCTCAAAAGGAACTTTTCATGCTGACGGAATGATATGTTGAAATCACACCATCAAGGCAGAATCGGACATCACATTCGCAGTGCGAGTTATTAGTTATTCAAAAGGGGAGAGATTATAACATTCATATCATTTGTAGGGGGATAGTGACCCCAACATGCATAGAATCACTCACCAGTAAACGCTCTGCAACTGATGTCCCGTACAATTACTGTAGAATGTGAGGTGTTTGTCATTGCTTCACGTTGGTCTGTGACACATGATCCAGAAAGCGGCACCAGTGACTCCAGGAGGAGTCCTGCTTTCTGGGGGGGGAGTCACTGGGCAAATGAGGCTGAGCAGATACTTTCATAATTCCCCGGCCAGTTGCATCAGCTTGCACTTGATGAAGAGGAGATTTGATGTCTTGATAAAGGAGGCAACCTGTTCTCTCCGAGGGTGATACGTCCCTGGCTCTGGCACTACATGACTGATTGAACGGATTGAAATGCTTTGAGAAGAGGTGGCACTTTCATTGTCCCTTAACTATCAATACAATGATGTTTTCTGCTAGAAGAGTCTAAAGGACGTCCAACTTTGGAGAAACGCCCTGGGATTCAGCTGCTGGAATATCTTGTGTGCAAGAGAGCGCAGATATGTTGAAAACTATAATTTCTCCTAAAGGCTGCAATAATGGGATTCATCTACAACTGTTACTGCAGGGATTCAAGCATCCCCATCGCTTCTCCCCATACAATATTTACTAGTGGAATCCTTTCAGAACAGTGTGTTTTACTGCTGATTCATACACGTAAAAGAGCTTGGGACTGAGCAAGAACAGAGATAACGATTTGCATCAGAACTTGCCAATGAATCTCTGTTTTTATTTTTATTTTTTCCGGCACTTGTCAAAAGTCAAACCGTCTTACATGGCTTCAAACCTTTGTAACGTGGAAGAAAAAGACAATGAAATGTTTCTGTTGCTTTCGGCGCTGCGTGTCCTCTTTGCCAAACCGTTGCAGCAGAGGCATGTGCTTCATGTTTATTTAAAGATTTGGAAATCAGAGGAGGCTTCGGGTTAACACTGGAGCTGGATCTGCCACTATCCATTTGGTGTTATGTCGATACGATCAGCGCTTCGACGGTGGAAATGACTCTGGGTTCATTTGACAACCTTTTTACTTGTTGCGTTTGTATTTGTATTTAACCATAATGCAAATGTTTTTTTTTTTCTATTTTTTATAAACACTGATGGATATAGAGATGATATTTCTAAATTTAAGGGTATGTTGCAGATAATCATGCAATGGAAATTTCTATTTATTCTCCACTAATAAGCCAATATACCTACTGTGCGGGAGTTAACAGCTAATACTATACAGTGTGAATTTACAAAAAGAAAACCAAATTACTTCAGCTACTCTGACATACAGATGTGTTTCCACCTAAAAGCTGCATTAATACATTTTGCTGGATGCTTTCAGTGTGGTTATATACAAACCCTTTCGTGTGATTATATGAAGCCTGAGTCGATGACATAAAATAAAAATAGAAAAAGTTTCACGGCCGTTATCCTCCCAACCACTCAGGAGCAGTTTATATGAGCAGCTACAGAATGTACAGTGCCCTAACTTCAGCAGCCCAGCTGGAGTTTAATGTTAGCTTAGCTAACCTCAGGTCCCTTACAAGTCTGCTTATAACTTATTTGAAAAAGGTGGGTCTGTTGTCAGTGTGTTAGTACGAGTCATAATGTAACGTTAGTTAACTTGACCTTGGTTGATGCAGGTTGTGGTTCCAGAGCATATTCATGTGTTTGTACCTGTGTGCATGCAGCCAAGGGCAGTTCTAGGGGGGTGGCCAGGGGGTTATTCTGCTACAGCAGCTCATGATATTTTACACAAACGAATAATTTTTTATTTTTCTATAATGCAATTCATTATTTCAATTTATGTCTTTTGTCTCTGTCCAAACACTCGAACACAACACAAAAACCTTTTTAAATACAAACCCGGTTCCCAACAAGTTAGGAAACGTGACTGCAAACACAATGCAGTGATTTGCAAACCTCAGCAACCCATGTTTTATTCAGACTAGAACATATCAGATGTTGAAACTGAGAAATTTTACCATTTCGTGGCAAATATTTCTAAATCTTTTACTCCACTTGAGTAAAGGATGTGATTACTTTGGCCCCCTCTGCAGCTCACTGACGATATCAACACTTGAAGG
Organism: Channa argus; assembly: GCF_033026475.1. Lineage (NCBI taxonomy): Eukaryota > Metazoa > Chordata > Actinopteri > Anabantiformes > Channidae > Channa > Channa argus. Next base: position 50,672,551 of record NC_090197.1, read on the forward strand.
TACCAGGTTACAGACTAATCCACGATTACAGTTAAATCTTATGTTCTTTAAACTGGACTTTAAAGTACTTTTTTCAAGCCAGACCACACTCTTATTCCTTAACGTAACCAAGCTGTCTTTCTGCCTTAACATAACTAAACCATGACAGAATTGTGCGTGCAATTAATTTTTTTTATGATGACAAAGATGTGGTGTGCCGGCTGCCATTATAAGAAGAGCTGGTTCTAATGTTTTGGCCACCGTATACATAATGCAGTCCAGTGCTGTCTGAAGAGTCATCTCTTATCACCTAGTGTCTTTAATGCCCTTACATCACCTATGAAATGTGTGTTGTGTTCAATCGGAGGCTTCTAGAAACACATTCAAAGGAGATTATAAACTCTTTAAAATGACTCCCATTTCCATTGTGACTCCTGGTTTGATTCTTTGTTGGATTTTCTGCCAAAGTAACAGCCAACACTCCAGGTCATTCACTGTGATTGCTCACTGATACTTGCTGAGTGTGAAGAGAACAACTCTGTGCGCAGGCAACACCACCAGGTTGGAGGTGACTCAATCACCATGGTGACAGAAGCGGCAGACCCATAATTTTTATTATTTTTTTTTTTTTTGCATGGCGATGAAATACTTTATTTTTTTTAAAGGACGGCATCAAGAGACCTGTCTGAGGCTCATTGCCGTAGTGCGGATGGTTCAAAATGAACAGAGCCAAATCTTGGAGGACAGTCAAGTGTTACAGTGGCCTGAGCTACATTGTACTATCGAAGGAGCTGAAAACCGGTGAGAATGAATCTGTATATTTGTAAGACTTTAAGTGTTTAGTACATTTTGTTTTGGAAGCAGTCTGCACACAACCCACTATAAAAGTACTTCTTGGTTTTTTTGGGGTTCTTTTTTTTTTTTTTTTTTTTTTTGTTTGCTAATTTGGGCCAACTTCATCACCCAGCTCTGGCTGCATGGTGGTATAGTGATTAGTGCTAAATGGTAAATGGCCACTTTTATACAAAGCGCTTTACAATGCTGATTCCCATTCAGCCACTCTGAAGCTTGTTCGCCCAACCTTCTCTGGCCCTCAGATAGACTGGAGACCTGTCCAGGGTGGACCCCCTTCCCCCCTCTTGCACAGTGACAGCTGAGATAGGCTCCAGCAACTCACGACCCTGAACAGAATAAGCATTTAAAAGATAAGTGATAGATCACCGGTGGTGTGTCTGGCTGATACTTTATGCTTCAAGTGTTTTTTAGGATGACACCATAGATGATCAGGCTAACTCGGATTGCGATAACAAGAGAAAATTAATTTTTGGTTTTGTATTTCCCTTTAGGAGATTCTGAAATGCGGGTTTTCTAAATCACCTGGCTGCATCTTTATATAAAGTGTACAGATGTGATATCAGTGATATCAACCTTTTTGTAGAAAGTCAGTGAGAATTTTTCTTAACAAATCTACATGTCAGTCTAAAAACACATATTAAACAAAAGCGGTTTTCCTGGCACAAATGGGAAACATATAGAACCATGAATCTGCTACTTACCAATTAAAAAAAAAAGATGAAACGTTCTATTTTTATTTTCAATGATTCACTTTGTGCGTAACCGCTTCTTCCCCGTGTCCAGTGCCGAGGCTCAATCCAAGGATCCTGCGGAGCTAATTTGGAAGCAGGTGATGTGAGAAAGTTATAATTGTGCTTTTGTTCACACATTCACAGCTGACAATGTACCACCTGCCACTGTGTGAATCGCGGGCTGTTAATATGCCAACTATACTTGCCATGCGTTTTCCACTTAGACTTCCTGTTACACATTACAACTACTTCCATATAATGATTCAGAGATGCTTTGTAAATAAGCTCCTCAGAGATTCAGAATATAATCTCTCCAAATGGTACCGTATTTAAACTCTGGAGAACGTGCACGTTTATGCGTTTCTGTAAATGTTAAATGAAAGTATTACCATGCACGGTGTTTGATATGTGAAACTGAAAGTTTTACTGTTCGGTGTAATGTAAATTATGGCCTGGCTGCTAGAGTTCATTATCCTGCTCTCGGCCTGGTGAGCAGGTTTCAGACCCCACTCAGATGAGCGTGAACGTCAGATGACCACCAGCTTACTCTCACTTGCCTACAAAGCTTCTCCACATCCCAGTGTGTGCAGTGTGATATACTGGGGTATTTTTAGATATGCTATTTGGAAGTGACTTAGCTGCATGGCTACCCTGTCAAATTCTAGAAACCTTTTTTCTTTTTTTCTTTTCTTTATAACCGTGAAGTGGTTATAAACCTGAATTAAAACCGACCAAGCAGTTTAAAACAATGCTTCAGACAATGAAACCTCCTGGACACAGTTGGAACAAAAGCAGAATTGCCAAAACAGATTCCCCTTAAAAACATACATCCTTGAGCACATTTTCATTTTATTGCAACTTCAACTGCCTTCTAAGCCCTCACCGCTGTGACAAAAGAGACTTCATCTACAATAAAGAGGCTGACAGGAGTGTGATGTAGACACACGGTGAGCAAATCCGACAGGGCTACACCAAATGTCTCCTTGCTGACTTATTAGCATCTTGAAAAGTAGGTCAATCAAAGGAGCCAGGGAGACGCATAGTGAAAGAAAGTCATAGCATTAGGAGCAGCACTGCTGAAATAATACTGAAGTAAAAAAAATACATATGTTTTTATTGTTGTAGTATTTTGGTCGACATTAAACTGATTTGGAAAATACACATAAAATATGTGCAGAGGTCTAATGTGGAGCATTTCTGTGTGAAAGTTGGACACGAAGACCACATTTCAATGCCATATTTAAATAAGTAATTGTTGCTCATTTGCACTTTCTTCCCTCCTTTCAGCCCACTATGTTTTTTTTTACGAGCTAATTGCCAATTAAGTCATGTAAGAGCCTTCCAGAAGATTCAATCCCTGCAGAGCCGAAAATATTTTTCTTTTCTCTGTTTTCCATTGTTGTTGCCAAGCGCTCGCGAGGGCAGCAAGCATCCACCTTAACGTCAGACAAGCCTTATTGCTCAGATGTGTGTCATTGTATTACTGCACTGACATACATTCATTGCATAAGGGTACAAAAGTTGAATTGTGTTTACAAATGATGGTGCTAATTCACACCAGAATTCTTATGTCACCCAAGCAAATTAAAAATAAATCAGACGCTCCAGGAAAAAATAGTGTGATATGTTTTGCAGAATAAAGATTAAGGGAAGCAGAAGGGAAGCGACTTTTAAAGGCGAGATCATCATTAAAGAGAGCTAATACAGTACATTGTCACATTGTGATAATGGTGACAGCCGTGTCGTTTTCGTTTGATTTGAAGCTGGTTTGAAGTTTGAGTCCGTCGGAGACCCCACGTAACCCCGATGCATTAATAATGAGGAGGATGGTGTCAACTTTAGCAGATGAGAAATGGTACGTATGAAAAGAAAGTAGACAAGCAAACAGAAGCACACTGAGTTTATATGCCAGTAAAAAAGACTAACACATGGAGTGTACACGCATGTCGCTGTGTAGATTTGCGCTGGTGGCCATTGTTGACATTGTTTATAACTATTTTATGTAGAGTATCTAAATATTTAATGGTGTGTAAAGGCTTTTTTCTGGATTTGCTGCGTTTGCATATTTGTTTCCTTTTAGCTGTGTTGATGGCTCACAGTATATCCAATAAAGTTGTCATTACGGGAAAGTACGGGCTTTTGCAAATGGACCTCTATGAACATTTATCACTCATTTTACTAGGTCTATAATTCACATTGACCTAGAAACTTAAAAACACAACGCACAGCACATAATGTAAAAGCACTGTGATGGATTTGTGTGACAATGGGCATGTAAAATCCTAATTATTCGGACTGCTGGAAGGTCATGATTGTCAAGAAAATGCAGAGCCAATGTGCCTATATATTGATTATATTGAGTTGCAAATCGCCCCAGGTAAACATGTCTCCTTGTCTTTTGCAGTCATGTTGTTATCACAGTGGTGCTGAAAACCATCCTTAATAACGTTGATCACTTCTATAATCATGACTGTGGAGGAATCACTAAATATCTGTCCTGCATTCAGCTACATTCCCCACATCCCAGGAAATAAAAGATGCTGGGTTGTACTTTTAGGGGAATTTTTTTTTTTTTCTGCACCTTTTCTCTGACAGCTCTTTGAAGTTATTTGTATCCTCAGGCAAAGCAAAAGTACCGAGTGTGATGTCTTTTTATTCCCTATAAGATTTGTTTTTTGTTTTCTTTGCTCAACTTTTATTTAATGCAGCATAGCACATTTTAGACACACTGATGGCGGCTGAGCCTGAGGGAATTACAGCTTTTCTGCATGCACAGTGCACTTGTTAGGGTCTCGAGGATCGAGTGACAGAGATCAAAATAACACTGTGTGAAAAGAGAGATCCTGAAGTGCTGGAGGAATGTGGCTAATCGTCACGACGGTCCTGCTGTCAGGTTTATTTTTTGTAGACTTGTTGTTCTTCCCTCTGTAGTATCGACAATTCTTTTCCACATTTGATGACCATTAACTTGACAATAAATTGCACACAAAAGCAGCACTTCAACCAAGTTAAAAATAAATAAATTTGGCAGCTATACTTGCAGCTTTGCAAGGTTGTACATAGACACAGTTGATGTAATGTATTAAATGTATTGAATGTATTAAAGATAAAATGTTCACCAGCTTAGTCAAACATATTAGCAGCCTTATATTTACTATGAACTGCTCCACACAAAACATAGCAGAGGCTGATCGGATTAAAACGTGTTTCGCAGATATTTGGTCAACTATTAAATAAAGTAAAATGGAGAGGAAAAGATAAAGAAACAAAAAACTTAATGTTCATCGTATATAAAAATATTGTCAGTAAATCTGTGCCAATCCTAAACTAAATATTGAACTAATTTAAAGAATAAGTGAAATCTTAACTTTGTGGTGACAATAGAACACGATTTAGAGAATCACCAAAGTCATTATGATTTTTATTTATATGCACTGTTACTAAATGTAATGACAATTCATCAACTAGTAAACAGATATTTTACTCCAGTTCTATCTTCCACAGAGATATTTCAGCCACTATGGCTAAAACAAATGTGTGATTTGAGCAGCCTGTGCCATTTGTATCTTGTTTGTCAAGTTAAAAATGGGTGGGGGTCCCTTCTCTTTCCGTAGTAGATGAACTCGAACTATTACATTCTCCTCTACTATATGTTCCTGTTGTGAATTATTCAGTGAGTCATTTGGGACCAGGAGGAAGCAGATAAACACTAATTCATGAATAGTAGGTGTCACATTATTGCGATGGGATTTTACTGGCTCATGCTATGCAATTACAACTGAAACAAGAAATCAAAAGTAGGACAGAGTGCTTGCTGACAGAATTGTTGTTGCATGATGTGCTATTTATTCTGTTTAATACATGTAAAAATCTACTGTGACAGCAAGGTCTCGACAAGGGTACGACATCCACTTTTCATTGCCAGTGTGAACAAGACAAAACTGACCTTCAGTTGCAGTTTTTCAATTAACAGCAGCAGATGAGAATATGTTTCACCTTGTTTCTCTGTAAGAGATGCAAAAGATTTTCTACGATTTCAAAAAAATAAATAAAAATACAATAAAGGGACATAAAAGCTGCTGAGGCAAACGTGTACTGCAAAGGGACAAAGAACTATAAAGAAAGGCTACAAATAAAGCGAAAAAAGTACAAAGACAAACAAAAAAAAATGCAAATCCACTCCAAAGACTCACAGACCAATAATTAGGACACTCAAAAACCTGTAAAGAGACATTTAAAATCACTATAAATAGGATGGTGAAAGGCTCCAGCATATGTTATTATTGCAACTGAAGTAAAAACTCCCACATTGACAGATTCCCAATTCAAAACTGCTTCATTTATGTCACTAAACGACACCTGGAACCAATGAAACATGAATGGAGTTGTGGTTTAAAACTACTTTGACTTATAGACAACGCTCAAAACGTGTCAGTGTGCTATTTAAATGTGTCATCAGCTGGTGATAGCCAGGCCTCAGCAAAGATACCAGAGATAAGAAAGTGTTGGTTTGATTAGACACATTGTCTACGAATGGAGCCAGCTTGGTGCGGTGCATATCTTTCATAGTGATGCACAACGAGGAAAACTCAAAGAGGGAACAAGAGCCCTGAAGTAACAGCCAAATACTTGACGGGTTCATAGGAGTTGGGAGTTGGTTAACATCTCTGTCCATGAGTCAACATTTGCCGAACATTGAAGAGGCATATTATCTATGTTAGGACACCAGGAAGTAGGCTATTGATCTCTAAAAACAACATTGCATCATGCCTGAAGTGCTCCACGTACCAACTTGGCTGTCCACAAGACTACTAGGGACATGTCTTGTGGACAGATGATACACAGCTAGAACTGTTGGGGGATTTAAAAGAGAGCCAACATGAAAACACCACCCCAACAGTAAAGTACATTGGTGGGAGCACCGTGATTTGGAGCTGCTTTGCTGCCTCTGGACCAGAACTTGTGCGGGCAAGATGAATTCCTAAGTTCAAGGTAAGTAGGCAGGACAATGACCCTTAGCGTCAAAGCGAATCTACTACGAAAAGGCTTCAGAGACACAACATCTGCCTTTTTCGGTCCAGACCTCAACCCAATAGACATGCTGGGAAATGACCTCAAGAGACCACTAACACCAGACACGCTAAGAACATGGCTAAGCTAAAGCAGTTCGGAAAAGACAAAATTCCTCGTGAACACTGTAGAAGTCTAATCCACAGCGGCAGGAAGTGCTGGCTCGATGTTATTGCTGCAAAAGGTGGTTTAACAAGTATTATAAAACTGTTACTATTACTTTTCCACCTTAATTTTGTATGATTGATGGGTGTGTTCAGAAAGACATTAAAGATCACGACTGTGTTTTATCATCTTGGAAATATTGCATTCGTTGACATTTGTAGCTTTGGAGAAGATTGGATCACATTTAAGCTGAAAACCAGGGAAATTGCAAACAGTTGGTAGGACTGCCAACCACGCCACTCTGCGAATCATTTACGATTCCACTTAGACGACAACGCAGACTGCGACAATTCTGTCATTACAGACTTGTGACAGAACAAGCCGACAATTTTGTTCAGCCTCTTTAATATAACGCCACACTAGTGCCACCACTTCTCTACATAATGATTGGAAAGAGCTTTATTTCCTACGTACAAACTAGAATGCTGAGATTTACACTCATGAGACTGGGTTTAGGAAAAGAAAACCTCTGGTTAGACATGGTTTGGTTTGACATGTAGACATGGTCTTCGTGAAATGCATAGACAGACTGCGGAGAATCAAATCGAAAGGGCAACTAGACTAGTGCAGTTGATTGGTGCCTGCTGGGAAACTGATTGTTATGTAGATCTCATTTTCAATGGAACTGACTTCCCACGGATTATAATCCACTTGATTAAAGTGTGATTGTTCCCTCAACTACAAAACAAATCAAAACAATCTGAAGTGCCAATCAGTCGCATAACCACAAGTGCTGTTGACTCAACTAAATCAACCATGTGCTCATTACTAAGATTAGATTCAACTGTTTATCTGCTTCTTTCCAGCATCTTTTCACATTCCAGTCTCCACACATACTGAAACCATTAGCATGGAGCCAACTCTGATCCACATTTGAAGGAGCCATACTATGCTATGGTTGATTCACTAACTTCCATAAAACTCTTGGTAAAACATTAACGGGGAAAAAAGGTTCATTATAACCTCCCTGAGCTTATTAATGTATTAATTGCTGAGGAGCTTAACAAAGAACAGCAGTAATAAAGTTACAGAAAATAATTAGCGCCTGCTTTTCAGCCTTCATTCATGCATAGCTGTTAGGATTCTTTGATTCTTTGAACTCTGTACATTGTCAGTCATTGAGCAGTTTTCAGTATTTTTCATGTTCGTTAAACAATGTAAATGTGGACATTATAGCCCGTGTGTCAAAAACAGAAAAACACAAAAGTGAAGAACACAAAGACATTTTTTTAATGACTTGCTTTTATATAAACATGAAAAAAGATTAATTAAAAACTTTGATGCAGCCACATAAAAGTGCACACAGAGTAGAAAATAGAACATCTAAGCTTCCAATGTACCACACCAGCTGCATTTGCAAGGAAAGTACAAAAACTGAGTCAGATCACATTATTATATTCAGTGTGTCTGGTGTTTTAGTGCATATATCAAAAATCCATTTGGCGTCTGATCGAAACCAAACCCCTTCATAGGATTAATATATGTAGCCGAATCTTTATATTGTGGCTACTGGTTCCTGTGTTAGGAAGTGATGAGGAAAAGATAATTAGAGGCTCTATTGATGCTGCTTTACTGTTCAACATCACATGTTGTCAGGGTCCACTGAGTTTTTTGGGTAAGAGCAGTGAATAGCTTGGGTAAGAATAAGCCCCCCTAAACATTTAGATGACAAAAAAACTAAGTTGCAATTGTAAACCGTAGCACTGATTACATGTATTCATTGTAAATTTAGTTACTAACAGTAGGTTAATCTACTTGATGTAACAAAATTAAATATGTTCGATAGCAGAAGTCTGTACACTGTGCACACTGACCACAAACAATTTGCCCCACAAAGTCACATTCCAACTAGCAGGTGCCAATGGTTCCTTGGGCTATCTGAGAAGGTTCCAGAGCTAAACAGAGGAGGTAGAATGTGAACTCTCCGTGACACCGGTGTGTGTGAGTGCACCTCAGCATCCATCCTTGAATAATCTGTGGGCTGCCAGCTGAACCAGGCTAAATGGTCTTCTAGCCCTTCAGAGATGCACTCAGCTCCCCAGACTCAACTGGTCCACATTTCATGCATCTGGATTTGCTGCGAGGAGAAAAAAAAAACAAGATCACAAAGCCAGAGTTGCATAACAAATATTTCAAATGCATTATGCATGTGCTTAATAAAATAAATGCCACTCTGTGGATGTTCCGGACTATTCAGGCTGGACTGACGTATACACGTGTGGTAGAGCTTGAAGTAGTAGCTCAATACATAATGTCCCCTCCCGCAATTGAAAGTCAGACATATACAATTTCCACGACTGTGCGCTGACAGCTCGTAAACATTTTGCTTTGGCCCTATTCCCTGCATCAGGAATCAGCATGCTGGAATATACAGCGAGTTACCTGTGTGTCTTTGCAAAGACTTGACATGTTTTGTGAAAGAAAAATGTCCTAATATGTACACAGTGCATGAAAAGTGAGAAAAATAAATTAAACACATAAAAATGAATGAAAACATTGGCAAGCAACTCAGGGTGGCGGGTTTCTGCCGTTTGCTTGTTTAGGCAGGTAGCACACAGAAAACAGCTGCCTGTGAAGAGGATGAGAGTGATGAATAAGCCCAGAAATGTCAAAATGCTCCGTAAAGCTCAGTGTGGTTGATAATTCTTCCACCTTTTAAATTAGAGAAATTGCATTTATGTAAATACAACAACATCGATGAGCGCAGCTTTAAGCATAGCATTACCCTTTGGGGGCCTGGCGGATCCGTGATACAGCATTGGGCTGAGGTCCAGAGGGCTGTGGGTTCGAGTCCCACCCGATCAGGTGTGGCCCCAGACCCTTGGTGCCGGTCCCGAGCCCAGAAAAAATGGGAGGCTTGCGGCTGGAAGGGCGTGTGGCGTTCAGGGTTCCTCCACTGAAGGGACAAGCCGTTGATCTAAGTACAGCATGACCTTACAGCTGTACACCAGGGTCTGTAGTATGTTGCATTTAATAGTGACATATTTTTATTATAATCTGCAATAGAGTTTGTATTCATCACCATTTGCACCACGACAAAGTCTAGTACATGTCATGTGATAGGCAAGTAAAGTGTTGCTGAAGTGTGTAAGTGTGTTGTGAAATTCTCTTGAGACAATAACAAAGGGAAAATAGGGAACAGGGAACTGTGGACAACAACAGGATGAATTGCATGAGATGACGAAAAGATCTAAGTGCCCAGTGACATAATTCCATAGTCGACTATTATAACAGTCATTTCCATCTTCACTGAGTATACATCACAAAGACGTAAAGTGCTGGTGCTGTTGCACTTTGTGAATTATAACACATTCATCTCTCCACTGAGATTACTGAGGCACTGATGCTCGCCCAGGTAGGAACAATGGGGATATCAATTAGGAAAGGGGTTCGCCCGCCTGTCTCGAAGTCCGACCCGCCTGGGCCGTCTGCAAGCTTAAGCAGCCCCTCACATAGATCTTCCAATGAGGCAAAGCTTAGAGGAAAATGTTGGATTCACACCCCATTTAGCCCGATATTAACATAAATCATTTTGGGATAAACACTTCTACTAGCGAGAACTGCACTGGAGCTCAGCGGTCTATGGTTTCCCTCTTTACTTTTTTTTTTCTCCACATGTTTTTTTCCATCTTCTTATTAATGATGCCTTTTGTTATTATGAGGTACATTTTAGGGATGATTCACTTCACGAGCAACAAGGGACCCGAAGCTGAAGCAGCCTCTGAAGACGTAGATTCTTCAGGCTCCTCTTTTCATATTACTTTCACATGTGACTTTTTTTTTAATAGCATAAATCGCGACCTATAGTTTCCTTAAGGTAGAACACGGCTTGCATGTGCACATAGCTGAGGGCCACTTTAATTGTCCTGAAAACAGACCAGGTCCCCCAGTTTTGCCCAGCAGACGGTAACTCATGCTGACCTCATACAATGCGTCGGGAGTAACCTACAGGAGTGAAACCTAAACAAGTCCAGACCCATACAGTAGCACACACGATGCATGAAGTTCACACCGTATATGCTTTACAGTATCAGGCTTCACATTTTGCAGATTGATGAACAGTGGATTATTCTGAATGTTAACTGTATGACTTAAGATGTGTTAGCACACATCTTACTCCTGCTTATAGATTGAATGCTTCTTTGTTCGGCCTTCCCATGAATATATCTACCCGAAAAGTGAGCCTCATATTAGAGCCTATTTTCTCCGATGGGACTCTGGGCTGTTTCTGGATGTTAAGTTCCACATTATCCTTCTTGTATTTTGGGATGCAGACATTATATACTAATGCTTTTATGCAATGCTGTGGAGAGATTTTTTTTTTGGAGTTATCAGAGTGACTTTCTGAATTATTCATGCTGGGAAGGTCTAAATGACAATACACTCTCTGAAAGCATGTACGAATGTATTAGCTTTCCATCGAGGCAAGAATAGACAAGGACAATCGTGTTTTTGCAGCCGCTGGGTGGCCTGTGTCATGTGCGTGACAGCCACAATGATACAGGAAAGCTCTGTCATTTTGTCTGCAGTCACAGTCACTATCTGATTTATGTTTGAATTGTAAAGGCTTTCGCCATAAGGTGCGAGAGCTGGACCGCTTCCAAGATTGCGACAGAAACATGCTGATTACAAGTTGTTGGAATAGATATGGCTTCAGCGCGTTGCACAGGGTGGGGGGTCGAATTTCAAGGGATATTGAAAACTAGGGCATTGTTGGTGTCAAATATTCATATTTATCTGCTTACAGGTACCAAAATAAGTTTCATTTGGTTTTTTGTTCTTTTTCCCGCTTTACATAATTGTGAGTCTGAGGCCCTTTTCAGGCCTGGAGTATACAGTATGGTGTTTAGTCAGACTTGTGATGTGCTGAAGTGTTTTGGAAATATCACTAGATAAAAAGTCAAAGTGACTGTGGTGCCTTAGAAATGTAAATTGCTCATTCTTTAACCTGTACGTGTGACAAAAACTGAACTGGATTTCTGTTCCATCTCCCACCTTCACTTGGGTACACACAGTACCTTAACCAAGATATAGTTTTAGAAAACTGAAATGCATTGTGTCTGTTGAATATATAGCATTGCATGTGGCTGTTTCAAGTGTTGTCAATTTATTGTTTCTATGGGCACAAATTTCACAAAAGTTCAAAAGATCAACAGCTTTCGGCTTTTCCCTTCAGGGGTCACCACAGCGGAACGTGTCCCGCGCGTTGATTTGGTACGAGTTCTTGCACCAGCTGCCCTTCCTGCTTGCAATTCTTCCATTTTATCCGGGCTTGGGCTTGATGGCTGGGATTCAATCCGGTGACTTTCTGTATCCCAACCTAATTCTCTACCCATTGAGGCAGTTTCCCAGAAGTAATGGTATTATATATTTTTAGACAGACCTGACTGGAATCCCAGTCAACCACGTCTAGGTCTAGGACAGATTATTCAGATATATCTAATCATTTTATCATCAGATTTAACCTTTGTCAATAATTCAATCAATCTTTATTTATTTAGCACCTATCAGGTTGATGCAATTTGAAGAGCTTTACAGTGAAAAGCATAATAAGGGCAATAAAACATAACAAAAATAATGAGACTAAAAGACAGAAAAATAAGAGACCAAAAGAGAAATTGCACAGGCTTTGTACAATCCTTGTTGAAATATCTTTCAAACACTGATCCATCTTTGCTGTTGCTGTAGACAACAACACAGTTCACTCTGCTCAACACGTGCACATTTCCTTACATCTGTCTTTGGAGCGTGCACCTGCCCTTCTGTAGCACTGAGCATCTGCCTGTCATGCTCTAATAAGCAAAAGGTTTCAATGAAATGATTACTGCTGCACCTTGAGACAGTCAAAATGAGCAGCTAATGTATTCGTATCTCTCTCCATGGCCTGGCACTAAAATCACAGAAGGATGGAAAGCAGAGCGGCCTTCCATTAAAAATGAATGGTTCTCCGATTTGTTAAAAACAAAACTGGGCTTGGGATCATCTCCCAGATAGAGACAGGCAGCGTGAGGCCCGAACAGGTCCTAGTTACATATCTGCTCCTCTTCCCTTCTTTCTATTTTAGGCAATTGTAAAAAAAGAGCATATTGCGCTCGGCAATCCCTGGCTGGTTAAAGGTTTGAAAAATGTACTTTAGTTGCTTAGTGACGACTGGCAGAGACATACGAGAAAAGACTGAAGCAGTTTGCTTTATGCATCTTCTAATGGCAAATATGTCCCACAGCCAAGGCGACTTAACACCATTCACAATTAAATCTTTGAACATTGTTCATTTCTGGATTCTCAGCGGTGAGTCAGAAGTTCAGAAAGTGAGAGTTGTCACAACATAACGGTTTGATTAACTCAGTTTCATTACGGAAAGACGAAAACATTTACACTCCTTTCAAACAGAGTGTTATGTCTTGTGCAGGCGAGGTGATTTTTTTTTTTAACAGAATTCATTTAAAAGAATAATCACACACTGAAACCTCACTTACTCTCACAAAACCAAGCTGGAAGGTAGCAAAGATAAACTTAACTAAGCAAAAGGTTCAGCAGGTATTTTCTTCAGGCGGTTGTCCATGTCAGTTGTAACTTCGAGTGTCCAAGTCCCTATTGGCAGGACAACTTCACCATGAGCATTCAGGCAATTTGACTGTTCCACACCAATCACCATGACATCATCAGTTCTTATCAGCCCATGGAAATGATTAAGTAGGTAACCTTCTACCTTCTGGTGGTGCAATAAGGAGGCGTCATTTAGTGTGTGATAAAAGAAATGTGAATGGTGGTAGTGTCTGCATAGGGTTGATGGGTGGATGTCAAAGCATTGCGCTTAGTAGGAGACAGCAGTGTGGGTTGTAAATGTTTGCATTTCATATTTCAATCAAATTGTTTTAGATTATGACTAAATACAGATTTTCTGCATAAACCTAGAGAAGCTGTAAGGCCACGGTTATTCCTCGAAATACCAAATAGCAGAGACTAGAACCTGCTACATCTACTAGGAGGCAAATGGTTGCCTACCAGGATGATCAAAAGCGATAAAGGACTTTTGAATGGCATGATTCCATTATGGTTATGTGGAGTACTCATCAATAATTCATCGTTAACAGATGATACACTATTATATCTTCCTGTTCCCACTGGAAAAGAGGCCCTTAGATGTTCTCTAACTGTATTTGAAGCTCTTTAGGTTACGCGTCTTAGCCATAGACTTCATTCGCTTGCAGATAAGACCAAATACACACTACATTATCTCCATCCAACATCAGAAGGGATCAGCAATAAATAGGTAGGAGTGGGTGGTAGGCAACCGTGTCTCATTGAAATTCCTTTTATATACAGTTCATTTACTACAGCAAATATGTTTTGCAGTAGATGTTCTATTAACATAATGAGGCTATGGTGTTAGTTTACGTAACAAGTTGCAAATGTCTTTATACTGTGTCAAAAAAAAATTCTAAGTTTGGGGAAAGGTCTGGTCCACACCACAAGTATGTAGATGATTAAATGTTTATTGAAAAAGACCCTAACACGTAAGTCCTAAATATCAGCTTTATTTGAATAGGTTTACATTAATATAGAAAGGTGTCTGCAAATGGTATGCTGCTATATCCTATTTATGCCAATGAATAATTCATATTCTGAAGATTTAATGATCTGTGCATCATCGTGGAGTGATGGAGGACTCCTGGTCAGTCAAGGTTCCAGCTCTGCACCAGGACTGCATCTGAATGCCTAACAAGACTGTGGGGTTGAGTAAGTATACCCATGTTGATGGGTGTGTGTGTGTGTGTGTGTGTGTGTGTGTGTGTGTGTGTGTGTGTGTGGTGCGAGGGATTGGTCCGAAGATCACAGGGCAAACGCTGCAAGCAAAATGCATCTCTAATTCACATTTTGTTTACGTTTCTGTTTTTTAGAAGTGCAAAAGTCTGTATCGTGTAGAAAATCACGGCAATAATTACACTCAACGTCAGATGATGTACGGAGGAAAAATGTCCTCTGTAAATCCCCCAAAAACAATCTTTAACGGCCTCAGAGAACAGTGTTTACATTAAAGGGGGCACGGATCTTTTTTTTTTTTTTTTTGCCGAGATTAATTTCCTACAAGTCAAACTAGTGGTTTGGTTAAGAGGGTCCAAGGGTAAATCACCCAGAGAAGAATCAGAGATTATTTCTTTCCTCTGTTTATTTAAAGCTCTCCTCCACTGGAACACACGAGCTCGCACACATCCACGCAAAGCAAACAGCAGAGTGTGCTTCAAATGCTTGTTCACTGTTTATACACACGGCTGTGCAACGCCTGCACGGGCCGAAAAGTGAATTTACACTTCGTACGAGCTTTTTCCACACTACATTAGGCAGAAAGTGGAGACAGATCTAATAATGTGAGCCCCTTCCTTTGCTACAGTGATGAGCTAATTTCAACCATTACCCTTGAGAAATCTTTTCTATTACCTGTAGGGAGAGTTTGCTGAGCAGGCTTGGTCTTTTTCTCCAACATGCCACAGGATTTGTACAATTTGACCAGCGAGATCACTCTGCTAACAGAAGGCAGGGAAGATTTTTTTGGGCGATTTCAAATTATAACTTTTTTTTTTGTTAAACTCTAAGAGTCGTCTTTGTGACCGAGCTGCCTTTCTATAATTGGGAAAGGAGCTTTCCTTGTCTGGTGAAACCTGCAGTCCACCAATTTCACACATTTGGGTTTCACACAGACATTTGTCCTACATAAGACGGGAAAGGGACTGTCGTGTGTGTGTGTGTGTGTGTGTTGTTTCATGTAACACTGAAATGATATTAAAAAAAAAAAACGCAATCACACACAGACACTACTGCACCATGTTCCTTCCTTCCATCCTTGGTCAAGGCTACGACTGCAATTGATTGCAACGTTCATGAATTAGATCACAGTTTGTGTTTTTTTAAATCGTTGATTTGATCATTTTTCGGTTCAGATAAAATCAGGTCAGGGGGCGATTTAAATT
Source organism: Channa argus (assembly GCF_033026475.1). Taxonomy (NCBI): domain Eukaryota; kingdom Metazoa; phylum Chordata; class Actinopteri; order Anabantiformes; family Channidae; genus Channa; species Channa argus. Next base: position 50,688,320 of record NC_090197.1, read on the forward strand.
AAATTAATGTTCAGGATGTTTAAAACATAAATATGACAAAGCAGCTCAACACACAAGATGTTTTGTAAGTTCAAAATGAAACGTGATGATCTATTCTGAGTGAAAATGTAGAGAAAAGGGAACTTTTCCATGCTATGCACCTGAGTGGATGTGAAATGTGAAATGCATGTGTACAGGTCTCTGCAGCCTCACAACATGGTGCAGTTCACACACCTGCAGCTTAAAGCTTGCATCCCAAAAGCGGCAAAGGAAGTGGCGTCCGTCTAATTTCGAAGAATCCCGCTTAGCTTGGAAAGATTAGGTTTAGAAATATATTTTTGATGCCACAATAGCATCAGTAATCGAAGAAAAGAAGAAGAACCGTGTTTCTGTTGAACCTATTCCCTTCACTGTCAGCAGCAGTGACTTCATGGGTTTCTGAAAAGAATTCGCCGCATCATCTCCGTGTCTGTCACAGATGGATCCTCCTGCATATTAGTTCTAGAGTCGTCTATTATACCCCAGTCCCACTTCGACTGCTTCTTCCCATTGGCTTCATCTAAGCCATCAACCCCATCCCAGTTTGACTGCTCAACGACGCTTTAGCCGTTATCTCTCTCTAATAACATAATAATAACATAATAATAATGTACCAGAAGCTTAGAATGTTAGATATTGTAGACACCAGTTTATTTGTTCAAAAAAAGACTAAACCTTTCACTTTAGGCAACATCATAAGGAAACACGTCATAAATTTCAAGCATGCCCAGGTTTCATAAAGTCCTGAATGTCCTATAATTTCAGACAAAACTAAAGTTGTCTCAGAACTATGTTACTTTACAGGGCCTCCAGTATTACTGTGAGGGACCTTGGAGTTATTTTTTGACCAGCGTATTGTCTCGATCCCTCGCCTTGGACTTGGTTTTCTTTTGTTTTGTTGTCTTGTCCCCTCTGCCCTCGGTTCATACTCATACACAGCCTCCATTTGCTTCTCTGTCATGCTCTCCCAGCTGCTGCCGCTCATGTTGCTTGTTCTGGCTCTGCTTCCAGGGACACACACCTGATTTCTGTTGTAATCAGTCTCAGCACCTACAAGACATCCACGCCGTCCTGTCCCTGTCAGAGTTCGTCAACATGCTTGCCAACCACGATCTTCAGTTCTGCCCCAGCTTCTCCTTGTTAGTATGAAGTTTGCTGCAGTGGCAAGTTGGTTTTTTTCGAGCTGAAATTATTTCAGATTTCAGATTTTCTGCGGGTTTTTCATCCCTCAGGTTTAGCTAAACGTTGTTTAGCCTCGTCCCGTTTTCGTAGATCTCTTAATCATGCACTTGTGGAGCCGTCCTAGTTTTCCTTGGTTTTCTTCATGACCCAGTCTTTCTAGCTGCCATGTTCATGCTTTCTAGTTTCCTCTATTGAGATCAGGTTTAGCTTCAGTCATTTTCATGTCTAGACTTCTTGTCACCACTGTGCAGCTCATATTTAGCTCCTTTCCCTAACGTGTTCATGTGTAGTTTATCAGTCTTTGTTTTAATAAAGTAAATATGATTTTGCTTTGGTGTTTTTTTGCTCGTTGTACCTTTGGTTCTGTCACTCTGAGTTCCCCATTAAACCCTGTCATTTTCACACTCCTCTTGCTGTTGCACTTGGGTCCCCTGGACTGTGACAGATATGGCCTTTAAATCACACAAAAAAATAAAAAAAAAACTCTAGAACAGCCTCCTCTTCTACCTGTGGAATATTGTCAAACTTAGGAGCAGTCTGTCTCAAACGGATGCTGAAATACTAGTCTAGTCTCTCATTAATCCAAAAAGGAGCAGAAGCACTGACTGGTATTATGTGATATTTCAGAATAGAATTTCAAACCCTCCTTACAAACAAAGCCTTTAATGGTCCATCTTATCTCAATGACCTCATGGAACTGTATTTACCTAGTAAACCACTTCAGTCTCCGAGTGCAGGTCTACTTGTGTTTCCAAGTTTTCAAAAGCGGAATGGGAGGCAGAACCCGTCCTTTTTGGAACCAGCTCACAGTTCAGACTTAAATGGCAGGTTCTCCGTCCAATACTAAGCTTAAAAGTTTCCTTTTTGATAGCGCTCATAGTTTGAGCTCTTGTTGCCACTGATTTAGACTGCTGGGAGACCCCCCCACACACACACCTCCTCTCCCCGCCCCTCTCCTCCCCTCCCCGTGTATCTATATGTCCCCATTACCTATGTGTCATCTTTCTCCTATAGTTGTGCTTCTCCCGCTCTGTTTCCCCTTCTCTCTGTACATTTCACGGCTTTGGCAGTTTGTGTTTACAATCTGCAATCTGCCCAGTGTTTTCTTGTTACTTCTTGTTGCTCTTCTTTTCTTCCCTCTCCGCTCACGCAGACCCAACAAGCCAGATGGTCTTGACTTTGTTATAAAAGTGCCTTCAGATGACTTTGTGGTGAATTGGTGTTATTTATATAAAAATGCATTGAATATATTTTCTATTATTAGTGCTTTCATGTCCATGTTCACGTGAGTTCAGAGTCGCCACAGTGGATAATTTTTACGCATGTTGATTTGGCACAGTTTTTTACGCCGGATGGCCATCACGACGCGACCCTCCCCATTTTCTACCGGGCTTGGGACTGGCACTGCACCCCCCCCTCCCCCCTTATTATGCTCACATTCACACCTACAAAGAGTCACCGTTTAACGGTAGAAAACGGGAGAAAAGGGTGATCTCTTGCACCACTGGTCAAGAGTGTTATCATGCTGAGACTTGGCTTGGGCCTGAAAGTGTGGTGTTAAAAAACTGTACACTTACCAAGCCAGGAAGGTTTATTGAGTGATGGTATCATGTGAAAATACTGCAGGCACTGTCTCATGGGAAATAACATTTCAATTTTGGATACAGTATATTATGCAGCGCCGACAGTTTCAGCTTTATATTTGGACAGGATTTTATTTTCGTGAGTGTCGCTTTACTATTAAACACACAGGCTCAGACACTTTAGAAACTAATTCCTGGGTTCTTGGAGAGCTCTTCCTAGCAAATAGGAGATTGTTTTGGCAAGAATTTACAATAAATAATGAAAGCTTGATGCATTGAATTAAGTGCTTCCTAAAAATCGAAGGCAATGTTACTAACAGCCGGTATATACGGACACTCTGGTGCAAATGAACAGAAAACAACCTCGAATAAAGTGTTTTAGCACCAATCTCTGATGCAGGTAAGTCATCATTTGGCAGTAGAGGAGCACATGAGAGGCAGTTGTTTAGACTGTGTGGAACTACAGCTGCTGTGTTTGGACACTTTGGTCTTATTTCTTTTCTCTATAGATGTGATTTATATTCACTGTGGTCACGGCCATTCTGTCTGTATCAGACGGAAAGTCAACGTGGAAATAGAGCTAATGGGAATGAAACTAAAATTATTGCTTGATTAATACATTCAGTTCTTTAAACAGACTTCAGATCTGAAATGTAATGGGAAGTAATGAGATCCAGAGATGTGCTTGTTTTTATTCAGAGTGCAACATTAAGTTAATGTTTAATAATTGCATCATTACATGCCATCTGCTACTACTAATGTTAATGAAGTGGGTTGAAATTACTCACCACTTCCCCAGAAGCCTACAGCTCCGTTCAGAATGGATTAGCTTAGCAGGTAGCAGTGGGCTGATGTAATCATTACTAGAGAAACTCTCACGGTAGTCATTTTCACGGACTGCTCATATTCACACCAATAAAATGTCTGCCCCCCTTTTTGCCTTACTCGTAACATCCACTAAAAGTAATCAGAGGAAATACGAGTCCAGTACAAAGTGACACATCTGATATTGTTGCCAAATATTGGGTCATTTCTTTGGGGAAAGCACTCCTTCTGTGTGATAGTGGACCATCTGCTCAAATTAAAATCGGCAGCAGGATTCACCTCCGCGAGAGCATTGACCTAAAGTCTCAGCTCTTAACAGCTGTGACTTTTCACTTTCAGTCGTCTTTTGCAAATTGGAAATTAGCTGCATTTCTATAAAAATCTTCAATCAGATCATATTGCTCTGATTAAAGATTCTAACTGTATTGTTTACATGGATGCCATCTGATTAGATGTGCATTTAGGCAACTGAAGCAATTAATTCGATTGTAAAAGTGGTTCCACCTGCTGTGGAGTATTTTGTCAGGTGCAATATTAATAAACGTTTATCTTTTTCCTTTGCTTTGCGGGGATCATTTAGTACAAGATGACCACGATGGGCCACACATTCTCCTCATTAAGCAGCAATGACATAAGCAGTTTTTAAACACGAAAGTGAACGAGGACACGTATAGATGGAGTCTGTTCATCATCAGTACGATTTATGGGTCCATGTAAACACAGCTAGAGTTTAACACAAACCAAGCAGTGGGTTTTTAAGAGGCTTGCAGCTGCTAATTCTCACAGTGCTTGTTGCGCAAATGTGCTGACTGTTCAGTAACGAGAAACACTTGTTAATAAAAAAACACCTTTACTTTCACCTTAATTTGAAATGTCACCAAGGGGCCCAGAGGAGGCCTTAAATTGGCCGTGGAAAACTTAATGCCTGTCAAGCTGAGCGCCAAAGATGTAATTATTCCACATCTTGTACAGAGCCATCGCATGAAAGCCACAATGGACAATGATTGCTGTCATGCATTAGGTGCAGATAAATACAGTGAAAGACAGTGTTGAAGAGGTTGCTGTTGTTTATCAGCCTTGTGTCAGTCATCCGTCATCAGCTAAATATTACATGATACATTTATTAATCCTGTTTATTATAATTATTATATTAACATGCCACTATTCAGCCTTATTTATAGGAAGTCACAGATTATTTCTGGGGACCTCAATTCCTTCATCCTGTACTGTATGAACAATGTTTTGTGATTATACACTAATACAATGCCAATAAATAAAACTATATTTTAGTTTTATATTTTATTGTTTTACCATAGCACAAACTCTGAATAACAGCACAAAAGCATTTTGCAAAAGCATCATTTAAATTAAATTCATCTTAATAAAGTCAAGACTATACAGATATGGATTATATCCCAGCTCCTGCTCCTGGGCAGGTTGACGAAGCCACCTCAGCCTCTGTCTCCTTGCCGGCCGACGCCTCCCATGGTTCTGGCTCTGATCCTGCTCCAGGCCAGCTTCCAGAGGGCTTCCGTCTCACATGCTGGCCTCCTGCCCAGCTCGCTGGCCTCTTGCCTGGCCCCCAGAGGGCTTCAGCCATCGTCGCCGACCTCAGCCCGATCTCCAGTCCGACCTCCAGCTCGGCCCCAAAGAGGTTCAGCCATCTTCTGCGGCCTTCAGTCCCACCTCTCAAGGTGCCCAGCCTTCGTCGTTGGTGTCTAGCTGGAGCCTGCTCCTTTCACTGATTCTTGGTTTCTATAGTCCTGGTTCATGTTTAGTTTCCTCTGTTTGTCGATATTTGTCAGTTTCACTGTCCCTAGTTTTTTGGTTAGCACCCTGTTCTAGTATCAACACTTCAATTTGAGTTTCACCTTCACCCGTTTAACTCATGTTTATTTTCCATTCCGATTATTCAGTTTGTCTATTCAGCCCTTATTTAATTTCTCTTTGTGTTGTGTGAGAGGCTATGACAGAGTTCATTTCTTGTCTCTGGAACTATTGTGACCTTCAGAAATGATGCCAGTTTTCCTCCTTATAGGAGCAAATCTTTGTTAGTTGCTTACCTTTGTCTAATCTCTATAATTTTCAATAAAGTTTATTTTCTTGCCGCAACCCCCTCTCGACTTGTTGCAGTTGGCTCCACCTTAAATACCAATCCTGACAACTAGACTCAACAGAACTATGGCTTTTGCTCAGCCTGGGTACAGTGCTGAAAAGAAACTGGGGGTTGTTCTTGTTTTCTTCTATTAATGATGAATATTATGCTGTTCTGGCATTTTTTATATATTATTACATTGTTTTTCCAATCTTCTAAATTAGTGGAATGCCACTGTAAGTTTTGTGTTGCCTGTTTTAAGTTGCGAGTTTGTGAACTGCACCATTGAGATCGCCTCCTCTGATTTACTGCCTTCTTGTTCGGAGGGGCAACAGTGTCAAGTATTTTACGTAGTGAGGCTGCAGAGTTATCAACAAGATGATCAACTGGACTAAGTGTCTGCTCTCCATCGTATTGACACAAGGTGATGCACATGACGACAGAATAATTTCTTTAAATTTGTTTAAACTGCTTTATTGTCCACTATTGTGGATTATTTACATTCTTTGGAAAAACCAATTGAATCTAATAATGAAATAGATGCAGTGTTGAGGCAGTTACTGTCTACATGAATGTTAAAGTCATGCACTATAATGACTTTATCTGTTCTAAGCGCTAAATCGGATATAGATAGAAGATAAATAAATAGAAGTGGTTTGTGAGTTTTTACAGTTTGGGTGTAAAAGACTAAGACTAAGGCTCTTAAATGAGTTATAACCATGTTTAGGTCAAGGGTTTCACCTCTATTATAACAAAGCTGAAACTGTCAGAGTCTCTAAGTGTGGTACAGTATGAGGTGCAAATGGTGGCTGGAAAAGTTCTACTCACTGTGTATCATCTTTTGATAAGACTAAAAGAAAACCGACGCCACAGGGGAATGGGAGGTTAGGCAATATCCTCCTTAGGGCAGGAAGCAATTGTGCTCTTGCACCAGCAGCATTACAAATACCACTTCCAAGAGATCAGATTACCCACGTACTTCTTTTATTCATGGCAATGAGAACTTTGTGTACGTAGCACATTTTAACTGTAAAGTTGTGTTTTGGCTTAAAACTGATGGATGTGAGAACTGATAAAGTTTTTTTTTATTGCCCAATAAGGCATTTAAAACTTTGTCTTTTAAAAAATACTAAACATAGTGATGTTTATACACAGTACATGGTTGGAATTAGGAATGGATAGTGGGCTTTATATTATTAGTGGACCTGCATATTTAAATACTGTCATTTAAATGTCATTTTCTGACAGTTAGTACTATATGGATTTAACATTTTCAATTACATTTGTTTTTGTTTTTTTTTAATAATTTTTCAAATTAATTTGAGTAGTAACACAACAGTGTACTAAAGTAGGAAACTATTTTTCCTGCTTGGTATCATATAATTGAGCCGGATTGTCATAACTTAAAATCCATCCCATTATACAACCCACCTACAGACCAGGATTAATGCCTTTTACCTCAGCGTTACCTCTGTTCTTCCAATCCCATATTTTCACATCATAAATGTTGCAACCTCATGTACAGAATCTACTAACTGGCGAAATAAAACTGCTAAGTGAAAAATAACAATAACAACTTATTTGTGTGCAACGTCTGGTGTAATTACATGCAACAAATTGCACTCAGCAAGTAAGCGACGCAGCAAGTTGCACAGCTTTTTTTATTATTAGGACAAATTGCTTGAATGGAGAAGACATTCGGGTTAGGAGGCAAATGGCTTTCTAATGCGCCGGGGGACACATTGCACATAGTAAGACGTGCACAGGACAGTTGCTTATCACACAGAAAAAATATAATCGGATCAGCAGATGAAACAAATTGGAACCCAATCCCCACTGAGCCATATGACTCCAGACTACAGGACGTTAATAGTTATGCTGAGATACAGGGATGAAAAAAAAGGTTATTTAACTGTGTTATACCATCTTGTGTTTTCGGGATGGTAGATTATTATTAGATCCAGTTATGAACTGACCTTCATGTTATTAAACTTTATCGACTGTTCTCCCTGGTAATATAAAAGCTTCTTTATCCACGGCGGCGTCCACACTAGGACACTAGGAGGAGCAGAGGCGTAAGCGTATTAGGGATAAATATTTGACTTCTTCTGTTTATTGAGGATGATGAGTTTGGTGTACCAAACACTCCATGTGAAAGGTATTGTCTTCCTCCAACCTCCTGATTTGTCGATCCATGTTTTTTTCCTGCCAGTCTTTCAGTCTGTCTCTCAGTGGGATCTCTTTTCACACGGACACAACTGTGTAAACACAACTCGGTGGTCTGAGTTGGCACTTTTCCTCTGTAGGTTTTGATTCGTAGAAGTCTTCCTCTGCAGGTGTGTGTGTGTGTGTGTGTGTGTGTGTGTGTGTGTGTGTGTGTGTGTGTGTGTGTAATAAGAGAGAGAGACAGACAGAGAGAGACTGATGTAGTGATGTGGGAGTGGTTTGGATAAAAAAAATTCATTAGCACAAACGACATATTAATTGGTTACATGCCAAAGACATCAGCCTGTAGCAGCTCATTGCATGTTTGAAATAGCATTTTTAACCCCACAAGTAACAGGCACTATTCATCTGTGTCACTGAAATATTGCCACTACAGTATAGCACTGATTATTGGTATTATACTTATATTGACAGCATCACTTTATCGATATGTCTTTGCTTTGCACTTCTGTGCTAGTGAGTGACAGCCCACATACCCGCAAACTGTAAAGATGTGAACCAGAGGAGATATGTGTCGGCACATTAAAGGTGCAACCTGAAAGAAAGATTCTGTCATAGTAACTACGTTCCTGAATTTTCCTAGGACAGGTGATCGTTGCTGACATGGATGTTGTTTTTGTGGGGCACCTTAAGCCGAATTCTGTGTGACACATGCTAATAATCAAGCTAAACAAACATCCATCCAAACATTATCCATTGTTAAAGAAACTAATAACTAATAACTATTAACCACAGTGGCTGGTTAGCAGAAGCGTTTTTGTCAAGCCGTGGTATCATATAAATGTTGAATGTATGAATGTCGATTATATATTGGTAAATAAATGTTTTATTTCTGCTGAGAGGTTTAGAAATTGAATAGAATAAAGCTCAGCCAGAAGCCAAAGCCCTCACCGACGATCGTGAGCTTTGGACAGCGATTGAAAGAATGACACCGCAAACACAAGCTGCCAAAGCTGTTTTACGGGGGGGCCGGGCTCAATCTCAGAGTCAGGGCACCGAGTACCGACATCTGGAGGGGCTTCCTAGTTGAGGCGTTAGTCCTTAGCATCGAAAGGAGATCAGGATGCCTAATGAGTGTCTCCCATTGGAGGCCTTCTGGGCATGTCCAACTGGTAAAAGACCTTGGGGCAGACCCAGAACATGCCGGAGGCATTATATGTGTCATCTGGCATAGGAGCATCGTGAGATTCCTCAGGAGGAACTGAAACTTTGCAGGAGAGAGTGACATCTGAACGACCTTGCTGAATGTTTTGTCTTCACAATTTGACCCTGGACAAGTGGTAGAGAATGGAGGCATTGAGGGAATTAGAAATACAGAAATACAACCTAGGTAATAGATTATTTCTTCATCTAAAAAGTGCAGCATTTCTGCTCCATGCAAAGTGCAAACCCAGTAGTAATCGGCTGTAATTGACCTTAGTGGTCCCGAGAGGTCAGGGGTTGCATCCATGCATGAATATTTGACAACTCTAAATAATCATTAAAAAAAAAAGTCAATGGAGGTAAAATGCTAAAATAGTTTCTCCTAATTACTCAGGCATTGATTACCACATTTTAATGTTACGGGTGTTCGGTGAACTTGCCCTCACTGCTAATTACCATCTGACCCTACTCAAAGGTCGTTAACCATCATGTGTTTCATAAGATTTAATAACGTAACCACCAAGCAGGATAACCTTTTTAATGGTCCTGAACCAGCATTTAAAGATATGATGTGATTAGGAAAGATAGATAAACAATGGGGTCATGTGATCATTTGCATTTAACAACCCTAAACAATGACTGGTGAACTTACATTTAATATTCTCACAGCTACAAGCTGGTGAATGAAGACAATCTGTTCCTCATTACCTGGTTTTTCAAACACATGTGGATAATTATGGCGCGCTTGTTTTCCTTGTTTATATAGAAACCACAATGGAGATTGTGGGCGAGCCATGATGGCACCAGCATTTAGAACAAACCGAGAAAAAAAAAAAGACTAATTGACTCCAAGCAAGTCAGCAAGTCTGAGTTTATTTAGCAGGATAAAGTTGAGGTTTAGCGTGTGGCTTGATGCCTAGTTGCATCTGGCTGAGCAGGAGGGACCACAAAGCACTGGCACTCACAAAACATTAGTATGACATCATAAAAAGATGATGTATCATTTCAAGAATGCTACTTAACTGTTTACCTGTGATGTTTCTACTGCTGTCCACAGAGGAGCTAATACAGGACGACCAGTCTACATTTATGTACAGTGAATTAAAATACAATCACCCCCTTAGAAAGTTTGCACCTTATCTAGTTTACTTTTTACACTGAATCATGACCAAAATGTACAATTTGTGGCAAAGTTAGTTAAAATCTAAAACTCAATATAAAGCATTGCATCCAAATTGGCCCACTTAAATGGAGAACACCTGGGTACAGTGAATGTGTCACGAGGATTGTAGTATTAATACACCTGTACGTGGAAGGTCCAGTTACAGGTGAATCAGTAGCCATCACATCTGATGATTACATTCCTCCTCATTTCGCTGGGCTCTTTGATGGCTGCAGAGTGTGATCCTTGATCCGCAGATCTCACTGCATGCTGGGCATGTAAATCTGGCAGCGATGGGAATTGTGGCTGTTTGTAGTGAGCCAGATCACTCGGGTTGGCTCAGCTCTTGGGCCCCAAATGGCTCTTCATTTAGTACCACTTCTCGCCTTCCCGCCAAATTTAGCAATGATTTCAACTACCATTTGAATGTGTACATGTATGTTTCCTAAGACCCCAATTCCAAAACAGTTGACACCATATTCAAAATAAGCTAATATTTTCCATGATTTTTTTCAAGGTCAACATCTGATATGTTGTTTATGTTCTAAAAAAAAATATCATCGCATTCAGTTTACATTTTCACATTTTCCCAATTTTGTTGAAATTGGGGTTCGACATTATTACTAGAATGTATAATATAACAATTTTATTCCTAGATTAATGTCCATATCAAATATAAAAAATAATAATCTGCCCATAAGAAAAACTAGATCATTGCTCTCTCCCGTTTTTAACCGCTTCTGTGTCTCATACCGGATTAGTTGCACAGCAGGTACATCAACAAGACCTTTAGTCAGGGTGCATGGTGACAATCCAGTGTGGTTCAGTCCTGTAATAATTAACGAAACAAAAACAATGGCTGTTCATGTAAAGGCTCATAGAGGCGGCCATTTTGTGGCCAAGGCATCACAAGTGTATGGCTTAATGGAGCCAGACATGGCTGCGCCTCTCGTTATTCTTTTGGTTTTTCATATTCCTATTTGTGTTTCCATGTTCCTCCCCGATTCTAGCTGTTCTGCAGTCCAGTTTCTGTACCGGTCATAGTGTATAGTCTGATGCCTGAAAACCTTAATTTTGATCTCATCAGAACTTACAATGATCCCAATCCTTCGGAGTCTCCTGGATGCTTTCTGTCAAATTTAATTTGAGCTTTTCTCCCTTTCCCACTCTCCATAAAGCTGTACATATGTTTCCAAATGCAGTTGTGCCCACAGACGGGCAAATATGTGAACAAGATAATATTTGTGAGCCTCTTGATGGAGATGCTGCATCTGAATCCTAATAAGAAGAGACTAACTAATACAAAGAGGAGCTCCAATTCATCCATTTTTAATCCTGAGCAAACCGGTTGAAAAATGACATCATCTCTCATTTACTGATTGTTTGTGTGTGTGTGTGTGTGTGTGTGTGTGTCAGTAGACAAAACACTTCAATAGACACTTGGTGGTGACTGTTCATTCTCTTTCACACTCTGATTCGTTCAGTCATCATCCAGAGCGACGGTCTCAGTCAAGCCCACAAGTGACGGAATCAGCAGGGGCAGTCAACACCTGTGTCACCTCCATCCACATTAATGAAGAGCCAAATTACAGCGGTGTTTCAGCGTCACTCATTATCGCGGCCTCAATAGATGGAGCCTCTGCTGCCACGGACTCACGTAATAAAGACTCAGCTGGCAGGTGTTCCAGTGTTTTATACACAAAACATACAGCAAATGCTGGAGACTCAGATGCTAAGAATTTATGATGTGATCAAACCCCAGATGTTCCGACTGGTTTGGGTGATGATCATGATGAAGCTCCAGTCACCACTAATAGCTTATTAAACCTCTAAGCAGGTACAAGGGTTCACTTACTGCACTGTCCTCTGATCATCTGATAAGCTGCCGGTCTCCCAAAGAGAGGCTACAAAAAAGAGACTGTTTTTCTCTGCAGGATGGAGTCATTAAAAAAAAAAGGACCATTCTTCATTGGCTGTGGGTATTGACTTGTATAGGCCTGTCTTCCCATATGATCAATAGCAATGTATAATGTCTGCTCTCCACCGCACTTAATAATGAGCCTCAAACACAGCCAGATACTCATTTTGTTTGGCTTTGAAAGAATAACAGGGTTGTTAGTTACAAAGGTTACATTGATTAATACCCTTTCTCACCCATCAATGCATGAGTAATTCTTGGTAATGGAACATGCGTTTCTCGAGGAATCGATCGGGCTTCGTGGAGGAGATGAAAAACTGATAGCGGAGAAATGAATCAGAGGACAGTCCCATGGGAGCAATGAGCTCCTTTTGCCGACATCTTAACTTGATTGAGTAGAAACCAAGATCAGGGGACAGATGCAATAAACAAAAATATACAAAAGTCATTTTCTGCCAAAACCGCAGTAAATCCCCACAACCAAACCCTCCACAGAGCTAGATGTGCAAATACTTACTGCATGCGGGTAGTTTTGCTTCCAGCCCAAATCCGGCTTGTGGACAGATTTATAATGACTCATTTGATTAGTATCCAAAAGTGATTACACATATGGCAAAGAACGCACACTGTAAATTCAGCAAAACCCTCTACCACACATGAAATAAGCATATTTTAATGCATTCAAACAAGAAATCACACCTTTTAATGAAGAAAAAAAACTAACAAGAGTCTTTTGGCGTCCCTGATGAGGTGGAAGAGGAGACACCATCTAATTCCCACCTCCTTCCCTTCCAAATCCCACTCCTGCTGATCTCTGAGACTGAGGCCGACACCGGTGGAGGGCCAGATGGTGCGTGTTACACTTGTTTTGCTGTCATGCAACTGTTATTTATACACCACAGAGGCGACAGCAGCAGAGCCCCCCAGACGAACGCCTTTGTTTCGGCGCTCGGAGAGGAAAGAGGGAGTGAGGAGCGGGGAACGGGAAAGAGACACAAACAGAAGTTCCTATTAGTTTATCACCTCAGCCCCTGGACAGAACAAATCTCTCTCCTTCTGGTTTGCGTGTGCATGGCGTTGGCGTGCCCCCCCCCCCCCTTACTGCCAGGAACCAGAAAAAAAAACAGCCCTTCGATATCTCAATATCGGTAGTATTAGCCGGGGAAAGAGGTCATGGATCATTTTAATGCCGAGTCGTGTTCAGGAAGCCTCCAGTAGTGGATCGATGATACATGTTCCTCGGATGCCCATGACACCTAACATCCTCACACACACACACACACACACACACACTTCCCTCCACCATGTCATTCCTTTCCTTCCTTCTCACTCCCATCTCACTCACTCGCCCCTCCCCTACCGACTCAATAAACTGTGGGAAAAAGCAATAACTCTCTAGAAGGCACGGGAATATGATTAAAGCTTTTGCACTGCTGCTATCATCCCATGAGCTGTTAACTGCGAGCAAAATGAAGCAAAGTGAATTACCTCCAGCTGTCACCGTGTAGCCTGCAGACCCTGAGTCAAGGGTCTGTAATGTTCAAAGCATTGTTGACACTTATAATGACTAAAGCACATTAGTCTTCTGTGGAAGAAACCCTGTGACTGTGGTGAAAAGTTTCTGCCATTGTTTTCACTGAGAGAGCACAGAGAAAAATAGCTTTTATTGTTACTGTAAAGACTGTAAAGGTGCTGAAACACTCAATTAAAATGGTTTCACAAAAATAATGCATGGCGCTTTCATTTAATGCAACCGCAAGGGGACACAAGCCAGTGTCTTCTTGTGGCAGCCCCAAGTCTGGATAAATGCAGAGGGTTGTGTCAGGAAGGGCATCCGACGTAAAACACAAATTAAAAATGCGTATCATGACTTTCACGTGACTTCCATACTAGATCGGTCGGGGCCCGGGTTAACAACGGTGCCTTTCACTTATAGACCATAGACCTTTGACTACAATGTTTGCAGATGACATTGTGATTTGTAGTGAGAGCAGGGAGCAGGTGGAGGAAAATCTAGAGAGGTGGAGGTCTGCTCTGGAAAACAGAGGAATGAAGCTTAGCTGCAGCAAGACAGAATACATGTGTGTGAATGAGAGGGACCCAAGTGGAACAGTGAGGTTACAGGGAGCAGAGGTGAAGAAGCTGCCGGACTTTAAGTACTTAGGGTCAACGGTTCAGAGCAACGGTGAGTGTGGAAAAGAGGTGAAGAGGCGAGTGCAGGCAGGTTGGAACGGGTGGAGAAAAGTGTCAGGTGTGTTGTGTGATAAAAGAGCATCAGCGAGAATGAAAGGAAAGATGTTCAAGACGGTGGTGAGACCAGAGATGTTGTTCGGCTTAGAGACAGTGGCACTGAAGAAAAGACAGGAGGCAGAGCTGAAGGTACCAGAGCTTAAGATGTTGAGGTTCTCTTTGGGAGGGACGAGGATGGACAGGATCAGGAATGAGGACATCAGAGGGACAGCTCATGTTAGATGTGTTGGAGATAAAGTCAGAGAGGACAGATTGAGGTGGTTTGGACATGTTCAGAGAAGAGACTGGGAATATATCAGCACTGTGGTGACCCCTGAAATGGAACAGCCCAAAGGAAAAGAAGACATGGTGCTTTCATTTACTAAATATTTCTAGTTTCCCGTTTGTCACTTTTTATTGCTGTTATTACCACAGTAAATCTCAACACGTCTTGCTGCAGCCTCAGGGCCTTGGCAGATAATGGCAGATAAAGATGTCTGTCTGCACATAAAGCTTAGTAGAAGTTGGGTGATGCAGCAGGACAATGAGTCTAAACTTCAAAGTAAATTTAAGAAACGGAAAACAGAGAAAGTCATCGTTTTGTAAGGTCCCAAATCAAACCTAGAGTTTTTGCAGAATGAGCTTGAGAGTCATTCAAACCAGACGTCATGAGAATATGTCTATAATATAAGTAATGATCCATGTTGTAATCCTCCTTCTCCAGTTAGGGCAGTTATTCAAACCTCTCGATCAGCACGTTGGCTCTGTACCAATGATGAAAGCGAGAGAGTGTTAAAGACCCTTCTCACCCCAGCAGGACAAGAGATTCTTCTGGGTGGTGGTAAAAATTTAAAAGATGCTACGGCAAAACTGAGGAAATGTGTGACACACACACACACACACACACACACACACAGACACACACACACACACACACACATACTGTACACAAAGAGGCTATTGATGATCGATTGATTGATACTTAGAGCTTTTTTGTTTTGTGGTAAATAGTGTTTGGAAATGTCATCAAATCTTCTGCCTGTCACAGAGAAACATATTGTATATTGTTGCATTGCTTACTGCTCTCTGTTATTAATAAACATTTTATTATCTCCACTGCAGTTTCACTTGCATAAAAACAGCACATCCACATTTGAATGGACTTCCTGGTCCAGTACCATTCAATCTTGTTTACACAGACTAAACCTCAAACTGATCCCGAACATATCTACCATAATTATTATAATTGTTTGCCAGTCCTGTATTAGCCATAAGCCCGTCTTTATATTAATGCTGCGTGGCTCTTTAAATACCAGTGATTTTTGTAGCTTTTTAGCGTTGTTGTACAGCCTGCCAGTTATCTAAATATCACCCAGGCATTGTTTTACAATTAAAATCAAAGGAGCAATGACCGTTTTTGTTATTTCTGACGATGAAGGAACATTTGTTGGATGTGATTTATCACCATCTCGGGTTTAGGGTTTGAGTCCCCCCACATTGTTTCACACTTAATGATTGCAATGTCATTAAATGAATGTGAGTAATTTACCAGGTAGTTATATCAAAATACGTTTTGTGCATCAATTAGTTGCAGTTTTATTGGTTACTTATTACTAATCACTGGGCTGGAACTATGTTACCTATTATTATATATCAAGCTCTGCTTTTACTGTGCTAATCAATATAAATAACTTAGTGTAAATTGATGTCTTCTATAACTTTTTATTATTACCTTATAAAATCAGTTTAAAAAACCGGCATTAATTGTTCACATATTATCACTCCATGCATATTTTTTGCAAGCATTGCAAGTATTTATTGTATATGTCAATTGACATCACAGGCTCGCAAACCAATACAGGAACAACTTAAAAAATGTTGTTAATTCTTACATTCATTGTTTTTGATGGCATTTCTTATTGCTGTATTTTATTTATGGTTTATCTGTGCGAATTTCAACATGAATCATATCAAATTTACCTATAATGCTCTATGTAATGAAATAGGCTTCTTTCTCCAAAGTTAGGGGCAGTTACTTAAGGGGAAAAAAGAGAGAGAAGAGCTAGAAATGTCTTCTCACTTACATCTAGTGGTTTGTACCACTAATGTGGAGTTGAGCAGAATTTAATTTGTGGCCCTGAAAAGCATCTTGCAAAATCAGAAGCCGGGCTTCATGCAACAAATAATGGTCTGGTTAGTGTGGACAATGCACAGAAGGAACAGCCCCAGTATGTGCACCTGCAGTAAAAAGTTGGCAAGTTTTGCAGGGAACAAACACTTTTCATCCAGTTTTGTTTGTGCCATAATTGTCTTTTCACCTATAGTCAGGAGATTTTGGGAGCTCTTGGGTACAACAGGTACCAAACTTGCAAAAACAAGTGAAGGACCATGAACCACAAAAGGTTGGGGGCCCCTTCATCTGTTTGTATCCAGGGCCTAGTGTTCTCATTATCTGTTCCATGACTAC
The DNA here is from genome assembly GCF_033026475.1 of Channa argus. NCBI lineage: Eukaryota > Metazoa > Chordata > Actinopteri > Anabantiformes > Channidae > Channa > Channa argus. Next base: position 50,705,168 of record NC_090197.1, read on the forward strand.
TACGTGGGTTTAAAGACCCAGTGGAACATTTTGGATGGCAAATGAATGAAACGAGTGAAAGATTTTTCACTCCCTTTGTTTGACTGATCATCATCATCCTGTAAACGAATATCCCACACGGATGTGTTTGTTTGTCATGCCTCACGTTGTGTTGCCTGCTAGGAAAAAAAAGAGCCCACGTTTTATCATTTCCAAAGTACCATTTACCCTGTTACTCCCACTCTTATCAGTGATCTTTCTATTTGCAGAATTTTATGGGGGGGAGAGAAGGGTTATAAACACTATCATTAGAAATGTTCACTCTGTCCTCTTGAAAAGCCAAGGATTTTGCAATGCTTCAAAGATAACATTAGGGCTCCCCATCTAATGAAATGCCATCAGCTCGGGCTACATTAACCGGTAGCAGCAAGGAGATGAGACTCAGACAAGAAGAAGGAAAATGAGATGAGTCGAATGTGAGTAGGAGGCTGATTGCAACCGGCTGTCTGATCTCTGTCAGTGTCCCGGTTTGATTGCCGCCTTGTCGATGCACGTTAGACCTGCTTCCGTGAGGAGGACGGACAGTGTAATGGTTTATTCTGATCACTATTAAAATGCAGGCAAAGCAGCCGGTTGAGACGTGTTTTCAAACCTCAGGAAGCGTTAAGCACAAAAAGTGATGGGGATGCAGAAACCAACACAACAGCTGTTGGAGCAGCGAGCTCTCCTGTGAACGCTAAGCCACTGTGTTGATGAATGAAGTCAAATAATTTAGGACAGGGACAGGCCAGGCTGAGCATTAAAGGTGCCTTGGGATTCGCCGGTGAAAACCTCCATTTCCTTTTCTACTTCCATTAAACAGGAGCAATCATCCACAATGACACAGTTAGTGCTTATGAGAAAAGGAGGCTGTGTGACACGACTGCAGTTTAACTAAGATTTTCTCTGGGCCCTTTCAGCATTTTGGGCAAAACACTTCAAAACGCGTCATCCTTGTCGCTAAAAGTTAGTTCGATCTCGCTTTTCTGTCCATATGAAGCTGCACCAAGCAGCAGTTAGTTTAGCTTATCATAAAGACTGAAAAGCGGGTCAAAACAGCTGTTTGAAGGCAGAGCAATCAACTTCAAGCACCATTTATAGCTATTTAATTAACACATTGTATCGCAATTTTTTTTTGATGAGATGTGCAATGGTATGAGATGACAAGTGTAATGATATGTTGCGATGTTCAGGGGAAACATGAGGAGCTATTTTTATCAGCATCAGGAAACAGCCAGGCCGGCATTTTCTCTCCTGCTGGCTGAAGACTTGCAGTTACACATTGAGCTCACAGTATAAAAAGCAAACTATAACCCGGCTAGTGTGTAAACTTTAAAGTTTAATCCCTTTGAGTTGTGTTCCTGTCTCGGATTTTTCTTGCTCTATGAAACCTCGAAATTGCAGCTGCACAGTAAGGACTCAGTGCCGGTGGGCTTGATTGAAAGGTTTTCCTAATTTCGACCAGTGCACATACGGCTTACATGTAGCTGGCCTTTTCCAATTAAGCTTTCATGCCTTTGTCTAGACCTATTCTAACATAGGGAGCACTCAGATCATAGACAGTGATTAAAACCCCAACAAAACCTCTTTAAGTCATATATTTTGTACCCTGTCACATGACTCACGTTCGCACAGCTTAAGTTGAGCCTTTTTGAAGGTTTTGGGGAAATCAACAAATTCAGTACTCGCCTCCTTACACAGACAAAACACCAAACAGTCTGCTTGGTCATATATTAGAATAATGGCTAGTGGATCAAAATATGGCACCCATTCACCCACATAAACAAAAAAAAAAAAAAGAAAAATCCTTGCTACGCCCTTTAGAAGGATGATCGATGATCCTCACCGACCTCCTCCACCCATAGCTCTCAGCTCCACGCACACGTGAGTGGAGATAAAATAAAATGTTCCTTCGGCTTTTCTAGATATTCAACATTGGGCTGAATGGATTGAATTCTGATAATACAAAGGGTCACTTAGTTGGGTTTGTAAGGCTCACAAAAACCTTCTTAGGCCAGTGTGGGTCACTGCTTCACGGCCCAGAGTTGATCCTTGGGGTTTCTTAGGGACTAATGACGCCTGTTGGCATCAAGGTTTGAGGAACTGCTGGCCCTTCTTTAGCATGCAAACTATAACTAACTATAGCATTGAATACCTATAAAACAATCTCTTGGCACAAAAATATATAGACAATGAGGGGACACATTTCCCATCTAACCACATTAAGAAGAAAGGATTGGGGACAAAGAAAATCACATTGCAACAAAATGTTCTGTAGTGTTCAGTATTGGAATGGCGCTTGCTATCAGCAGCTGTCCATACGTGAAATATAATCCTGCCATCACCACTGCTTACGCGAGTATTAGTCATTATTAAATGACAATAAATAAGGTGAAAAGTGAAGCGTCACACAAACACTTTTAAATATTTGGTGCCAGTGGTGTTTAATGAGTCTGACATGAAAGGAGACTTGTCCACAATAATATATTTTGTCACATATTTCCAGTAAAAAGTGAAAAATAGCTTAAAGACAGAAAAAAAAAAAAAAACCCAACCTAAGTGAGCGTGATTCTGGCTTTAACAAAAATGTTCCTGACAGTTGAATTATTACTAAAATTGTTACCTTTAACCAGAAAGTTACACAGTACAAAGAAAACCCTGATTGACTGGTAGCAGTCATGGAAACAGTGGTCTCTCAGTGCCTAAAATTGGATGCTTTGCAGAAAATATCCCCTCTGATTTGAGGGTTTGCAGTTTTTCAGCACCCGGATTCTACTCCTAGCTTTGCAACTCATAAGCATTCGTTATTCACAAGATTCAAATCAATACATCTGTCAAGAACATGCTTAAGTCAAGGTCCATCTATTGCAATTCTCACAGAGCTTACAGGCACATAATGGGGCTTGATGTGCTGTTTAAAAGACAACAGTGATGTAGTGTATGTCCTACCAGTGTAGTGTTTAGTGCAGAAACTAGAAAGCAGATCTTGAGTTGAGATGTTTGTGTCAAACTTCTGTTTCAGAGGTCAAGAATGGACCTCTGAGCTCAATGATAGTAAGAAGAGTGGTCTCTCTCTGCATTCGTTTGTTATGAAGAGGAGAATGCAGTTTTTAGCAGCTCTTCACAATGATCAATATGCAATTTTAAGCTCGTGTAAAGTCGAAATGATGCAATTAGAACAGTGGAAATGAAACTGAGCTTTGCATAAATTGGAAAATCAAAGCTGTTGCAATTTTGTGCTGATGAAACCCAGCGGATTTTAATGCTTACAAACTGTGAACGGCGGAGATGTTGGGAGTCATCTTCACAATGGTCTTAGTTTACAATAATTAGCCCAAAATGACCCGAAAAAGAGCTAATAATACACTGTACTGTTGGGCTGAGTGCCTTATATCAACATTGTGTTTCTCAGTCTACTGGACGACGTGTGAGCGACCTGGCCGCCAAAGCAGGGTCCAGATCTACCGTACAGTAGGTGTTTATTTAGCATGAAATGAGTTAAAGCCTGAAAATACTTGGGGACGGTGTGTGTGTGTGTGTGTGTGTGTGTGTGTGTGTGTGGGGGGGGGGGTTAAATGGTTGGCCCTCCATTCAAAGAGCCACAGAATGAAGAGCGCCGCCTCATTAGCAGCACGATATGGAGGCAGGTCCATCTGGAATAACTGGCTGAGTGAACTGGAGAGACTGGAACAGCAGAGAGAGGCAGAGAAGAGGGAAGTAGCTGCAAAATAACAACAGAATGACCGCCGGATGGACACACACACACACACACACACACACACACACACACACACACACACACAGAAGAAGAAAAGAGACAAGCAGACAAAGGGAGTGAGAAGAGAAACACTGATAATCACTGAAACAAAAGTTTAACAAATATCCAAACACACACACACACACACAGAGATACACACAGATACACAGAGCACAGAGTCACACACAAGCTCAGGACGAGACAGACAAACGGACTCACACACACACCATCATGACATCCTCCAAACAGACATCAGATCTGTCCAGAGTGTTGTAGGATGTGAGGTTATTGATCCAGAGTCATGTAAGCTGTACAAACTACAGCGGGTTGTCAAAAGCCAACAATTTTGTAAAAAAAAAACAGCATAACTCATAACTCTATGTAAATATGTTGTGTGCCTGTCCTCTGACACAAAGACGCTGCACGCCAGCAGGCAAGGAAGGGGGCTGCTTGGGGCCCCAGGCTAGTAGGGGGGGGGCCCCAGAGGGCTGACGAAAGTAATAATCAGTATTTGTATTTTAGCAAAATGATGAAAGCTGTGTCCGACTAAGCTATTTATTTATTTATTTATACGTTATTACATCCAGATGCAAAGACATTTGGACAGTGTACTCAATACATTGTATAACTGTAAGTTATTCTTATTATTATGTTATTTATGATGCGTACATTTTTGCCAAGGGCCCCGACAGACTCTGGCATCGCCACTGCTCGTACAAATAAGGAACAACGGGAGTTTTTGCTCGTCCCAGGGTGAGTGTCGGCCCAGTCAGGTACAATTTCCGTCAGTGCATATATATTTTAAATCCCCACAGGGCATTGCAATAAATATGAATATCATGAATAGTATATTGTATGTGTGTTTAATCAGACACAGATATATATGGATATTTTTGTCATGGAATGTTACTTGCAGCGATCCTGTATCCAGTTCCTGTATCTGCCCTGATAAGCTATTGTCATTGCATTTACAGTAATGTACATTTGCATGTGTTCATACGAAGCACATGCAATCACAGACACGTTAATGAATGTGAAGGTGCTGTGAAGTAAGTCATGCATGAGCACAATCATTGAAAACCGGATCAGATTCTTTCCCGCTGCCTGTTTAACACAAAGCAGAAAGAGGAGGGAGGAGTGGAGAGTGGTGACACGTTGCAGCAGATGGCTCATCTCCTCCTCATCCTCCTCCTCCTCCTCCTCCTCCTCCTTGCTTCCTCTGCCACCTGTGGAGGAGGACACACACTCCGAAGCCGTCCACCCTCTCTAAAACTAAGGATGCAGGTAATTTATCATGAAAGGAGCAGGTCACCTCAAAATTAAAGTTGGAGTTCTCATGCAAGTTCTGCACATCATGTAATAGCTGTCAGATTGATGGAAGTTTGCCATTGTGAGTAATTTTATCACCGAGATCAATTTAAATCATCAGCATTAGGTTGAACGCAAACTCCAGTTAGAGCCTCTTTTTATTTTTTTTTCATTTTACTGTTTTTTTTACACTTTGTGTGTGTGTATGTGATTTTTTTTTTTCCATCTCTCTTAAATAAGACTAACTGTGCTTTGAACAAAAGCAGATCTGCGCTAAACTTATAGGTGGTGACAGGGTCATGAAAGAAGAAAAAAAAAAATTCTATTTAATGCAGATGTCTCGCAGTTTTTTTCGCCCTGTGTTCTTTTGTTTTGAAGCCGGCCACAGCCGTTCACTTCTCGCTAGCTGAGTTGACACTGTGACAGGCAAGGATACAGAGTGTCCTTATTCTGTCACCTTCTCCCATTGGCTTTGAGTGGCCCCAACACATGCATTCAAGCCCCTACAGCACAGCCAATAAATCACTGTCTTCTGATACAATACGAGAGAAAGTTTGCTCAAGGAGCCTGGCTCCAACCATTATCAGTGTTTGGTCTCGATCTATTTTGGTCCTCTCCTTTTCAGTTGCTGGATGTCTGACATGAAAGGAAAGACATGCCGGCGGCTCAAACTGGGACGAAAACTGCGATGTTCTTTGCTGCCTTAATGGTTTGGATTTTAATCAAACTGTGTTTGTCTGTCTGAATCTCATCCATAACTGCTTGCTCTCACCTCATGCGGTTATTCATATTACGCACTCACTTATTGTTCCCCGTGACCTTTTGTCACATAACTTTGAGACGCTAGTGACACTTCATAATCTATCCTCAGACTATCTCGAGGGAAGCTTTATGGCTGATGCATGTTCCTCTGGGTATATGTGTCCTCTTCAAAGGGCCACCCATTAATCTTTGAGCACATCCTATCAATGCCAAACCATTCCCACATCATCAGCTCTCTCAATCAACCTCATTGTATCTGCAGTCACTAATTGACAGGGCTGCAGAAGGACCTCACGTCATTTTAAACTGACACATATCCGCGGACAAGTCATGTGACAACAGGACCCAAGACAAAAACAGCAAGATACTTTGGACTGAAAAAGGCACCAAAAGACCCAGAAATGGCTCTTTGTGCTCATTTGTTCCCCTTTATTTCATGATGTATTTTTTTTGCGGTGGCCCTGACTCTGTTGGCACCTCAGGCAAGTTTTTGTACAGCAAAAGTATGATGATCAATTCCCATGATAAATGAATGTAATTAGCAGACATATCAGGGAAATGAACCAGTTGGCTACGGCAGTGGTTTTCCAATCCAGGTCACCAAGGACGGAACCCACCTGATCCAGGTAATCAGCATTGGGTAGTGTAGGGCTAGTTGGAAAACTGAATGAAAATGATTTCTTGATAATTGTTTCACGTCTCTTTGAAGTCATTTTGTTTCTTTGTGTTGTATTTGCATTTTTTCATTCATTTTGAGTATTTTTTTGCATGTTCTTTTTAATCTTTAGCAGTCTAAAAAGAAATTGTTTCTGAGCATGTGCCGACCAACCGATCCAGTAATGTGCCTATGAATGTTTCCCAGTGCACGTTTGTTTTAAAGGTCAGGAGTGAGACTAGGATGCTGTGAGACACGGATTGAGTAGGACCGGGCTGGCATATACTAGCAAATTGTCAATTTAAAGCTCCTGCGCCATGATGGATCTTGCTAACTTAAAAGAATAGGTGTCAGACAGCAATGATTGAAGGCTTTCTGCGAACAAGAAAAATCTGGGGATTGGAAAAGATTGCATAGGTAGAAATGCAAACTGATTGGACAGCAAAATACATTTTTCTGTCAGCAAATCAAGCACTTTTATGCAAATGACTGCAAGCAATTTTTCATATATTCACACATCTGTCATCTCAGTCAGAACCTCAGACATCAGGCATGCAAAAAAAAAAAAAAAAAGTGTTTGCCAGGCTGCGAGGAGCCAAAGGCGATGATTTGCATTGGAAATGGCCACGTGATTGGCTAAAAGTGATGCGTAAACAAATGACTGACGCTTTAGACGTGGACATCAGCACCAACAGTTTTTCGGGGTTAATAGAATTAGCAAATGTTAGTCCTTAAATATTTAGTCTTTGTTTATTGACAAGGACTTGTACTGTGGGCATTCTAGTAAAACTTGGTTCTACTTCTACACATATTCTGATAAAGAGTCAATGTCAAGGAGCTGTTTTACTAGAAGACTTTAAAAATGGAAGTTTATTTGTGGTGACGTCTTGCAACGGTTGTTCGTTTATAGTCTGACAATTTCAGCTTTTCACATTCGGCAAAATCAAAATCATAAAAAGGTCTTCATCTGATTCATCCGATCAGATTATCTTGCCCAAGCAAATAAGTAGCATAAACTTTTGTTTGTCACAGAGCTTATTTTCAATTCCATGCCAGGAACTTAAATAGCGGCCGCCGTGTCCTACAATGATACCTACCACATGTTGGCAGGTGTAACACAGTTATTTCGCCCTAGACAGTCAAAAACGCTGGATTATAACTGTGCAAACATAGCAATTCTGTCAAGTATTGGCACAAAAACATCAGCTTGGTTTAGGCACTAATGAAACATTGTTCAAAATCACTGCTTCCTGGAAATCACTAGTGATGGGCGGATCGATACCAAAAAATTGATATTTCGATTTTGACTGACAATTTTTAAATATCGATTCTCAAGTTAAAATATCGATATTTTCTGTTTATTTATTCATATTTTCTCTGCAGTCATATCCGAATGTTTTCTGCACCTTCTACATCAATTTGTAGGTTATTCGTGATGCACCGCATAGGAACTACTTTTTCTTCCGCCGATCAGCCCCATGATCCACAATCTTCAACTAGACTTCTTCGACACGTGCTGGCGGCTCCGCCTCCAAACACAGGCAGCATTTTCAAGAGAATTGTAGAAATAGGCAAAGTGTGTCTAATCCATAATTGGTTTTAAACAAAGGGAAAGAAAATACAGATGGGTATATAAGACATACATGTAGATGAGGGCGAGTCATGGATATCAAGTGCAATAAACTGTTCACCTGATAAAGAAAGTGTCATGCTGTTGTCATGGAGAAAAGTCAGAACGTATTAACATGCAACAGCATGTTTATAATAGTATAATAATAATAATAATAGTATATAATATAATAGTTAATACGTTTAATTAGAAATAATGAAAATGCTAAAAATGCCAATAGGTTGAACGATGATTTTGCTGTCGTTTTAATTTTTTTAATTATTCCCTGTAAGGGCTCAGGTGACTGTGTTTCATCCTGATCAGATGTACGAATTAACATAACACTCTGGATATCGGATCGGATCGATATCGCGATACAAGCCAAGGTATTACTTTGTATCGGATCGAATCTGAAATCTCTGGTATCGCCCATCACTAGAAATCACGTGATGTGTACCATGTGACTGGTTACAACAGCAGCCCTCAAACGCCAGTCTCATGCAATAATAATGGTCTGTGATACCAAGCAATGCAAATGGATATCTCCATGGGGAATCAATTTGGAGCAGATGGAATTACAGTATCATGGTGCACTTGTTTATTTGATTCTCAGCTTTGCTAATGGTTTAAGGCTCTCTAAGCCATATCAACAATGTGTGAATTTTTAAATTGAATGCTACAGCCTTTTAATCCCTGTGCACTGGTGAATATTTCATGCGAAAATAGGATTAGATCCCATTCACAGACTCGAAAAACAATTAGGGAAAAGAAAGCAGGACAAATGTAAATGCATTGAGGTCAGTTTTCTTTATTTGACTCTAGAGAGAGTCCCTGTTTTTCAGAGAAAACTTCATCCCCATTCTTCAAAGTGAAAAGATTAGATAAGCCCATGCATCCTGGGTGCGAGAGATGGTTAAACACTACAACGCAGAAACTTTAAAGTTTGCTTTGTGTCAGCGAGGTTGAGGGAGCAGAACAGAAAGAAGGAAGGGAGGAGGCCCAGGTCGGGTCCTCAAAGTGCCAGACTGTTCTACTTAAAGATCTTTAAATAGGGTGATTCACTAGAATGCCTTGCTCTCATCCGTCTCTGCTCTTGTTGAGGCACTAAGGGACAAATGAGGGGCTGAGCATCCTGGGAAAGTGGGATGGGATGTGGCTGACAGGGCAGGTCACCTCATCACTGGAGAAACAAATCAGACAGAAATTACCTAAAAGGATTAGATAATCCTTCATTAGAGGGTCATTGTCCTACAGAGCCATTGTGAATGCGAAAGATAAGGGAACACACATCTTGATAAACAACCATCTTGCATAAAACATAAGCCAAAGTCAAAGCAATAGGATAATGAAAGGTTTGTGCGATGGAGCCAGAGTCACTTTGAATGCCAAGAGTCATCCATGTGGTTATTAGACTCATTTACCTTCCATCTGAATTCTTCATGATTTCCCGGTGCAGCTGATTGCCTCTAATTTCAGCCGAGCATCTGGGGATAAGGATTCATTGTGGAACAAGAGCAGAGACTATGGGTCTTTGGATAACAGAATGCCAGCTAAATGATCTCCAGTGGACCTCGGCTTAAATGGAAGCTAAATGGCGACACAGAACCCTCTTCTATCTGAAGCTCATTACCCACCTCTCAATTCCTCAGAGACCTGGCTCAGCTTCACGCCGAGCACTTTCCTGCCAGGAGGAGGGCGATTACAACATTTTGCTCGACAAAAGCTCCCTTCCCCCTCGCTTTTCTCATTGCTTCCTGTCTTCCTCTTCACCCTCCTCTACTCTCTGTGGTCACCGCCTTCCCTCTTTCGCCTCCCTCTGTGTTCTGTTTGTTCAGACGCCCTCCTTCCTTGCAGGCACTGCGGGCGTTTCATACTCTGACTGATTTGTTTTTGTGTCCTGTCTGTGATTACCACACTTAGGCGAGCCGTGACTTGTAAAGGGCCGCGTTTGCTCGCTCATTGACGATAGTGAACAAGCAGAATTATAAATCGCACACAAGCATTTAATGCAAACAACACAAAAGTTTATGGATATCAAAAGATGTTTTAAAGAGAATCACAGGAGAGATGCAGAGCGGCAAGCAGATGGGCTAAACGGTGATGCACGCACAGGATATCATCCAGCCAGGGAAGGAGAGGAGGCCTACGCATTTCTCTGCCAAGGCTCGATGTACTCGAGACCCAGATGGGCGAAGATGTCCTTTTCAGTCGCTGCTGCCAGAAACTCTTTCTAGAGAGAGGACAAACAAACAGAAAGCCTGTGACTTGTAGAAATGCGCAGGACACCAGAGCAGATCCACAGATTCTCAACTGTAAGTCTGACTATTCACCAAAGTTGTTGACGCCGTGTACTCACAGACTCCACTGTGCTTGTTTTCGGACTCCAGTGCAAGCTGTCAATATCTCTTAGGAGTCTATTCACCCAGTTTGTGCCAAGGCCCGAACATGCCGCAACTGAGCAGATTTACATTTGACCGTCCAGCTCCCCTCCAACCCATAAACACTCTAACCTTGCTCTAAGTGATTGCAAACTGCAGTAGATGAGTATTTTCCCTGACAAATCACGACAGGGCTATTAACCGCTGGCCGCCCACCAACGCCATGTGATGGGTTATGTCTCTATAGGAGTGTTGACGAGGCCTGACTCACCTTGGGAGCCAGACAGCCCGGGGAGAAAGAGAGCTGTGATTCTGACACGTCCTACCTTCAAGTGCTAAACCGGACCTGACACGTTGTGAGGAGATGGCAGAAAAACCAAGAGCGTTTTGGCTCCCACTGCCAGCCAATGGCAACGATAACTGAGAGCAACTAGTAGACAGCCAGGAGAAGGAAAAGCACTACAAGGCATGTCTCCTTCCATGCTGGCGTGTTATTTATAATGCAAATGACAGGTTCGCCACGCAGCGAGGAGGTCTGGTGTTTTCAAAGCATTTTTATCTTAGTTTAGGTAATAGTGAAAATTCCAAGTTACTTTTAGTTGACATTTCTTTTGAGGTGAAACTATTATCTACATAAGTTGACTTTAATGATTCCTATAAAACATTTAGGTCCTAATAGAGAAACTTATGTGTTGGAGTTTGATCAAATTAAATGCTGAATAGGTGGAAAGTAAGCAGTAAGTTCAAAACACAAAAAGACACACAAATTTTGTATTCACATTTTAGGCGGATTTATTTTTTCTATTTAAGTTGAGAAATGTTTCTATTTAAGAAATGGTCTTATTTACCATTAAAGGAATATTTATTTAAAATATCATACATATAACAGCAATAAAACACCTCCATTTTTGTTAACATATACATACAAAACACTAAATGTACAAATCCGCCCTAAAAACGTCTTTTGCACACGGGGTCTGAGCTGACTAGTCCTTCAATGATGCGGATTTTTGGAATGGATTTTTGGTGGCAGCTCACCTCTACCCAGATTCACCTGCCGATCTTTGGATCCAGTTTAGGTTCTACAGGTGTAGACAGGGGGAAACACTGGCCGATGACAATATTGCTATTTGCTGCTTTTCATGGCTTCTGGTAAGAAGATGCTGGGTTTTAAACCCCATCTTTGAAGCTGTTCTCATCATTAACATTCTAATAAATTGTGAAAGAAAGGACAGATCGGCAGTTAACATGAATAGCTTAAAATATGAATCAAAATAAAGTTATTATAGTTATTAAGTTATTCATTCTTTTGTAAGAAATGTCAAGCTGATGTATAAGGTAGAGAATCTGGATTCCATCACACATCAAGTATAAAGCAAAAACCACAAGATAAATGTACCCACCTTTGTCATTGCAGTGAAGAAGCAAACACATGACTAGTGCAATTTTACTTTTTGTATGTTGTTTATGAGGCTCGGGCAGATAGTCCATCCAATTGTTTTGCTCAAAAGTTTCTCTTATCTAGTCAAATGAGAACTCGAACTTGATCTTAAGTTGAAATAAGCCTGAACCTCCCATTTTTGTGATATGACAAAAAGTTGGAGAGCAGTCTACTTAACTTTCAATGCAGTCAGCAGTGACACGTGTCCATATTTATCCAACGATGATGAAAACTGAGAAAATGGCAGTGGCAGTGTTTTTTGTCTGCAACTGAGAAATTTCTGTGTCGAAAATAAAATAAAAAATCCCACATTATCTTAAGCTCTTTGTTTGAAAGTAAGGGACAGAGAGCAGACTTGAAGGGTCCACATAAGCTTTGGGTCTACATGGAGGTTACACAAAGTCAGTGTGGGAGCTGTAAGAGATGTTTACAGGGGATTGTTTGGGATTTTCGTACTGATCTAATTTGGCTTCTAAATAAGCCTGAATAACTTCTTCCGTTTGGCTCTTTCCAACCCCGTGCACACACGAACAGTTCCAGGGAAGGAAGTTAGCTCCATTAATAGGCAAAGCACTTTATAAGTTGCCTCTCAAGTACCAAGTCAGACACCAGTCGTGGCAGAACTGCCATGCAAGGTGCAATTCAGGGTCCAGTGCTCTGCAATTAGGGGACATCCCACTCAACATCCTCTGGCTCAGGGTTCAATGAAAAGGTTCCCATTATAATTGATGTTATTGTATGACTTAGGGAGAAAGTATTGTGTGGCTATGCAGACAGTAACTTGCCCCGGATTTATTTTTTTAATTATCTGTAGCAAATTCCCATATGCATTAGCTGCTTGCAGTGTAAGCGTTAGATTCAAGTTGTAATAAACAGTTAAACAGTGATGTCCAGAGAAAGAACAATATTTTCTTAGGAATACAGTTTAAAGAATATTTGGTTGAGACCATCCACTGCCTTCATGAAGCCATTTATTGCCCCAACCCCTCAAAACATGTGAAATGCAGACACATATCACTGCAGTTATGGTGCAGCAGGCTCCTGCTATGTTAAATGTACAGGTGCTAAAGATTGGAAACAGGGGTAGAGGAGGAATGAAAACCCTGAAAAGCACAGAAACAAAAGAAAAAGGGAGCACCGGACAAAACCTATAGGATTTGTAGCAAATCCACATTTCTAACAACCCGTGGCAGGGCTCTTTGTTCCGAGGAAACAGAGGACAACTCTGGAGATCCAGCTAAATGAGAAAACAGAGGGCACAGATGAGATTATCAACATCACCAATTTAGCCACTGTCCTGGATCAGAGCTGAAGCCCTCTCTCTGCTGCGCAGTCCACTTTCCTCAATTCCTACAATCCTCACATGCCCTCGGGGAGATGCTGCTTTATTTACTTAGCACAACACAGTGTGGGCTCTCCAGGAGATAACCTCATGTAGCTCTGACTTCTCCCCTTTAGGCATACACAGAGAAACTAGGGCTGATATGGCAAAAGAAGGCTTTTATTCCAGGGCTTTCTGGTATATCAAAAGCAGCTTGGAGTTTAAGAAGAGAGCAACAGTTAATTGGAAAGAGAGGTTATCTGCCTGAGACACTCAGGTTCTCAGTGACTGGCAAGCCAGAATGGAAGTGGGGTGTGTTACTGCAAGCCAGTGTCCTTGACTTAATAAGCCGCTAATCAGCTACATGTTTCTCTGTCCGCCGCATAATGACATCCCTCGTGGACGCGAACACATATCAATTCCTGCAGAACATCTGCCTCTTCTCTGCTGCACGTCATCCTCTCTCCGCCACCCGGCCCACTTGCTTGATGGATGGAGCTGATGGACATGGCTGCACGCCCGACTCCGTCCCGACTCAACTAACACATCAAAGAGGGAGAGGGAGCCAGAGAGGCAGAGGGGCTGCAGGAAAAGCTGGATTGCTGTTCGACCCCACCGTGCTAGCAAGCATTTGAAGGACGAAAACACAGAGGGAGCTCAGTGTCTGTCCAAATGCTACTAAGAAAGAAAGAAACTATTGGTGGTATGATGGGAATTGTGGACTTTAAAACAAACTTTAAAACTACTGCAATTTGTTAAAGCCCAGTGAGGCGAGAGACAAAATAGTCCATAAAGGTAAATGGCCACTTATATAGTGTTTTTATCCAAAGCGCTTTACAATGTTACATTCACACACACACTCACACACCGATGGTGGTGGCTGCCATGCAAGGTGCTCACCTGACCCACCGGGAGCAACTTGGGGTTCAGTGTCTTGCCCAAGGACACTTTCGACACTTAATCTTTATGGTCCTTATACAGAAGCACCCTCAGTGCTTCCACATGAAAAATATTTGTTTCCTTGTTTTACACAGCATTTTTAGATCATTATGCCCATTATCATGGTGGGTATCTCAGTGCTTCATTGTTTTTTTAAGGACTGGGATTTTTTTATTTTCTTTTAAAGGAGTTTTTCAATGGGATGTTTCTATTGGGGCACAAACTCAAAGTAGTTTGAACATTTGTAAAGTTTGTAAAAAAAAGGGGCTACACTCCAACACCAAACACAGCTTTCAGAAGATAATAAAACCAAACATTATTAATGATGAAATGTTGCAACTTTTTATACTTTTCTATATTTGGATAGGCAAGACTCCGATCTCCTCCCACAGTGCTAAATGTCTCATCAGTGTGAATGTGAAAGATTGTCTCTCTCTGCATGTCTCTCTGTGTTGTCCCTGAGACAGAATGTTGACCTGTCCAGGGTGATATGACAGCTATCCCAGCTGTCACGGTCTCCATCGTCAACATCCGGTGTTTTTGTAACTCTCCAATCACCTCAGCCTCGTCCACGCAAACATGCACAGATCTAAACGCTTCTAAATGTCACCAAACTTTAATACGTGTCTCTTGGTCATTGTTGGTGGCCAGTACGAACAACATACTCTGTTGTATTTCACTCTGTTGTATCCCCCCCCCCCACTGAACACCTATGCTATACCACCTTTCCGTTGGCAAACTATAAAACTCTTCATCACAGCCGAAATCAGGTTAATGTTTAAAGTCTGTCGTCACAGAGAAAGTGTGAAAGTTTTGGCAAAGCTTTGTTCCTTGTACATGCTGAAATGCCAAGCTGGAGGGAAAGTCTGTGTCATGGTCCTAATACGACTGTAAAAGCTGCATTTCGGTTTAACAGCAAAAGTCTAGGTTGAGATCATGCATCAAGCTTACATACTATCAAGAGCATTAACAACAGTAGGTGACCCACCCCATCCAGCCTGACCTCCTCTCTATTAGGTCAGGAGACATAACCTAACCTACTTAAATATAACTATGGCTTCTAATGAGCTGATTGCATAGACTCTTTCCATTATAGAGCATTATAGAGTTTTAGCCTTGATTAGAGTTAAAACTGAGTGAAAAAGATGCTTTTTACACAGTTAAACTGTGTAAAAAGCTGTATGTGTGTTTAAATACAAGATTACGTGGGAGACAGAGAAAAACCATATGATGAAAGATTTTATAAAGAGGCTGAAATGTTAACAATTACTGTGGACAGAGGGGGATATCTTTAGAAACGCGGTGAGACGGAACGTCTCTGCAGAGAACAGAGCTAAAGGTCACGCACAGAACAATACAAACACAACCTGAAATCTATGCAAATTCCCTTATGTAAACTTGCTGCTAGGAAAATGTACGTGAACAAAAACCTCAGTGAGAGTGCTGTCGTCTCGCTTTCACTTGTGACTATCTGCTCAGCCACAGCAGCAATGACGCGCGTGTCAAGAGCTCGAGTGTTGAGGTCAGGCTGAAAGGCAGACGCACGTACAGCTTCGAAAAGAAACCT
Source organism: Channa argus (assembly GCF_033026475.1). Taxonomy (NCBI): domain Eukaryota; kingdom Metazoa; phylum Chordata; class Actinopteri; order Anabantiformes; family Channidae; genus Channa; species Channa argus. Next base: position 50,720,923 of record NC_090197.1, read on the forward strand.
TTTCAACATGTTGTACTTTTACAGGTCTAATAGGGTCAGAGGAACATATTCAGAGTATTTTATGATGGAGGCCATCCATCTTTGTGCAGCATAAAGGGCTCACGGTATCCTGCCATCACACAGGCAGAAAGGGAGCTTTTTCCACCTGTATTTGAAGTTATGAAATTAACTAATATTGCCAGGCTCCTTTTTATTTGGACTTCCCTCTTATCTTCTGACAGTCAGAATAATATTAGTTTACTGCCGAGAGATAAAGAAAAAAAAAAATATATTTTGATCGCCTCTAAGTGAATTGGCCTTTATTGCAGTGCACAGCAAAGGGCTGACGGGGGCAGAAAAAGTGGGAAGTCGATTATGCCCCTGCGTCTTCCTCCTGCAACGAGCCGCTGCACACACCCACACTTCCCCTGTGCGCTTGTCTGTGGGAGCTCAGTTCAAAGGACACTCTGAGCAACCAGAGAGGGCACAGACACCTCACTAATCACACCAGCAATTAGTGCAAGCATCATAAAGCACCACTGCCTATAAAACAGCTATTGAGTTTAGTGTTATCATCATCGCCCATCCTTCTCTGGATTGCTAATCAGTCCATGCACTGGGCAGAGGAGGCAGTGCAGAGAGCAAATAATGAATTCCTAATCCGAAACAATGGAAGACTCACTCGGCGGCCCTGGCGTTATGGCTCTTTGCTCCCGTGGAGGAGTAAACATTTGCAAATCAAAATGATTTAGTTGATTAGGCTGCCCAAAGGTAATGAACAGCTATGGCAAAGGATCTGAGAGAAGCTTTTCTTTCTTTGTTTGTTTGATACAGATGTGAAATTGGAAGGTTTCAAAATCCACCGGTTTCTAAATCACTGTCAGTGTAAGTGTAAAAAAATTGGAATGAGGCTACTGTACGACAATACGACAATTTCTTACTTTAAATGCACTGGAGAAGCTGCACATGCATTTCATGGATACATCAATATACAAATTCACAACCGGAGTGATTTTCTACCATGGACTCTGACTTAAGTCGCCATTCAAAGCTTCAGTGCTTTTAATAATTAGTCCTTCTTTGCAAGTGTGATCTTCTGCCTGCACCTTCCCATCTGGCGGAGGAGACAGCAAAGACCTTACAACGAATTTCCTGTGACCATTTGTTGTTGCAGCGCAGTCAAATCAATGCTGTGAAGACCACACTGAATGGATGCGACTACAGCTGAGGTAGTTAACTCAGATGACACCGGCAACATTAATCAGACCAGTGCAACCTGCCAGTATTTGGCAGGTGGTAGAAAGAGAGCGTGTCCACCAGCAGAAAACCAGGGCTCCCACTTCACCACACTCGACAACAGAGAAGAATGTGACAACATTGTACATCACGTCTAGTTTAAGCTGCACTGTGCAACATTTGAGATAAGAAAAAGCACATTCATTTTCTTAAATGTCAACTGTAGGAAAACACACTGTTCTCAAATTCTATGCTTTCACTACGGCCGTACTTAATCGTATATGACCAGTAACTTGTAAAAGTTAGCTCGTGTACAATTGGAACTAAAAACTAAAACTAAGTAAAACAATTTAATTATTTATTACTGATATTTTCAGCTGTGGTTACTTTGAGTGGTGGATTTTTTTTTTTCACTTTGCTGCACTGGAACACACACTTCAGGGTGTGTCTGCACACCATGACACTTTTAAGTGTGGTTAACAAGTTGTGGTTTAAAAAAAAAAAAAAAGGTTAGTTTTTCCATCCTTTTAATTAGCATCTGTTGAAAACTGAAGTTGGTCACTTAAATTTGGAGGCACAGTCATGTGAACTTCTCTTTAATCTGCGAAGCCTGTAATTGTAGCTTGACTCTTCCTCATATGGACCCAAACAGAACACTCTCCTAATGATAACAATAAATTAAGTTTCTCCGCTCCACTGAAGCCCATAAATAATTAATTGGTTTGTTGAAGAGAGGCTGGTTTTGCATGACCAATTTGCTTCCTGCTCCAGACAGTGCGATCGGATGCTGCTGCTGCTGCTGCTGCTGCTGCCTCAGCAACTCCTTTCATTCTGCTCAATTAAAATGGCACATTGGCAAAATATGAGCTTTATTTTGGAATTTTGTACATCGAGTTTTCTTGCTGATGAGGGCCAGGATCTTCCGAGTCATTGGATTGGTCCCACCTCTGAAGGGACCCGTGAACCAGTTAAAATGTAGACCAGTTAAATAACATTTTGACATTATAATAAGGGAAGCTGTCACATCCTCAAAACAAAATTCCTACGGTGGCATTTCACTTCACTTAATGCATTTCCGGTTGATTTCCTCACTTCAGTCCCACTGTCCTGCCGCCAGAATCCACATTAGAGAGGAGAAAAGACAAACACTGTTGCCTCAGAAGTGTGAAAATGCTTAGCAGACTTTTTTTTCCCCCCTAATTTTTGTCATTCAGACTGTGCCCAAGCTGCTTAACCCTGTTATAGTCGAAGTTGTTACGGCTGTACACAGCCTGACAGGGCAAACGCGTCTTTCTCCTTTGTGTGATTTTGCGAGTATTTTTAGTTACAGTGATTCACCTGAAAGGTGCTTAAATGAAACATTAAGCAAAATAATACAGTAAAGCACAGAGGAGCAGCGTTCAAATGCAAATGCATCTTTATGAAAATATGATTTAACATATAAAGTTAGTGCAAACTCATGAGAAACACTAAATTGACTAAAACTATCGATTCTCTTTTTTTCACCCATGCAGAAGAGGAGAGAGTGCAAATTTCCCTCATTTCTGCAACTACAGCTATGTCCCTGAACAATCATTCTGGTTACAAAGCAAAAGCGTATTTATTGCGAGTTTGCTGATTTGCAATCATAGGTTGGCAGGTAATGCTGTCTAATTTCATCGGCGAATTCCATCCGTCACAGGCGACTGCTGGGTGTCCTTAATACCTGTGCTGTCACTGTCAGTAAATGCAGTTGGATTCTGCAACCGCAGTAATGGAAGTGGTGAGAGCGCAGCACATAAATCAGCCAGCACAGTCATCTGGAAAGTTTTTGGGGATAACCCTTTGGCAGACATTTGGAAGCATTTTTTTTAACCAGACACTAACCGTAGCACCACGTATTTCGGTAACTCAATGCGACGGTGACTGAGGACAAGCATTATTGAGACAGATCGAGTCGATTTTGATGTAAGGGCTCAGGAATGTGCGTTGACAAAGTGACTCACTCAGAAATTAGTTTCTGCAATACTTTCATGACTTTGCACTGCACAAAAAAATACTTAAAAAAGATTCGTATTTGTATATGTATTCTTCTAATAAATCATTGAAAAGTTTCCTACGCTGTTCTTTTAAGGTCTGGGAGCATGTAGCCCAAAGTGCTATCTCCCCCCACCCCCCCCACCCCACAATTTAATTTAAGGTACCGTGTATTTAATTCATGGTCCCATTGGTAGAAGCTTTTGTGGCTGAGGAAAATTCCCTTTTTTTTCGCTCGGAAATGTTTTCTCTATGAAAAACATAAGTTGCTGAGAGCAGACTGCCTTTAAGTGATTTGATTTGCCAGGACTCATGTCGAGAGCCGCACTGGCTGATTAATGTATTCCTGCTAACGGCCGACCTGGTTCAACAGTGTCGCTGTGGCCACAAGGTGACAAACACAAAAATCTGTGGCCACATCCTGCATCACATCATTCCAGAAATAGGCCTGTGGATGAACTGCAGCTTCTTATCTTTGCTATACCCTCATATAATTTAGCAAAACAGACTGAAATTGTTGCTACAGAAAACATATCACCTCTGTGTGGAATGGAACACGTAGGATCTGATCACCAAATACTGTTCAGAATAGCTCATGTATGATGAGTCAAGTTCAGACTTTCAGTTGCTATTTCCTTGTATTTACATATAGATACATTTACAAACACGTGCTAATTTTAGAGCATTAATCAATAAAATGATTTAAAGCATTGGAAATTACTTTCACCAGTTTCTTAATATCCAGGTGTCCTGAGGTTGTTGGAACTATAACTATTTCTAAATTACTAGCCAGGATTCATTCATGTGGGTTTCACCTGTCAATACTGTGTTTATTGAATGACTAAATCCACATGAAGACAAGACAGTTGTCTATTGTGAATCTATTGCTGTTGTGAGAGAAAAAAAAACAAAAACAACAATCACTGGATTTGACAAAAATCGCGCATGTCCAGCAAAAGCAACACTAGAACAGAGAAGGAGAAAGTGCATTATTAGAGTGGCTAATGAAGAATTTAGAGAAACTACAAATATGTAGAAAGTTGGAGGCAAAACGATGATTGTACGTCGATTGATCTGATGCTGAATCATTTCTATAATCTATGCATCAACGAGGAACAGGTGAAAGTAAAGTTACAAAAATATTCTGCAAGCTGGTGCCTGTGTATTACAGTTATTGCTATAGTAACATTCATGACTTTATTGCAGATGAATTAATGAAAAAGACATAAAGCTGTGTGTGTGTTTATAAACGCACATCTCTTTACATCATTGCCATAGCTTTCATGGGAACTGAACCATATTTAGATGAACTTCTGAGAGGTGATCTAGTTTACACTGACAGATGACTGACACTGAATAGGTTTAAGGTTACACATCGGTAGCTGGGGCACAAGCTCATCAAGATTTTGTCATCTGTGATCATGTTAAACCACTGAAAATAATAATAATTATTATTATTATTATAAATAATTGTAAAAAAATAATAATTTCTTGGCCCCACCTGCATGCAAAAACTTTACATGAAGGTGAAACTAATGCTTAATGAAATGTATTCAATGTTTCGTTTGCTGTGTTTTAAAGACTTCTTTAAATTTCGAAAGCTTCGAGGATGAGGATTAACTTGGAAAACGAACGCTTGGTTTAGTTTCCCGCCTCAGATACACCTCAGATTCCCTAAGATTTTCTCTGGGCACTATCTTATAGAGACGCTAGGCCTCAACGGGATGCATGATTATGACACCGTGATTTATTCTGTTGCGTTATTTTCTGTCCTTTTTCGGCTCTTGGGCTGTCGCAGTGTCAGGTTTTTCACCAAGTTCCAAAAAACAACCCACCAGTTTATGTTCAAGTGACAATGGCAAAAGGAGAAAGTATGTGAGTAAAGGAGGATGTGAGGGGACATGCTTGAAGTCTGAGCTGCATGGACGGGTCAACAAAACACTGGGAAGTGTCGGGCAGCAGTCAACACGACCTTTTCATAGCCATCTGAAATCAGCTTCAGTGCTGACTTTACTCCCCTAAACCAACCCAACCGTAACCATAGCATGTTCCCATCAACATGTGGTTGTATGAGGGGGCACAGACAAATGATGCTTGTTTAGTTAGTCCACTACTACATCCTACGGCCAACAAGACTTGTTTCCATACATTTTTCTGCCCCCCTACCACCCTAAGCCTGATACAGGGCACAGAGACCACAAGACAGGCCTGAATCCTCCCAACGATTGTTCGCTGCAGTGTCCCTCTAAATAAATCATGGGGCAAACTGAAACAGGAGCCCCAGACGGACCGGTGCCTGTGCCACCACGAGGCCTGTGTCAGTTAACGTTACACGACAAGCGGACACGACCCGAGCCCGAGCGTTCCTGAACCTTTGTGCCATTCACTTTCATCAATAATGGAGCAAGATCTGTCTGGAAAACTCCAACCTTTTTCTCTCTCATTACGTTTTCCATCCCCCAAGTTCACAGAGTCAACTCATTACTTCTCTTTACACTGTAATTCCAGAAAAACAGATTGCAGGTTGCAGGATTCAGGAGGGATAATAGCCTGCTATTGAATTCCACTTTTTAGTCATGCAAAACACTAGCTCAACGGAATCTATAAATATTTCCTCGTCCTTTTTCTATTTCACCCATTAAGCGCCGGTAACAGGGACTGCGTGGGTGGATGAGAGGCTGAGGGAAGTGGAGGCAGAGGTACAGTGGGTGAGGTGAAGACGGTGAAACGGGTGACAGGAGAAATAAGGGCTCGGTAGAATTCAAGTACAGTTAGCGGACGGATAATATTCACGCAATTATCCTAAAATATTCCGCGTTCATAAATTTCCCTTCACCTAAATGTGTCTATCATTCTTCTTTTCCCGTAATTCACCTTAATTTCAGCCTATTTTTCAGCAGGTCCACATTCCCTCCTCTATCATTACCCCTGCTCCTGTCAGGCAGTAGCTGTCAATCTGATTTATCATTGATGCCAACTGATGTAGTTGTCCCACTGTGATGGCTGATTAGATTAGATGACCATCCTGCTGATGCTTCTCTGTGGAAATGGTGACACCATCCTGTCCGTTCTTTCTCTTTTTATGTCTCACTCGATCTATCTCCCCTTTTTCATCGTCATGACTGCCTTCAGTCGCCACATTCCCATATAAAAAGTCGCAACATGACAACCCAGGCTCTTTAAGCTGCACTAGGCATCTATTTCATAGGAATAAAGTATGGCATAGGTTTGCTTTCAACATAGAAATTGTGTGTGATTTGACGGCATAGATTGACCCAGAAAAATGTGTGGCATCAGGTTTGGACAGAAAGTCATGGATCGAAACACGAGACCAAAGTGCAAACTGTTTGCCAGGCAGCAAGAAGAAGCAATCGAAGCCATCGCCTCGCAATCATGAGGCGGGCGGCATCACATGCCAGCAGTGAACTCTACGAACGGTTCTACATGCAACAATGGTGATTTTGTCACTAGTTTACAGAAAGTACCTGAACTTAGATCCATTTTTACTAGTTGCCCAAAAGACCCAGGTGTTTCTAGTGCAGTGTTTAGAGCTGTGGGAAGCCACACCTCAGGACCAGAATCACAAGTGTACCCTCATATGGAGGACAAAGGAAACTTGTTCGGGGACGATAACGTCTACATTCTGGACAGGAAAGACAAATGGTTTGAGAGAGGAGTGAAAGTGGGGAAAATCCTCCCCTCAGCAGAGGTGGAGGTTTCAGGCACAACCTGCCCCCCAGCTTTTTGTGCTGCCCTTTTTTATCCATCCGCAGGGGGATAAAGACCACTTCACATGTCCTCCAGGGATGCCGCACACTTAATAAGTCCACACACTCTCAAGCTCTCTTTTGTCCACATAACAAGCTGATTCAGGTGAGCGGAGGGACAAAACTCTTGAAAAGCTTTGCTCTGACTGAGTAAAAAAGGAGTCAAACATTGAAAAAGAAGTCTGGTTTCAGATTATAACAATAAATATATTTAGAAAATCATAAAAAAAATAACTCATTCTTTTACAGCACATTAATGAGCACTTTAATATTCTATGTACAGTATGTGTCTGGATTGGTATTTGAATTCAATAAACGACAAACATCTCATAGCGCTGAATCTCATATGTTGTGTAAAATGATCATGAACAGCTTGATGGAAAAGAACTTTTTTTTTTTTTCACGTAACCAAAGGTGGAACTCCAGGTGAAAGAAAATGCACACAGATCATCATCACACCAGTGAAGCAGGATGAAACCAAAGGCCAGCGGAATATTCTCGGACTCTGGCTCTGTAACGCTGGGCTTTCTCCAGCACTGAGCATCATTACTGCAGCAGTCCTCCCACTTCACACACTCCCCGTTATTCCCATTAAAGTCCCTTAATTGTTTCTCTGACCTCTATGCGGAACAACCCAATCGCATGCCAGCTGTATCCTGACACGAATGTCCATATTTGTTCACCTGGCACAGAGGGTGTTATTATGTGGGTGGTTTGTTTAAGGGGAAGGAGAAGCTTCTTCACTCGTGTGCTGATTAATATCTTAATTTTTCAACGGTGTCGTCATGACGTAGCACATGTGTACAGCTGATTTTTATTTCCCAGCTCTTCTTTGGCCCAAGTATTTGCTAAAGAAAGAAAAAAAGCCGCACCGGGTTTGGAGTGGCATTTTTTCAAAACAGTTGAGTCCAAATTATTACCAGTGCTTGGTCCAAAAAAAATCTCGGGAGTGGAATTAGACGTCACTCCAGCAAACACTTTTGCATTACACTCAGTGGATGCTGTCACCGTATAATCCATCATACAAGCACGGTGATTTACCTGTCTGCAATCATTCCACTCGGCTTCCATCTTACAGTCAGAACCTTTCAAGACCAACTCAGGGACATAGCAGAAAAACGTTCAAATTGGCGCGATCAAAGCAAATCCCTGAAATGAAAAATTCCTTGAGCCTTTTTTTTTTTTTTTTTGACTGGCAGGGGAAGAAGAAAAAAAAAATACAGAAATATGTGCAGGCTTTTTATGGTGGACCAGCAAACTGTTTTTTGTAATGCTGAGTGGCAGCTCCCTCAGAGGAGAACGGGATTTTTAATCAGAATAAATGCAAGAAGACACTCAGAGCTGTTGCGCTGCCATGTTATTAACATGGGCAGAGAATTGATAGAGACGTTGCAGCTACAATCAGACCCGGTAGCAAATGACCAGCAACCACATGACATCTGGGAGACAGTGATAAGTGATGAATAACGAGTAAAGAGTAAAGAGTTGTCATTCCTCTGTTACACCACCTACTGCTAAAGTGACTAACTACAGCACCTACTGTACAAAGCTCAGCTAAAGCAGTAAAACCAGCAGGTGGTGTTAATGCTGTGGTGAACAGGGTTTGGCCATGATTGACAGGTGTCAGAACACTTAGTGCATCGCAGTTTGCTGCACATGGAGCCCTGCAGCCGCAGACCCCGACAGGGTGCCCGTGTTGACCCCTATCCACAACTTTGGCTGTGGCTGATTAGTGTTTATTGCTCCAGTGGAACCGATTTCTTTGCCAGGTACAAGGACGTCACTTACTCATGGTAATACAGTCTGGATGGTCAATTAACATTCTGATGGTATTTGCTGTTTGTATGCCGCTACTATCGATTCAATTCCATTTTGGATGAACGCTTTGCAGTGCAGGTGAAAAAGGTGAGCGCAGGAAAAGGACAAACATGTTTAAGATCCAAAGTCCACCTGAAGCATATGTTTTGCTTAGTTATAGATGGGGTTGTGAGTTAGGCAGCATGTCGGTCTTCTGCCAACTCTTTCTTTGCGCATAACAAAAGGATCTTTTCTTAAAGGTGAAGTCCACGTTTCAAATTCATTTTGCTTTTTCTCACATGCAGCAAAATGCTCCTTATGCTACTCTGGTTGTCCATCCAGTGGGATCAAAAAGCCTCACATGGTCGTCTACAGCTCTCGCCCTGTGAAGTAAATGGGGAGGAAAGAACGCAGGCTGTGGTAAGAGGACAATGCTCTGTGTCTCCTCAAATGTCCTTTGTTTGCCATTGACATTATGCCAACTTGCTATTTTGTAAATTGCTGGAGATGGTTGTGAGAGAGAAGAGAGTCTGGAGGCTGGTCTGTCTCTGATTTGTTGGATCATATTGGCTGTGTTGACCAGAGGAATCAGCATTTTGAGTAATCATGCAACGGTGTTTACATGCAGCAGAAGAGTAACCGGATTTCTCCTCCACTTCTGATTTATTCTGGAAGCCTGGATCACAGATTTGAGCTGCGTAGTGCTGCTTTCTGACTTTTTCTGACTGTGTGTGTGTGTGTGTGTGTGTGTGTGTGTGTGTGTGTACGTACACACATGCGTAGATGGAGAAAGTCCAGCAGAACCCTGGTTACGTGGCAAAGAAATGATGATTATGTAGTTTCTAACTGACAATAAAGTTTTATGTGACAATGTAGTTGGTTCCCTGTTGCTCGTGCTGTTGCTGTTTCAACTCATACATTCTGGAAAACAGGATACACAACTGTCACTAAAGTATTAATACAAATGTCAAAAAACTTACAAGAATAACAGACTTTATGTTTTTGATTAAAAAGGTTTCAACATTTTGTCCACTTTTGACCTTAACATACTGTGACATGACATGTGTCCCAGTGTTTGAACCAGTATCCGCAGACATCAGTTTATGAGTGGATGCTTCCCACAAACACTTAATTCAGGTTCATCCAAAGGTGTGTGGTCTTTGGACTGACATCAGAAGATTAAGGTGGTCAGGTCAAGGTGGTTGTATCCCACAGCTTTATTGTGATGAGCTGAGAGGCATCTGACATCGATCATGTGGTTTTTTTTTCAAGGGTGACCACAGACATGACCAAGATTTTGCCAGTGCCACCATCAAAAAAGAAAAAAGGCCCAGCAGGTCTGTAACGTTGTGACATTTGTCCTCACCTTTGCACACACAATTATTAAAATCAAGTTGTCACTGACACTGTCCAACACTGTCTTCCTTATATGTTGGTTGCTGTCTGTCCAGCAGCCTTTTCACTCTGAGGTGTGGCCATTTAAATAGACGCTTACTGTCTATTTAAATGTGGCTGGACACTTGATTTCAAGCACATACTTGCCTCTAGAACAGTTAAAGTTTCATGAAGTAGCGGAGGACGAACAAGACTGAAAAGAAATGTCACTGCAACAAAAGTGAGCACCAGCACTAAATAAAAAGCAGATGGTTTCCAGCTTCCAGCTCTTGCTGCAAAAAGCTCCCCGATTTCTACACCTGCCAAGCCTTTCTGTCATTCCACTTCTCATTTCACTGTCTTTCCCCGAATTATGACTGCAGGAGGATTTTAGCGCTGACGTAGCTCCAGGCTCGTCTTGAGTTGCGAGAATGCACATGTTAGCAACATTCGAGATGGTCCAATTTTCCAAATCCTATTTACAAATCCGAACGAATCTTGTAATCTGCAATTTCCTGCCCTTATCTCGCTGCTAGGTGGGAGCTTCTCTCGAAACGTAAGACAAGGTCTTATGGGCAAAACCGAGAGCGGACGGCCTGTAAATGTGAGATATGTTGAGATTCTTTTAAATCCCGCAGTCTGATCCCAGCTTAAGAAGCTACTCCTCGTCCTGCTCTGCTGTGCTCCCAGGATGTCTTCATTTTTGTAATTACCCAACATTTTCTGGAAAGTTTCTATCACGTCGTATGCTGCTGATTTCCTGAGCTACGTGTTGGCCCTGGAGGTTCTAATGGCCCATTTTATAAGTGGAAATAGTAAGCATGTTATTACCTGACATGACGCTTCTACCCGCAGTGATGACATTGATACCCACAGTGATGACATTTCGATCTGCAGTGATAATGTCTGCACCTACAGTGGCGACTAATCTGCCCACAGCGTGGGTATTTCCACCCCCGAGGATGGCATTTCTGCATTACATTCACATGGGAATGAAAACTCTTGGGGGAAAAAAAAATGACGATAATTCTCTAAATAAGGATAATAGCAAAAATGTGTCTCTTCTCAGGAGACTTACAAAATGACAAATGGTGATGAAAAACCCCCACAGTGGATTGTACTTCATGCAGTTTGGAAATGTCCGAGATTTGTTCACCACTGAAGGTGACCTTCAAAGCCGAGCATGTTCCAGTCCACAGTGTTTTCTGTGAACATTCACGCTTAAACACACGTTTTCGTAACAAGGTGTAAAGCATATTGAGATTGAAGCTTTTCCTCGTTATGTCTGATCCTCCACACTGCACTTCAAGTTCATGGCCAACAAGGGCTAAAAGCAAAAAAGGAGCCCAATCTAATAGTCGGAGCAAAAACAGCCACCAACAAGCCACACACAGCGTATGATAAAGTAGACCGTCCACAGCAGCCGGAACCTTCTCGATGCTTCTAATGGGATCAGATTTGTTCTTTTCTAATCATAGGTGGAGAACGTTGGGCTGCCTTCTTCAGTGTGAACGCGGTTCTCGTTTATTCTGCAGAGCGGTGCCTTAGATAACAGTAGGTGCTAGAATTAGTGTGAGAGAGCGTGTGTGCGTGTGTTTTTCTTCAGATTTCCTGTCTTTTCCCAGGGATTTAGATTTTTTTCGACGTTAAAATGATGCTCTCACTATTACATCAGATCTAAATCCGTTGAGGTGGGTTGAAATCTAATAGCTGCGCACTGAGCACAGAGCGAACTGGATTCAACTTCTGACCTTGGGGCGAAAAGAAAAATCACAATGTTTCCTTTCACTTTCAAATTCGGCCACACTGGATCTTTTAATTAACATTCATAAGAACTGATGTGCGAGCGAGGTCCTGAAGAAACATTCGCAAAAGTGAATGAAAAGGGAACCTGCTGAACTCATCACTCCATTCCCAGCTGTCCCGAACCGGCCGGCGGGATGTTTGGAGGACATCAGCTCCTTCCTCGGCTCACTTCTCTGTCCCAACGTATGCTCAGGTATGTGTGCGTATTACAGTAAGTGAAGCCCTGAGGGTCCCGGTGCCACCATCTGCTAAATTAAACTTCGCCATCGCCTTTCTGCGCTTGCTGAGAGGCCGCTCCCATCTTCTGTGCAAAGACTGCCTGGTTGAGGGAGCGTTCGAAACCGCCGCTCCCCAAAGCCCAGTGCAATTGCCCCCTTATTGTCCACTCATCCACTGCTCAGAGGTTGTGTGTGTGTGTGTGTCTGTGTGTGTGTGTGTGTGGTGGGAGGTTGAGGGATCGAAACAGCTGCGAGCACTTTACATTCAAGATATTGTAACTGAGTGTCAGCTTGGTATGAAATTCTGCTATTACCCCAGAGGACAGACAGAAACTTTGAGATCTCTATTAAATAAACATTTTCTGCTTGCCAGGGAAAATCGTAATAATCGGTAGAAAAATTGTTTGTTTTTATTTTGAGAAGCCTTATGCTGCTTATTGTACTGACATTTGTTCATAAAAGCTCTGACAGGTCAGGCCATTTTTAACGCAGTGCTGAAAAATATCGGTGCAGCCAAAAATAGGTCAAGGTCTTTTCTTAAGGTCTTTCCAGGAAGAAAAGCTTTTCGTCGGGTCGCATTTAATGTATTTGCAAGTCCATCACGTCTCAAATGAATAGTGTCCTATAAAAGCAGGTTTTGTGTGTGAATTTTGTCCCTTTTGAATTATGTGTTATGGTGAATAAAATATTTTATTAAAGCTGCTTGGTCTGTCTTTTTTAACTCAAAGTAAAACGTTGTGGTGTCTCCGATTCACAATCTTTCTCGTGACTTTATGTAACTTTAATTTCTTGCTTTATTTTATGGAGACCAACGCACATCTCAGTGTGGAAAATTGTGGCTTCCAGGCTTCTGGGTCCACCAAGTTTTGCATTGGCTCAAAAACCGGCACCTGAACAGCCAACTAGCTTGTGACAACTTTCCATAGTTTCCTCACTCCAGATGACTTTGATTACAGCAAGCACTTGCCGTGACGCAGTTTAAATAAGCTTATGTAAAATCTTTTAATGCAAGTTTAAAATCTTGTATTGATGATGAGAGAGTTCGACCACTGTGTAAAGTTTTCCCCAGCACATCCCAGAGATTCTCAATGACGTTACGGTGGAAATTATGTCCCACGCTCCCTGAACCACTCTTTCCCCACTTGAGCCTAATCAATCCTAGTGTTGTCATCTTAAAAGGCCCTCAGGGAAGAGAAAAATCCATTGATGGAAAAACCTGGTCCTTCATTATATTCAGTTACTCAGCTACTCATTGCATCAGTCAGGGCTGAACAACTTGTTGGCAGCTGAGACGTATTAATCACCGCAGTAATTATCCAAAAGAAGGCTCTAACCTATTTGCCTGGTTAAATCCAGGTGGTGGCTTCTTCTTAGTTTTTTTGAGGGAGGGGGTTTTTGGCCATGCAGTGCCAGAAACTAGGGCGGCAGATGCTCACCGACGGCCCAACACTGGCTGACAACAACATCCTCAGCATCGGAGTTGGGAGCTCAACAGGTGTACTGCTCCACCCTACTCACACTCAATCACGATGGCTGCTCGAAGGAGCAACATCAGCAATGACATGAAGTGCGTATCATATTCTCCTTAACTCTGCGACAAAATGTTTCCTCTAACGTGTCAGCAGCTAGTGGAGGTAATAAGAATTTTAAGGAAATACGCCATTGCAGAACACAAATGAGTGATGGGGAAAATCCCGGTTCCTGATTAGTTCCCCTTCGGCTGAGAGCATACACGGGAATAATCAGGTGACCATTTGCTGCTTCATGATGGGCTTCAATGTGTCTCCAATTGCTCACGTGTAGGGCACTTTCTTAACTGACTGTTTTTCTTAAAAGTTGTCTTTGCAACCACTAGAAGTTTGATAATTACGGGTCATATATTGATTGCATGCAGTAAGTGCAATAAAAGAATGAGCAAAAAAAAAAAACAAATTAAGTAGTTTTTTCCAAGGCATTTTTCACTTCTAAGATCTCATGATACCTACGGTAGATGTGTTTGATATTATTAATAACTGCAGTACAGTATGTTGGTTAATACTGGGTTACAGAGTTGAAACCCACAGTGAAGTGTGGCGTGGAGCTACAGAGCTGTCAGGCGCGGAGAGAATATGAATGGCCCCTCTCATATCAGTAACTGTGCTTCAGGACCAAAGCCAGGACATCTATGCTCACAGCCTTTTGACCACAACCTCATTAATCACACTCCTACACATGACATAGAGTAATTACCCTGTGAGGAAAGACACATACTGATACATACACACATCCACGCTCACAAAATCTTACAGACTTGGTGCCCAGGGTGTGTGTGAAAATATGCATAAATAGGCATGACAAGGGACAATGGATTGCATTTGCATGAACACATTTTTAAGGGACTGAATTTGGTTAACAGCCTGGAAACACCTGAGTTGCACACGCGGACTATTCACACACACACACACTGAGTGAGTTTCAAGGATAGCTCCTACTTCACGTGGAGGGGTGTGCTTTTTATCAGGTGTTGGGCAGGTCATGGATCCCTCCTGCTCAGGGAGGGAGTCAGTCTGTCCAGGCATGATGAAATCCTCCACCTGTCCTCATTCATCAAGCCCGCTACACATATTAATTATCACAAACCTTCAGACTTACAGCAGAGGACACACACACACACACACACACACACACACACACACACACACGGACTCTCCCACCTCTGTTTCCCTGCTGGCCACCCTCCGTCATCCAACACTACTCCCTCAGACCTGCACTTTGGTTAAAATTCAGCTGTGTGGGCCAGATACTGATGTTGCTTGCAAGTGCCTGTGGCACCACAAGTCAGCACAGTGTTTTCAGAGGACGCCTAGATGTCAGTTATTGCTAGCAGGGTAACACAACCCTAATCTGACAGTGGAGGCGCAGTCACATTGATCAAACCAGGGTTCAAGAGATCCCCTACGTTGCACTTTTGTTGTTTTGTCAATTTCACAGTAACAACTGCGAAATCGACAAACAGAGTCGATTGGCTCGTTCTGTGGTAGGAACTTTGCCAGGGAGGAAGGACCTGAGTTTGGCAGTTGATTATATGTTGAACACAGTGAAACGTTCAGCTGCTTCTGAGGTGCAGCTGAAGAGCAAGTGAAGACATTGATGCCTGAGGTGGCCAGAAACACCAGTCCACACCAAACATGGCTCCATAACTGCTGGGTGTGAAAATAAATAGTAAATATTTACTAAAAAGATAATAATGTTGTAAACTATTATTAAATTATTATTATTATTATTAAATTATTTCAGCAGAAAACTACCAAATCACACTGGCTAATGTTAACGGGTCTGAATCGGTCGAAGTATGTGCTGCTTTCTTGTTGTGTTTTCTTTCAAATAGCTGGCAACTGTGGCCTTCACCCTTTCTCCTCAACATAGGTTATAGTCTGTTCATTTTGTTTCAGGAGGCTTTATGGGCACTAGGACGTCTAGCTGTCATCACCCGTCTGCTGACTCCCATAAAGCCGTGTGTTTTGTGGTCATTCCTGATAATTGGTTCGTATTACATGCTCCCGACACGGACCGGACCCTGCACTTTCAGCCACTTCGCTCGTGCTCCTTGGTATCACCTGTGTTCGCATTGCGCCATTTTCCACCACACACAAACAAACTCAATCCCCCTGTTTGGTTGTTAGGGAACCTTTAGTCACCTTTAGTTAGTGTTTTTCTGTGTGACAGTTGCAAATACCCCCTCCCACAGCGATTTTGATGATTCCCCCTGAGCCTGTGCCTAATTGGGAGGAGATCATTAGCTTGAGTATAGCACTCTAATCTTTTTTTAAGTATTTTATAATAAGACAGAGACCAGCTTGCATCCATTGAGAGCCTCTCTGAAGCCCACAAGATAAAAGTCCTCTAAATGACCGCCTTTGGTCCTCAGCTGAGATGCCTCCCCTTTAATCAGACACGAGTCCTCTCACTCCCTTGTTTCTCTGACACCAGCGGGGCCGAATTTCTCTAAAAGTACCGGCCAATTAGAGCAGACACGAAAAAGATGAAAGCACCATTGTTGTGCCGTCCTAAGCCGCACATTGAACCACTTTAATGGCGGTGAACCAAAGGAAAGGGACGCTCCTCCTCTCCTGCCTAATCCAGAGCGAACGGAGGACCGGTGTTGTGTGAAGGCGGTGACAGCAGAGACACCAGGACGGTTAATTGATCTTCATTACATTAATTACAGCTGTTACACGGAGCACAGAATGAAAAACGGGTCACGCCGTTGTACAATTCTGTGTGATTGGACCCCGTTAAGCTTTCTGCTGACCTTGAAACTAGCCTGGGAAGGGAGGACGCTACTTAAGCATGTTTGTCCCGTTTCACTGGACTTTTAAATCTCACAACGAGCTGATTGTTAGTTGCCTTGAACCTCCTCCTACCGTCACCCTTCCTCCCGTCTCTCACTTTTCTCCATTAACTCAGCGAACTCCAACAAAGCCATACATGAATATGTGTGCGATGCCCCTCCTGTCCACTCCAGTGCAGCGATGGTGCACGGTCAGCAAGCCTGACTCTGCTCTTAAATTTAAATAAACACCATCTGAGTTGGCTGCTTGCGAATAATATCTGTCAGGGAGCCGCCACCCAGTGATGCCAAGCATTCTGACCTCTGTCCCCCAGGGAGCCTCTGATGGGGACATCTCAGCGACAGTGTGTCTCCACTGTCGATCTGCTCGCTGATACGCCTCACACCCTTGTCCCGCTCAACGCGCAAGTCAAACAGCTTGCTACTCTGCCCTATGCATTGGAAATGAGATGGGGCTGCCTTACAGACTGCAATGAACAATCTCGAGGGCAGGATAAATACGAGCTACGGATACACCTGTCACAAAGATTGATGGTTCCCAGGAATTTCGGTTGTCGCCTTGTCAGTACTATAAACTTTTCCCTGCTGATCAATTGAGTTCTTTAGCCGAAGACTTGTGTCAATTTCGTTTTTTAAGTTTACACATGCTGTTGATCACATAAACGTTAATGTCTCATCCAGATTCATTCAACAAACTCTCTCATGTAAAAAATGATGGAAAAGCTATAAAAAATTAAGTTACAGTACTACGCGTGGAACAAAAACATCACAGCCGGCAATGTTCGAGCAGATCGTACCCACTTTATATTCCGACCGCGGGGTTGATCCATAATAATACATCAGCATTTATCAGTTAATTCGATTATGTAAAATGAATGTAGTGGAGTACAATATTTACCTCTGAATTGCAATTAATTAAAAGAAAAGTAGTCTTAAACTTGTACAAATCCCACAGTTACATTCAAGTATGTTTATTATCATGAATACGTTTTTTTCACTGTCCAGCAGTTGTATCACCAGGATCAGTGACGTCATTTAAGTCGTACATTTTCGTGATTTTGTTTTCCATTTTAAAGCTACATTCAGTCTTCAGTCTTCAGTCAGTATTGTCCTGGTAAACATTTGTTTTTCTCACTTAATTCGTGTCACATCACGTTCACGTGTACGGGATGGACATAAGCTCCCAGTAACCTTGACCTTAAACCACCAAAACCTAATCCACGAGTTCCAGTGACCATTTCTGAGCGGTTTTTAAAAATGCCAAGGCCCTCAAGGCAATCATAAAATACTGTGCTTACAAGAATGAAACGGACAACTATTGCCGGGGCAACGTCCTAGAAACGGTGGCAATTACACTGACTGACTTATTGGCTCAGCACAAGGGGAAAACGTTCTGCAATGACAAACTCATGCAGGTTTCTACAAACAAAAAAAAACATTTCACGCCCTTTTTGTCAGCTTGTCACAATTTTCACCATAAAAAAAAAGAATGGCTTCACTGCAAGGCTAAAAAGATTTGTCACAGGTTACTAATTATGACAGCCCATCTTAACGTAGCATTATTACCACCACCACATGAGACTTTCAAGTGCTAGATGAAAAACTCAACTACCCACTGTTTTACCCCTCCTGAAGCCAATTAAGTATATGATTCCAACAAAGGCGAGATGTTACAAAACAAAACTTAATTAACTCTTGCATTGTAAGCAAACAAGGTGTTCATTGGTTATTAAATTGCATGAGTTATACTGTAAATAGATTTTCTAACCTTTGCTGTGTGCCTTCATACCACTGTGTAAAGTAAGACGTGATTTATTTAATCTGGAAATGTGCAAATGAACCGCGCAATTACCTTTTCATTAACAAGCGTGTGCTTTCATGTATCGAAACATTAGGATGTGTTTTGTTCACTCAGCGTGCTCAGATGCGGTCGTGTATATGGCGCGTTCGTCGTGTATGTGATGTGCTGCATCCAGTTCGCCAAGCCCTGAAACCTCCCACTAAGCACTCTGCTATAATTAAAAATGTTCTTGCTCCGGTCTCAAGTTTGTGCTCGCTCGGAGTGCAAACACATACTGCACAGAATAATTTTTAGATGATTTGTCGACGTTTTCTCATGCTGTGGCATTTGAACATGCAGGCCCTAATCTTTCCAATAACCTTAGAGGGGCAGAGCTTTGGCAATAATTCACTCGCTCTGCATACACTCTGGAAAACCCTGTTCTGATTAGATCTGAGCGTTGGTGGATTGTGACTCACACTCTTTCACACTCTGCTTCTGAGTCTGTATGCTTGTATATACACTGCAGCATGGATACGTAGAAGTCCATTTTATACTGCACTATAAATGTGTTATAAAAAGCATCTTCTCCAGACCAGTCTGATTGGAGACCACTCAATCTCAAACTGTCCACTTTTGTCGGCACTAATAACAGTGGGGATGTAAAGGATGCTCTCAAGAGACCGGCCATGACTTGCATGGCAGCTGTCAGGGGTAAAAAGCTGAACTACAGTAGCATTACTGTTTGAATGAAGAACGCTGAGACTGGGAGCGAGCTCATCTGTTAGCATGCTCACTGCCGGCTGCAAAGCCGTTGCCGAAGTGCCACGATTTACCAGGATGGATATTTACATTTTCGTCACAGTTCGAATCAAGTTAGGCTTTTTATTTTGCATAGCGCGAGGATGCTGCACCTAGCTGGAAGTTTACCGTTTGCTTTTTGGAGGTGAACTTTGTACAGCCTGAGTGAGATTTCAATTACAACTTGCCTAAATCAGTAAATTAAAGATGTAAATAAGATCTTGCTGTGAACAGTTGTGAGTACTCAACTACAGAACCACTTGAAGGAAGGGGCAGGAAGAATCAGCCAAAGCAGTTCCATTCGTAGCCCTCTAGAATCATTTTGTCTAGATTTAAATTTGTAGGTGAGTTATCTCATATCCATACACATACTTTTTTTTTTTCAATGAAATAGAGCAGTATTTCGATTAGTACTGCTTATATTGAACTTTGTACTTTGTACTTTTATTTTTATTTTTACACCTTTTACTGAAATCATTTGGATAGATCGTTCATATACAACATAGACTGACAGCAGAGAAGTGGGTTTTGATGTACAGTAGAAGTGAGTGGAGAAGTTTCTGTAGATGTCTGGATATTTATTACGCTGTGAAAACTTGCAACATACACTTCTTTTTAACTTTGATTGGCCACAAACACTGTAAAAGAGGAAACTACCAACTTGCAAGTCTAAAGCAGAAAGCGTAAGTTTTGGTCCTTTAAAACATTTATTGTGCAGCTGTAAGTGTAATCTCATAACATATATTATGATCTAACAGTAATTATACTCTGTGGATGTTTGAACCACATTTCATTAACCTCTGTTTCTATCTTTGAATCATTAATGTCATATAATTAATATAACCTTTCATATGTTACTCACTCCTTAAGCACAAAGTGTGTAGCTAAAGTTGCACTAAGTACCTTGGTTTTGTCGTACAGGGCGTGGTTGTCCAAAAGCATCCGCCTCTCCAGTCGAGCGAACCTCCTCAAGTCTCTCTCAAACTGCTGTTAACATGAAAAACATCTTTGTTTTACTCATCTGTTTTTGCAGAATTGAAAGGAAATGCATGTATTTTTTTAACCACGTTAAAGCCACAAGCAATGGTTTTCTGAACGTAACCCACATGTAAGTTGGTATGTCCCTTTATATAATTAAAAAAAACCCTTTTAAGCTAAGTAAACTATCTAAATGTACAGAACAAATTATAGGAAAAGTTATTTAAGCCTTTACAACTTGTTAGCGATGGGAGGAGATGACAAGAAATTAATTGTTGTAGTGCAACTCTTAGCTTTTTTATTTATTTTATAAATCTTTTTTTTTTTTTATGAAATCTTCTCAGTTATACATTAAACACCAAAGTCAACTTGTTTAGGTAAATTCAGCTTAACAGCTCTAAATCCTATTTCCAGAAAACTTCAAGCCTTTTGTGTAAAATATGAAAAAGGATTTTTATTTGAAATCTATTTTTACTGTAAATAGTACAAACTGTTGGACCTAAGAAATCTGGTCGTTCATTTTGCATTGCCAGCAACACATCTAAAAAAAAAATTGAACATCTCACAACTAATGAAGTTTATTGGCAACAGGTCAATAGCATGACCGAATATAAGAAGAACATCCCACCACAGTCTTTCTGAAGTTAGGATGTAGTGAGTGTCATCACTCTGTGTCCAGTACTTTTGTGAACAGAGCTACTTGAAGTTCACAATATCAACAAAACATTCAGAAAATTCAGATGAGTGTCTTTATGCAGGGGCAACGCCAAACACCAGTCTTGACTGGTTGTGCTCTTTAGTCCCTTAGAGGGCGCTGCATTAAAAGCAGACACGGTTGTCGAAATCACTGTGGGAACAACAGTCAGTGAACACAGTTTGTCTCTGCACAGTTAAGACTCTACAAAACAAAGAAACAACTACAACGGCATCCAGAAACGCCACCTCCTCTGACCTGAAGCTTATTTAAAAATGACTGAAGTGAAGAGGAAATCTTGGAAATCACAGACAGCATGGGTAACTTGCACATCTGTCAGTGTTAAACAGTGTTACAACAGCATGGCTCCATACGGGGGCCAAATCCAAAATTAGCCTACATGTTTCCATTTGATGATGTCCTTATAATATTTTCAATCAAAACTAGATTTCTAATGATTTGCAAGTCATTGATTTCTTTTATTTATATTTGCTTTAACGTCCTTCCTTTACCGGAAATGGAGTTTGTATGGCACCATGGTAACCGGCTCCAAATAAAATCCTGTTTTGGGGAAACAAACTAGAACAACCTAGAACTTAACCCTGTATGTTGTTAAAGGACCCAAGCAACATTGATTTCACAGTGCAGACAGGATAAATATCACTAAAATACAGTAACCTGATTTAGTAGTTTCTACTCCTTGCTTCCAACTGCAGCTACCTCACTGTTATTCGGTCCCTATGGTCTATAATATATCTAAAATTTAGTCTTTATAATCCTTCGTACCCTAGAGCCCGTCCAGCCCAGGAGAGCAAAGGCATAACGATCCATGGGTGGAGACACCAAGTCTACACGCACCGCCCTCCAGCCCCTGCTATCGCCCTCAGCGCTGTTGAGACCTCCCTCCACCTGACTTCCCTCCAGCCGCAGGATCAGGAAGCACTTTGCAAAGTGGTCCATGGCTTCAAATCTGTGGCTGGGAAGCTTAGATATATCAAAGGTGGAGGGTTGGTAGTCAGAGTAAAGCAGGATGCCCTAGAAAGAAGACAATAAAATGTGTTTTTCACAAATTTCCTTTTTTTCTTAATTAAAATGCTCGTTCTACTATATATTAATCATATTATATAACACACACCAGTACATGACATATTCCCAATAACAGCTACATATGCATCATCTGTAAGCAGAGTATTGATTAGACTAAAGTCACGCTGATAGCAAAGTAAGTAATGTGACTGAAAGCAGCGGGGACTTTGAAACACCTGACTCATGCCTTGTTAATAGCAATAATTAAAATGAGGAATAAATGAGAATGAGAATAAATACACACCAATGGGCCACAACATTAATACCACCTGGTTGTTTTAACGTCCTGCTGGGAAAAAAAATATTAGTAGCAATTAGTCCAGTAAATCCAACATTTAAAAATATAAGAAAATCTATCATTCTAATAACTGCCAGTCAGGGGGGAAAAAAGGGTGGGGGGGGGGGGGACCAAAGCTGGCATTGTGATCTAAGTTTGAGCTTTTAAGTAGGCTACACCAAAAATAGAATGAAAATTATTATTCATGTATATGTTTTTCATCTGCAATAAGAGAAAAACTGGGCCCTCATTTAAATTTCAGGCAAAACCTAAATGGCAGTGACATAACCTGTTTCTGGATTCTTCGTCTCAGCACACGGTTTCCGTGATATTACTGTAGTACAGTCAGAAGCCTGGCTGCAGTTCTCACTAAATGTTTTTGCTGCTTTCTTTAAAACTACATCCCTCACAATCTTGGAGATAAAAGCCAGCTTAGATACAAACCTGCAGGTGCTGAAAATGGTTGAGTCAAAGTCATGTTTCTTTAAACAAGGCTCCACATTTGGTCTTTTAAGTTAGTGAGGGGGAAAAAAGTAGAGACTATGTAGTGAAGTGGCTGATGGTATATTTATGATCCATGTGTGATTCTTTTGTCTAGTAGGGATTAACCTGCACCCTCTTAATAATCATGTCGAGTTAGACTTGTGCTTCTGCTTCTGTCTTTAGTCTTCACAGAGCCCATGCAGGAGGAAATGTGCCCTTTCCATTGTGAGCGTTCATACTTGTGCACTGAGGGGCGTCTATGCTGCTCTGCAAGTCCATCGCCAAACCTCTTTGTGTCCGTAGATTTTTCGGGTTTTACTACAAACATTAGCGACTGAAATTGAGCGGATTGTTTGGAAGTTGGACCTTCATTGCAGTGTTCTGTGCTGTTACAGTACGAGTTAACAAATTAGCATAAATCAAGCTTTTCAGCACTTTGGTCCGTATTGAATGACCTCAGCAGTAACAGACATTCATTGTTACAGACATTCAGAGTGCTCCTAATAGCTTGGAGGCCCCCCCTTTCCCCTTCAGGCCAACAGCGAGTCCAACTCTTTTGCACATACATGAGATTTCTATCCATTTTTGAACAGAACCTGTTTCTACAGCTCCCGGATCATTAACCTTGATGACTTTGGTAAATGTTTGATTTCTTTTCTTTTGCACCGAGTAGCCGGTATTTTCAGCATTTTAATAGAATTGCTAGAGAATGGATTGGCATGAAAATTACTTCAGATATTCATGTTTTTCTCCGAATGGCAACTTTACAACCACAACATTTTGACACTTTATTTTGGAAACTAAAAAAATGGTACTTCCCAT
Source organism: Channa argus (assembly GCF_033026475.1). NCBI lineage: Eukaryota > Metazoa > Chordata > Actinopteri > Anabantiformes > Channidae > Channa > Channa argus. The sequence continues at coordinate 50,744,367 of NC_090197.1, forward strand.
GACCCTTAACCATACATTGTGAAAATTGCTACATTTAAACATCATCATGTCAGCATTGTCGTGGCACGAGCAACTAGTTTCAAGCACTGCTGTCCTAACAGTCAAATACTACAAGTCTCCAACACAAATAGCTGATGGTCAGACAACACGAAGTTAAAACCAAATAGAGAATGTGAAGTTATCTTACACTGTGTTCACTGCTTTAATCTATATGGTAGTTTATCCTGTGCCTGCAGCTTAGAAAAGATTATAGGAAAAGTTATTTAAGTCTTTACAAATTGAAGGAGATGGAAGGAGATGAAGAAAAGGTAAATGAACCCTACCTAGGGAAATTAGGGGAATGGCAATAAGCAAGCAGCTACTGAGTGTACTGTAGCATTAGTGCAACTTAAAGCATTTTTACTTATTTTTGTATTTTTACATGACTGAAATCTTCTCAGTTATTAATAAAAAAACTAAAGCCGACCTGTTTGGATAACTTAAGCTTAAAAACTGTAAGTTCTCTTGATTGACAATGCAGCCATGGGGCAATGGACGTTAGCCCATTGACTCTGGCATCTCTCTGATGTTGACGGTTGATTCAAAGATCCAAGCTTCCAGGCAGCTTGAAGTCCATTCCCTGGCAAATAGTTCCACTCCTTAGATAATGGAAATGTTTGCCGAATAGGATGTCAGCGTACTGAGGTGAGAGAAGGGGAGAGGGCTGCTGATGAGAAACAAAGCCCTAAGTGTGGAGAAGGGTGAAATGGAGTGTGTTCAAGAGAGTTGGAGAATAAATCCAACCTGTAAGAGAAGGTAAGAAATAGGTGAGGGAGGCGGAAAAGCAGAGAGAGCAATAGGAGAGTGTGGGAATTCAAATTGATTTCCTCCAGGGCCTCGCCCTGCCTGATTATGCCTCTATCTGGATGCAGGAGCGTTAAGCCGATTAAGATTACAAATCGTCAATTTAATTCCAGCGCCCTGTGTAATTGTCGGGATGCTGCTCTCCATTCACTGGCCATAAATCTGCAGGATTTCCTTAAAGAGCAATAATTGGGGAAGTGAGTGCAGCGAGCAGCTTTTCTGTCCGTCCGTGCGTCCGTCCGATGACGTGGGCTAATCACAAAATGTTAAACACCTCGTTGGCAGCATGAGCGTGGAACTCCACAGTACATGAGAGGAGGACAATGAGGGAGGAGTCAGGGAGAATTCCAAGGTGGTGACACACTGAGGCAGATCTCAAAGCCCACTCCTCTAATTATCTTCAGGGGTCGGACCGGGTTTGTTGTGCAACAGCACGCGGACATTCTTGATGTCACCCCTGGACCGCTCTCCCTCTGCAATTACAGATGACTATTCGCCTTCCAATAGTAGGCAAGGAGAGGGATTCTGAAAGTTCCCTTTACGTTCAGTAGCACTAGCTGGAGGCAACGACAGCTCCCACTTGGATAATGAGGCCAGTATGACAGCACAAAAGCACTTAAACACTGACTAATCTGAAATTAAAATCCCTTGGAGTCACACTCAAGACAACTTGCAGGAGAAGGTCCGCAACCCATCTCGTACACGGGACTACAAATGTAGGTCACTCCTCCTTCAGATGGATATTCTGGCCCCTTCACATCTTTCCGCCTTGAGTCATATTGATGCCTTCTGAGAAAGTTATTAATGAGTTATGGTGACAGTTGCACACGCCATGAAGGACCTGAATATGGATGCCGTTCGTTTCGATGAGGTCCGAGGCCCTACCGCCTGCCTCGCTCTTTCTGCTTGACAAGCACACTCGCAAATCCACCATGAAAACAGGATGTCATGAAGTTCCCCCGTCTCAGCATAGCTGGGGGCTGTTTAACCCAGTAGCGCTCTGTAATCATCTCCCACGCAGCAGGTAATGTCAGCGAGCATCTGAGACTAAGCGTATTCCGGCAGAACTGTTTACAGAGGGAATTACAGAGGAGGACAGCGGGAAGATAATCTTTCCCCTAAAGCTTTGCCTCTGAGCGCCTCAAAAAAAAAAAAAAAGAAATAAAAAAATGAATCAAGTGAACACGACTCAAAGTTCCTTTTTTGTCTATTTGATTATTTAGTCTTTTCTTAAAGGGTGATAAGTGGTCACAGTGGCTGGTGCGGTCAGCCGCATCCAGAGGATGGGCATTGGGGAGGAGGGGGGGGACACAAGGTGCTCTGATCTCCAAGAAAGAGACTTCAAAATCAGTTTTCAAGTCTCAGATTAGAGCGTGTTGGCCAGGACCATTTGAACGACGCTTGGACTTCGATCGGTAGCTTCGCCAGAATGAAAGAGACTGATTGCTGAAATTAAAGTGCAGCAGTTTGTGTGCGTGTGTGAGAGAGAGAGAGTGTTGTCTCAGTGTCAGTCAAAGTAGCCATTTGTGGTCAGATTTTATTTAGATCTCACAGAGACTAACTATATGTGACTGCAATATAACCTCAGCTGTACAGGCAGCTGCAACTGCATCACTTATTTAGCCAAAGGGAAAACTCGCCAATCCCTAACCACGTTGACTCAGACCAAATGCAGAACAATAAAGCCTGAGCTGAATAGCATTATGAAGGCGGCAAAGCAAACAGAGCTCAGCCTTCGGATGGCAGCACTTATACAGTATTTAGAGACAGAGATGATGGATGGACGGAGGATGAAACACGGCCCTCTCCGGCTCTCCGTCGCTATTACCAGGGCCAAGCTGAATCTCATCTGTCTGCCACAGAAGCTGGTGGCTGACCTTGCCTCTGCCCCCAAGTTATGCTTTGAGAATATCGGCGATAGGAGGGAGGAGAGGGGGAGAAAAAAAAAATGATGAACCTGATTTTACAAGGACGTTACGAGATAGATGTATTTTTAACTCCCTGCAGGCTAAAGAGGGGGACTGAATGGACGGGGGGGGGGGGGAAGCAAACCCGTGATATCAGGCCTGAGTGAAGACACGTGGGTCCCCGGGGGCTCGATTGCAGATGACAAGGTTACACGACTTAATGTGAACCTCTGCTACCTCCACTTAATCACTGTCTCTTGTGTCCTCGTCCCCGCAGACCAGTCTGCTCTCCATCGCTACTCAGTCCAGGCTGCTGAGAAGAAAGCTACCGGTCATATCACACTGTCCCTTTCCAAGCCTTTTTAACACCTGCTCTACCCGCTTGATGCACTGTCTCACATCCATTCTGCCTCCTTCTCCTCGCATGTTCACACAGACTTTCACACCTTCACCTCCCTCTCTACCCATAGTGAACGTAAGTGCTTGCAAGTGGTGATAGCTTCACCCCCCCCACCCACCCCGATAACATACGGTAAGTAGCGGGTAATTATAGTCAGGATGGACCTCTGAAGGAGTGGAGGCATGCGGAGGTGTGGTGGAACGAGGACAAAGGGGATTATTTTTAAACCTAGTGGTGACAAAAAGAAGCCGGCAGAGAGACCAGAGATTGCAGTGCTGCTCTTCATCAAACTCATGACCCCCTCCAACCACGCATTCATCAGGGAGAGAAGACTGTGCAGACAAAGGAAGCTGCCTTCACCCCTCTGCTGTGTCTTATGGAATATTACACATAACATAATAAAACTGGTTATAGAACACATTCGAGGTATTTTGATGATGTTACAATTATTACACATCATTTGGCAATAATTATTGAGAATATGCGTTTATTTGAACCACATGTTGTAAACTAAATTCTTCAACAAGGCTTTAATAAAGATTAGTGCTGATTAGTGGCTTGCAGCCCTTGTGACACGTTAAGAAGCAGGGGCTTGGCTTTGGCTTGGCGAGGCAGTAATCGACAGCATGCGGGAGCTAAAATAAAAATGAAAAACAAACCGACGCAGAATACGGCATCGTATCATAAGTGGATGAACTAACGATGAAAAACTAACCAGCAAGTCAATGCAGCCATAGGTCAAATAGAAGAGAGAATATCAGCAAAGGAGGACATGAACATTTTTTGGTCTCAGCCAGCATTTTTACCACCGAGTGGTTTTAAAGTTGTGGCTGAGGAAAAAAATGGTTCATTTTTTCACGTTTGCCAATCATCCAGCTATGCACATGTAACCTGTCTTTGTATATCTGAACTTGGACAACACATTTCTTTCCATTTTAATTTATTCCTTTTGTTCAAAGGCAAATTGAAATGTACACGCATATGTTAATAAAGCTATAAGGTGATGAGATAGAAATCGTACATTATGTACAAACATGAAGACTTTTCTGTTTGCACATTTGTTATTAAAATCTTCTTTTACTGCAATTATATATAACTCAAAATCCTTTTGAGTTTTCATTTGATTCTTGCACTGACATTTGTCATATTATTGTGATATTACTAGTTAATGATGGTTGTGACTGCACCGCATCCCATAATTAAACGACTGCGTATGTAAACATAACCTGTCATTAACACTGCCGCTGTTTGCGTTCATACACTTTCTCACTCTTCTCACTTTCTATTCTTGCTCCCTTTGTAATCATCTGTCTCTTTGTGTCTCTCGTCCACATTCATCCTCTCTCTACTGTACTTGTCACCTCTCACCCACCCACTCTGCTTTGCCCACTTCCCATTTAAAGGATTCATTTTCCATTTCGGAGCCTCCACTGACGCCCGTGGTCTTTCAAAGCCCAGCTAAAAGGTTTAAGTAACCTGTAAAATTGTACTATTTGTCTTTTACCCGGGACACTCACCTTTTCCCGGTCTAAGGTGGTTTAATGGCTCCTGCCTGGCAAACCTTTCCCTCTAAGTTTTATTTCGTTTTAAAAAAGCTGCTGTAAGTTTTCAAGGACACAGCTCTGAGTGACAGAACAGCGAGCGACTCTGTTGAATGGCTTGTTATTGAAAGATACCAAATGCATTGCAGCCCTTAAGGCAAGGAATAATAAATTATGTAGTTCCAGAAATTTCTACAGTATCTTGAGTGACAATGACCACAATACTGACTTCTGCATTTATAGTATGAGGTTTTTCATGATATATTTAAACAGTATTCAACAAAAAAACTACATATAGTGCTATGTTTGCCAAGAATATATAAAAAAACACTGTGTATTGTCGTCATTCATTCAGAATACGAAGAACATTTAATGTAGTTTGTTGCTTTTATTGGTGTGTCAGCCAATACTATGTTTCTTTGTGTATTATTAGTGGGCTTTAAGAACAATACATCAAGCAAGAGATTATTCCTGACATGTTGGACGGGATTTATTTGATCCAAAATATACTTACGTTAAACCAACCTCACATTCAAATTATGTAAACTGACAAAAGATGGATTAACATCTTCATTACTTCCTGGAGGTGCATAAAAACAACAACACTGTACTTACTTGTTCTTTCAGTTCGTCCATGATGTTTGAGAGCAGAGTCTTCTCCCTCCCCGGCTCTGGTGTGGTCACGATAAAGTCGACGTCATGACCAAACTCTTTCCCCCTGGAGATAAAGACATAGCGATGTTACCCGCTGACTGTGTCCAGGAAAGGAGTGAAACAAATTATCTTTTAGTCACAGTGCTTAACTGATGAAGAGGGAAGGTGGCAGACAGCGCTATTAAAAGCCCAGGCCAAGCTAATGGTACTGACTTTTACCATTAATCAAACAAGTCATTAGTCGTAAGCTGTTAAGTATAAGAGCTCACTTTTTGTTGCCTCATCTGTCAAAGCTTCAACATTTATGAGAATCATCATTTTCTACTTAGATCAGTGCCATAAAGCAAATGCATATGGAGCCTGACTGGCCTCACACAATGCAGTTGCCCGGTCAGCACAACCACAGACACACAAGAGGTGTTTCCATATTGTAAGGGGGTTTATCAGGGGATTATCAGGAGATGCGGTGAAGGCCTCGGGAGAGAAGACCCCCAAGTTCAGAAGACATGTGCAAAAATGTCCCATCAAAGATTGTGTCGGAATCTGTTACGAATCACTGATCTCAAATTACTGCTGTCATTCAGGACAGTGATGTCTGCATTTCTGAAGATGCGGTTTGAGATGATCAGTGTTTGAATATGTATTTCAATAGTGCTTTCATACATTACCTGACTAGATGAGATTTCAATAAGGATCAAATCTCATGAATGCACATCCTTTTGAACAGGCAGTGCATGCTGACTCCTTTGTGGGGTTGAGAGTTTGGGAAATCGGCATTGAAACAAGCATCACAAAGAAAAGTACGAGAAAATGAGGACATCGATGTGGAAAATGTCCTTGCGTGAGGCCTCTTCTTAGAGGTCACACTGTCAGAGCATCTATTCAACCAGAATAACATGTTACTTAAGTCCATGTGGTATTAAAAAGCTTGTTTTGACTTTCAAATGTTGGGCTCCTGTGAGTGTCGGAAGCTGTGGTGCTGTGTCACTTTGTGCTACCTCATTGCAGCTGCACACTGTGGTGCAGATACACATGTAAAAGCTAATTCTGTTTTTTTTAAACCGCCTTAACTTCACTATCCTGTTACAGGGTTCTAACCGACTAACTACTGCAGCTTCAGAGATTGACCACGACCGGCCGTGTAACATCTCATCTATGTGTCAGCTATGGTATTTCTGTCTTTTAAGCAGCACAATAATGTGCAAACAGTAATGAATAAGCCCAGTTGTATAGGGATGTTAAAGCGTTGTTGCTGTCTCAGTGAACACATGCAGCCCACACTGAAAATTCTACTTAATTTTAATAATGAATGTTAGGTTGCAAAAACACTAATATTAACTTTTTGCATTAGCATTTTTTATGTTTCTGTAAATATCGTGTGCACAAAAGGTATCAACGCAATTATATGTTCTTGGAAGTAGATTTGTACATTTGTGCTTTGCAAGCCATGAGAGGAACTGATGTAATTGGCTGTTACTTAGGCGTCTTGCTGATAATTTATTCCTCCTACGAGCAATATACAGTATTTATCATGTTCCAGCCAGACCCCCAGATTGGTCCATGCTGTGCCAGGATTGCACATGTACCTCCAGTCAACACTATTAAAAAAGCAGCTGGCCACACCAATTGTCCCCAGTTGTCAACTGGGCTTAGGAAATAGTAGACAAAAGCTGTTTTCAGACGTGAAAACAAAAAGCAGCATTGCTAGGTTTGAGAAGTGCAGGACCTGGGTTTAAACCCCAGGATAATCTACGATGGTGGAGGTGGCTCAGGAGTTAGGACCAGAGGATTTACAGATAAATAGATAGATAGATAAGCAGATAAAACTCCTTTGAATTAAAAACTAAACTTGACAGTGAATGTACTTGTGTGTGTGTGTGTGTAGGCTGTGACAGGATTGTCCAAGATCTGTTCCTGTCTTTCACTCAGTACTTGCTGAGACAGGACTCAGGTTGACTAAACCAGCAGTCAGGTGGAATGATGAACAGCAAAGGTGGATTCCTGGGATTACGGCAACCCACTAAAAACAGCCTCAGAGGGCAGATTTTGCCATCAGTCACTAAAGCGAGAGCGTCGCTGACACAAACATACTGCAGACACAAACCGCCAGTGCTGAAGTTGCTCCTGCAATGACAGAAGCTTCGCCCCTGCCAGGTCTGGTGTGCGCCAGCGCTACCTGCCAAAGGACCAGGCGTCATTTCAAACTGATCGTTACCCAACACCCCCCCACCCCACACACGCACACACACTTTTGATAAACAATAGGCACAATCAGAGGAATATACGCTCTAACAACAAAGCAAAATGACAAACAATGATGGGGCGATATGAAGCCCTGGCAGCTTTGAGAATATGCGTTTGATCTCTCTTTGCCGCGTGCAACACATGAGTGACGGCATCGAGAGGAAGGAGCATGAAACGAACAGGGAGAGAGGCGCGAATGGCTTGTGGGAAAACTTCAAAGGTCACCGTGGCTAATTCAGGGAGCTGGGAACTATTAGAAAACAGCCATTAGAGCCGTACAAGACGAGATAATGTTAATGGTTAACGTTAGTGACAGAGAGCGTGTGCCCCTGTGGCATAAACGGAAAGTGGGCCGTACAGGTTCACTCAGCAGATGCCGCTTTAGTCGCAGCCACTGAACTCACAATGTGACTGTATATCATTTATTCTGCCTCCGAAATAACAGAAGATGTGGGAGTGTTTGTTTATGCTCAGTGGTATTTGTGTCGGCCTTTTATGTATCAATTTGACATTTCTTTAATGAGGTGACTGGTAGGATGCAGCTACTTGAAAATGCATCACAGATTTCCATCTGCTGAACGAGCATCTTTCCCCCAAACCTTCCAGAACTCTTAATTAGCTAAAGCTGAGATTCCAGCGTGTAACAGTGATCTCAACTTGTTAAGTCACTGCTAGCCTCTGCTGCGCTGGCAAAACTTACAAGTGCGCGGCACGAGTGTGTGCCATGAATAGCAAAAAAAAAAAAAAAAAAAAAACTGACAACGCTAGATCATCAGCATAAATTTAGTTTACTTCCAATCAGTAAAACTGGTGGTTGTTTGAGGAGAAGATGCGGCATTACACCGTTCAGTTTCTTCCTGGTTGCATCATTATGTGTCAGATCTGTGCGGATGCCTCCTTTAATTCAAGCCAGCTCAGCAAAAAAAAACTAGACCGAAGAACATCAGATACACCCTCTGCAGTTTTTCTTCCTTGTTCCTGCCTCTAAAAGCAGTTTTACAGAGGATTAGGAATCCTCTCCGGCTCCAAGTATCTAAGTAAGCTTTGACGGACTGTTAACGGACTGCACACGGTAAAAGCACCTGCTTTCGAATCAAGTGCAACACTGAGCAGAGGCACAGATCTGTAAACACCTGGGTTGAATCTAAGCCGGTTTACGTTTATTTTATTTTATTTTACTGCGTGAGGCAAAATGTTAAATTATTAAGTGTTCCTGCACAAATCCCATAAAATATATATTGTTATTTACAAAATAACAAAAAAAATGTGTGTGGATGAGGGGGCGACGTGCATAAATAATATAGATGTGGAAAGAGTTGCTGCGGCTGGAAAATGTTCACAGGTCGGACGGAGTTTAGCAGCAAGCGGTCAGAAAGAAGGAAGGGCTGCGTTTGTACTGATGCATGGATTCACCCTCTATCTCTCCTGGTATCTAAGTTTGTTGCCAACACAGTAAAATGAGGTGATAATCACAGAGATAGTGAAGAAGAAGAAGAAGAAGAAGAACAAGTGTGAGGTGCACGTTGGCTTTACCTCATTGTCCTCTTGAGGCTAATGAATCGAGTTATTTTGGAAAAATAATGGCATCCTGGGCTAAATTGATGATGAGGAGAACTTATCTCACTTGTTGATCCGTGGAGACAATGCAGCCACTTTGAGTATTTGACAGCAGACAGCATCGCCTCCATCCTCAACATTGTAACTTTGAGTTGTATTGCAGAAGATCCAGAGCAGGGATTTGCACCCAAATAAACACAGTGCTCTGTTGACACCGTGTGAGCCTTTCACCCACAGTGGCGGTAGACGCCATATTGTCGAGCCTAATCTCTTTTTAATCGTCTCTCCCAACAAAAACCGCTTTAAGACTCGTCACCCGCCTTCCACAGCTGTCCTTTCAATGAGGCTAATGTCAGTGGTATCAACAAATCCTCGGCAGGCTGTTTCCTCTCTGAAGTGGGTGACAGCTTGAGTTTACTGGAGCACGCTGCTTGTTCTGTGGAAACTTCTGGGAGCCGAGTTGTTTCCCTGTGTATCTTGTCCCGGAGATGAGATGATTGGAAGCGGAGCACGTCTCTTTAAAATGCTATATAGTATACGTGCATTTCCATTTTTGACAAGGGCTATCGGCTGGAAAGATGAAGCTAATAAGAGACTCTTCATCACGGCAGAGATTGTGGGTAATTAAATCGAGCTTTGACAGGACTTTAGAAGGGAAGACTTTCAAATTTGTCACACTGAAGAGAATTAGTGGGTTATTAGTGCTGCTGGCATCTTTGAGAGCATATGCACTATTTTGGGGTAATAGGCCTTCTAATGCCTCCCGCTGTGTTTAAACCACGTCTGGAAAATCTGCTTTTCGACAAGATAAAGGTAAATTACTTACTCGCCGGCTGATAATGTACAAGTCATCGTTCTTCAATTATAGCTCGGTGTGATTCCAATTAGGTCTCACGTAATACTCCCCAAGCCTGCGCCAAATACGAGATGAAGTAGACGTGTGCTTCCTCTCCCTGAGTTTGCCATTAAAGCTCTCTCACAGGCCCCTTTACGCTGTGCAACAGATTCCCGGCCAATGAATCCTGCGATGTTCCTCCTTCTTCATTCTCGATGTTAACTGGCTAAGATGCTCTAATCACTTTCCTCATCTCTTTTACCACATTTTCCCCTTGAGGACTTGTTATTTACATAATCAGATACAATTCCCGCCGACATTTATCTATTTCAACACTAGACATATTGATTTCTTTCTTGTTCTGCATCATCCGCCTTTAAATAGGAAAGGTGTGGAAATGTATTCCCCAACCAGAGAAGCTAAACTCATAGCTAACAGTGTGGATGTTGCTGATAGACGGTTGATATCCGACTGCTCTGTGTTGATGTAGGAGCTATTTGTTAGGCTTATTAATTCTAACCAATAGTATCTGTTTTTAGCTTTCCCAGCCACCAAAGTGTCCCTGGGCAAGACACTGAACCCCAACGTGCCCCCCACAGAGAGGGGTGTGTCAAGAAGGCGATGCTGAACTTAAAGGATAAAACAAAAAACTGAGTATTTGTTTTTAGAGTTTCGATTACTCTCTATATGTCCTTAATTTAGATTCATTTAGTATTGGTCTTGGTTTTTTGGCTGGTTAAATGATTTTCTTTCACTTCATTGTTGTAATCGGAGGCTTTACAGTTCCCAGGGGCAGTTCTGGAAATTATTTTACTGGGGTGCACAAACTGGGGCACATGCTCAAAATAGGGTGGAACATGCTGAGGAGAATAAACTGTATCTTAATAGGTTGTTAATAGTGTTTGCACAGTGTCAGAAATCTGTTCCAAATACGTAACTTAGGTACGTAGTTTTAACTCCAAATACTTTCAAACAAGTAATAAACAATTGGAGTGTGTTTACATGCACTTAAGTACCCGGGGTACTTGGAGAAATCAGTTTACTTGGGTAATTGGGGGACGATCCACGTATACGTGTAGCAGAGCAGTGAGCTGATTTCTCACACTGCTTTTTAACTTTTCTGTCTGTAAGTTGGAGAAAGCTGATTGGAAACCCGGTTACAGTTTATCCCCCCGGTTAATCCCCTATCGCGATTTCAGAAACCGTACGTGACACTTAAGGAATCAGCTCAATTCCATGTAGACGCTCAAAATCCATCATTTGCATAGAAAACCTGTTTGGTTGCAACTGCTACAAAATCCTATTGTGACAAGATATATGAGAACACCTTCAATGTGAATGAGAGTGAAAAAGAAGTGTCTGTTCATACTTCCGTGCATCTGTTTTCACTCTACATGTGCTTTGGCTTTAAGTTTGGAGTTTTGACAAAAAGCCACTACAGGTGAGTTGATAGACTAGTTCATTAGCATCGTGTGAAGTTAGCACAGAGCCACGAGCTGATGTGGTTACAGTGTTGTTAGCTCCTACAAAAGGACAGATGCAGATTCCAGCGCACTGTGGATGGTGCTGAAACCATTAAATATATTTTTTTTTTATCTGAGAGTATATTGATGTGAGAGTGGCCTTTATCGTTGCAGGTTGAGTCGTCAACTGCCAAACTGACAATAAAACTGTGGGGATTTCTCGTACAGTAACTGAAAAGAATCTATATAGTAAAGCTACTGTGAAGGTAAGTGTGAGTAGTACACTACGATTTTCTCATAAAATTTGTATCCAGTTACAATTGTAAAAGTTTAGCACTTGCTTAAAATTTATGGGATAAAACAGAGTTGGTCTATGATCATTTTGCACCAAACAGGTTTTTTTTGGACAAATGTGACTATTTTACAACACAACAAAATCCGAAAAGGTTTACTTTTTTTTTTTATCTCTGGCAGCACGTAAAGTTTGGACCCGAGACACTATAAAGACCATCACCTAAGCGGTGGCAGCTCTGTTGCCCCTGTTGAGAGGCAAGTGCCTTGTCCTTACTGCCAGACTGCTTTTGAATTATTTACCACACACGCCACTGGTTAGAGCTGGATTTTTACAGCGGCACACAGCAGTCCGTGCTTACTCAGGCACAAAGACACATAAAAAAGAGCAGCACAAAGAGGTGGCAAAGGATGAGGACGCCAGCTGTGAGCAAACAGTCGCACTCTCTAGGCAGCTTGAGCAGAGCACTCACCCTGCAACTCTGACATTGATTATGTGATGCATTTCTGCGTCTCATTATTCTGTGTCAAAACCGTGAATGACATCCGCTAAAGTTTCGAAGAAAGAGAAAGTCAATAATATAATGTAGTCATCTACTTATTTTTAAACAGCAGGATGTATTTCAGCACAGAGACACAGTGTGACTTCGGTGACAGTGGTTCGAAATTGGCACTAAAACCACAATGTGTTTAATATGTGATGTTGTACTGTCATATCAACGCTGAATGAAGGAGACAAGTCTTGTACCTGCGAAAGCCACCTGTCAGTGCTAGTATGGCATCCGGCGTGATTGCACGGGCAACTTCGTCAATAACGTTCCCCAGGGCCCGGGCCTCCGCTTTACTGACAGACCTGGAGATGTCTCCATAATGCAGAAAACCTGCGGGGGAAGAGAACACGTGGTTATTAGTCTGGCAGGCAGCCATCAATCACAGCCCGTTGCTCTGGGGAAGCGGAGAGTCGGGGCGAATTAAAAGTAAGGTAAAATGTGATACGTTCTGCTGGCTGCTAGTAGGCTCCCGCCGCAGACACAAGAGGATTCCAGCCGCGGTGGAGTCGGAGCTAAATTGTGATTGACGGATTGATTGAGTATCTTGTTGATTTCATGCATTTCACTTTCTATTTTCTCATCTGTCTGTGCTACGTAAAAAGCATCAATTCTCTTTTCTCTCCCTACAACAAACAGAGCTTTACACCCGCACATCATTACAACAGTGCAATGCAATTTTATATTTTGGCTCTTTTAAGATTTACAATATCCAGTGGGGAGATCAGGGTTCAAACACATTTTCCATGTCAAAAAGTCCCATTATTCCTCTGCATGGAGCAGAGAGTGCAGTGTTCCCCAGGATGGATTCCGACCAGTTTGATGAAGATGTCTGTCAGCAGAATACGTTATCGGATGGCAACCTCCGAGCGGGGTATTATCATGCTTTGAATTACCACCTCGTACAGTGCTACAGTAGCACACGAAGCAGACAAATGAAAAGCTGTGTACCAGTTTCTCCCTTTGAGACACTTAACCAAGCGAGTTCAATGCTCTGTAGGATGTACTATCACTGACAGCAACTGAAGCTGACGTTATCTGCATGTCTGGCTGCTCCTGCATTGCTGCAGTTTGCCTCACTCAGCTATTCCCCACAGATTCGAGCGCCGCATCATTTCACAGACTAACCACTGCACGTGTGCTCTAAACTATCATTTCGACTGCACCTTTTTTTTCACTTTCTGTATCGTTTTAAAGAAATTTCCTTTTTTTTTTTTGACCTGTCCAGGATCCTGAACATGATGGATGGATTATTTGTATTGAAACCCCAACTTAGTTGCTCCCGGTGAGCGTTGGCCAGCTGCATAGCAGCTCCCCCATCCGTGTGTGAGTGTGTGTGTGTGTGTGATTGCGAGTGTGAATGGGTGAATAAGAAGCAGTGTAAAGTGCTTTAAGTGCCAATAGGTAGAAAAGTGCTATATAAGTGCAGAGCATTTACCATTTTTGTGTCTCTTGTGGTCATTCTGTGTATATGTTCGGCCTTCATTCTTTTTGTGGTCATTTTATTTTCTGCTTGTTTTTGCCTTTCTGTGTCATTTTTCATGTGAATGTTTGCGACAAGAGATTCTCCCTGACCACTTACTGCTGGACCTGCTTGGCAAACCATCCATGGCTGTAGAGTCTGAGCTGCTCAAATTGATTTGGGAATTGTCCAAAAAAAATTGCCATCCAAACTCAAATAATTAAAGTTAATAACAAAAGAAGAATGTCTAATTCCTCACAGCGATATGAGCCAAAATATGAACTTCAACACGCTTAACAAATCCTAACTCTGTCCCAGACAGCAGTGACTTTTCGTTCTGTGTCTAGCTGGCTCTCTGTGCCCAGCTGATGATGGGAACTCATGTGAATTCCGCAGCAAGCTTTCCCATCCTCACGTCACTATTCATTGATTTGTATTAAAAAAATAACTCAACTTCTTTTCGCATTGTGTTTTTCACTGGTTACATCTCATATTACTTTCTAGAAAAAAACACATTACAAACCTTAACTTCCTATGGAACCGAAAAGCACAAAAACTAACATGCGGGCCCCCCCCTGCAGAAATCGCATGATTAGATCTTTGAATTAGGTCTTCCTTGTAAGCAAGCTCCATTTGTGTTTTTCCCGTCTATAATTTATGGAGAGGCAAAGTGGAGACTGTGAGATGTTGATGTACCACTTTCTTGCATCCGGTTTAGATGAATGCTTGGCTCCGCCAGAATGTCGCTGAATGAGCGCAGCCCTCTGCGGTACCACTTCTCCGCCGTCTTGGGTCCAACCCCAAACACACTTGTGAACAGCTGGCAGGAAACGAGATAAGGACGTAATCATGAAGACATGCTCTGAAATGACAGGCTCTTCTCAGAAGGGGTTAGCATTCAAGGTTTAAAAGGGCTCTGTGTTCTTAAGAGATAGCGAATGCAAATCATTTGCGACGGAATTTTAAAAAAAGTGCCAGAGCGAGGAAAGCAAACAAGTTTTTCATCTACTGACCTTTAATGTCTGATACCTTTCATCAGAGAGTATTTTCTCAACTTCAAACGAATGGCCACACTGAAGGAGCTCCTGCGAAACATGAAAGCATGATGACATTATTAAGGAAAACACTGTCGGCGTCAGCGTGGTCATGTTTTCTGTCCCATCAGCAATTAACAAATGGAGCCAAACTGCAGCTCATTTGAAAACAGTTTTCACTTGAATCAGGTGTCCTCATTTCCATTTCTTTTCAAGGAATAACGACTTTGTTGTTGTGAAATCCTGGGATTAATACTGCTTTTTATGGCCTTCATAAAAACCCAGAGGCAATGTTTTCCCCAGCTTCTATTGTTTGCTCTGAAGCAACTTTGCACCGCGTTTTAATTGACTGCTGCTCCCAGCAGAGCAGCAGCAATTTTTGCCGGTCACATTTTTACTGTCATCATTATGCGGGGGAATGAAAACCAGGCAGCAGTTATCTGGTTAATATCGGTGGTCTTCCGTGGGGAAGGGTTGAAAATGAGGCTGTGCACTCGTGTTTTAAAATAAGTGTGCGTGTATGGAAACGGATGACACCTAGTTGCAATGGAGCAGTGGAGCTAGGATGCAGGCTGTGAGCACAGCACAGTACAAAGCAGTCGCCACTGCTCAATGATGCATCCACCCATCCTCCTCTGCTTTTCCACCCTTAAGCTAAAGCCAACCTCAAATGTAAGGATAATGCTTCAACACACTCCTCGCTTTAGGGAGGACACACTTCGTGCACACTCTCACACACACACACACACACAAAGAATACACATGCTGACTATTCTTCCCCAACTCTGCATCAGTGCTCCCAGACGCTCATGTCAGTAGGTTTACATCTTTTCCCCACTTTGGATGTTCAGTCAGCAGTGAGCGGTTCTACTACTGACAGAGTGTCACTCTGATGTTCATGAGCACATCGAGCGTTTTGTTTTTACTGTGTTTGGTTTCGCATTGTTTTTCGTGTGTCATGTCACTTTCTTGCTTCGAACTTTGATCCGTTCAAAGAGACAACGTAGTTGTGAAAAAATTACATAAGTAAAAAGGGCGGACGACTGAATTGCGTAAGAACAAGAGGCAGAGGTCATTCACAGTCGGTCTAATTTGGTCTCTCTGCTACGTTTACGTGATGTAGTCTAATAAATCTGCCTCAGCGCTGACAGGTTCGACAGATTTTGCAACTCGCTCGAAGACCTGCCGAAGTGACGTTGGGTTTAACGCGTCAGAGAGCTGGACCTGATTCTTCCACAGGGGACTCTGCGTTGTCTCCAAGCATCCGAGCAAACATTTCTCCACACTTTTACTGACAACCTGCTATGATTTTTGCCCAGAGAATGACTTTAGGAGAAGGGATGATTGCCAAGTGACCCAACACGACTCCAAAGATGAGCTGCATTTATGTGCCGTCACGGTGTGTGTGTGTGTGTGTGTGTGTGTGTTTGCCTTTTGTGCGTCTGTGTGGCGAATTTTGTTGGTATTGTGTTGAAAGATTGAAATAAATATGTTTTTACATTTCATACCTCGCAGCAACACGTGTTCTGCATGGTGGAATATCCCTTTAATATCCAGAAAAACATTTGGGCACATTTTTTAGCTAGAAGAAGAAATGTGCTTTTTGGCAGTGCACTAATAAAGAAAGCACCACCAAGCCAGACGTGGGGGTGAGCTGGGTAACATTTACCCAGCCCACCCCCACGACCATGAGAGAAGGCCACGGCGCTTACAGTACACGAGACTGTGGCGACGCTGCGAAATCTATCACGTGACTTTTTAGTTTCTGTTATAGTTTTAGTCGTTCGGCCGAGGATGAAAGTTAAGGAAGGAATGTGTGATATTTCGAAACTGAACACTCAGTTTGTTTCATCCAGGCAAAGCGTCTTATTAGACAGAGTGTAAAAGACGAGACGGTGATTGAACATTTGAACCACGTGCTTGAGGCATCACCTCTGTGCATTAACATACTGATCATCTAAGCTGCAGTTTCAGTGCAATTAATTCATTAATAAGAGAAGTGACTTTGGAATTTCAGATCGAGCAGCATTAAATACTTCAATAGCTCCACTGAAGTCTGGTTGGCATATAGTGTCAATGATTGGGTTGATGAGAGGGGTTTGGAGCCTAACATGTGGTCCTCAGATCTTTCCAATGCTGCAACTGCAAGATGGAGACGACCCCTCGCTGTTCTGTTTACCTCTTTATCTATTTCAATCAGCAACATGAGTTCCCTCCAATGGTGACTTTAAAGATGAACTCATTGGTTTTTGTAGGTTCCCGTTTGAATTCAGAAACAATAGTTTGCCAAACCACCACGTCTGGATCAAAAGTACAAGCCTCCGTTTGAGATGCACGTCACACTTCGGTTTACACAGCACACATGTCAGCTGATGTGTCACTCACATTATATGTTCATGCCTGCACGATACCTGCAACCTGAAACTTTTGATTTGGTTATAATGTTTGGTCTCCGCATGTAAAGAACAATAAGCCACCAAATCAATTATGCTAATGACCTACTGTGCCAACAGGAAAATAGAGTGGGCACCTACTTACCCATTTGTGTGGGCTACAGTTATAGTAGTAATAAATGCTTTAGGCGTCCTATGATATTGCACTAATCTAAAAACCTAAATAGACAAATGGCCTTCACTTGACTGAAAAATGATGATGGGTGGTACATTTTGTTTTTACTAGAGAACTTAGAGAAGTTAGTTCCAAACACTTAATTCAGTGGTCGTGGGTTATTGCTCCGACAAATATTCATCCCATTCGCTGTGACTGTTTCAGCTCATTAATCACTTCACACACAGAATTTTGAGACTCACCGCTGACTATTTTCCATTGACTTTTGCAAAGTGTTTTCCTACCTTCAAGGCAGGCTCCACTGATTTTGAATCATTTCATAGAAGTATGAGACTCTGGTTCACAGGCCAGGAAAATTGTGTTGTGAGAGAGGTAATTAATCACAGTAAACATTGCTTCATTTTTTTTTTCAAACACAATCTGATGTAAAAACCTCCTTCACAAATTAAGAAGAGTTGCTTTGATGACACTGTTCTTTTGGTGTTTTATTCAGTGAAATCTACATACAGATTTTGATTCTTACTTCCATGACTGCCTTCGTGTGTTCCCCCAGGCAGGGCAGATCCTGAGTGGCCCCCATACAGTCCACCTCTGAGGGCAGACTCTTCAGGACAGACGCAGCTCTCCTAAAGGCCAAGCATGGACCCTCAATCTCATTGAATTCATAGCTCTCAGCCAGCACTTCAAACGCATCCTGTGGGGGGGGGGGGAGGTACAGTAGGCAGGAATAGGTTAAAGGAGAAGATTGCAGATACATTGGAAAAACACAAAACCTTTCAAATAAATGTCCACTTGTATAAAGAGAAATAAAAGGTGAACATCTTGGATGAATCATCAGCTGTTTAAACAAAGTATTGAAACAAAGAAAAGGAAGTGAAACGCAGGACAAAGAAGGAGAGACAAAGCCAAAATGTGACAGGTGTGCATTCATATGTGAGATGCACTGACCCGGACAGGGAAGAGAACTCCCTTCAGTTCTTTCCTCTGTTCTCTATGACATTATGTCCCTGGTTTATTCCTGTGCAGAAAGACCGGCTGCATGTTGGTTTTCTTTTCTTGGATGACTGGACAGAGACATTGGATACTGGCAAACACCAGACAGGAACCTGTCATTTTTCCACTTGTCCACAACAGGCTGTCCACAGGGTCCGTCACGGACTTTCCCTTTACACGAGCAACATGTAAAAATGTGCAAAGAGGCCGCGCCTACAATCATGGCTGTGGACTAGATGATTGAAGACAAGAACTGTTGCCGGAGGCTGTGAAGGATATAAAGGTGCAACTTGTCAAAAGTGGCAAAAATTACGAAAGATGGGGGAAAAAGTTTCTGAGAAATGTGTATAGTATAGCTGCATCCCCTGCCAGTAAAAGCACAACGACAACCTGAGAACAGAGAAAGGTGAAAGAAGGAATGTTCTGCAAACTGGTGCCTGTGTCTTACGTTTGACCTCACCACCTTTAAGCATTTCCAGTTACGTGGCACATTTATTTTTGTGAACCTTCGCACAAAGACATGAATTGATAATGGATTTAGAAACAAGCCCACCAACTTTAACACCTATAGATCCTTTGTTCCTATGCTCTCATGCCACTAACTTGTTCTCCTTCTTGTCCTTTCGGCTTATCCCGCGATTTCAGAGTTGTCACAGAGGGTTTTTTTTTTTTTTTTAGTCCGCATGTTGATTAGGCACAGTTTTTAACGACCGGTTGCCCTTCCTGATGCAACCCCCCCCCCCCCCAATTTCTACCAGGCTTGGGACCGGCCCTGCACGGCTGAGGATGGAGATGGGCTGCAGGGGCTTCCGTGTTTTGCCCAGGGACACTTCGACAGTCCATCCACAGCTGGACGGACGTCCTGTTTCCACACTGTCCTCAACACACCTAATATGGTAAATTGAACACGTTGTAGCTTGTAGATTTCAACATCGGCAAAATAATGACCATATTCAACAATAATGAAAGTGTTTGCCCTTAATCAACTTGATCCTATCAATAGGTAGGTTTCCATTCAAATGTAATCTCAAATTGATCCGAATTTCAACAACAACTGCAAATATAATTGAGTTTATATGTATTTCCACCGACTTGCATTGTGCAAACACCAGGCAGCAGGTGGCAGGTGGAGTATGACTACACTTGCTAAATCATTCTTTGTCTGACACTTAACTTTCCGCCCAATTGTGTGAAATTTTGGGTAGAATGTTAATGTAACAAGTGGGGAAGTTACTTCAAATGAGCGTCATCTAAATTCAGAATTAAAGCCGTGGATTCAACAGAATAAAGTGAGAAAAAACACATCATGAAAAAAAATTGTCACATTTTCTAATAACAGGCGCACAGACGAACACTTGGCACGTTGCTCAGCTGGACCCCTTCACTGCTGAACTCACGAGATTCTGTTGTTGAACCAAGTGGAGGAAAACATGTCACCACAGGAGAGTTCTGTCATCCATTCCCTGCCAAACAGGTAATGGTTTTTTTTTTTTTGTTTTTTTTTTTTGTGGAGGGGATATGACAAAAAACTAATGAGATTCCTGTCTCGACGTCTTTCAGATGGAGCAGGTTGGTGCAGCCGGGGGAGAAATTAAGAGCTGCAGGTGGCTTTTGTGCCTGTAATAATGTGAGAACTCCCACTATTCCTGAAAAACACAGGTTTCACCAAAAGATAGACAGTGGGATTGTCTGGAATTAGGTCTCAGGTCCACTGCACTTCTTCCTATTCAGCCAGCAGCTTTAAAACACTCAAAGAATAAATACATTGTAATTGGCTGCCTGCGATGTTTACAGACTCATTTGTTTGAGCCATAGGTGACACATCCTCTTTTGCCTGGAGGTATGAATTTTTCTTTGGAGCATTTTTTTTATATATATATTTATATGATAATGGTTTTATAATACTTTACTGCCTAAAACAACTAGTATCTTTTCAAGTAACAACACTTTTCAGACAACAATCCCAAAAGCACATTAACAATAACTTCACTCTTTAGGACCCAAAAAAATTATTATAGCACATGTGAAAATGACCCGGTTCAATTATCACATTTCACTCATTTGTAGAAACACATAACACACACTTTTAATGCATCACAGCATGAAAACCCCCACAGTATTCTTGTTACCAAACTAAGCGTTTTGTGCTTATTTAAATAAGCGAAATGTGATAATTGATATTATATTTTTTTTTTATTTTGATGTGAAATCAAACAACATATTTGTAATTGGGTGTGTTTTACACTGCATGCCACCTACGTTCTTTCCCAATCCACAAGTTTTATTATTACTTTCAAATGACTAAACTCTTGTTATCCATCTTTTATGAAAACTTGTTAGTCTTCTACTGTCTTTTTAGAAATGTTGTGCTTCAATATTGAATATTAAGAGTGTTAGGCCCATTTCTATGTAACAACAATAGGATGAGGTGCTTCACATATAAAATGTCTTTCTTCTTACTCCACCGGTAAAGACATGGCACCAATCAGTTAAATGCGGAGCTTTGAATGTGTCCAATATATTAAAAAAAACCACTGTATTGTCATTTTCGGACACCAAATAAATGTGAAGTTAAACAAAGTCCATTACAATGTCAGTGGGCAGGTGGGTGTTTCCTGCTCAGCCGTCCGGCAAGAACAAATGATGGAGTTAAAACAACACCTCACAGAATACGTTGTTGCTCAGCCATTGAATCGATTAAGGAAACTGCTTCAAAATTGTGTCCCTATGGCCCCACAACTACCTCAACCAATGACTATTTGCCTGGAGTTCAACGGTTTCCAATATGGCTCCCAAATCACTCCTACGAAAGAGTGGAGCATAGTCCAAATAAAAATAAAATGCACGTTTTTATCCCACATTCCACCGATGAAAAATGACCCAAACGCTTCCAGGTTTTTGGGTCCACGCTCCTCCGATTGTAGCTTTTGGATTCCTACCCACGCGAATCTGGATCAATTAAAATAATATGGCTCCTCCAGACTTTCTAAATATTACTAGACTGAAAGGATCAAGTTCTGACTCTAAAGTTTGTGGTGCTCAGAGAAAATGTTATAACGACTCTTTGTGTAACAACTCACTATGGGAAAAATGCTTTTCGGGCCAGTTTGTGTCACATTATATAATAACGTGTATTATATACATACATACTTATTTATGTATATATATATACATACTGTACATGGGGACTTAGGCCTTTTTCACATTTGAACTCTGGACACTATGTGGAGAACCAGCTCCAGACTATTACTTTCTCACATACCCAGTGAGAACAGTGCTTTTTCAACGATCAGGTTTATCAGTGATCCATCTGATGTGTTTAAATAAACCACATCTGCTCACACACTGATGGAAAACTGTGGCTGCTACTGATGTCCTGGAATCAACACTACCAGTACCAGTACCAGTCCTTTCCCATTACACTGATTTATCTGATTGAACACTAAACAGCTGGGATGGTCTCCAGACCCTGAACGGGATGAGTGGCTTAAGATAATGGATGGATGGAACATTAATCATGTCTTATATTTACTGTATGACTGAAATTGGTGGACGTTGAGGTCACAACTTAGGAAGAGACAGAGTAACTACAATTTTACTTTCCCAGTCTTCAGGTGTGTCCCAGCTTTACAGTAGGTCTCTTGCAAGTCCTAAGGGAAATATGTGGCTCTTTAGCTGCTAAATGCTCCACTTAGTTCACCAGCTGGGTGTTGGTCGACCTGCCGTAGGTCAGTTGGAGCTTTTTTGTGTCGACACAACTGCCTGCTGCATACGGCTGAAAGTAAAACTGACGGTGAAACGGAACCAAAAGCGTAAAGCTATAACCAGCTAAACGGGTTTAGAACTGTGGAGTTGAGGAGGACTGGAGAGTCGAACGATATTTCCCTGTTGGCTTGTCACTATGAAGGATCATAAACACAATGCATAGGCGACTGAGATGTAGTATTATTTTTCAAAAGCTTCAAATACTCCAGGATTTAGCTCTAAGCTCTATCTCTATCTGGCCTACTGTCATTTTAAGCTGAGAGCAAACAAGGTATTAGAAAGCTGGGAGCCTCTAGGTTGTACTCTGAGTTATCCACTCTTGATAAAACAGACAAACAAGAATTTGCCCTGTGGTTAATATTAGTGATGAACAATGAACCAGTAACTCTAACACATCAAAAAAACAAACTTCTATTCTAACACCCCCTGCACAATAAACACAGCCGCGCCCTATCACCTATCTAATTACGAGCTTCCTTCCCCCCATGCTGTGAGAGGAACTTAGTGTGTGTGTGTGTGTGTGTGTGTGTGTGTGTGTGTGTGTAGTTCTTCTCGTTCCATGTGCTGCAGTAAACGGGTCAGTGAGTCTCCTGGGTGAGCTGGACTAACGTCTGCTGCTCACTGGCCCGAGGCTGCATGTCTGCACAGGACTACGAATGGTGCAGTGACCTCAGATTGTGGCTTTGCTACAGGAGACAAAACAAAGACATAAATATGTCTCATTGAGCTCTGATCCCACTGGACTGCATCACCTCCATCGGTCCTCAATTCACTTGGATTTGGATATCTTCTCCTTTAGCCCCTTTATCGGCATTCGTTGTTGCTCAGGCAGTGTGTTAAGCAGTATGTATGAGTGGTCTTAAGCATAACTGACGCATCGATTACATGCAGTGCATTGTGAAATTATTCATATCCCTTGAACTTTTTCACATTTTGTCACATTACAACCACAAACATAAATGTACTGGATTATGATTTTATATGATAGACCAACACAAAGTGGCACATAATTGTGAAGTGAAAGGAAAATGATAAATGGTTTTCAATTTTTTTTTTACAAAGTTTCGCCCATTCTTCTTTCCAGAATAGCTCAAGCTCAGTCAGATTGGATGAAGCTATCGTCAGTTCTTGCCACAGATTCTCAATTGGATTTAGGTCTGGACTTTGACAGGTAATTCAAACACATGAATGTGCTATAAATGAATATAATTATGCAGACTCTAACAGATCCTTTCTCCTAAGATTGTCCTGTATTCAGCTCCATCCATCTTCCCATCAACTCTGACCAGCTTCCCTGTCCCTGCTGAAGAAAAGCATCCCCACAACATGATGCTGCCAACACCGTGCTTCACAGTGGGGATGGTGTGTTCAGGGTGATGTGCAGTGTTAGGTTTCAGCCACACGTAACGTTTTGCATTTAGACCAAAAGGTTCCATTTCAGTCTCATCTGACAGAAGCACCTTCTTCCACATGTTTGCTGTGTCCCCCACATGGCTTGTGGGGACGTCTTATGGCTTTCTTTCAACAATGTCTTTGGTATTTGTGGAGGGCACGACTAATAGTTGTCCTGTGGACAGATTCTCCCACCTGAGCTGTGGATCTCTGCAGCTCCTGCAGACATACACCATGGGCCTCTTGGCTGCTTCTCTGATTAATGCTCTCCTTGCCCGGCCTGTCAGATTAGGTAGACGGCCATGTCTTGATAGGTTTGCAGTTGTGTCACACTCTTTCCATTGTCAGATTATTTTGAAAACCATTTATCATTTGCCTTTTACTTCACAATTGCGTAACACTTTGTGTTACTCTTTTACATAAAATCCCAATAAAACACATAATTATGATTGTGGTTGTATTGTGACAAAATGTGTAAAAGTCCAAGGGTTATGAAAACTTTTTCAAGGCACTTTAAGAGGCGGATTAACAGTATGCAGGAATTAACATAATATGAGTTTTGAGTGATTGCAGACTAATTTCTCTGCTCTTGCTGAATGTATCAGAGAAGATACTGCACTCGGATTTAGTTGTTTTACAAAAGCTTCATTAAGCAGTTTTGTTAAACACAGTCATGCCAATGGTTAAACCTTAAAGCGACCCCCCCACTTAGCCAAAAATGATAATTATGGCATTTTTAATCTCCAGCGGCAAACAAATGACTTCTTCAAGATAACTATGTTTTTTCTTTAAATCAGAAGTTATCTTACTCACACTAGAGGAGTTGTTTGATTGAATTACTGGGTTTTGGTGAGAAAGAAGCTGAAACCATTAAAACTTTGGAAGAAATGATACCAGATATTATCTCGCCTGTGGAAAACCATGTTTTCAAGACCCCTCGTGAACACACACCCTCCGCAGCCGTTCTGTTAACAGTCATGTTGTCTTAGCAGCTGCATGACGCCTGCGCTACAGGCTACAAAACCCACCCTGCGCATGTGTTCATCTAATAAATGAGGAGTTAAAGCTGGTAGAAGGACTTGGCGTGCAGGGATATTGATATAGCGCTTCGATTTACCCCCCGCCACCAGATATCACGGACATGCCTGCGAGTCATGTTCGCACAGCAGCCCACCTCGCCGCATGCACAAAAAGAAATCATGAAAGGAGGTCAGAGAAGATTTTTAACATGATCAACAGCTCGGAGATGAGTTTGATCTATCCCATATCAAATGAAGAAGTAGGGGACAGGCTTTTTCCCCGCTTCGTTTAATTTCAAAGTTTACTTCTAACCAAAGAAAAAAAAAAAGAGAGAGAGAGAGACTGAATCCTTCTTTCTCACAGTGCCTCCAATAAGCTAAGTGATTTTGAGGCTGCATGTCAAGTAAGCCAAGACACAAATGTCAATCTTTTTGTCAGTGGTTGTCAGGCTCACGGGGGAATTATGACAGCATAACGCTCAAGGCTAATCAGATTTTTTTATTTTATTTTATTTTTTAAAAAAAGGACAGACTCACAAGCAAACGCACAAAGAGTGTCTGCACAGCAAAAGAGCCAAGACGAGTGAGAGAGAGAGAGCACAGTATTTGTAGCAGGGGGGGGGGGTTGTGTTAGACATAACTAAAGGGCAGGAAGAACTGATAGAGGAGCGAAGGAGTGCGAGGCAGAGACGGTGAGGGATAAAGAGAGAGCGGGGGGGATGAATAAATCAATATTTCATGGCATGAAAGGCCACTCGCTCCCGGTATGTGACTGACACTTCGCTGGGGTGCTGCTGCTGACATGATGCTCATCCTCTCTTCCTGATACTGACACCGATCTACACCTCCCACTTCCTTCTCTGTTAACACGCCCCACCGCCCCCACACCCTCCACCCCGCTGCTCTGCCATCGGCCTCATCTGCAAATCATCGCGTGTTGCTTCCTCCAACACTTCGATCCCTCTACACACACACACTAACACACACAGCATACACAAACATATGAACACAAAATAATATTTGCCTCACTGCTTTGCGTCTGTTTAAATGTACGATCATTTATTATTAGTAATTAATAGCTCGGTTTTGTGGATTTATGGTTTGTCTTTTGGATGAGGCTGCTAAACTGAGAAATTGCAAAATGCGGCTTATTCAAACAAATACACAACATCTGCAAATTCAGATGTTCAAGTTCCCTCGATCACCTGTTGCAGTGGTAGTTTTCTTTAACACATGTCTTCAGTTTCTTCTTGAGAATCACAGTAGATAAGACGGAGACTCTTCGTAAACTCACACGGATGCTAAGAAAAGCGTCTTTCCTTATTTTCACCGACACGCAGGCTTGAAATCGTCTTGCAGCACTTTGTGTGTGGAGCTTTGTTTAAGTGTTTCTGACTTGTCCATCCACTTCCTGCTGCTGCTTTGACTTACTGCTGCCTTTTGTCTACTTCCACAAAGTTTCAGTCTAACACATTAAATAAAATACATGAATACATTACACTTCAAGTCTTCTCTCACATCTTATCAAATGCCCCTTTTAGCCCTGCTACAGCACCTATCAGACCTGAGGCTGCAGCAAGCCGTGTTTTCCCCTTCGAACTAGCCTTAGGCCGTTTCACTGTAGGTTTCTACTGATCACGCCTTTCATTCCTTTCCTGACTACCCACTCCACTTTCCTGGCCCTGTAGCTCGGCTCAGCCTTCAGCGTCTCGGCTGGTGGCAGGGTGATATCCTGTGAACCTTTGTTACCAGCCTGTCGACGAATTTCAGCCTATTTGATTGACTTTTTAAGAAATCCTGACAATGCAGGGTCCCCGGATGCGATGCTCTTCACCTGCTCCCAAACATCTTCCAGCTACAAAGAAATATTTTTATTTTTTTTCCCCTTTACCTTTGACACTGGCTTTCACTCCAGTGCTTCCCTCGCTCATTGTCAGGCTGGTGCTGTTTTGCTTACTTGTAGCTTAAGTGCTGCTTCCATCAAGAATTGCCAGTCCATGTTGGCCAAGAGGGAGTTTATACCGTCAGCTGTCTTTCTAGACTTGTCACTTGGCCTTTCCCTAGCTGTCAGCTGCCCCGTTCTCAGCATTTACTGGCTGATTCAACTGTGCCGAGCCCAGCGTTACATATTACACAGCATATGTGAAAATATCGGTGAGCATTTCTATGGATACACAGTGGGAAATATTTTTTTTGAAAACCAACTAAGAGAAGAAATATCAATTTTTAAAAGTCCAAATGTTTCACTGGCAAGAGCTTCCTTTTGAAAATACCAGAAAGATAGCCAAATAAATAATGAATAAACCTCAGGACCTCACTAGAAGGGAAAGTCATGTGGTCCTGGTTGCTAGGTGACAGTGGCACTGTGGATAGCCATGCTGCACAGACGCAAGTAGCAAATATTTTTGCTCGGCCACATACAGTAGTGGACTTGACTACAATAAACATAATTTTGTGTATCACTGAGGATTTTCCTGTGAGTCTCCTGTGGGACGATTGGTGCCTGTCTCCACTGTCTTTAGACACTACAGTGCTGCTAACTGACATTTAATCTGCTAATGAGTGAGAATAAACCTTCCAAGCACACATTATTGAAAGTGTCCATAAAGGAGCAGGAATCCATATCGGGCCACTTCCCAACACGGGGACAGACACGCCTCGACAACTAGGCCTCTAACCCACCAATGGCACTTCAACTGGAGTAGACGTGTTGCTCATATCAGTTACTGTGCGATGCGCCGTGTAAATATCAGCAAAATAGCAGCGATAATCGTCAACACTTGAATTTGCTATTGACGTGTTATGCGACTCAATGCAAAAAAAATACACAGATTGGAATGGATCCATTTTAATTAGACATGTTTTCATGACTGCCTTGCAATCGACAGCAGGACAGATCAAGGATCGCTTTTTCACTGTGGATCAATAGCTTACCCCTCATTAGTCCTACTACGGCTTGCTGCTGCTTATTTCCACACTTGTTTCACAATCAAAGGGCAAAGGCAAACCCATGGTTTTAATTTTTGTCTGAGAGCAATTTCAAAAAATTGCATCCCGTCCCCCTTAGAGTAGAGTGCAGCCTCTCTCTCTCTCTCTCTCTCTCTCTCTCTCTCTCTCTCTCTGTCTCTCATCAGAGAGTAAGTCTTTTCTGATGTAGCTTTATGTGGGGATAATGAGTTAATCATGGGGATAGGGAAATTGAGTGGGTTTGCTAATTATGGAGTTAATGGTGTGGAAAGAAAGGGGATAAGAAATGGCGACCCTCCCCAGGTGAGGCGTGTGTGGGTGTGCACATCTGGATGTGTCTGTCCTTGTGGACGAATGTGTGTGTCAGCGTTGAGTTTTCTCATATGGATGCAAGCACATGTGGGTGAATTTCTTTACACGCGTGGGCATCTATTATGTGCATTTACTGTCACCGGGAAGTCATTACGAAACAGATGCCTCACAGCCCCTTGGTAAAGCTCAGCTTAATAGGTCTTACAGAAGCTCATCAGCAGGTCTCCACACTCCCACACAAACACGCACAGAGGTTTGCCAGTCACTTCACAGTGATATTCCACATCTTGAACCTCCGCTTTCATACTCTGTGCCAAATGTGGCGTCAAGACAGTGCGTCTAAAAAAAAAAAGGGTCAGCGAGAAGAAAAAAAAAAAAAGACATTTGGAAATGAATGATATGCAAAGAGCATTTGCATTTGTATACCCAAAGCAAGATGGTGAATGTTCCATCAGGTCACACCGGTGCTGGTAAACTTTTAACGAACATAATATGTTTTCCAGATTAATCATTCAGTCCATCGAATGTAAAAAATATTAAAAACTGTTCATCATAATTAACTAAAGCCCAAACCGATTTTCCACTTGATTTACAATGATTAATAAAAGGAAAAAGCAGTAAGGCCTAATATTTATGATAATGGAGCTTGATGAATGCCCTTAATGAGTAATCATCAAAAATGTAGATCAGCTAATCTTTGAGGCACCACTCAGAATAATTTGCACAGTGTTTACTGTTTGCTTGGTGCGTGTGGAAGCCCACTGATACGGACAAAGAGATTTTCTAAAATCACAATACTGAGATACTGTCTCGGTATTTTGACTTCTGCCTAATATCAGGAAGTTACTAAAACCCCACTTCCTGGAAGCCATCACATCCTGAAAGTATTTCATGTTGAATAGCTTAGTCATTATTTTGTGAAAGTATCTCAATCTTTTCAGCTACTGAGTCATTACTCTGATATACAAGATGCATTTTTTTTTCATGCCTTGATCACGTGCAGACACTGTTTTTTTTTCTTTTCGTTACCTGCAGGGACATGGGCATTAACACGGGCGCAACATCATTTTCCTTTTCTTTCACCCATATCAACAGCTACAGGCCCGTCACCCGATTAACCATTTTCCCAATCTTGCTTAAAAACCTGATCGTTGCTACCACCCACCCCATGCTGCCCACCAGATGGCAGAGGTACAGCTCCATCATTTGCTTGTGAGAAATGTCACGTCCGTCGCCCGTCTTGGCACAGTGCGAGGCGCCTCTGGGCGTGTCCGCACCAGCCCGCGTGCCAAGGATCGTGGGCATGTCAGCTGTCGCACTTCCAATGTGCCGTAGCCGCAGATTGCTCCTCATTTGCAGGTTAATGTGTTTTTCGGAAAAGTTGTGTCAGAGTGCTAGTGTGCGGAGCAAGCCAGCCGTCCAATTAGAGCAGAACAGATTAGAAGGCCTTTTTTACATTGCAAAGTCAGACTGGCAGCTTCTGGCGGGTGAGAACATGTGAGAGTGCAGTTTAGTCCAGAGTGAAGTCAGAAAAAACATTTTCTTACTGTGAAAATCTGGTTTTTGTTTTCGGTCGTTGTCCGTCTCTGGCAGGCATATTGGGAAACCGTGGCCTTAGCAGTGGGTGGAGAAGACTCTGGTGATGGGTGCAAGGTGTCCTGTGCACGAAAATAACCAGACATTGGTGAACACCATCATAAAGTACATGCGTACACAGTCGTACGTCATCCTAATTTTGGGGTTCTTGTAAACCGTTGACGGCCAAATGCGTAGATGCGTGTGTGGATCTTCCTCACTAACACGGAGCCAAGAGTTCAAATTGAATTACATAAAAACACAGCCATTGCCTTGGAGAAGTTATTTTTATGACTGTGTGTCTCCAGGGCAACAGGCTAATGACACTCATCTCACAGTCTGGTAGCATCCAAATCCATTACGCTACCTAACCCGTGGCATTACAAATCTGCTTGCCATCATCCAATTTGCCTCCTGTAAATTGCCTTTTCATTCTATGAAAAAAAAAAAACTGTTCTCCCATTTGTAATATATGTGTCAAAAGGATTACGACAATGTGATATTAATATTCTTGCAGACAATTAGACATCACAAAAGGGAATCTTGTGTCCATAAAATTACCCGTGGTTTGGGTGGGAGCAGGTTAAAGAGGGAGGAGGAAGAGGAGAAAGAGGAAGATGGAGAGAGATTGTCACTGCTCTGTGCTGACTGGGGGCCCGATGCTGCAGAAGGAGCAGGGGTGTCTCAAAAAGATAATGAAAAGAGCTCGTGCTTCTCACACTGCTGAGCTGAATCAATCAGTAAGGGATTCAAAAAATGTTCATCATTTATTCTCTGCCAGGAGCCTTTCTCTCCCTCCCCCCCCCCCCAAAAAAAAAGAATAACTTTGAATACATTTCATGGCAAACCTTTTCTGCCAATCACAAGTGAAAACTGCCTTCGAAACTTCCAGGCTACACTCTTTCTAAATACAACAGGGGCTTTTCCATCATTTTTCCACCTCAGCTGCAGTTTGCTTAATTCACCAGGTGATTGTGGGTCCGCGGAGACAAATGTCTTCGCGTCAGCACACAGAGGTTGGTTTCCCCCATCTGTGCTCGGTTACCACACAGCCCTATTACGGTGTGGAAGGTAAAGCTCTCCGAGGCGGCGTATCCCCTCTTGGCTTCCTCTCCAGCGTGCTCTTCGCCTTTGCCGCATGGCTTAAATGTGACTAAACGAATGTGTGCAGTCTACATGCCGCAGTTTCATTCCTCCACGTACCATCTGCTGAGATGAAAGGTTTGAGCAAAGGCTGCGGGACTGCGTGCAACTCCTGCACCGTCGTGCACGTGGAGGAGGGCAGCCAGGTGGGTTAATGGAATCCTCTATGGCCAATCAGCTGGATAAAGATTGCTGAAGTTCCTCAAGGGAATCTTAAGGGGCTCTTGGGATAAACACAGTCCTGTGATGCTGGGCCCACTGATGTCCCAACTGTGTGGTGCAGGTAGACACAAGCTGGATTTAAATTCTAATTCCTGTAAAATCGTTACCATTTTGGCTCCTTTCAAGTATCACATTCTTACTTTTTTACCTCTTCTTCAATTTAAACAAGTCTCTCTGCAAGCCATGAAGTAATGGAAAATATCGCATTTCAGTGGGTTTAATGCTTCAAATTCTTTCCTGATTTGCTGCAGATTATTTAGGACAGTGCGACTCATTGCATTTTCAACAGGGGCTGCAGGCAAATGTGGCAATTTTTTGTCTCTACATGCTTGTTCCTCAAATGTATTTATTGCTCATGTAAAAAAAAAAAAAGGCGCACAGATAAATGCCACTGCGCATTACATTGTTGGTTTCAGAGAGGAAATGCATCACAAAGCAAGCAGAGAAGTGGATTCATGATCACTTGGGGAGATGGGTCAATAAATGTCAGCGTGGCATCATTAGCTTTGTCACTTAATGATGCAGCAGACTAGAGGCGCGCCACACTCAGCACACGGTGCTGGAGCAAGAAGCATTTTGAGGGTGTTTTACATGACGGCAAAATAAATAAAGAAATAAAATAACGAACCCACGGCAAATGTCATTGTGACCACTGATGCTGTCGCAAGCTGTTCAGCGGAAAAAGTAGATGAAGCCTGGCAAACGATAACTTCAGGAGTCAAGGGTTTTTTTTCCCTCTCCACCGTGGGAGGAAAAAGGAGACAACATATTTCTTTATTTTGGATCCATATGCCGCCCAGGCCTCACTGTGGCATCTACAGGGGAAAATATTTGTGTGTCTGCGTGTCTGTTTTTTTCAGGTAGTGGGCCGCTCTGAGCCCTGACGTCCAGCGGATGGGCTCATTTGATGCTCCCACGCCACACGGGGGATGTTTCTGTTGCTGTTGGCAAGGTGAAGTGTGGTAATACGAGCTGAGACAGAGTTAGGAAGTTAGATGTGTCCTCACTCTCAGCGGAGTGACATTACAGATTTGAGGGAAGAGGAAGAAGCTTCGTAGACAGTTGATGATGTGGGTTAAAACCTTTTAAATAATTTAAATCATCCAGTACTGCTTTTGTTTTGTTTGACACAGCCAAAGCTTCCTGTTCTAGTGCTAAGCCTATATTTATCTGGACATTTGAGTCCGGTTTTCGGGTTTGTGACACACATACACACCTGAATAAGGTGTCTGGTCTCCACGGCAACGGGTCTCCCCTCTCTCATGCTGTCAGTGAACCAGCTGATGTCCAGTACTTGTACGTTGGATAGGTTCTTCAGGACTGACTCCTTTAGCCACGTCCACACCGACGACGCCTCACTGTCCTCTGATACAACATGAGTGACCACGTCGCTGTGGAAGGAGAAATCAAATAAATCTGTGAGAAGATAGATGGTTTCGATTGATCTGTTAACAAGACACTTGCCTTTTCTTGCCAGGTTTGATTAGACCTGCAGGGCATCATACAGGGTCGATTTCATTGTATTCTGACAGACTAAATGTGGGTTGTTGTTTTTTTCCTGAACATCATTCAAAGGTTCACAGATGCACCAAGTGTTGATTAGGTAGTGACGGCAGGATTAATGCAAACTGAATGTGATGAATGATGTTCATCACATTTGTTTTAAAAAGGTGGAATGGGCTCCAGCACCCTCCCCCCCCCCCCCCCCCCCCCCCCCCCCCCCGAGCCTGAGCAGGATAAGCAGTTACAGATAATAAGTAGGTGGGAGCTGTGGCAGCTTTGAAAAGGGCTGCCGGTCAACACTAGAAGGTGCTGCTGCTTCCAGGACTTTCTGCCATCTGAGGTCCTCAGTCATGTCACGGTATGATCTCTGTGGGTTGAAATAAACACCAGGTTGGTCTGCAGCTTATCTCTTCCTCAGGCTTCCTGTTTTAATCTAAAACGTCCATCTTACCACAGTGAGTTGTGCAATGAATTTGTTGAACTGTATGAAGACAAATAGTATAGTACAACATCAAACTAAATATTCATTCTGTTGGCAAACACACCAAGCACGAGTGGTCAATTTAAACATCCAGAGGGAGGAAGGAAACCAAAACTTCAATTTGAAAGACACTGGCCTGCAGGCCGGTCCAGGGTGGACCCCACTTCCCACACTAGAGTGTGACTGTGAGGCCCCAATTCCTCATGAGCTCAGAATAAGCGGTTACAGATAATGGACGGAAAGGGCAGTGTGGGATTGGATTGATCCGATCGGACTGACGACAACACCAAACCTAAATTGCCACTTCAAACCATCAAGAAGAGCATAGAAAAAACCACAAACCAGTGTTTTCTTGCACAACCAATCATTTATAGTATGAACATGTCTGAGAAACCACTGTACAATTTCAGGACTTGTGAGTAATTACATTTCTTCTAATATAAAACATAAGCACGCAAACGCCTTGATACCACATCTCTGGATTAGTAGGATTCCCAGCGAGCCTCGAATTGCTTGATTGAAAATGTTCCTTTTCTGCTCGATTTAACCAAAAGAATTTTGCTTTGTTGGTCTCAGCAGCCGTCAGAAAGTGGAGAAGGTTCAAGTGAAGCTTTTGAAATGCAGCTCAGATCTCAGCATCATGCTCTCGCTCATGCTGCTTGGGGATCAACACTGGGTGAACAACAATCAGTGCAGACCCTCAGTGCCTCCCTGCCCTCTTTGATAGCCGAACTCATTCAACCAGTGCCTCCTACAGCTCTGCAGAGACTTTCTCCACAGACTTTATATCACAGCCTCCTCCCCTTCTCTCGCTTCCTGCCACAGAGTCTAACTACCGTACCCAATCAGGGCGTCCAGCCGTGCATAATTACCCTCAGCACACTCCTCCTCTTCCTCTCCTAGCGTGAGTAAATTGGTGGAAAGTCTCCTTTAGGGAGGTCCCGGTAGAGTTCAGACAGAGGCTTAATTGGCCAGATCACTGGCGAAACTAATCCTCTATCTGCTCAGCGTATCAGTCAAGCCACCAAAGGTCCACTTTAAAAAAAAAAGAAAACTCTGCCCCTTCCAAAGACGTAGATCAATAAGGACCTCTGAAACAGACAGATGTGAGGGATCCAAGGGACAAAGCTATTATCTCAAAAAGCTTAAGTTCACAGCTGTCTAACCACAGTAATAGAGATTTGGCTCTTGGGTTGATTTCCTTCTAAATTCACAAGCGGACGAGTTGCACGATCGAAGATGGGAGGAAAAAAAAACAAACTCTGTCTTCGCGCCATGTTTACCTTGATTTGATCCAGCTCCTGGATTTGGATCCATGTCTAACTGTGTAGCCCCACAGAATGTAAAGCAGCAAATGAGCAAATACGCGAGACGTGAGACGTACTTCCCACAATCAGTGGGACTCTGAGCGCAGACACAAGGGTGAGCTAATGTCAATGGGCCTGGATATGGAGAACCCTCTCTCTGCCGGGCTCCTGCCAGCAGCTGCTGTACCCGCCCATCCCTTCCAACAGGCAGATTAAAGACCAACCATGTCCACAACAGATTCATACACCAAGGTTTGATCCGTTTGGCCTTCACAGAAATCTTCACTGAGACACATATGGTCACGCTCACGAATTACATGAACTGAAGCAGAACAAATAAATGTAAAAAGTGACTTGGGTCAGGAATTGCTCCCATGTGTAATGACCAGTGACTTTTTGAGGCCACAGCAGACCTGGCATGTTGAAACCATGAGCTTTCCAGCCGCAGTAGGATGAAATATTCTTCATGAACATTTGGTGTCCACATCGCAGAACACAAGAGTAAAAGTAGAAGGAGTGGATTAAACACGGTGTACGTCCGTGTGTCCAGAGGTATCTGGCAGCCTCCAAACTAACGCTGATTTTCCTTTGTTCTGGCGTCTTTCGCGTGAATCATCAACTCATAAGGTTGATGTTAGATTTAGTCTCAGTTTTTAGCAAAAGATCATAATAATCAATGGAAAACATCACTTCAGAAGATTTTTATTGTAAGTTTAAAGTTAAAAAGTCAAGAAGCTGGGGTGAGCTAGACTTTCTGGCTCGACTTTCCTGTCTTTATATTTTTCCAGGATACTGTGAACCCAGTGGAGTCAGCTGGGAGAACATCCGAGTCTGAGACAAATGAATTGCTTTTTGATACAATGCTGCACACAGTTTCTCACGACACCAAATGTGCATTTTATTTTGTCCACATAGAGTTTAACGTGGTGCTTCACTTTACATTACTGAAAGTCAGAGTAGCTGTAATTTGTGAGCTGCATCCCAGTGAAAATCTGGCTTTACCAGTCGCTTGGAGCTTTTTTACTGTGTAAAACAGTGTTTACTGTTAATGTGGTCACAATGAAGTTAAGTTTTGGAAGAGTTTGATATAATATTAAACTGCAAATTCAAGTGGAAATTCAGTCTTTAATACCCCAAACTACAGTATGGTGGAGTTTTTACTGTTTAATATTCTAAACTTCATGATTACCGTGCACAAAACCAAAAACTTCTTGATCTTGACATAAATGACCTCTGTGTGTGTGTGTGTGTGTGTGTGTGTGTGTGTGCCATCCATAAAAGAGCATTTATTGCAACTCATCAATCAGCCAGGGCAAACATGTCAATATGTGGAACCATGTTCATGTGCATCCAACTTGAAAAAAAGGGACAAGGAGATGCTGGTGTGTGTGTGTGTGTACGTGTGTGTGTGTGTGTGTTTTGTGCGTTCGTGCATGTGTGTGTGTGTGTGTGTGTGTGCACGAGCCCATTCTTTTATACACAGAGGAATCCATTCCCAGTGTGTGTGGCATATGCTCAAGGCAGTGTGCCTATAACTTGTGTATGACTAGATATGGGAGGTGTTGCTATCAAACTGCAGCTGATATCAGTTTTGTCGGCTCAGAAAATGAATGTCAGTTTGAGGCAGCCACGCTCTACTTCCTGTCGTTGGTTTCAAACAATTGTATCAAGCCAAGTGTAACCGTAGGAGTGCTCAAGCTGTGTTTCTGGGAATGCTGCCATGGCCAAGCTGGTGCACGGCTGGCAAGCACACTTTGACATGCATTTAAACACACACACACACACACGTTGGCTCAACTAGACACAACAGGACCTGTTTTTGACTACGAATTGCACCTAAATCACATGTTAATTCCATTGACATTTCTTTTTTTTTTTGCCTTTAGGAACTTTAAATTGGAAAAACGAAAGTAATTAGCTCTTATAAAGAAAACAGTGGAACACACACACACACACACACACGTACACACACGCATACTCACAAAGGGAGATCAAAGTGACAGTTTAGGCTGCTTAGCTCTGATAACAAAGTCTGCGTTTAAAAAAAATGGGAGGTGATATGAACTGTAGGACTCGGCTCAAAGGAAGCTCACTGTGAAGCATTGCAGATGTCAAGCGTAGGACTTAAGATTTAAAAGAACTTTCAATTAGAGAGAAAAAACGTGAAGAAGGAAAACTGCTTCCATAATTACGGCACAATAGATGATTCATCGTCGCGAGGTACAAGCTCAGAAAACATCCTTTGCTTAAGTGAAACTTTAAGAAAAAAACTTTCACCAAACTAATTAAAAAAGTTTGTGTGGGCTCGGTTACCTTTTTTTTGTTTTTTTTTTTCCCAGTGCTTTTAGTTTTCTGCCAACAAGCTGTAGCTGGGTTGGCCAATTTCTTCCCCTTGTTCCTAAACGCATTTATGTAGAAGCAGTGAGTTATGGCTCGGGAGGGAAATCCACTAAGGTGCAGCAGAGGCAGGATGGATGCACTAACTCTTTTTCATTAAGAATTCATGAGACAATAGTGGTTCTCTAATTATCTAATTGGACCTTAACTTCTTAAAAGAAAAAGAGAGAGCGAGAGAAGTTTTTATGAAAGTGGCACCATCTCTCTGGGGAACTATTCCTTTTAACAGAACCTTGACCCTTGTCTTAACAGCTGGATTTGCCTTTTTTTTTCGCAAATGTACAGATACTTTAAGAATTTATTTTTATCTAAACCATTTAAAGTTTGTATTGTATTTATTGGCCAGGCTGCTAGATTGTACCACCACACTCAAACGGGCTTTTCCCAAGTTCTGTGACCTTACATTTTGCATTATAAAGGCCTTAAAAGCCAACACAAGGTTAAATGATGCTGGCTGTTATATAAGAAAATGCTAAAAAAAAAAAAAAAAGAGCTTCACATTCAGAAAAGCTTTTAGTTGCCCTGCTAAGTCACTGAACAATAAAATGGCAAGCTTTTTCCAACCTTAGGATGTCGTCGACAATAAAGCCCTTTGACCGCGCCAGCTGGGTCAGGAAGCTTCTCCTGCTGCTGCCCATTTTCCTCTCCACCAGGTACAGTCTGACATCCTCAAACTTCACCTCCTCACACCTGGCAACGCCGGCTTCCGCTGGTCTGGACCTTTTCCTCACACGAGGCACAATGGGAATGTGGAACATTTTGTGTGAGATGAGCCATCCACACTATTTCTGAACCTCTAGGAATTTCTCCTTTTGTGAGCTTTTTTTTTTTTTTTTTTTTTTTTTGCCTCCTGTTGTGCTCTGCGTAATTTTCAACCAGGAAAACACCTACTTTGGCAAAGCCACACTTGTTTATTTGGCTGTTTTTTTTCTTTGCCCAACTGTGCTGTAGTGTTTCAGTTGGAGCAGAGCTGGTGAGAGGTGGCAGACAGGAAGAGCTTTTGGCAACAGGTGCTGAGGATTTGGTGTTTACCAAAAAACACCTGCCAAGATCGAATGATTGAGGATGTTAGAGAGGACAAGATCAAAACACCATGTTGGCATCACATTATTTGCCTCCAGTAAAGCGTGTTCTGAACACAAATGAATGTATAGGAGGATGTAAACACAGTCTGATCCAGTTCATTGTTAAAAAGTTCTCATGCAGTTGAAATTCCACTCTTTTGGTTGGAGTAAGGCCTCCCTCCTGGGAGGGGCCTGAATACTGGTCACCCCACAGACCCCTCACAGCTGTCCTGCCATGTCCGGTGAGTCTTGCCACTCAAGGTCTTATTGTGCCTGGACCTGGAGTCTGCACCATCTGCTCCGACACTTTAATTAGCTCACTTTCTAAAATCCGAGCTTTTGTGGGCATTTCCCCCGAGATCCCACACGCTCATACACGGCCTTTGCACACACACACACACACACACACACACACACACACACACACACACACACACAGGTAGTGTATATGAACGCCGATGATGAATAGGAACATTTACCATGGGAAAAGAGCTGCATGTGCAGTGGTCAGAATACGAGCAGAAAAAGGACTTAATCTGTTTAACTCAATCAATGCCTTTGGTTTCCAAAGAGGTAATTACAGCATTAGCTGTCGCCTCTTGTTATTTTGATTTCTCGGCTACAACAGTCGACGATGTGAAAGAAAAGGTTTAAATGTCACTTTGCTGCAATTATCTACAATAACGCGTCGGCTTCAGTCAACCAAATAGCAATGATTTGTTGATTTAGGCGAAGGGGAAAAACATCATTAAAGGCTTTAGGTCTGCATCTAATTACCAAAGCCTTTGTACATTTCTTCCCTTTAATAGGTCTCACCTCGCCTCTGTCTGCTAGATAGAAATGATTACACCACTCTCATTAGCATGGAGTTCGGAGGGTTAACAGGTGTCACAGGGCAGACGCGACTAATTGTTTGACGATTTACCCTCCAATCACTCAGCCGTGTATGAGGGTGCTGGCCTCCGTCCAATCTGAGACTGATGAAATTCAAACGCTACTAAGACAAATGGCTCCACGCTGCCAGCAGCAATCACCGGAGGTGCAGTGACTCCAATTTCCCATCTAAGTTTCCTCAGTAGCTCTGAAGGCGCATGATAAAATTGGCTGATAATTGTGGAGATTGAGTTTTAAAGGGACAATAAGGCGGCAATGTGACAAACTCAGATAAATAATATAGTCAAACCCGAAACATTTCATATTTTAGAGAGAAATATTGTAGTTTATACACCACAACATTAAAAGTAGCCCTGTCCACCACCTGAAAAAAAATATTTAAATGCTCAAGCTCGAATGTTGGCTTTTTGGTGCTGAGAAAGTATTGTCAGCTTACTTTCTTTTGACAGTTTGCAGTTGTACCCATGATAAATGATGCTCTAATAAATTTGTAAATCTGATGGCAGCTGCACAGTCAGCTCAAATCCTTTTCAAATTATACTGTAAATTCACATAATGGTTCATCTAAATAAAAATGATTATTGCAGAAGGGAAAACGGGAAATGAAGACTCCAATTCCAATAAAGTTGGAAGGATGTGTAAAACATACAAGCAGAATGCAAGGATTTAAAAATCAGTCATATTTTATTCACAATAGAACATAAACCACATATCAAATGTTGAAACTGAGACATTTTACACATAATGAAAATAGTAGCTCATTTTATATTCGATGACAGCAAAAGTTGGAACAGTGGCTACAAAAGGCTGAAAAATGCTGCAAATCAAAAACAAATGGAGGAGCATTTGACACCACAAGGTCAGTAACATGCCTGGGTATAAAAGGAGCATTTCAGAGAGGCAGAGCCTCTTCAATGTAAAAATGGGCAGAGGTTCACCAATCTGCGACATATTGCATTCAAAATGTGTCGCTCAATTTGTTTTAGAAACCATGAACGTCATGTCCTGCGGACTAAAGAGGAGAGGGTCCATCCAGCTTGTTATCAGTTCAAAAACCTGAATCTCTGATGGTACTGTATGGGGGGGGGGGCATTAGTGCCTCTGGTGTGGGCAGCTTACACATCTGGAAAGGCTCCATCAATGCTGAAAAGTACATAGAGGATTTAGAGCAACATATGCTCCCATCCAGTCAACGTCTCGGGGATAGAGACTTTGTATATTTCAGCAAGACAAGGCTAAACCACATACAGCATCAATCACAACAGCATGGCTTCGCAGGAGAGGAGTCTGGGTGCTGAACTGACCTGCCTGGAGTCCAGAACGTTTACCAATAGAACACATTTAACGCATCATAAAACAAAAAAATCAGACAACAAAGGCCCAGGACTGTTGAGCCGCTTAGAGTCCTGCATCAGAACGGGACAACATTCCTCTCCTAAAACTCCAGCAACCGGTCTCCTCACTTCCCAGACATTTACAGATGGTTGTTAAAAGAAGAGGGGGATGCTACACAATGGTAAACACCCCCCTGTTCCAACTTTTGAAATGTGTTGCTGCCATCTAATTCAAAATGACATGATATTTTCCATTAAATGGTAAAATATTTCAGTTTCATCGTCTGATATGTTGTTTATGTTCTATTCTGAATAAAATTTGGGTTGAGGAGATTTGCAAATCCTTGCACTCTGTTTTTATTTAGGTTGTACACATCGTCCCAACTTATTTGGAATTGGGGTTGTAGTTAAATGGTACAGTGTAGATAGATAAATGCTTGATAACCTACTGGTTGGTGCAAACTGTTTTTCTTAACATCACTCTCTTGTGTTGGTTCCAACACTGTGTCAAAAAGTTTGAGGTCAATATCCAGCACAGCATGAAAACAAAAAGAAAAACCATCGGCTTATTATCCGGTTTTCTTGCTGAAAACTTTGTTTTGTATCATGAATTTTTCAGGTTCCGGATGCTTCCTAACCTAGTAAAAGGCTGTTTCCAAGAAAAGCCCCACCAACAAAACAAAGTGACTTTAAAAAGAGTTAATGGTTTCCTTTTGTTTTATTGGATATGCTTCTTCATTAATTTGCCTGTGTTAAGGGAAGTGTGTTGCTGAGGTTGTGTTCATTATCTAGGGAGTTTTCAATTTGCTTTTAGGTAATGAGAGGATCAAACACATGCACGCTATTACTAGAAATAATTGGAAAATGTAGAAAAATAAAGTAGGGCCTAATTGTAATTGCCCATTTAGAAAAACGATGATTCTGTAGTTTAACAACAAATCCACAAACACAGTTTCAGCCCACAAAGGCTGCTTTTCGTCTCCACACTCACTTTATGCCTTAATGGAATAGTTCAGCACTTTGGGGGAAACACATGCAGAGACTCAGAGGAGGCATCGCATCAGACACCATCAAATCACCTGGCCTGATCCACGTTAATTAACATGTTGCTGCTATTTGTGGAATCTTTACGAAAAGTGTCAGATGAGAGTGTTGTAGGAATGAGCTCCTTCATCTATGGTTTTTTTTTTAATGTGTTCTGGTTAAATGCTTGAAATAAGGTCCAACATAACGTTGGACACGTTTGCCTTAGTAGCTTTGTCGAGTTTATTACCCATGATCACTAGCTGTCTAAGGTCACAATAGGGCAAAAAAAAAATAAGCTAAAAAAAATCAAAGTGCACTTTCAAAGATTTGTGGTGGTAACATTGAAGTTGCATGAGTGTGATGCTGTTTGTTTATAGCCTGACGGTAAATTGTGCTTCTGTTGCCTCTATTTAGGCTTGAAAAGTCATAAAACTGGCGTTGACCTGTGAGGATGGAGAAGTCTGGTTGACTATTTGTTCAGGGAACCAGGGAGATGCTGACTTCTACATTGACCTACAAAAAAAAAAAAAAACAGTTGTCTCTTGACTCAATAGCGCATAAAAATAACTGTGCAATAAATGAGGCACTTGATGGTAAGTGAGGCTAAAAATGGGAGGTGAAGAGTGTTATGACACTTTTGCTTTTATACTGACCTTTGAGGAAGTCCCTGCTTCCCTTTTGTGGCTACCTCAACGCGATCTCAGGGGCAAGTTTAGATTTTTGCTGGGGGGTGGGGGTGAAAAGCAAGTCTTCAATGACCGCAATATGTGCCGGTTTGTGAACGAGGTGACCTCCCTGTGAGCACTTCTCCCTGCTGCAGCCTGGCTGGTGTGTTTGGAGCTGCAGTGCATGACGGGTCAGTCTATTACTGCACTTTCAAAAGTACACTCTCACTCAGAGGCTCCCTGTCGAGACACAAATTAACCTGCCGTCCAGAGAAGAGTGTGAGGGGTTGGAACCAGGCACAAGTAGCCTCCTTTATGTGCAAGGTGAGTACAAGAGAAACAGGAGGAAAAATAAGGCACCATCAGAAAAACCAGCAGATCCTAAGGAGTCATGCTGACCTGATTTCTTACCTTTTAAAAATCCCGGAGCTCATTATAGCCGATATGGGTTTGTGGGTCGTATGTAATCTCATATTTTCTTTCATGCGAACTGTGCAGACACAGCTCGAGCAAGTGTTGGCATCTGATGTGCGATTAACTGTAATTATGAATTTACAAAAACCGAATGAATTTGTTTAGTCGCCTTCAGAACAATATGACAGAATGTGTCGCCACAGTAAAGACGCTGAGAGTTAATGGACGGAGGCTCCTGGTGAGTTTTTCCACACACGTTCTCTTTCTGTCACTTGCATTTTGCCATAAAATATTATTTGTTGTTTGCCAATGTTGAGGATTATATCAGGGTTGTGGCTGTGTTCGCTTCATTATTGTAATTATATATTAAAAAAAAAAAAGGGACAAATCCCTCGCAGGCAATTATTATGTTGTGATTATAGTATTACACTTCCTAGTAATTACACTTCCTAAAGCTATTTGTGTCTGCTTTTCTAAAATACAAACAGTTAGACTCCAACTTTTTATGTTTTATTTTACTTTTATTGTAGAGTTTTGTCTCTAGTTCACATGCGGCCGAAACCTATAGCTTAAAATGACAATTTCTAAAGACTAAACATTAGCTTGAATCATGTTTCAAAAAAACAGTTTATAGGATATGAAACATCGCATGTGGAACTTACACACTTACTTCCAAAACTTGCCCAATGTGAACAAGATAACTTGCCTAATATGGAAGTAAGTCACATCGGCCGCAACTGCTGCTCTGATGGGTTTGTGAGCATTAGTCGATTAGTGTGGACATTTACTGAGGGTGTTCTGAGGATACGCTGACACAGTGGGTGCGTGTGAAACTCTGTCTGAGGCTCCGTTTGGGTCAGAGTCAAAAAAAGCTGTGGTCTCTACTTATTAGTTTGAGTCTGAAAGAGGATTATATGCAGTAAAATAATTTTGAGGATCCTAAAAATATCTCAGTTACGCCTCCTGCCTGTGTACACACTGGTTCATTTTTATCTTTTTAGTGGCCACATCCTCTGTCCTGTTCCTCGTTCACTGACCCTGACCTGATTCCCCTTTAGGTGGCGTGTTGCATCATTAAAACACCATCCTGCACGTCTCCCGAAACTAACTTTTTTTTTTTTTCAGTCATAATAATAACAGCGTGTGAGCCGAGGCCCTGAAGTGCGACTTGTCAATGCAGATCTGAAAAATACAAACACATATACATTAGAATGTGTGATGAGTGATCTCATAGCTTGAGATCTAGTCAGAGCTCCGTTAAAGCTCAGGTAAACACACGCTAGTATGGAACAAGTATATATTGCCATGGCTGCACAGCTGACTACACAGTGCTTCAGGTTATCCAGCTTCAAGGCTTCTTTGACAAACTTTGACAAATATTCGCAGTCACACACTATCTGCTTAAATATCTGCATGGAGTTGCGTGTGTTGACTTGCTGTATTTGATTTTCAGTCTCACCAGCAGCATGTATTGATGTCCACCTCTTTGGTCTGGGTTCAATTTTATCAGCATCTATTTATGAGTCGGCTCCTTTGGTGCAAGTGTTTGTGGCCTCCACGGCTCG
Organism: Channa argus; assembly: GCF_033026475.1. Taxonomy (NCBI): domain Eukaryota; kingdom Metazoa; phylum Chordata; class Actinopteri; order Anabantiformes; family Channidae; genus Channa; species Channa argus. The sequence goes on from NC_090197.1 coordinate 50,787,752, forward strand.
GATCCTGCTGAAGTTTGCGACTGACTTCCACTCTGTTGCATCTGTATGTATGGAAGCAATGTCATGCAATTTACAGTAGACATCCAAAGTCCCTGAAAGATATATTCAATGAATTTTGGATCATATGCATTGGCCTATTCAGTCGCTGGGGCCTCTACCTGCGTATGCTTCAGTCATGTTTGTAAGTCCATCCCTCATCGTATGGTCCAGACAGAAATACCTAAAAAATTATTGGTTGGATTTTAGTGAAACTGGAGAAAAATGCTGTTGGTCAATACGAAGGCAAGAGCATCAGTTCACCCCAGTTTACCCAATGTCTCCCCCAAAGCTCTGGGGCCACAGCTGTGGGCATCATGGTCTTCTTTTCCAACATGCTTTTGGGATGGAGGCTGTTTAGATTAAAACACAGCTTCGTATGTCACCAGCAAACAAGTCATGAAATAAAGATCAAATTTATTTCAATGTAATGAGGATTTATTTTGCAATAGAAAAGTCAATAGAAAAAACAAGATAAAACATTTGTATTGCTCTACTTAATATTTTCACTGGGCCTTTCAATTGCAACTAATCACAGACTGTCCATAGTTAATTACGATTAGTCACAAATTAGTCTTGTTATAGCGTAATTAGTTACGTTTTATCTACTCAGAATTTACTGTATGGAGACATTTCCAAGTTTCTCTTAACAACACAGGAGTGGACACACAGTAGCAGCTTTGTGTACCTAATAATCAGACAACTGAGTGAAAATCGTTTAATTTGTGAGGTTTAAATTTAATATGGAGCTCACTGATCCTTTCTTCTTCTCCATCTGATGTGGTTTACTGGTACAGCTGGTAGATGGAGGGGGGCTGGTTTAGTGTGAAGGCTACTAATAGACTTCACCAGAACTTTCTCACTTCTGAAGTTATGTGACAAATCGGGCTAAATGGTTTCCACATCATACAGACGGCTATTGATGTAGCGTATTAATAGCAATAAGAGACAAGGTTACTATGGTCAACGCGTATCCAAAAGCAGCGTGGGAAGAGCTGACGAGGCTGTTTCACATTTAGACTTGATTTTTACTTACTAAGTTCTATTTGTCTGTAACGTGTCTCACCTCAGCTGGGATCTGTGTGTGTGTGTGTGTGTGTGTGTGTGTGTGTGTGTGGGTCGTTGGAGGAACTGCATTACAAACACCACGGCAAAAATCACAGTACACTTCATGTTTTATTTGGACATTTTAATAATAAGTGTATTGTATTGAAAGAGGCATGAAATAGTGAGACGTCATCCTCATTCCAGTAAAGCTTCTTTGGAAAGTGGTGGAACAGGAGATTCACCTCACGAATGCACATGTGACAAACGTGCAGCAACTGCATGATGCTATCATGTGAACATGGACCAAAAATTCCTACAGTGTTTCCAGCACCGTGTTGAATCAATGCCACAACTTGTCAACCGTCCACTAGCAAGGTGTGCCTAATAAAGTGGCCGGGGAAGAGCTCGCAGAGCTCCTAGCATGACCGGTAAAAACCACAGACAGAGATTTCTAAGATCTTCGGCTGGAAAGTACACGCATCAGTGTGAGAGGTGTTTTATTTGTTGGAGGGTGGATGGTGATGCGTTCAAGTGTCAGTAGGTGGCACTGTTTACCTCTTCTTTTGCAAGTGATGCTGCTCATTGTAACCAGTCAGTTCCTCTTCTCTTCTTGACAAACAATCCGCAGTTGCCCCTGGCATGACATGTCACTTCCTGTTAGCAAGGGGATTTCACACAAGTAACAGTAGCCTCTGATAGACGACGTTAGTGCCAAACGTAAAGTCCTGCTCCACTGGAAATAAACTAGAGGCTTAGATGTGTGGACTTCATTCTGCAGAATAACGTGCAGAGTTGCAGACTAGCAATATTCACAGTTTACAGTAGAGGTAACATGTCTTCAAGCTGGTTTTTGTAGAAAAGAAACATCAAATCCATTTGTCTTAAGACGTTGGGCAGAATGGTGCAATTATTCTGCCCAAGCAAGAGCAGGAAAGCAAGTCCGGTTCTTCATAACACGTTGTGTTGGACTCATCATGATACCAGCATGTGTCTAAGGGCAGAGAGGTTCCTGTACTGTGGGCTCTGAATGTCATCCAGCCTGTGTGCTGCTATTGCTGCCGCTGCTGCTGAACGTTGCCTTTGGCCTCCTTTGCATATTCATAGGACATTTCTACCGTAGATGGTGCAAAGGTCGTACAATCCTCAAATAAATGGGCAGCACATTTGTAAACTGTCTCAAATCCGTCTTTTTCACATTACACCTACATTATCTCCTCCTCATTTAGGGAGTATGAATGAGAGTGATTCAAACACACACACACACACACACAATCTAATTCTGTCTCAGCGGTGGGTGGCTGTGTACTACACTGTGGATGGGAATGACAGCCAGTCAGCACATCGCACATCAAGGTAATCTCCATCTTTCCATGTTCCCTCGCACAAGTAGACAGGTTAAAAGAGCTATGTAGTGGATCAGAAGAAGCTGCCAGCTTCCATCTCTGTGACGCTGCCTGTGTGTGGTGACTGTGTGAGGAAGTGACTTTCAACTGCCACGTATGACATAATCACTACAGACAAAGGCCACTCGCAGTCTGTGCATATGTCTGTGGGAACAGGCGTCACATGCTTTGTGAACATTTACGATTTTTAACGCATTAGGTGTTATTACGGTCTTTTACTGAAGCAAACTGTGATGTCGCTCTCTTATAACTGATAATAGGATAAAGGACATTAAAGGAGAGACACGTTTCACTGTGGATTGGTGGAAAGTCTGACTTAATGCAGGAATGAGACCTTTTGGAACAGCACTCTGCATGTGAACACAAACAGAATGTGGCCATTTTTACTATTCTCTGATGTTCTACCATGTGCCAGACTTTTGTGTGTGTGTTCGTAAAGAGCCACCCAACCACCGAACAAGGCTGAATCAGCTACACTTTGTGTTAGATGCTAAATAAACTGACATGGCAGTGGCTCAGTTGGTAGAGTTGCCGCCCGCCGGTCATGGGCGTGTCGGAGGTTTGCCCCCCTCCCCCCCCGGTTTGCGTTCCTGGGCTAGACACTGAACCCCCGACAGCCCATTCCCAGCCGCACTGTCCCAATCCTGAGGCCTGGGTTTCACCAGGAAGGGAAACGCCAAAAAAAACTAAACTAAACTAACGTGGTGAACAATACACCTGCATGTTATCAGGTATTCGAAGATGCGGAATAAATATTCACTGCCATCTACTGTGATTAACCAATTTAGACATCAACGAAGTCTAGAACGAATTTTTATTATATTAAAAAACTCCTTCAATACGTGTCAGATACATGAGGAGCAGCACAACGATTGCAGTTCTAATGTTTATTACTGGGGTTGATACACATAGTCGATGCTCAGCCCAAGTGGGGCCACGTTTCGTTAGCACAACATCCGGACATCTTTAAATTCCCGCACTGTGGCTTTAAAGGAACAGCGAAATCACCACCATTATCATTAGTACATAAACACAAAATATGTCATGCAGGAATCCAAGCTGAAAAACCGGAGACATTTCTGTATGGAAGCTATAAAAAAAAGAAAAAACTCGAAACACGAGAAATGAAGATGTTGCTGAGTGCAGCTTTAAACTGTGAACCATGACACCTGGAACAAAGGAGAGGCGGCTGCTCATGGAGCTGTTGTGACTCATTTGAACAAGGACAGACACTCCTATAAATAATTCAGCGTGTGAGCAGTGTCTGAGTATCCACTGGGCCGAACTATTTGATATTTTATTCGGTGTCAAAAGGCTAAGTCTGATTTTCCGCTGATAGAATTTCTTTTTTCTCTCCTGTAAGCCAGTGGGATGATAAGCGTGTAGCTGGGAGGCCAAGGTTCAGTTGTTTGAAGGAGCTAAAGCTTTTCACATTAAGTGATCTCCCTCTCTGATTTACAAATGATACAATCACAAGCTCTGCGTTAAAGGCCAGCTTTCACTATGCCATGGGATTATTCCCAGAGGCTGAGCATCTTTGTTCACACACATAAGGGCAGTGCTGAAGTCGCTCCCTGTGGAAAAAGCCTAGAAACAAATCATAAGCACATTCTTTTCACACCTTGCAAGTCCAAAACAAACTCTTCCGGAACACGTGCTGTCATGGATCTTCATGAAAAAATAAAACAGGGGAGAGACGGAGCAAGTAACGACCTGGAGCAATGAATTATCAATGAAGAGTCGAATACATCATCTGGCCGGATTTGTTGCATATTTTTATGGCAATCGTTTCTCTTTCGTTTACGAGTGGCCGTCAAATAAACTTCATTTCTAAACAAAGTTTGCTAAGATAGGAAATTGTGTAATGTGGTGGTGGTGTGTTGTTGTTTTTTTTGTTTGGAGGTTAACAGTTGACAGTTAACAGCTTTTATTCACAAGGGGGATCTTCACTTGTCTTTGGAGACGGCGCCGCTCTGCGCTATATGATGCCGCTTCATTAACTGCTGCCAGAGAGGAAAATAGCTGCTCTTGATTTGGTTCCACAGTCTTATTCGGAAGGATTGTGTTATCAATAAGCCCTCGAGCAAATTACCCAAACTCCAACTGCTCCGTGCAGTAAGCGTGAGCCTGAAGGACTCTTTGCTGTCCCCATTTATATGCATGAATGTAGTCCCTGACCCTGCAGTGCCAATAATGTCCTCCACCGGCGCTCCAGCAACCAAACGCTGGAAAAACAAACCCTGTGTTTGAAGTGGCCCTCGGTGAGATGCTGCCATCTCCTGTTAGCTCTGAGGTGATGCACGACTTCAGTGAAGAACACAAACTCCCGGTGTCACTGTGTGAGCTCTCTAATCTCTCACTTTCCCCCCCAGTTGTCCCCTTGTGTTCACAGCTGACTTCTCTGATGCTTTCACAGAACTTGACTGGCAGTGACATGAGCAAGTTCAGTCTCATCCATCAACCGTAAGTAACGTTTACACCCAGCACGCACCTTAGTCCCGCTCTCCTTCCTTCCTACCTGTTCTCCCTCCTCTGATTCTGTGCTTTTTTTTTTCCTTTTAAACATTGTCTCTTGGCAGCTGTTATTTTTCTTATATATTCTGTAAAACCTGCTGATGCTGTCATGAAAGTAAAGTCAGCCAAGCTTTATTGTTAGCAATGGTGTGTGTGTTAGTGCGTGTGTGTGTGTGTGTGTGTGCAGTTAGTTTGCACCCGTACACATGTACAGCTGGTTTTGTATGAGAGAGGATGTGCAGATGTGTGAGAAGAAGTTTGGTCTGACTGCACCTGCACATTTGTCTGCATGTTTGTACTTGTTTATGAGGTACAGTATCCTCCTGTCATAATGTTCTATGTGTCCCCATGTGAATAAATACTCTGTGTGTGTGTGTGTGTGTGTGTGTGTGTTCAGTGTAAATTTATGCTGTTAAATTGAATTTGAATTAACTGAAACCACTCAGTGGAACCGAGGCTTCATTTGACAATAATGTGTATCAAAGTAAGTAATAAAATATTGGTTGTGTTGGAAAATGCTTGCTGCTGAACAGAGACGGCTGAAGTACAAACATTTACTCAAGCAGTAGCACAAATACTACGACTTATTTACTCCAGTAAAAGTGAAAAGGCACAGGCTTTGTAATATACTCAAAGTATGACAATAGAAAGTACATTTCTACTCGCTGCGGCGTTCAGACGATTTCTAACTTTAAGTAATAAAAAAGTACATTACACTGAAAATAATAAGCATTAACTTCTTCAGGTCAGGCTGTCAATCCTGGAATTCTTTAAGACGCCTGAGTATCGCTAAGCCGGAGAACAGCTGGGCTGTCGAGGTAAACACATCGTATGTGGTTAACAGCCGCACAAAGGTGCAAAATAGCTAAATTTGACAATTCCGCCATAAATGCAACAAGATTAAATTTAGAGGCATATTTTTAGAACAAAGTAGTCAAATAAATACTCCTAGAAACTTAAACCCAGAAATAGTATTTATATCTTGTTAATTCCATCCTCTGCTGCTTAATCTAAAAAAATATAAAACTGGCACAAATCTGTATATTTTCAGTTTAATTTCAGTTATCATTTTTTTCTAAGATCTTTATAAGACTAATGGCAAAATCCCACCTTCACAATTACATTTTTTAGTTTGTGTCCAGTTGTTAAGTTAAACAAGTTATCTGGAGCTCCTGAAATAAAGCGCTGTTAATTATTCCCATAAAGACTGTTGGAGCGACTCTACAATAAATCGATTTGGGAAAAAAAATAAAATAAAACAGAATAAAATCAGGAAGAAGTTTCCCATCCTTCAGGTCAAACTTCTGTTGTGATACAGAGAAAACTGACATTTCCTTCATCCTAAACCCAGTGATGTTAAAGTTCTGCGTTAGATGCGGAGGAAAACTATGGTGCCACGTTTCTCAAATGCAGTAAAGTGCTACTTGTGGGGCGATCGGTGTTGTAGCATTTAGTAGCGTTTTCCTTAATCAAACTTTGGCGAAAAAGGATTTCTACAGTTGTACTCATCGAAATTATTGTTTTTCATGTCTGTGTGTAGTAACACTGCAGAATAAATATGTAAAAAATATACTTATATGTACACAGCATTGTCATGTCAATGTACTTGTTCATTTATTCCACAAAAAACTTGGCAACTCTATGTTAAAACATATAAATCCATTTTTAGGTCTTGTTCAATAACATGTTTTGGTCATTTATGACACTGGAGGTCCCAGATCAACAGTCTTAAGTTTATGAGCCTAAATGATTGTGGTGATGATAAAAGAAATTAAACTAGGGCAGCACAACCTCTGTGACTGACGTGTAGAGATGCAATAGAGTGAAGAGGTATCACTTTGCTGGCTTTCCCGTAACTGCAAGGTCACTTTGTTCAGATGATGTTGTACAATGAGTGTTACAGACTTAAACCAACATGTTTCTCAGGGACTAAATGCAGAGATCAAATTAAACTTCAGTATTGTCCCTTCTGGCCTTTTATACTGTTTTCATGTGAGTCATCATGTCATATCATTTTTTTAATTTTTTTATTGTGCAATTAATTTATTGCACAATATAAATCTAATGTGTAACTTAGATTTATATCTACGTTACCACCCCCACTGCCTCATCAGTTAAAGTAAATCCAGTACTGATTTGGGAGGATTTATGGGCTGGAAATGTTAATCACATGCATTAGGTCGGTTATAGCTATGTTTAGATTATGTCACAATGTCAGTGACAAACTCATCCTCCCACTGTGACAGATGCAGAATGTATAAAAAAAAACAGAAATTACTAAAAAGGTGGAAGGAGTTTACATTTCCTGCTGTATCTGCACTCACAAGGCCTAGAAGGAATTAGGATGAAAGGGTGACTCAAGTTTACTAAAGCATTTTTTAAAATTTTTTTTTTTTTTTTATGAATCATGAACAGTTGGTTCCCTAAAATACTAAAACCGTCATAATGGGCATTTCTCAGACAGGCAGCTTCCTTGTTTCTGCTCCAATGGTGTGATTTACAGCGTTCAGACAAACTATTACAACGTACTGTTGTACCAAGCTTATTTTATACTTATAGTACTAACACACTGAGTACTTTTTAAAATTTTGTTGTACATCCTATTTATTTTATAAGAAATACATATCTCTGCTGTGTGAAGCACTTTGTTTGGTCTCAACACACACATTGTGTAGTAGACTATCTTCCTTTTGGAAAAGTAGCATTTATTTATTTATTTTTTGTATTCCCACTCCTAAATATAGATAATACTTTGGATTACAGCAATGTACTATTCTTAACACAACCATGCACAGCAAATGTAATTTAGGTGCTTCTGTAGCCGACTACGTTACTTTAAGAAATAAAAATAAATCCAGACATTCGTGTCAGCAGCAGATAAAATGTCAGCGTCTTAGATACAAGTGGAATTGAAGAGATTCGAGAGAGAGATGTGAGGCAAGAGGTTTGCTAAAAGTGTGGTCACTGAAATCTGTGTGTGTGTGTGAGAGACAACGAGACAGGCAGCGGAAAAGAGAAGTGAGGGGGGTTTTTTTTCTACAGAGGCAGCTAAAATGAATTCCCACCCCTCTCACGATGTGATTTGTAGTCAAATAAAGTCCTCGTTTGCATCCCTGCGTACAAAGTGGCAGCACAGAGTTAATGCGCGCGACGACCGAGCCACAAACATGTAAACATGAATATGGATATGCTTGGTAAACTCGCCGCTCCTGCTACAGCCAAGATTAGGTAAGAGGTTTCATTCTGCTTGAACTTTGGTGTCTGTGTGGACAATGGCATGTGACACTATCACTCTGTGCCTGTGAAAGTTCCCTACATTGTTGCACTGTAGTGTCGGCAACAACATTGTACTGCATCTGTTGACGCTCTGGTACGTGATATTAATGCATTTCACATAACTTAGATATGAACCGTTCAAAGTAAGTGTTTTACTAAATTCTTGAGAACATGAGTGACACATTGCTGCCAACACTTGAATTGTCTTTCCAAGCTTCTGACTACACGTTGTGACATGAACATTAACAGCGATTTGGCTTCAGCTGCACTGAACACTTTGTGAACAGCTGATGACTTTGTGAAATCCTGCGCTTTTCCAGGCAGCTTCAGAAGATTGTCCAAGACATTAAGAAAAATGATGGCAGCCTGCTGGACAAGCTTAAAAGGTCAGTTTCAAAACTCTCCAGATTTGAAGCGCACATGCAAATATTGTGGCTGAAATTACCGTGGAAAGATAACTGCCTAGTTCCATGTGTTGTCGAGCGGGAGAGAAACCCCTGGGAAGTTTGGTGAACACGTAAAAATTCTCTAATATTTTCGTGTTTTTAATTATGCATGAGTGGAGATTGTCAATTCCTCTTTCACACGGGTTGGAAGAGGAGAAACCTGTGTCCAAAAATAAGTTCAACAGATGGCTGTTCTCTCACTTTCCTTTCTTAAAACGAGTCATCTCATGGCTCAGAGGAAACTATAAGTATACAGGTATTGCAGTACATGATGCCGTTTATACTAACTGCATTTATTTCCCAGGTGTACAGTGCAGGGGTCTCCTATCATACATTCAAATTTAAAAAAGAAAAATGACAGCTTGCAAAGCAATTTGGCTTTTAATGACTTCAAATGTGTACGTTGTGTTAAAGGGGCTGTGTTCACTCCATCTCTCTTCCTTTCTGTGTTGCAGACTGAAAAGCAAACCAGTTCCAAATGTACCCGTGAGAGATTATAGAGGTAAGAACTGTGTCCCGGCTTCCACCCAGTGTTAATGATACTAGTCGGTCGACTCCTCAGAGAAGCTGTGGTTGTTGCCCTGTGGTTTTTTGCTGTGGTTGTTGCCCTGCTACCCAACTTGTAACAATACTCAAATGTCAGTATGTACAAAGAGTGACATGTTATGATGTGACCCGGGGGGGTGGGGGGGGTCTTCATTCTGTGAAGTTGCAGGGTTAAATTTACAAAACTCCAATTAAACTGTGTCACACCACCTCAACACAGAAAGCAGTGTTTGAGGAAAGAGGGGAGACAAACTGCGATGCTAAAAAATCTGAAGATAACCACACGAGTCGTCCAAACCACCGTGCTGAGCACTTTAAACTGATGGTTTCTGTGGGTGAAGACGTTTCCACGTTGAGACAGGACAGTGGAATTTGTCCTAAAACCTTTTATAGCGTACTTATATTAGTTTAAGGAGGACGTTCGTTTTGTAACAGTTTGACTACAGCAAACCTTCAGTGCACCTGTGAGTAGGATTGAGAGACAGTTTGAATTTCTTGCCTCGGTCTTTCATACGTAATGGCAACGCAGAAACACAGGCGTACAGGAATAGTGTCATGCTTTTTTTCACCCACAGAAACCATCGCCCAGAATTTTCACATACGTCACAGACAGTGGTTCAAGAGTAACTTGACTTCCAATGTTAGAGCCTCTTGAATGATTACAACTGACTTTAGCGTTTAGTGTATGCAAGAAAATGTAGTACACTGAGTAAAAATATACATAAAAGTACATAGTTTTTACTCCTTAATGCAGCTTTGGATAGTTCATTGCAGATAAAGGAATCATATTTTATGAATTGACCATATACTCATGCCATGCAGAATTTGCCATGAGACACAAAATCACTCCACCCGGCTCTTTCAGTACACTGATCAGCCAGAACTTTAATAGGAACTGATGGTTTTAAACTAAAAAAGTTTTGTTTTGTTTTTTTTTCTTAATATGATGAACTTAGAAATGCTGATGTGTGCGTTCATCAGCTGTCAGCACATAAAGTAGTTTGAACCAGCACTACCGTTACCAAACAGTGACCACAGCCTTGTGTTTTTCCATAATTACCACATTCAATATTTTTCAAATCTGTACTTTTGTACGTTAAGTAAAACGTAGAGTACTTATTCTTCTAAGTACTTTGATTTCCGTAAAAGAGTTGTACTTGTACTGCGTCTGTGTGCATTTAGCCGCGTGGCTGCAGCCTGCTCTGAGTGGCCATGCTGACCCTTGACCCTCCAAGATGTGGCTGATCGGTACAAGCTCTGCTACTCTCTGTCGCGCTCCGTGCAGAACTTCAGATACTAGTGAATAATTGCTGCAGAACTTGCTACCTCGGCAGAAACTGCTGAACACTGTATGATTGGTGAGAATCAACTGTTTTCATGACCTCACAGAAGGATTTATTTGATGTAACCTTGGATTAATGAGCTTAACGGCTTCAATAAATCTCCGTAAACTTTACTACATCTTGGCTGCACATAGACTCCTCTGTGCTGACTGAATGAACACATTTCTAGTCCAAAAAAAACCTTATGTCTACGCTGGAGTCGGCAAGTAGATGTCACAGCCCTGTTTCCATGTAACCGTTCTGGTAACACAGGCTTAATTATGAAAGTTATGTGTTTAAAGTGCAACACACAAGCCGCAATAAAATGACTTGTTGAGAAATGTTTCAGTAGTTCAAGAGTTGAGGAGACACGCTCTGCTTGTTCCTCAACGGAGAAGCTGACCTCATTAGAACATGTACCGCTGCCTTAACACCTGCTCAGATGAATTTAATGCTGGTTTTGAATTATGTTTTAGGGAGCTAGGTGCAATTTATCGCACAAATCAAATGTCTCAGGCTTGTGTTTTCCTGTTTGTCATGAAATCCCCCCTTCGTTTTCTGCACCTGCAGACGACAACAGGGAAAGTGACGGCCAATTGTCAGAACCTGAATATGTAAGTTGGAAATATTTAATACTTAAATCATTTTAATTGTCGTTTTTTTTATTTTTATTTTTTTTGTCTGAGCTATTAGTTTGCAACATCACACATGCTGTATGTTCTTTCCAGGACAATGATGATTATGAGGACCTACGTGGGGATCTCGACGACAACTACGAGCCCCCCCCAAGCCACAGAGCGTTGCCCCAAACTCCTTCTGCTTCTTTCCCAAGAGGAGAGTATCTTGGTCAGTGCAGTCATTTGTCATATCTGCACCTTATGGATTTCTTGTTCTTTGTCAATGCAAATATGCAAGTTGACAGATGCAGACTCCCGCACACTTGCAGTTTCTATATGTTTCATACAGACATTTGGCCGACATTGTTTTTGTAAAAAAAAAAAAAAAAAAGAATTTGGTTCGTTGAGCCCTTTTCAGTAGACGCTCCGTTGAGCTAAAGCCACAATTCCCAGAGGGCTCTAGAGTGGCGCTTCATGCCAATGCTCATGTCCTGTTTCTGCTTCTGCTTTCCAGACAGCTGCCGTAACCCGCCCAACCGGCCGCCCAAGAAGACCCTGCCTCCCACCAAAGCTTCCAAGCAGCTGCCCCCTGAACCCACCCGCGTGGGAAGTGATGATGTAAAGCAACATTCCGCTCACAAAGTTCTCACAAATACGGCACTGAACGCTTGTCTTGTGTTATATCTTCCATGAATGTTAGAGCATTTCAGAGAATTGCATTATTTCCTCTGTGTTGGTAAATTGCACCAATGAGTGTGTAAAGTTCACATGGGTCATTTTTCGGAAGTACTGTACTTGTTGTCTTGTAGGATGACTACATCGACCCAGATGGCACTAATGATGATGACAACTATGTAGAACCTGAGGAATCTCCATCTTCCAGTAAGATACACATCAGACTCTAAGGGGAAAAAAGTTTTTTAAATGTTTTCTTTTTTGGGGGGGGGGGGGTCCTTTTGGCTTATCCTGTGAGTTCAGGGTTGCCTGCGCATGTTGAGTCTTTAAGCAGGATGCCCTTCCTGACGCAACCTTCCAAAATTTCTCACGGGCCTCAGGCCGGCAATGAGCGACTGGGGATAGGGGTGGGCTGTTGGGGGTTCGGCGTCTTGGCCAAAAGCTTTGACATGTGGTCAGGAACGCAAACCTCCAACACTATGGTCAATACTGAGCCAACGCCGCCATGTTTAGGGGGGGGAAATGTGAAATTCTGAAAAAATAACATGAAAACAATAATGTTCTTCATCCTTCTCCTCAGCCCCCAGGACACAAGGTGGGAGCAAAGCAGGGGTACTACGATCCACATTACCCAAACCTTTACCAGAACGCCCACCCAGTCCTGGTAGGTACAATCAGAAGTACACACAGTGTAGTATAGTCGAGTAAAAGAAAAGTACTCGTTTGATGTGTTGTAACACTAACACTCTTGAACTTGATGCCACTGATGAACATGAACAAATCGAATGCAGATTTGTTCCACATGTGCCTCATAAATATCGATCAGCCACAACATAAAAACTGTTATATATTTTTATAAAACACAATATATCTAAAACATGTATGTTATATATGTTTTACGTAAACATACATATATAAAAAATATGATGAACTAATAGATGCTGATGTATCATTATGGGTTAACCAGCTGTCAGCTGGTTAACCCATAACTTTACCTAAAGTGACCTTTGACCCTTATTTTTTTTATTACTGCAGATGTTTTACCATCATTACCAATATCAGTATTCTTTAAAATACATTGCTTGCAGACTGCTCAGTCACCATTCTGAGCAATAACGAAACAGAACCAACAAAAACAGCACAGCCGCTTCTAACCACTAATTTACTTTTAGGCACATAGAATGTTCCTCATAAATACAAACCTGTTTACTTGATGGTTACAGCTTTTATTACACTTCTAGATCTGCTATTAATACAAATGCACAATTCTTCCATCTAAGTGGAGTGAAAGTATCATGAGCTGCAACATGCTTGAGTACAGTACGTACAACGTAGTGGGATGTCGTTTGATTGTCCACAAGACTCACGGAGCAGAAAAAGTCAGGGAATTACCGAGCTCATCTGAAAGCCGTGAATGCCTGCATCCATTTTGGGCTATTACCAGACGTGACACCGAGATAAACGTTTAGCATGAAAACAACATAAAGTAGCAGCAATGGCAGATTCAGCCCACAGCAAAACGGTTCATCTTGAAAAGCAGGCACGTTAACAAGTTCCAGGAGGAAGTGCCGTTTGCCAGACTTCTTTTTTATTTAGTGATCATAGATTTAAAGGCAACTACCAGCTACTTAATCGTTCAAATCTGGACCTTAGATTTTTTTTTCCCCAAAGCTTCAGAAGAATCATTGAGTCTATAACTATACCCACCAAAATGCCACACTTGGCTCTTCTTGAGATCTGACCTGAACCAAATTAAAAAATCCAGGTCTCACATAATATAGCCTCCAGTCATATGTGCGACGTAGAACGGTTCCCACTTCCACAACTGTGGAACCACATTATAATGCGTCAAAGCACTTTACATTGTATAAGCTTCCTTTTTAAACCGGCCTCATTTGTTACAGTACTTGATTGATTCCAGTAACTTACCCTGCAATTACAACTAACTTGACAAAAACTAGTAAGAAGTGGTAAAGTTGGCTAAAGAACGCAAGTTAGGATTGATGTTGGATGTACTGACTGACTGATAATCCATTCAAATCGCATGTATTGCAAATAACAGAAACAATGTCTATGTTACATAAAGAGCTTACAAGCTAACACGTGTTGATGAGACGTTTACAGGAAGGACAAATGGGACCTTTGTTTGATTTCCTGCCTGTCTAATTTTGGCTTTGGTTTGTTTGCCAGATTTTTATGAAGTTCCTGACAAAGAGGTACAGTGGGCTGTAACAGAACACACATATCATTCTGAAGTGCTTTTATTGTGAAATTAAAAGCTAATTGCATTTCATGGCATCTTTACAGGAGACCTCACTGTCTCCTCCAAGCAGGTGAGACTGGGACTTTTTGGACTTAAGCTCACTCGTATCATGGTGTAAACATCGAATGGAAGATGACAACACTTTAGTCCAAATTTAGAACTAACTATTTCCTTACATCTACTTGGCAGACTCACAACACCATCACATCCTTTACCACCGAAACCCAGCCCCAGGTAGGACTGACATCACATTTAGAGAACTGAAAGATAATCATCTTTGTTTCGGAGATTCTGTATTTGTGGTGCTCGGTCTAAACTGATAATTGGCTTCCTGTGTTTTTAGAACAAACATGAGACAATGTCCTCCGGCTGTAAGTGACAAGAAAAGTGCAAGACTTCGTTTAAAAGAGGTGATGATGCACACGGCACAAACTGAGAGGAATCTGTCTTGTTGGCTTTGTGACTTTTACAGGTCCAGGAATCCCCGGGTGAGGTGGAATATGAAGTGTGTGATCCAGACGACAGTGAGTATTAAATCAAACAACGATTTACGCCTTCATTTGTATTTCTGCTTAGCAGTGTGCGCCATCTAGAGGCCAACCACTAGAAAAATTATACATTGTAGTCACATACGATTAAAGCTGATATAATGACAATTGTAAAAGCATTTTGTGCTCCTCAAGGCTCCAGTGATAAACCTGTACACAGTCGCCCTCCGCTTCTACCCAAACCTCTGCCCAGAGAGTAAGCATCACTCTTTTCACTCTTATACTGCACATGATGTATTTTAACTCAGTCAAGGTTATAAGGTGCATTCAGCTCAAGCTCATTCAGTCCAGTATAACAGTACTAGAGTGGATATTAGGGTTTGTGCAGGACACTGTGGGCTAATACTGTGCAACACATGTTTAGAAATATATAAGACTGGACAGTGTGTGCTGCATTGTGTAGGCAACTATTTCGATGCTGTTGTTGTTTTCCACTGCACTTCTAATCATCTCACATGTTTCCTCAGGAGGTCACCAAAACCACCTTTAAAGCCGGTAGGAACATCTTTTAATGAGAGGTTTCAAGTACACAAAGCCGAACTATCGGTTCAAATGAATTATCTGACTATTGTTCACATGATGTGCTGATGTCCAAAGAGCAAAGTAACAGAAGTTATTTGCTTAAGTACTGTACACAAATGAGGTTTTGAGGTATTTCTACTTTACTCCACTACCTTAGTTTGATCGCTTTAGTTACTAGTTACTTTTTAGAACTGAATGAATAAAACACAATGCAGTGTAATCATAAGACTTTATTGGTCTTTGGTGTGAAATTCCAGCAGCATGTACAGTAAATCATCGAAACAGCATAGAAGGTTCAAAAACGCTGCTTCGTTACCTACTGCAACATTTAAGTGATGAACAGAATAATGTTACAAATATTATATTACAATAATTTGGTCATTAAGGGTAAATGAGACATTGTACGTTTTAAGTACTTTTACTTGTTGTACTTTAAGCCTCTTTTTTTAATTCAATTCAATGCTTTTAATTAATTGAGTATTTTTACACTGTGATTGTGCTCTTTTACTTAATTAAATGAATGTGAGCACTTCGGCCTGTTAGCGTCATGTGCATATTTTTATGACATCTATTTATATTTATTTTATGATTTTCATTATATATATATATTTTATGATGCTGAAAACTTTTTTTTTTTTTTTTTGCAGAGGCCAGATTTAAAACAAACGGAATTTGAAAGTGAGTGTTTGCATTCATTCATATTATTGGTTGGACTACAGAGGAGCATTTGGTTTACACAGTTATATATATATATTTTTTTATGACTAACTTCTTTCCCACACTGAAATGTAACCAGCAAACATTTCATTTAATTTGTAATTTAGTCTGGTACTGACATTCTCCACGTGACACCAATGCTGTAGCTGTGTCCCATGATCCTCCAATTATAATCACATGGTAAAATATGTATACTATAAGCTATAAAAAGCTTACATGTTTGATTTGTGGATTTTCTTAGGCCGAACGCTTCCTGCGATGCAAACTGAAAACAAACCCCCTCCCAAAGCTTTTACAATGGACTTGCAGCGACCAAAGTAAGAAGGGCCACAAAGTTCCTTACACATGATTAAATGGGCAACTTCACCAATTTTTCTCATGCTTCCTGTGGTTCCGAGTACACGTATTGTATTAAAATTCACTCCTCTTTCAAATAGTTCTCTGTTTCTAGCTAGAAAAAAAAACCTACAAGTGAGTTTTTCGGTTCAGATAGAGCCACGTGGAGGAGCTGACTACAACCTCCATAACAGATTACAACATTTGAAATGGTTTAGACAATTTTAGAAGCAGAACAATATTTTAATGGAGGTAAATTCCATTTAAATCCATTCAGTTATCACACATGTGACAGGAAGCAAGTTAAAATATCGCGGGATTGTTTCATAATACAGCTCTGATGTATGTGTTTGCTGTGTCTGCTTGTGGATTTGTTGCAGAATTCCTCTTCCACAGTTCACCCCCCAAAGTAAGTACTGCTCCTGCTTGTGTCTGACAGCAGGCTGATGATGCGTAAGCAGTTTGCACATTCACATAAGATTAACATTAATAAGTGAAACTCAGACATAAATTATATATAACAATGTTGTGTGTGATGTTCCAGAACCAACTGACAGTAGAAAGGCTTCATCTGAAAACGAGTCATTGGATCAAGATAAGGTAATCTTCATAAAACGTGCTGTTTTAAAAAGGAATTCAAAGACACTCTGCATTAATATGCTTTGTTCGCTGCTGTTTAGGACGCAGACATGTATAGGAAGCCATGGTACGCCAGCGCGTGCGACCGCAAGACGGCTGACGACGCCTTGTTCCGCTCAAATAATGTGAGAATTGTATGATTTGGTCAAGCACTTTCCCATGACCGCGCTGCAGGGCGTGACCGGGGACTGCTTTCTCGTTCAGGATGGTGCCTTCATGGTGAGGAAGAGCTCCGGCCACGACGCAAAGCAGCCTTATACATTAGTGGTGTTTTACAAGGGTCGAGTGTACAACATCCCAATCCGCTTCATACCAGCGACCGAGCAGTACGCCCTAGGCAGAGAGAAGAGAGGCGAGGAGGTGGGTTGGAAGACTTTTGAATTGTCTCCTTTGAGTGTTTGTTGGGGGTTTCGGTCACAATTTTTACGTGCGTCAATCTAGCTGCTTGTTTTTTGAGTATTTTAATCTTTACCTGGGAGTTATTGCAGTTTGCCAAGAAATCATAACTATAATGTACAATTTGCAACCCCAATTCAAAAAGAGTTGGGACAATGTGTAAAACATAAATTAAAACTGAATGCAGTGATTCGCGAATCTCATTAACCTATATTTTATTCACAATAGAAGATAAACAACATATCGGATGTTGAAACTGAGACATTTTAGAAAAATATTAGCTCATTTTGAATTTGATGGCAGCAACACATCTCAAAAAAGCTGGAATAGGGGCAACAAAAGGCTGGAAAAGTAATTTCTGCAAAAAACAAATGGAGGAGCATTTGACAACTAATTAAGTTAATTGGCAACAGGTCAGTAACACGACGGCGTATAAAAGGAGGCAGATCGAATGTAACGATGGGCAGAGGTTCACCAATCTGCGCCGAAACATTGTGGAACAATTTCAGCAAAATGTTCCTCAATGTTAAATTGTGAAGACTTGAAGATCCCACCTTCTAAAATATCATGTCGTCAAAAGATTCAAAGAATCCGGAGGAATCTCTGTCCGCAAGGGATAAGGCCAAAGGTCAAAACTGGATGCATGTGATCTTTGGGCCCTCAGGCAGCACTGCATTAACAAACAGACATCACTGCATGGGCTCAGGAACACTTCCAGAAATCACCGTCTGTGAACACGGTTTGCTGTTCAATCCACACGTGTAAGTTAAAGCTGTATCATGCAAAGAAGATGTGTGAACATGTGAACACGATCCAGAAACGCCGTCGTGTTCTCTGTACCAAAGCTCATTTAAAATGGTCTGAGGCAAAATGGTAAACTGTTCTGTGGTCAGATGAATCACAATTTCAAATTCCTTTTGGAAACCATGGACGCTGCGTCCTGCAGACTAAAGAGGAGAGGGACCATCCAGCTTGTTATCAGCGGACAGTTCAAAAGCCTGCTTCTCTGGTGGTGTGTTGTGGGGGCATTAGTGCCTCTGGTGTGGGCAGCTTACACATCTGGAAAGGCTCCATCACATCACACCGTTCCATCTTTTTTGAGATGTGTTGCTGCACTCAAATTCGAAATGAGCTGATATTTTCCATGAAGTGGTAAAATGTCTCAGTTTCAACCGCTGATACGTTGTTTATGTTCTATTGTGAATAAAATATGGGTTGGTGAGATTTGCAAATCACATCTTTACACATCTTGCCAACTTTTTAAAGATTTTTACATTAAATTAGATGTGTTCACTTTATCATCACCTCCTTGATGCAGGGTGATTCGGTTTTACTGCTGATTTGTTCATCTACAATCCTCACCTGCTTTCATACTGGACATGTGTGGAGACAAATTGACTGGTCACATTTATTGGCCCCTGCAGGAAAAGCACAAGTGTGATAATAACATTTCTTGACTGACGTGTCCCACATGTGTTTTCTACATCTCTGTACTGCTATATTTCTCACTTAGTGTTGGCAGAATGTAGCAACCTACACGTCATGGACTCAGCATTGGCCACATTTCATTGCAGTTTATGTTAAGGCCACTTTATTGAGCACAAATTTGTGAACTCAAACAAATGCCACACAGTTATGAATATACGGTTCAGAAATGGTGAATAGGATGTGATGTTGGACACAGCTGGGAAGAGCCTATTCCTTTTACTGTTTACATCTGTCCTCCTACTTTAACATGACACAACCATATCCAACCCATCTGTGTTTGCAGCTGTTATTGTTGGCAGCGTTAAGGACACATTTTAATATGAATGAGTGGCGTCACATGTTCTCCCAGTGGATGGGTGTCTTCTGGGTGCTCCAGTGTCATCCCAGAGTACAAAGACATACCGTCGGATTAACTAGCGACTCTAAAATTGCCCGTTTGAATAGTCGTCTGTCTTTATGTGAGACGCTGCGATGGATTGGTGTTCTGCCTTTCACCCAGTGACGGCTGGGATAGGCTCCTTCCCCGCCCCTCACATCATGAGCCGTCAAGATAATAGGTGGACAGACAGACTTTATTTTCTTTGGGTCGTGTTGTTGTGTAGGAATTCATTCAAAATCTACCAAACTCAAATTACTAAATCCAGTTGGCAACAAACATGGGAAAAATGCACCTGTCATCAAAGATAATCATCCTCAGCCACTTCTGGAATGTATTTCAACTTTCAAGCTCGTTTAAAGTTGTTCTAATCAACATATTTAACTGAGTGGGACATAATGGAATTCAATGCACGTTCAGCACACTAACCCACCCTGCTCCTTTTTTTTTTTTTTTTTTTTTTTTTAGTATTTCAGCAGCGTGTCCCACATCATCGAGAACCACCAGAGGATTCCTCTGGTGCTGATTGACAGCCAGAGTAACACCAAGGACGCCACCAAACTGTGCTGTCCCGTGAAGCCTTAACACAACTCTGACTGATGATTCACGGCAAACAGCCGAGCGACTGGACTTACACTCCAACCACTGTTTACAGAACTGATTGTGTGCTGCCATTTTATCTCTTTCGTGCTGAATTTATGGCGCCGTCAACAAGACAGGACTGTGTGCTGGACGTGCCTGCATTGCTGGACATGCAGAGTTAAAGCAGCGTGGACTCAGAATACATTTCAGCTCATGTTTTATTAAGTTTTGTTTTGTTTTTTTTTAATGCTTAGGCAGTAAACAGTGTATTAACGTTAATGCAAGGAATGAAATAATGTTGCTGTAGCAGAAGAAAGCATGTATACAAGTCAGTCGACAGCAATACTTTAGGGAGCCAAAAGATGCAAGGTTGTATATTTTGTTTTAATAAAACTTTTCCCGTGTCGTACATCTTCAGTCATAACAAAATACCACAGGCTGCTTCACTTACTCTCTGTTCAATAAGTAATGCTATTTATTGCATAACAAAGTGTCCTAGGCACTTGGTGAAAATTGTCTGGTAATAATTTGCAGCACTGTATACTGTATTACCACAATACACAAGTATTTTAATCGCAGTTAGAAAAAAAGATGCACAGGTTAGGTGCATTTGTTTAATGGTCCTCACTTGTCCCTCTCTCTCACACACACACACACACACACACACACACACACACACACACACACACACACACACACACACACACACACGGGAGCGACAATTCCCTTGCTTTGAATACTGAGGGATTGTGGGTGCACACGGAAACGTTCAGCCGCGGTAGGACACTGGTCGAGATTGTCGAAAGGCTTAGGCCTGATAAGGTTGAGGTAATGGCCAATACAAATCCTCCATTCATAGTGCAATTAAAAGATAAGATTATCAATTCAAGTCAAAAAGAGAGGAAACTCGGTGAGCAGAAACATAGAGGATGATCAAATCGTCCGAGCACCCTGATCTTTAAAAAGCCCAGATTTCAAGAGATTGTGTTAGTACCTGATCAAGATCACAAAACCAAAGGATTAGCTTTTTTTTTTTTTTACTTTTTAAATGACTTGTGTCCTCCACCAAATTAATGCATGAAAATATACTTCTCACATATTTCAACGTAACTTTGTAGTTTATACAAACATTTTTTTTAGAAATATACTGATTCTTGCAAAAGGCCCAAAGAAGCGCATATAAAGACTAAACCTAAAGTACTAAAGAGTCATAAATAAATGTTGAATAAAACAGCTTATTGTCTTTTTTCTTTAAAAACACACAGTTTTGGTATATCTTGAGTAACTTGTGGGTCTCTGTGCCCCCTTCCAACATAAATGATAGCTACCACACTGTATAGCCTACCCGTAGATAAACTGATTCATAAAATTCAGATGGTATGGCAAATATACATATTACAGTGTTCTATAAAAAGATTCCATATGACAGTGTACTTATATTACCTTAAATAAAGCTATTGTGTAGTCAAAATATAAACAATACAAAGAACTACATTATCAGCACGTCCCTGTGGCTGTGCAAATAATTATGTATCTACAAATATTTTGTATTAAGCTACTCAGACTGGGAGAGAGACAAAAAGGTAAATGTTTAAATTACCCTGAGAACATGAACCCTCCAGGAAGTGTGACAATAATTTGATTCTCCTCAGAACAAACAAAACAAAAATAAAACAAAACAAAAAAAAACATAATTCTTAATTAAGACTTGAGAAGAAATGAGACGGACAATCACTGTTTCCATTATTGTCTTTTGTTGTATTGCAAAGTCATCTTTTTCCAGACTACTTGTGTTTTTTTCATCCAGTGTGGGCGACATTTAAGAGTTTTCACAGTTTGGCCTTTTCCACTCCAGCAGATGCCGCCGCCGATGGACCATCCACATTTCCTGACTCGTGAAGACCCGGCCACAAAACCAGCAGTGAAACTTTGGTGGAGCATCCCTGCTGGGGGAGACTGCGTCCACCACTTCGTACTTTTTTCTGCTCAACCGACGAAGCTTCAACTTCAAAATGAACCTCTCCTGAACGGAGTTTTTACTACGCTCGGCGCAATCAGGTGAGGCGAGTGCTGGGTTGTTTGTCACAGGGACCTCACCGTTCAAGGCTGAGAGAGCGTTCAGGGTTCTTCGCGACAGTACGACCTTCTGCACCTCTCCTCTGTACCTGTTGACAACCTCCATGATCCTGGCCACCTCAGGGATGTCAGCATCCGGATGGTTTAGCACCACAACGGGCTGGTCTCCGGCCGGACGCTTTACCAACTGAGATGGATTTATGGCGACTAACTTCAGCATCTTCTCCAGGCTTTTTGGGACCGGCCGCCAACGATGCCCAGAGGCTGGCGAGGGCTCCTGCCGTGCGACTTTCCCCACAGCCAAATGGGTAGTGGTGAGGAGCTGTGAGCAGGAATCTACAGGCAATTCTCCGGCTCTCGCCCCCTCAAAACCCTGGTTACTCTGCTCTAAAGAAAGAGCAGGGCTCGAATCTTCTACGCTACTCTCAGCTGTAAGATAAAAGATAAAATACACATTTTAAAATGTATTAAAAAGGCATAGTAGTATTGCTGGTGAATGTAATATTTTAACTAAAGGTCAAGAAAGTGCCATCCATGTTAAACCTTTAATCATCACGTTTGTGTAGAAACTCTAATTTGCCATCTTACCCTGTGGTGTAATAAGAGGTTGGCAAACAGGGGAAGTCTTGGTGTAACTGCTATGAGGAGTCACTTCACCAGTTGCTGAACTCTCATACTCAGACACACCCGGGCCACTTTCTAATGCTTGTTGCTGTACATTGTCAGGGCTCGTCCCTGCTGCAGCTATAGGTTCCGACCAAGTTATCCCACCAGCTGAACTTTCGGCGTCAACATCCGTTTCCAAGAAGCGCGGTGACATCTCGTTTTCCTCTTGCATGTCTTGATGCAGCGACACAGAGCCTTCGAGCGCCACAAGCTCGTTTCCATCTGTGTTTTTAGACCCCGTTGGCCCCGGAGCACAACTTGGGCTGAGCCCCGTCTTCAGTTTTGGAACTGATGTAGAAGCTTCACAGGAGTCAAGCAGGTCATCCCTGGAAGTTTTGGTCCGCTTCTTCTGGTGCACTTCTACTACTGGTGCACTTTGAAGAATGTCTGCCGTCTTCTCTGCTGCTGTATGAAGAATTGGCAGTCCATGATCTGTTGGACCACCTCCTGATGGAGACAAAGAGCTTTGTGACACCCACTGCTTTATTTTCACAGGATTCTTCTTAAGTACTATCTTTAAGTCTGCTGATCCTTTTTCCACTTTTTTGAATCTGGTCTTTCTCCTCTGTCTTCGCTTCCTCTTGTTATGTGGTGGCACTTTGCGAACAGACGCCTGCTCTTCACGATCATTTGTCAACTTAAGCTCACTAGAAATATTAATCTCATCTTCCCCCATAGAGTCCTGCCGTTTTCCTTGTTCCTCCGGAGCAGCCTCCAACTTCTGATTCTCTCGGTCTTCTCGCGTTTGAGCGCACTCAAACAGCTCATTCTGCGCTGACACTGAGATGTCGCTACTTAATGTAGTTTCAGTCTGTGCGCACAGTGTGTGCTCGTTCAGATTCGGCTGACGCCCGTTTCGGTCAGCCCCACAGCAAGCATCAGCAGCAGCACTTTCGGGGAAACCTGTGTCTTTATCCGACGACGCCATCGCCTTCAAGCTTTTGGCGTAGGAAGCACCATTCTGAGCTACAGTTATCTTGTTTTTCACGGTGAGGAACGTGAGCTCCGACGAGGTCAGCACGACGCCGCTCTCCAACTTCGAGTGAAGATTCATATCTTGAGGGACATTTGACAAAACGGTTTTGAGAGCCTTGGTCCATTTCTGATCACCAGTTTCTCCAGTGACAGATTTCATCAAAAACTGTTGAGTCTCCTCTAGTGTTGTTTGTGGGTCTGACAGATGGCAGTATTTATCCAAGAATTCCTTCCCTGGCAGAGACAGGCAGTCCTGTGTCAGCCAGCACATATCTTTAACTGCACTTCTTGTTAATCTGAGATTAATTTGGGGGATCGGGTCATTTGGTTTCATTGCTAAGGAACTGCCCTTCTTCTTTCTCTTCCTCTGGCTCCCATTCTGGCAAAGGTGAACAGCTTTAATGTGCTTATTAATCAACCATTTCTGCGATGCCTCAAAGTCACAGTGCTGACAATGTAACGTTTGAGGGGTTGTTTTAGATCCAAACGGATTATTGTCCTTTGTGTGCAGCAACGCATCATCATCAGCTGCCTCCAGACTCAAATTGTGCATACAAAGGTGCTCTAAAAATACTTGAACCTCACCCGTGGAGAATGTCTGACACGTTTCACACGAATATTTGCCATTCTGGCAGTGGCACATATCCAGGTGTGCACTAAACTCAGACCACGTGCGTTGCACATTGTCATTACAGATGCTGCAACTAGAAAAAGTCTCCTTGTGGCTTAATAGATGAACCTGAAGGTAGGAGAATTCATGTGTATTGAAAGTACATGTGTGACAGGAAAAAACCGGTGGGCTTCCTCTGTGGTTTTCCTCAAAGTGTCTCACTAAGTCTTTGGGAATATATTCCAAGTTGTCCCTGCATTGACAGCATGTAAACCTGAGTGCGTTTTTGCTGGTGCACCGACTCGGTTGGGCTTCCTGCAAGGACTTTTTTGACGAAGACCACACTGTGCCATGCTCCCACTCCTCTGCTATCTTTGGTCCACTCTTATCTTCACTTTGCATAGTTGGGGGCTCAATAACAGTCTTCCTGAGGCGGAGCTGTTTGTGCCAATCCCTGTTCTTCGCGTTAACACAACGTTTGTTAACTCCTGTGGAGGTGGCTGCATGAAGATCCATCAAGTTTTCTAAAAAAAAAGAAGACTGAGTTAAGCAAAAATAATTCCGATTCAATGTGAATGTAAATTATAAAAAGGGATGATTGTGTCTTTCACGTTTGTTAAAAAAAAAAAAAAAGGCTTTCAAAAACAGGCCAGCATGCTCTAGGCTATGTGTTCAGACAGTGGTTTCATTATTATTACAGAGAGACATTCTGGATGCTGCTTTACAACAGCTCCACCTGTTGCTGGCCACAGATCAACCTGCTTCTGCATTAAATCATCACGCTACGATCATGTACAAATTAAGGAGCTTGGATTGAGGTGTGAAGAAAACCGCACTTAAACACACCTGCTGGCACCGCAAGTTATGACCTTCACACCCTGCTCACATCAATTAAATTCGCAACGATGAGTGTAAGGGGGGGGGGGGGGGGGGGGGGGGGGGGGATGGGGTTGCCGTTATAAAGCTGGCAAAACGGACAAATGCACAAATCGGAAATTTACATGAACAGGTTGAACACAGGACTTTTTTTTAATAGCGGGTCGGTGGGCGAATCGTGCAGTTTGACTTGCCACAACAAAAAGTGATGAGACGACCACCTTTTGTAACGAGCAACAAACGCCACGGGAATCGTGAAGTTACGGTTTGTAAAAGAAAACCAACCCCCCAAAAAAAACAAAAAACAAAAAACAAACCGACCACTATGAAAACATTCGAGCCTGTTTCCTGTCGCGTGGAAACACATGCTGTTGTTTAGCAAAGGCCGGCGGAGCTAACTATCGTAGCGCTTTCACATAACGTTTGAGTGATTTGAATCAGCGTTACCGTGACGCACAACAGCTCACAAAGACGAAGAGAACTTGGAAGAAATAGAAGCGGGGCGACCAAAGTTACGCCTGGCACGTTTCTAACCTTGCACCGAGTTGCCGCTGCTGTTAAACCCGGCGCGTGATGCGGAGAAATAATAAAGATGTAGGCTTTAGTGTAGTTGTCTCGGCTTTTACCTTTTCTTTTGTGGGGAGCTTGACAGCTCAGCGAGTGGCAGCCATGATGGTTTCATCCGGGGATTAGAGCCTCTGAGCTGCTTTAGCCTTTAGCCTGGTGCCTGCGACCGAGAGCTGCGGAGCGGCGTTGTCCCGGGCCTACAAGCTCAACGCCAACACTGTGGGGCTGTGTTAGGGGGCAACCGCGGCTCTCCGTGGCTTCGTGCAAGGATCCGGACTCATGTCGTTAATTAAGTTTTGCCATCACAAAGGTAGAAACAAGCCCGGAAAAGCCCCGCAAATCACCTTAATAAAGGCCCCAACAGAGTTGTTGTTTTTACAGAGGGGCTTTCACAAACGGGACAGCAGTTGTTCGACGTTAAAAAATTGACCTCAGATCTGGATTCTGTGCAGAATGCTGGCCTGAAATATGATGTCTTTTTTTCTTTTTTTTTTAATCTGTTATGTAAAATATACGAACAGAAAAACCGCAGACTGCAGTGAGACCCCCCCCCCCTCCACGCATTAATTATAAAAAGTTAACTTTAAATGACACAAGGTGTTTGGCTATTAAAACATGCTGCAGCAGTATGTAAACGTAGGCTTAAAAACACGCAAAGACTTTGATGGCATCGTGTGATTGAACTTGTAAGGTGTGTGCAAAAACAGTGGGCCTACATGAATTGACTTACAGCGATATTAAATGTACGAATGAATGATGATTTTATGAATCAATGAACAGAGAACATCAACAAGATCATGTGTTTACTGCAACTAGCTCACAAAGGAACAACAAATATAACAAAGACTTGTGAAATTTGACCCCTGTTTTCTTTTTTTTCTTTTTTTGCTCAGTTCAGGGGGCGGTGCTTGTTTATGTGCCATGTTTGTTTGTTTGTTTGTTTGTTTGTTTGATTTCCCTGGCAGATACAATATGTAATGTCAAACCCATTATCTTGATTAGATAATAGACAAGATTACATCTGCTGTTCCGGGGAGAAGCAGGATGCTCTTTGGATCTGCCCAGCACTTCGCAAATTACATTACCAAACAGTGAGGGGCTACTCCCCCCACAGTTCAACAATGGCCATCAACGTAGCCCACTAGGCCCATAAATATGACAGACTTTACTCCATCTAGATAAGAGGCTATAGATTAATTTACACCACTGACCTTTTAGTGATATTTAATTGTAGTCTTTAATTTAGATTTGTGAAAAGATAAATATTAAAAACTGGATTAGAAAACACTAATAACCTATATAATGTGCCCTGCTTTTCACCCAATCACAACTGAGATCAGCTCTATCAGTAGGTTTGTTTTTTCAGCTGTAGTCTCTGAATGTTCTGTCTGCTGATATCAAATTCATCTCATCCAGACTGCAGTGGTCCAGTTTGGATGAGATAAAAAAAAAAACATAGATATTTCTAGATCTGTAAATAAAAGGAATGACCTGATCTCGATTTAAAATAAAAACGAAAAAATAGATCCGCTGGACAAAGCAGGATTGCACAACATTATTCACATCACCGTAAAGAACAATAGACAAGAAAGTGTTAAGGCTGCTAAGGCTGGGGCCAGAACATGTAAGTGTATTAATTTCTGATTTAGTGTGATTCAAAAAGCCTGTGCCCCACAGATATGTGGCATTCTTCAGCACATCTTCAACCTGAGCCTACCTCAGAGACCGACCCCAGAATGTCAGTCTGCAGAACTGTTGGTCTGAAACTGTGACCTGCAGCACAGGTGCTCTCCAAGGGGAAGTTCTATCTCCCTTTCTCTTTACCCTGTGTACTCTGACTTCAGGTCCAACTCCTTCCACCTGCCACCTAAAGAAGTGGTGGTGGACTTTCATTTATGTTTACTCCTCTAGCTGGGATTTTTTCTTATTTATTAATCAGTAGTTTGTACTTGTACTTGTTTATTGTCTCAGTTTGGTGAAAGTTTTTTCCTTTCTTTTCTACTTTTCACTTGGAGATCAACAATGCAACACGATTTCCCTATGGGATCAATAAAGTTGTTGGAAACTTGAATCTTGAAATGCAAAATTACAAAGCAGAAGACTAAAACAGGACATAATAAATGACATATCAGCAGTGCCAGGCTTTACTGGGAAATGTAGTTATGCATAATCTATTAAGCAATGAAAGTCTGTATTGAAGCCATAGCAGCCATAAAAAAGAAGAGAAAACAAAGGTGAGTATGATGGTACTTAGGTGCAGCACTGAAATTATTTTATGTCCATTAGAAAAATAATTGCAGAAACTGGTTTTCAAATAAAAGGTTGCATGAAAAAATGCATGTGCATAACCAAGCACACACACACACAAACAGAACGTATAAAGAGAAACCCAGGTATGGGCCAGTGTAGAAGGTTGCCTGAAAAGTAAAAAAGAAATTCCTCAAATAAGATACAAGACAATGTAGGAAAAGCTAAGAGAGGACAGGGTTGATGAGAGGTTTGAATTTTCCATTTGACCTATTATTAAGATGTTGTGGAAGATGAGAGCATGGAGAATCAAAATTGAGTACAGGGCTACATCAGCAGCAAACAAAGGATGTTGACCTTGTCTAAAATAGTCTCAGTACTATGCAAAGAAAGGAAACCAGGTTCAATTTGTTCAAAAAGTTGACAACTTCACTGAAGGTAACAACATTTTCTGAAAACAGATTAATCCAGCTAGGACTCCTTTAAAGTTTGCATCATTAAAACATTAAGGTAAACTGGTAAAATATGTGGACCAGCCATCTGAAAAATACTCTTTTAAGACAAAGCAATGTTGCAGTCTGAAAGAGAGCTCGGTGAATTAATGGTGAGAGCTGTTAAAAAATTTAACACAAAGCTTTTCTGCTGGAGAAAGTTCCAATCCGATGAGACAAAAGCATTTACACTCAGTGAGACCATTGGTGTTCATCGCATCCAAGTATGTTATGAAATAATATGCATATGTCTCTAGTCTGGCGGGATAACCTTTGTGCGGAAAACACCATAGAAGTGAGCTCCCTGCTCCCCAAAACACAAAACGTTAGATAAGGTGTGATAAGCATTTCTGTTGCTGAGAAACATCTGATGTACCTTGGAAAATCTTTAGAAACCAGATGAGTCATTCGAGATGTTAGGTGTCACCCGACCTCATTCTGAAAAGATAGTGAGAAATCTTTGCACTGCTTCATTGTAATATCAATAACTGAACCGCTTACATCAACTCCTTTGGTATTTCTGTCCCTATGCTGTGAGAGAAAACTGTAGCGAATGGTTCACATGGCTTAGCAGGCCAATGGCTGTCATCTGCCCACCACGGAGGAGCTGCATGACACCGGGAAGAACAAAAGCACTGAAAGGATGGCCACCCGCTCTCTCCACCCAGAAAGCCACTTGTTTCCTGGTCGAGACAGCTCAAGTCCATTGAGGAAAAGACTAGCCACCACTGTAACAGCCACAGAGCGATTAGCGTGATCAATCCTCTTACGTCTCAGCCACACAGACTCTGGACTGCATTTAAATTTCCTCCACAATAAATATCTAGACTAAACATCAGAATTGCACTGGTTGAATGGCTTCCAAAATGATGATTTGATCAACATCAACATGCATGACTTATTTTCTGGAAAGGTGCATGGGAATACATTTCTCGACACAAAATATTACTATCTATCCTTAGTAATCTGCTTCTTATAATTATTATTTTAGTTTCTGATAAAACTCCAGACATCGATGACTTCAATATTAACAGAACATTGTTTTCCTCTGGATTATGTGATAAATAATAAGCTTTCATTATAATCAGTACATATTTTTTGTTTATTGATATCTTCCTGGTAGCTATACAGGGATTGGCTGTTGCCAGTGACTGTATGTACTTTTGATTGGCTGCAAAGTTCTTCTTCTTCTTCTTCTTTGGTCACCACCCGTCCCAGCAATGGAATGACAATTTCAAATGCTAATCGGAAATGTTTGACCCAATCACCAAATTTGCCTCTGGGATACAGTAGATGTCCGGACTGGTTAAAAATGACTTACTATTATAATGTTTATTCATGTCCTTTTCCAAATCTTAATAATGAATTTAATTGCTTGTTTTTGACTACACTATACAAGACAAAAACAGTCTATTTTATGATAGATAATGTAATTTTATGTAATAATTAACGTAGTGTTGTAGCACAAAGGTGAAACCAAGATTGTTTTACCATTTATTCCATGCTAACCACCTGCTAAACACACCTCTGCGGATTTCTCTGCTATATTTATGTGGTTGCTCCCGACCTCCCTACTTGAAACCGGTGTTTCCAATAGCACCTGAATGCAGCAGTAATGTTTGCTAAACTCGTGCTGTCCGAGCCCAGAAGCCCCGCTGACTGCAACAATGAGCTTGAAGAAGACATGTTCGGCTAGTTTAAATTAAAGTTTGCTAAAGTGAAAGTGGCTGCAACGTTCACCACAAGTGCTCATTGGGTGAGTCTCCACTTTTGTCCCGTTAAAATTTGCGATTAAAGGTTTCCAAGTTTAGGAAGATACAGCGAACACTGGTGCGCACCTCCGCTCTGCAAACGTGATCAGTGAGGTGTATGTGTGGAAGGAAACGTTAAAAGTGTCATGGTGCATATTTTTATTCATCTATTATATGTCCAGAATCTCCTTAACGACAACGTAATTGTTGATGAACTGCTTTGCACGTTTTGACTTAAAGAGGTTTCCAAAGCACTGCTTTAAATGGAGCTAGAAGACCAATGGTGGAAAGGACAACTGGCTGCAGATATATACCAGGCGCTACGACACAAAGTGAGTGGGACACAAAAAACCTTTATGTTGGCTTCCAAAGGAGTTAAATTAAACAAATTATAAAAACCAAGTTGTTGTTCTTTTTTTAAATCATATATCATGCTGCAGTGGTAGGGATAAAATCTTGCCTGGGATTTATACTCCTTGTTATCTCATATATTCTCTTCTGAATCTGTGTTAGTTGATTTAGCTCTGTGTCTTTGTATGTGAGACTAACTCCTATCCCATCGGGCTGATGCCTGATTTTAAAATGGTTACAAAAGATTAGTCAAGTTTAATTCTTGTTTTTTTTTTTGAAGGATTATGTCTAGAGCCTTTACCGGTAAGAACTGTGCAGGTTAAAACTAAACAGCCTCTGTTTCTGGATTATCCCACAATAAACATTTTTTTGGCATCATTTGTTGTCTAACAGGAGCTCAAGTTGCCTTCGTATAAAGGCCAGTCCCCTCAGCTCAACTTGAGGCGATATTTTGCAGACCTCATAGCCATCATCAGCAACCACTTCAGGCTGTGTCCTGCAGCCAGACACCTGGCCGTCTACCTACTGGACCTCTTCATGGACCGCTATGATGTCACAGTGCAGCAGCTTCACATGATCTCACTGTCTTGTCTTCTTTTGGCCAGTAAGTGTGGAGCCCGACCTCACAGTCAAGGGTCTTGACTGCTCAGTCTCTGCACCGGTGGGTCTAAATTCTCTCCCCCCCCCCCCGCCCTGCAGGTAAATTTGAGGAAAGGGAGGACCGCGTGCCAAAGCTGGACACCCTGAACAGCCTTGGGTGCATGAGCTCCATGAACCTGGTCCTGACTAAGCAGGGTTTACTACACATGGAGCTGCTGCTGCTGGAAACCTTCCAGTGGAACCTGTACCTCCCTACAGCTGCTCATTTCATAGAATACTACCTCTCTATAGCCGTCCATGAAGGTGACCTCCATGATGGCTGGCCTATGACCTGCCTGGAGAAGACCAGACTATACATGGCCAAGTATGCTGATTATTTCCTGGAGGTTTCCTTGCAGGGTAAGAGATAACATTCTCCGCATGCAATCGGAACAGCTGCAAGGTCGGGATTCGACAGTTGAGTTCAGTTCTGCTTAATTAGAAGTGAAAGAAGAACTGTTGCAGATTGATGAGTGTGATGAAAGTGAGTGTTTATAGAAGCTATTCAGCAAACAGCATATCATGCCAGAAAATACTGTTGTTGTTGTTGTTGTTGTTTTTTTGTAGTTTACTCAAAATGTGGGAGTGAAAGTATTTACTATTAAAACGTGTTGTGTTAGGGTTATTTTCCACTCTAACTATACATTTTAATCAAATCAGCTATAGTTTATAGTCCATATCGCAAGTAAATATAATTTTGTTGTTGTCTTTCTGTTCACTTCCTGGTATTGTACTTGATGTAATAAATATAATAGATTATTCCAATGCGATAAAAAGTTATCCTTACTACGAATAATGTTATGAAACTGAAGAGTCTAAAGTGGGAATGGCAGCTAGCTATAGCTGCTCTGCTAAGCTAGTTAGCTGTTAGCAGGGTTATAGGTAGCTAGGTGTTAATCCCCCTTATCAATGGGCTTAGCTACAGAATCATTTATTTATGGTGACTACGGAACAAAATAACTAAAATGAGCCTTTTTCTTTTACGGCTAGATAACTGGAAGCTAACTGTGGCTATTTAAGAAGCTAACCCTCACTGAATACAGCTGTTTTGCCGTAGTTCGTGATGCAGTGAAGTAAGAAGTGCGATAGCAGCTTCTGCCACCCACAAATTAAATACAAAGCCAAAATGCAGATACTAAACAGTTTTTAGCACAGTTTTGTAGTTGAAGCCAATTTTATATGAGGTTTTAGGTCCTAAAAAATGCATTACACAAAAGTTAAATTGTAGCCATTGAAGTTGCTGTGTATTTCTCTGTCTTGTCCCTTCTTTCCTCAGATCATGTGTTTTTGTGTTTTGCCCCTTCCCTGGTGGCGGCCGCATGCGTGGCCGCCTCCCGCCTCATTCTCCACCTGTCCCCGACATGGCCGCCCCGTCTGCAGCGCTTCACGGGCTACACATGGGAGAACCTAGTCCCATGTGCTGAGAAACTACTCATGTGTGTATCTGTCTGTAACTCAGATGACAATGCAGTACAAGCAGACAGTAGCCTATGCATTTCACATCTACACACGAGACACACGCATCAGTGCTTCGAATATTTTCACTAATCTACAGTGCAACTCTATGTTCCCAGTGCACATGACAGTGATGTCAAAGAAGCCAACAAGCAGAAGTGCCAGCAGCCCAGCCAGCAGCAGCAGCAGCAGCAGCAGGCTCAGACAGTGTACCACACTTCAGGCCAGACAGCACCTGTGGCCCCGTACCTGCACCGGCCCAGCATGCAGTACCCTCAACAGCCTCTGCAGCCAGGCCTGGGCCCTAATCACAGGCCTGCCTCCTACCTCAGCCACTCCACTACCAGTCTCCAGGCTCCTAATGGTCCACAGCACAGCAACACTCAGGCCATCACCGCCTCACTGGATCCGAAGTCGAGTGTCTCTAACAGGGCTTACAAAGTCAGCATGAACTACACCTGTGCTGCTCCATGTTATGACAGATGATGGGTTTACAGGATCTAGGCATTTTGGAGGAGGAAGAGAAAAAGCGATTAGTAATCTGTTTGTCCTGAACAAATCACAGTAAGCTGAAGGAAAACGTTGTTTTTAATTTGAAGAGTCTTGATGAGATTGGTGCAGCACTTTAAAACATAAGGTGTACGTAATGTGCAATCGGCATACTCATAGTTTTCTACGGAGAGCCTGCATGAGAATTTTTCTTTTTCAAGATGTTTGAGATATCAAGTATGAATGATGTTGTGACGTGAGTAGAGTTTCTACCACTGTACCCACTAGTGTTACAGGATTATTTAGCCACAGACTAAAAGCCTTATATTTAATTGAGCCAAAGTACCTCTGAAGTATTGAATGTATACTTTGTAATACCTTGTCTGTAGCCTTTATGACTAAGTTAGAAAGGCAGTAACAAGAAGGGATTCATCTCGGTTTGTGGCTGAGATAAGAGAGCACAGTTTGTGTAGGTGTTCTGTTCCTTGAATAATTTAATTTTCTGAGTTTTGGTGACTCATTTGTAAAACTGGGAGGGAAGACGCTCCTTAAAAAAGTCACAATTTATTTGCAGAAAAACGTGTTGCTCTTCTGAACAAAGAGGATTTCAGTCAGTGCTGTGCACTACAATTATGATTGTTTTAAATAAAATATGAGTCTGTTTAACTGAGATGGTTGTCCATTTGTCTTTGAGCGTGTCCATCTGTTGCTTAAAATGAGTTGGAAAATTTGTGGCTTAAGAGTTTTATCACAAAATCATGGGCGAATGAGACCAACTGGGATGTTTCTCCAGCAACCAAACTCCAAGCTGAAATCAGTAGTGATGAACACAGTACTTGGGTAAATGTACTCGATTAATAAATATTGCTGTTGATTTTCTCAGGCCATTTTCTTTTCATTTCTGCCGGCCTGTCTTTTTGCCTATCGACCTATTTATTGTTTCTATGTTGTCGTCCAAACATTTATTCTCTTCAAGAACTCCTCGAAATAAAGACAAAGCACCGTCATGATGTTTAATGCAGTTTAACATTTACGTTTCGTCAAATAAGCCACGAGAAGCAGGTTTAACTGGGCCAGACACAAAACACAGCACACACACTGTGAGTGCAAGAGCAGAAGAGCAAGTGCGTCTCACTGGGTTTTTTCTAAAAGGCTCTTAGACCCAACAGTAACTGCAGCCAGTTTGTGAAATGTTATTGGAACTAGCTGTGTATGTCATTCAAAGAGGTTGATGTGTAACGACAATAAAGTTTAGTCTAATCTAATCTTTATTGCAGGTAGTTTCCCCTCATTTCCTGTCATCGCCCCCAAAACGGTAAAAAAAAAAAAAAAATGCATCTCGGGTGACAACTGCTCTCAATGGAGTGGGAGCTTGGGAGCCTCGAGCATTTACAGTATTCAGCCCGTTTCTGAAGTACTGGACGTATAGACAGCCAAAGAGGTCAGTTCCTATCAGAAAACAATGTGGTCAAGCCTGAAGGAAACAGCTTCCTTAAGGAAACCTCCAGTGCACTCCTGATTTCTACATGTCATATTGTATTAGACCTACTAAAATAGCATTTCCTCTCTGGGGTTCTACTCTGCAGAGCTTCCTGCGGAAGAGGAAGAAGACTGATAAACCTAGTGACTAGAACAAAAGTCCTCATGCTATTCATGATTCACTGCCCCCCCCCCCCCCCCCCCCCCAAACCTTATGGATATCAAATCAGTAGCCAAACCAGGAGGTGGACCAAGATTTATGAAGCCACGCAGACAATTGTAGCCCTCTGCCTGATGTTATCTTATCTTATATTCATCACTGTGCCATGCTGTGAAGAACCTCACACACAATTCAAAATTTATTGGATACAGTTCAACTGAAAAGCACTGTGCCGTTCTTTCCTGTGGTTACTAAAATGCTTTATGTGAAGAACCCAGCCGCCCACTCAACCATCTGTTAAGCAGCGCATGCTAAAACAAGCACAATAGCAAGATGGAGCACTGGTAAACTCAAAAGGTGCCTGTAACAATCGTGACGCAATCATTTACGTAGGTTGGCCTTGGAAGTAACTTGTGTGTGTTGTGGTTCGTGTTGGTGCCTGTGGTCAGCCCACAACGGCGTGGAGGCCTCCAATAAGCACGAGTCTTCGAAGGGAAACTACAGTAATTGTGTTCCTGCCAGTGAAGACGTGCAGTCAGAGGTTAGATGCCGACAAGTGAAACATTTGTTAAATCCACTGAGAGGAACTTTTTTCTTGTCTATATTCCTCTGTATTTTTCAAGGATTTTCCTTTATGTCCAGTAAGAAGTTTTCTATTCTAAATACAGCATCATAGAAAAGTATTTTACCTTAGGTGGTGTTAAGACAACGCCACCTACATCCATTATGAGGCTGGATTAATCAGTGGGATGATAGTGGCTACTCTGATGGCCAAAGCGTTGGTGATGGTCTCATCAGACATACAGCCTCATTCCAGTTTATTAGTCTCCCACACACTGTCCGGCAAACTGAGAGTTATTATGACGACAGTTATGTCCACAGTGTCTCTTATCTCCGCTGTGGAAACTTGCAAATCCTTTAGAAGAGTCAGGTGTCTTGTCCTTACTGGTCCAATTCTTGTATAGGCAGTAGGTTTTTGTGGAAGGCCTGCAATGGACAGAGCTATATCTGTGTAGTTTTTGTTTTATATCTTAATGATGAGGGGCAGCACGGTGGTGAACGGCTTAGCGCTGCCACCTCAAAGCTAGAGGTTTGCGTGTTCGCACCCCTGGCCGGCTGCAGCCTTTATGTGTGGAGTTTGCATGTTCTTTACGTGCTTGCATGAGTTTCCTCCAGATACTCTCGTTTCCTCATACAGTCCAAAGACTGATGACTCTAACCCATAGGTGTGAATGTGAGTGTGAATTGTTGACTGTCTGGGTATGTCTCTATGTGACCCTAACATAGACTGAAGACATGTGCAGAGTGTACCCGGCCCCTCTATTCCAGCCCCTGCGACCCTACACAGGATAAGCAGCTACAGATAATGGATGAATGAAGATATATTTCATGAAATGTTCTTGTAATCCTTTCACAGAAGTGATTGGAGTATTATTTTTCATGGTGTAGATTTTGGCCCGGATACCAATTCACCATCAATTTGTTTCTTTCATACTAGAATCCTTTAAACACATTCACTGAACTCAGACAGAATCTCCACTGAACTACTCGTGTTACTTTGGAAACTAGGCGGCTGCACCAGTGATGATTTAGGTGAGTTACTGTCCAGGGGTGAATACTTATGCAATCATTTTGTTTTTTTTTCTACTTAGTTTAGATTACTTTGTAGAGATATCTTTTCACATTGACATTAAAGTCTTTTTCAATTTTTTTTCAAAAAAGTCAAATTAAATTGCGTATGATGAAAAAAAACTAACAAAAACAGGAGGAGAACTCTTTGGAATTGTATTTATCTATGACTCGCTATTAAATAGATTCTTCAAACTTTTATGTACTGAAAAAAAAAAAGGCAAGATGAAAGTGGAGTCAGGAATTAACAGACCTGGGGTGTAGTCAATAAAATCAATGAAACCCAGCTATGACTCCAAAGGCACAACACAGAGAAGTACAGAGGAGGGAGCAGTAGGACTTTCAGGTCTGGGCATGGTCAGCTTCACAACTAATGCAAAGTGAATTCCCAACATTATGAAATGATCTCACAGGATAATGTCAGCGTGAGTGTTGCCAGTTCGCAGTTAGTTGATGCAGCAGGACTTATGTCCTTAATGACAACAACTTTCTAAATACAGAATAACTTGAAACAAAGAATCCGCCTTTCACAGTTCTATAGTTAGAGTCGAGATCTTTATGACCGAATAAAAACGTGGTCCATATTATAAAAACAGGTCATGAGCCAGCCCAGGAGCTTAAACATGAGAAGGACATTGTTGACCTACATTCGAGCCGTCTCCCAGCTGACAGGTCTGGTGTTTTCAACCAAAGGGCGATTTGTCAAATATCCAGTTTATTTCTCATGGGGGGAAAGCAGGGGCACCATCTTTCTGATTGGTTTAAAGAGTGTAACCCAAGGGCACGGTTAAAGAAATACAAGTATGGAAAGGATAAGCAACAACGAAAACTTGTACTGCGGCGTTCACTGTGAAGTCAAATCGCTCCTCTAGGGCACATACTGTCAGTACAGGCTCACATTTCTCCATGCCGCTGTTCACAAGACTGGTGTGAGGACTCATTATTGTGTTACATGTTGCTATAGGGACCAAATCACATTTACATCTAGAAAAATGATCATGACTGATGACTAGAACAAAGCAGAATGTAGTATGATTTCACACACGTGTGCACGTCAAGACCTTCAGCTTTGATTTACAGGGTTTGACAAAAGTGATGCATAACCCGTTCAGGAATTACAGCCTATGTTTTTGGGTGCTCATACTTAATGGTACAAATTAATATGATTCCAAACATAAATATCGCCTTTAATACCTTTAATACCGGTGGTTTGCACCTTGTTGGGAAGCCTATTTTTTATATTCATAAAGCCGTGTGTTGACTGTATTGACAATGATACGCCGACCTGTGTGTATGAAAATAGCTGTAATTCCTGAATAGTTAATGCCACAATTTTGTCAGCCTCCTCGAATTAAAGCTGAAAGTGTTGAGTTTGCTCGCATCTTGTGTGTTTCCTGTCAACTTCATTGTGGTTGTGCACAGAGGCCAAATAACCCCCCAAAGTGAAAAATATTGACTTATTTTGAATTAGATGCCAGCAACAGACCTAAAATAGGGGATGTGGACCACTGTGTTGCATCATCTTTATATCTCTCAGACACTGTTTAACATTCATGGTGCCTTTACTCCTGCACCCCTATCAGAGATTCTGGGGTTTAAACTGTGCACATGTATAACAAGTCAGACGGTCTTACTCCACTTTAACATTGAGAGTGCAGCGTCCGTATATCCATAACTCATCACACCACTGGGCAGTTATCCAGTTTGTCTCAGTCTCAAAGTAGAATTTTAACTTACATTTGTGGATGCAGAGACAAACAGTTGGATATATTAGGGAGGCTCATTTTACACCCAATCGTTCTGAATGACCTGTTGTGAGGTGTTTTTTTTTAGCATTACTTTACTTTTCCCAGCATTTCTGAGGTCTGTTTCCTTTGCACTTGCAAATCAAACATAAGATTCAAATGAATTGGAATCATTTTTTTCTCTTTTTATTTACATTTTCGCAATCTGACAACATTTCTGGAAATGGAATGTGCACATATTGTACACTGTAAAATAAGAGAAACTGGATCATTACAGGTGTTATGTCATCATTCTTCTATAACATGTTTATGTATTGTAGCAGTACAGTGATGTGAATCTGATGTAATACTCTTACATGGAGCAGATTAATCTGAGAGTGACTCCCCTACTCACAGATTAAACAGGGATCAGGGCAATGCACAAATTAAAAAAAAGAAAAACAGTTTCATGTTTTTATATTCAACACGGACTGAAGCCTCATTCGCCTCCTGCATCATTAGCTCATTACACACAAAGTGCCTCATGAAAATCAAATTGTCCTCCTTCTGAAGGAGGCTTAATACACCATTGTCTATATTGTCCATATTTAGATAGATTTGCCTTCACTCTGTTTAGAAGACACATGCTACAAATGCCGGCCAACCTGAATTGGTCAGTGAGATCTCAGCACCATATTCAAATGAGTTGAGGAGGATGATATTTGGATACAATATGCAGCAACAAACTATGACCATAGTATAATTGATGTTTAATGCACGTTTTATGACATGCTCCATGTTTATTCAAATTTCAAGGATGTTTAAAAGACACCAAGGCATGAATGTCTAAATTCTCTAAACCATTTTCCTAGTTATTATATTTGGGCATACAAATCTCTGAAATATGCTTATTCAGACCCCCTTCACTTTTTCACTTTGTCGCAGCCTTATACTACAGTTGTTTAAAATATGTTTTTCTCTTAAATCTACGCTCAGTACTCCCTAATGACAAATTGAAATCAGATTTTTAGAAATGTCAGTACATTTATTAAAAAGACAAAACCAAAAATAGCACACGTACTTAAGTATTCAGACCCTTTACTTATTACTTTGTCGAAGCACCTTTGGCAACAATCACAACCACAGACTTTCTGGATAGGACGTGACAGGCTTTGTACACCTGGATTGGGACATTTTCTGCCACTCTTCTTTGCAAATCAAAATTTCAAGTGTTGTTGTAAAGGTTCTGAATATTATATTGAATACTGATATTCCGGTTTTATCTTATACATTTGCTAAATTTTGTTTTCATTTGGTCATTATGGGGTACTGAGTGTAGAGTAATGAGAAAAAAAGAAAGGATTTGAATGATTATGGTATCAGGCTGCAACATATCAAATATTAATGGCTTTTGGCTTGTTGATTTTATGTTGATTTGGCATGAGTCTATACGCCAGATGCCCTTTCTGCCACAACCCGCCCATTTTTATCCGGTATAGGGACCAGCATCAACGTGGCCCTTGGTGGTTGTGCATCCCAACCCAATGCTCTACCACTGACCCACCGACTGACCCCCTTCAGGCTGCAACATACCAAAATTAAAAAAAGGGAAGGGGCTCTGAAAACTTTCGGAATGCACTGTATATAGTTACTAAATGTGAGCGCACATAGTACTCCAAACTGCTTATCTTAAATATTGCATAACAATGTTTCATAATCAAAATTCTGCAAACAGACAGAATGCTCATCATGTCATAAAATCTTTTAAAATGCAAATTGTCTGCAGCTGCACCCCAATGATTTTACAGCATGATGTACAAGATATGAAATCCAACTCAATTACTGTATCTAAAAAAAAAATCTCAAGTCCCATTTTTGTTTTGGCTGCCATCTACTATGTAATATGGTAGTGAACACATCCATGCACATAAATGGTAAATGATCTGCTTATATAGCACAAGGACACTTTGAAACATAGCCAGGATGGACTGGGACTCAAACCACTGACCCTGTGGTCCATGGGACAGTTGCTCTACCATTGACCCACCAGGCCCCTCTTAAGTCCCCCCCCCCCTTTTTTTTTTTTTTTTTTTACCTTTCTGATGGTATTCCTGGCTTTCGGAGCTGTGACTTTCCAATGTGCAGTTACTGGCATTGCCAACCAGTTTTTTTTTAAGCTGTATAGTCTTTGCTTTAATATATAAAGTGTGTTAAGATGATTATATCATCACTACATAAAGTTGCATTGAAATAATCAGTTGGTATAACATTTTTGAAAAGAGAGATCTTTCTGTTGTTTTCCTTTGTCAGCTGATTGTAGAACATATGCTTTATGCATAGCTGGACTACTTCTTGTGTGGTGTTGCATAAATAAAACTTATCAGGCCACTTACACTCATGCTTCGAAGCAGGACTCTTTGAGTTGTCTAGCCTGTAGTAGGCCTTATTTACTGACACCATATGTGGATGATAAGCAATTCTGTTTGAAATAATGTGTATCAGTGACAGTTCTACACAACAGAAAATGTTCTCATGTCTTGCCTAATCGACAGCTTTGTTCTTTTGTTCAATGCTCTTACGTGTACTGAGCAAAAGGAGGCGACAGTTTGGCTACTTTCATGTCATCTTTAGGACAGACAAATGTGTGAAATGAAAACAAATAATTGCATTTTGCAAATCAACTATTTTCTTACAAACCACGCTTTAAATTTAATACAACCTGTCCCAAGAAGAATATTATTTTATATCAGGACATTAATGTTTCTGTAGTCACTCACATCTGGTTAATTTCACTTATTTTGTTGGATTCCAAGCATAAATCATTAAAACAAAACGCAAATCAAATAGGTTATTTGAATCTGTTAATGTAAAAAGCTATTGCTTTTAACAGTCCTTTCTAGTCTTAGCTCAATTCACCTTGTCTAACCCTGAAGAGACACACAAGACTTACTGTGTTCTAAATGTGAGCACACTAGTACTCCGAACTGCACTGTCCTGTGCTTATTTTAAATATTGCATAACAATGTTTCATAATCAGAATTCTGCAAACAGACAGAATGCTCATTATGTGATAAAATCATTTCAAATTCAAATTGTCTGCAGCTGCACCCTAATGGTTTCAAAGCATGATGTGCAAGATATGAAATCCAACTCTATTATCTCAAAACCAATCTCACATCTCAAGTCCCATTTTGGTTTTGGTTGCCATCTACTACGTGATATGGTAGTGAACGAGGTCACACACAGTGATGATTTCTGGGGTTTTGTTTGTGTTTTTAATATTAAATGATCTGCTTATATAGCACTTTACTATGTTGCTTCTCATTCACACACCAATGGCAGCGGCTGCCATGCAAGCTGCTCACCTAACCCCAGGAGCAACTTGGAGATGTTGCCCAAAGACAATCTGACACATAGCCAGGATGGACTGGGACTCAAACCACTGACCCTGTGGTCTGTGGAGAGTTGCTTTGCCAACTGAGGTACAAATTTTGGATTATATGCAGGACTGAAAACTGCATTTCCAGCAATACCCTGTGAATTAAACAAAAACTTGGTTCTTACACTCAATCTCTATATCACATTGCAAAAAAGATTGAATAAAATGAGGCATAATGTTTTTTTTCTTTTCTTAATATAGAAACTTTAGACAAAAAAAATGTCTCCCAGTTTAAAATGCCATAAAATATTGTAAGGACACACTGAGAAAGGTAATCCATAAAGTCATGCCTCATTTTCTTGCTCTGCCCTGCAGTTTATGGCACAATTTCAACAATCTTCCCATCTACACAACAGCTCAGGAAACAAAGTGTGTGTGCTCCAAATCCTGTTTCTTCTTTCTTTTGTTCTTGTAGCATAAATGGTGTTGCACTATATTGATGTGATTAAGAATGTTGTCATAGTGCTACTTGAATTTAATGTATTTTTCATTTGCATGCAGCAAATTCTGTGACTCAGCTGGTAAATCGTACTTAATACCATCTAAAGAGTTGCTTTTTTTCAACACTAGGCCTGAATAACCTTTACTAAATGCCACTTGTAGTGTTTGCTCAAACATCATTATTCTTCATTGAAAAGCTTGTGGTAAAACTTTCTCTAAACATCAGATCAACTTTGGGCTTTTCAGGACCATGGTCAGCTCAGGGTTCCGTTACAAATATACTGTAACTACAAGTAACGTCAACATAATAAAAAGTAGTTCGATAGCAGCACATTTAAAAAGATCTAATTAAATCTTGGTATAGTCAGTGATAGAGGTCTAACTCAGGTAAAACGGTAGAGGTTTAATTATAGTGTGTATGCATAAGGGGAATGCCGAATGGTTAATGCATAGAAGGATTAATACGTTATATAAACACATATATATTGTTTTTATCTAGACTATAGCTGCGTTGACATAAAGTGCTGCAATGTATTTAACGTCAATACGAAATAAGTCAACTATTTTAGGCTTTTTTCTTTTTATTCATTTCCTCTTTTACAGCGCATTTTGATTGGCTCTCCCGATGCCTCTAGCCAATCAGCCGCCGCCTGCTGTGGGGGAAGGAATAAATGCAAGATGGCTCCTCATATAAAAACAGTCTTCTGGGTCGCCCTCAACGTGCAACAAAATAACTCTTTACATCTAATTAGATTAAAATATTTATCCGCGAGGACTTCCGAGGGGTAATTTGAGCTATAAGTTGATATGCGTATGGTATCCGGCGATATCTTGTGGGAGAAGATACTGAAGAGACAAGAGGGACAACTTTGAAGCCATGAATTGATGGTGAAGTCACTCTACGGTAGACAAGAGTTGAGGTGGTCAGAAGCACAGCCTGGGCCTTAGCTAGCTAGCGTTAGCTGTTAACTAGCTAGCTAATGACTTCATCTAGTGTTATCCGCCGTATTGGAAACAGCAAACAGCAGGCGGAGGAAAGTCTCAAATTACTGGTTGCCTGTTGAATGTGGGGCCAGACCATACAAGGCCATACGACCGTTTACAATGGCAGTTTCAAGGTAAGACTGGCTTCACGTAACCCTAACGTTCAAACAGACTGGCTATCTGTCCGGCTTTAACGTTAGCCAGCTAACGTGCTAACAGCCTTTGATTTAGCAAAGAATGTCTGGGTGAAGGCCGACTAACGTTAGCCATTGGGCTAATAAAGTGTAACGTTGTTAACTTGGTTACAACTTGTGGTACAAGTTTCCAACTTGGAGATGCGACGGGTGATTGAGTTTAGACCCGTTTTACCTGCAGGTGCTAAATGTCAGTAAAATAAGTGTTAAACTGAACGTAGTGTGTCGCCGTCCTCACAGTGCTCTGATGCTCTGTCTGTAGTTAACCTTACATGTTGACTAGCGGTGACGTTATGGTGAAATTGTGACTGGAAATCCAGTTTGCACAATCAAGAGATTGTTACCATCATTGTTTGAATTGGTTAATGGAACAGGTTCTAGTGTGAATTAAAGCAGACAAGCTTGTCACACTGTAAGTTTACTTCATGTCCTCGGTGATAACTCAGTACATCAAAAAATGCTGAGTATCATCTTTGACTAGTTGTTTTGTTCGGCGCATGGCTAACAAGCTAATGTCCGTTGTGCTTGTTGTTATAATTCCACGTGGTTCCAGTAGACAGTTTGTTTGCTCCGTTTGTCTGAAATTACACTCATCTGTAGTTAAACTTAAGAATAAGTGGTTCCTTGTTTTCACGCCCCTTACCTCTCTAATCCACCCCACTTTATTAATAGACCGCTAATCACCTCAGTGACCCAGAGCAAGTTCATCAGACAGGTTACTTTGGTGTAAAGCCAACAACTTGTATGTAATTGTTTACTCATGCAAATTATGTGGGTAAATAGGGAGACCTCAGCTTTTGCCATAATTAATAAAATGTAGATTAATTTATTATTCTTCATAATGGTCTAGCTGATAAATTCTGGTTTTCCAATTGCTTAATGCATGGGAGTGGTCCTGGCAGAATATAGCATCATCAAATTGAGAAGAGGAACCAGGATGTTTGTTCAAGTGCTGTGCTTGGTCTGTGATGTTTATGTTGACACCGTTTTCTTTTCTGTAACCCGTCTTTAGACTTGATCGTTTATTTATCCTGCTTGACA
Source organism: Channa argus (assembly GCF_033026475.1). Lineage (NCBI taxonomy): Eukaryota > Metazoa > Chordata > Actinopteri > Anabantiformes > Channidae > Channa > Channa argus. The sequence continues at coordinate 50,831,785 of NC_090197.1, forward strand.
CTGGAACAACACCAGTAACTAGAAAAGCAGCAGCCCAGCAGCTTGGAGAAGTGGTCAAACTACACCCACATGAGCTCAGTAATCTCCTATCAAAGGTGTATACTTGCTATATGTTGTTGTCTTTACAGTGTTTTATAAGGAAATGTTAACATTGTCATATTTAGCTACATATTTATTCTTTTAACCATTTTACTTGGTTTGTACGCATATTAAGTCATACATGTTTTGTTTAAGTTGTACATGAAGTAAATGATGTCTACTGTACTTTCTGTCAATTACAAGGTGCTGACCTACCTAAGGAGTCCCAACTGGGATACTCGTATAGCAGCAGGCCAAGCTGTTGAAGCCATCGTGAAGAATATTCCTGAGTGGGATCCAGTCCCCAAGCCTAAAGAAGGTAGGTTCCCAAGCTTGCTCACTGAAATACTTGGATTATTTTAAGTTGGTAGTCTTTAGGTGGTTCATACAGCTAAAGTAAATTTATTGAAATGATCTTCAGTTTTGTTGTGCCTTCTCTTTTTGCATTATAAAATGTATATAATAATGTATTATAATATGTACTTGTGTATGTAATGATTGATTTATAACATGTAGGTTTTTGTTTTTAATTGGTAGTTGTAGACTGACAAAAAACAAAATCCATAGTAGGGCTCCATACTCTAAGGCAGGGGTGCCCAATACGCCAATCGCGATCTACCGGTCAATTGTAAAGGTAGTGTGGGTAGATCACATGCAATTAACAAAGTAGACATCAGCCCATAATCTGTCTTCACTATGAAATTTTCCCTTGATTTATGCACAGGGCAACCAGTCTGACATCTGATTTATTTGTTGTTTTTTTTCTGACACGAGTCACTGCGCATGCAAACAAGTGCTACAAAACTCTAACAAGCTAGCGAGATAGCCTCCAGACTATGTATCTCTGGCTAATTCTATTCAGCAAAAGTTATCACAGTAAGGTAATGACAAAAAATGTACAGAGTTGTATTGTGCAATATGGGTTCATGTAGTTATGCAAGCTACACCAACAGATTTTGTGCATACAAAGAATTCTCAATATATTCATAAATAAATATATGATTTGTATTCTTATAGTGGGTAGATCATTTTGATTTGGTCATTTTATAAGTAGCTCACGAGCCAAAAAAGTGTTGGCACTTCTGCCCTAAGGTTTCGTTACACTGCAAACCTGGTGTGCTCAACAGGTCGGAAAAATACATGTGAAAATGCTGTTTTGGTGTCATACCGGGGTCCATCAACATAATTGTTTTCAGATCATTTTGGTATAGGTCACTTGATAGCAACAGAAAATTGGGAGCTTTTTATAACATTCCTGCAACTTTGTCCTCCGTCACATTAGTTAAGAGACACAGTGTTACTTAAGAAAATCTGTTTTCATCTGGGTGGAAAGGCAACCCAGAGGAAATAAGATGCCAGAGTTATCAGTTTTAGTGTAGAGTGATGTCATATTTATTAAGTAGAAAAGACAATTGCAGGTATATGACGCTTATTTGTGTCCTGTAGAGTCTTGTGAAGACTTATCTCCAGAGGACTCGTCTTGTGAGAGGTTGAGCCTCTGCCACTTTGATATTTCCCGACTACTCAAACATGGAGCCTCTCTGCTGGGGTCTGCTGGGGCTGAATTTGAGCTGCAGGATGACAAAACTGGTTTGTAATGTTTTTCATTTTGTTTGTTTTTCTATATTAATATCCATGTTATTACACTCTCATAATTGCACAAAAAAGATATTATTTGATTATAACCTGTGGAAGGGAGCAGTATTATAAATATAGGACCAGAATGAAACTAGGTATTGTCAAGTTTTCTGGGGGGGGGGGGGGGTCACTAACCACTGAATTGCTTTGTGTTTGACATTCTTACTAAGAATTTCTGTCTTTACTTTTGGATTCTGTTATAACTTAACATCACACACTTAATACATTAAAATATGGTAATAAACTAGACTACTGCAATATATCTTCATATCTGTGACTCTCCCTGACAAATACACAAATGCCACTCGACCAGCTAGGCTTCATGGCCGTGGACTCCAATGCAATTTGAATAGGGATGCGTGCTCATCCTTATCATCTTACGGTTATTTGAATATGAACATATTGTTGGTTTATCTTGTCCTGTGTTCTCCTGTAGTTATCAGTTTTCACTTCTCTGTGATCTGCTTTCGCTTCTCATTCAAGGTCCCCTGTACTAAATTTAGCATGTTCTGTGTGACTTTCAAAGCCATTTATGATTGTTCCTGTATTTATATGCAGTCCCTAGCTGTTTGTCTATTTTTCCCCTGGCTACATTTAGCACCACAGTGGCAAATGTTTTCTTCACATGTATACAACCCGTATTGTTTAGATGGCTAAAAGGTAGTTTTCTGCCATTTATTAGAGGCATCTAAAATCTTCCTCTGACCTCCTTGTTATATGTTCTTAGTTGAGATGGATCCTAAAGAACGTCTTGCTCGCCAAAGGAAGCTCCTCCAGAAGAAACTTGGTCTGGACATGGGTGCCGCTATAGGCATGAACACAGAGGAGCTGTTCAACGATGAGGATCTTGACTATACCTGCCAAACCAGTGGGCTTAAAGCCCAGGGAGGCAAAGTCACAGCTGGATCCAGCTCCTGCAACCATGTGGTAGGTCCCATTTAGGTCTTTAGCTTTTGCTCATATGCAGGCATTTTTTGTTTCATGGGTCATAAAATTTTATACTTTAAATTGTAAACGTTTGAGGCATGAAGAGAGTGTTGTCAACTGTCAGCAGTTGAATCTCTGTGGTGAGATAATGTTGCTTGAGGTCATGGTCCAATTTATCTTTTATCAAAGTGACATAAGCCTGTTTCAGACATGAAGTCTAGAGAATGTCAGGAGGATCAGGTCCTGACATCGTCAGGAGTTTGCCCTTTTCCGACATGTAACCAACACCTGGAGATGGTCTGTGGGAGATGTGTTCTCACATGTGAGGAAATACTTGGGCAGAACCTGACGCAAAAACATAGCTGCGGAAATGACAGTGTTTTGCTTTGTAATTTGGTTTCATACCGCAGAGCTTGTGCTGTTCCTTGTATTTGTTTGAGGATTCCAGGTCTGCCCCTTACCGACACAGGCTCACGAGTTTCGTTGTCCTTCCAGTTTGACATTGTTGAGTTCGTATGAATAAAGGAGTTCTTCACCTTCGGTTGTTTGTGCTTGCCCGGCTTTGCGTAGTCACAGGAAATGGATGTCATCAATACGCCCACTCACTCACGGTGAATCCTCTGCAGTATTACCTCCTCTATTCACAAATGAGCTCGGGTGGAGATAATCCGGACTTTGCACTAGGGAGCTGGCTGGGTAAAGTCCGGGTAATCTCTGGGCCAACAGACTTGGGTGTTTGTGTTCCCACATACACCCACCCCAGAGATGGAAGTGGAAGATTCCAATGCATGTTTGAAAGGGGCTACACCTAATGTTTTATCTGGTATTGGACATCTTTTGCGTTGTGGTAGAAAGTCTTGCCTCAGAAAGCAGAAAATACTGATGGTATCATCGTTGCCCTGGCAGTGGTTTTGGTGAATAATTCTTTTCCATGCCTGTTGGCATTTTTTTGTTTTTCCAGTTTTTTTTTTCTTGGATTATTCATATATAGAGTACAGAAAGGTAAAATGCCTCATCTGTATGTGGTTTGTCAAACACTCTGAGACTGTTTATTTCTAAGTTTGTGAAGGCCTTTATGCACGTCAGGCTGTCTGAACTTAGTCAGGCTCCATTGCAACTACTGTACCTCTGCCACACAATGTTAACAGTAAAATGACTTGTGCATGAGTCTGCAGGGAAAGTTGTTAGTCTAGAAGAACAACTGTTAAATTGATTGTATATTTACCTGAAGTAGCTTAGTGGTTAATGATATGTTAAAGTAGGAATTCATATGTTAATCGGTGTGTGGGTGAGTTCAGTAGTATTTCAAACTGTATAATCAATGGCACTGTTCTGTTTTCAGCCTATCCAGGCTGCTGAATTGATTGACTCTGAGTTGCGGCCTGGGATGAGCAGTCGCCAGAAGAATAAGGCTAAGAGAATGGCCAAGCTAGTGGCAAAACAACGATCAAGAGAAATGGATGCTAATGAAAAGAGGTGATTATTCTGTGCACTGGCAACAGGCTGTAGCTCAGTTAAAGGTAAAGGCAGTCGTCCACGGACCACAGGGTCAGTGGTTCGATACCGGCTACATGTCGGAGTTTCTCTGGGCAAGAGTCACTGAAACCCCCAACAGCTCATTTCCCTCCCAAGCTATGCAGTGCTGGTCCAGGCCGGGTAGAAATTGGGGAGGCTTGCGTCAGGAAGGGCATCCGGTATAAAAACTGTGCCAAATCAACATTTGGACAATGCTCCACTGTGGCGACCCTAAACTCACAGGATAAGCCGAAAGGACAAAAAAAATAAATAAATAAAATATTGTGTGCTGATAAAATGTCTAGTTTAGTTATCACCTCCTAGAAGAGACACCTGGATAGAAATTGATTTTACAGTTGCAGAGCAATATTATACATCTGCTGTAAATGTCTTGTATTGGACCTATTTCACCGCCTAACCTTTTATTAATAAAATGACTGTGATCTCCGTTTTAAGTAATGACAGTGTTGAGGGTGAACCTGAAGAGAAACGAAGGAAAACCACCAATGTAATTATTGACCAACCGGCGACAGAAAATAAAGTCTTAATCGACAACGTTCCACACAACTCTGGCCTTTTAGAAGAGGTAAGGAACACAGAACAAGTCACTGACTCCCAGAACCCCCTCCCCACAAACACCTACCCACCCACACAGAAATCCTCAGCAGTTCATGTTGTAACTGATGTGTCTTATCAATAGACCCATGAATGGCCTCTGGAGAGCTTCTGTGAGGAGCTCTGCAATGACCTATTCAATCCTTCATGGGAGGTAAAAAAAATGTTTTTATTCTGTGTGCATATATAATAATAATAATTTATGCTCAGAGTCAAGTAAAGACAAATTAGCCTTTTTTGCAAATCTTCAAACAATTGTATGGGTTATGTTTGTCTTCTATTTGTTCAGTGGCAAATGTAAACACAAATGCATTTGGTTGTTTACAGGTTCGTCATGGTGCAGGCACAGGTCTTAGAGAAATCCTCAAGTGTCACGGTGCGGGGGGTGGGAAAATGGTGGGATGTACTGCAGAACAGGTACATCTTATCTTAAAATCATTTTAACATTGGTTAGAATTTAGAAGGACACATAACTGTCTGTTGTGTTTGTTTAGATGTTACGGCAGCATCAAGAGTGGATAGAGGATCTGGTTATCCGGTTACTCTGTGTCTTTGCTCTGGACCGCTTTGGGGATTTTGTGTCTGATGAGGTAGGCTGTGTTTTTTTTTTTGCTTGTCACCTGAACAGTAGTTTGTGGAAGTTACTGAACGATTTCTCACTGAGACTTCTGTAATGAAACATGCAGCACAGTGAAGGTGTGGACAGGTAACAAAGGAAATGTGTAGCTGGATTTGAAATGACCCTTAATGTTTCACATTTATTTATATCTCTTAGAAGAGTCTCAGTGAGACTCTCTCTTTAAACTGCAGCAGTTATTGTTATTTACCCACCAATGTAACAACAGTGTGTCAACTTACATGACCATAGTTATTATAATAAGTGGGTTTTTTTCCTAATTGCTGTAGTAGTGAAGAAGATGACATGTAACAATTGTTGCTTAATGAAAATAAAGTAGCAGGGACACATACAGCAGTGACAGAGAGCCATGGTACTTATGAGATTATTGCCATACACGCGAAAATAAATCAAGTTAATCCTTTTTTTTTTTTTATTATTATTAAATGGAATGCAACTATGTTCAGAATACTTTTTCATATTTTTGCTGTCTTGGGTATTCTCTGAAACAATCTTTTCAAGTGAACTTCTATACATGGCAATGTCTTACATCTGCACCTCTTAATCTTGTGAGTGCCTACTTATTAATGTGGCTGAATGCAGTTGTTGCATTGTTGTCATTTTGAAAGTGATATGTAAATGTTGCTGGGTCTGACCTAGTAACATTGCTGTTGCAACTTTTACAGAAAACTGATGCTTATTCAGACATGAAGCAAACACATACTAGGAGAAAGTTAAAAAAAAAAAGTTGATACTTAGGTTTAAGACAATAACACTATATATGTCTCCTCCTCCAGGTGGTGGCTCCTGTCAGGGAGACATGTGCTCAAACACTTGGCGTGGCCCTTCGCCACATGAATGAAACTGGTGTTTCCATGACAGTGGATGTCCTGCTGAAGCTGCTGAAAGAGGACCAGTGGGAGGTCCGTCATGGAGGCCTGCTGGGTATTAAATATGCCCTAGCTGTCCGACAGGTACGACCTGAGCTTTTAGATGAGTGTACCTGGGTTTTACGATAACATGAGCTGATTGCCATGTGGTCATGCATATAAATTCTGGGGGTGGGAGGATGTGTGCTTGGATGAAAGGCTGTTATTGTCCTGAAACATATATTTGCGGCTTGGGAAGAGGTTTTAGGCCAGACTTTCTGATCTCATAGATATACACCCAAAACCAAATAATTTTAATCTTCATCTCACTGTTTGTTGCCTTTCAGGACTTGATCTCTGTTTTACTGCCCCGCGTGCTTCCTGCTATCACTGTAGGCTTACAGGACCTAGATGATGATGTCAGAGCAGTGGCAGCAGCTGCGCTCATCCCAGTAGTGGAGGGCTTGGTACAACTTCTGCCCAGTAAGGTCAGAGAGACAAAACTATAATATATTGCCATTAAATTCTCATCAGTGTAACTTCACCAAATGCTCTTTTGTGAAGTGTCACCTATAGATGGTCCTCAGTCCTCATCCAAAGATCTTAATTTAATTGCAACACCCTGTCTCTCAGGTGCCCTTCATAGTGAACACACTATGGGATGCTCTGTTGGACCTTGATGACCTCACAGCTTCCACAAACAGCATAATGACATTGCTGTCTTCACTGTTAACCTATCCAAAAGTCAGACAGTGCAGGTCAGTCTGCAATAATTACTGCTTTTCAAAATGATATTGCAACGTGTATGTTAAGAAAGTACATCAAGTGGACATTTTGAGTGCTGTAGGTGCAGAATAGTTCCAGAAATGTAACTGTGTAAAATAATGCAAAAAATTTGCAAATCATGTGAAATATATTTTTTTATTGTTGATAGTACAAAGACTGCGTTATTAATACAGTAGTACAAAGACAACTCTGATTCTTGCTTAAATTCAGCTACTTGACACTTTAGAGTCCCTGTTTATTTTTTTGCGCCTCATAATGCTCCAGATGTTGTCAATGGGTGACTGCAGTGCAGGTCAGTGTAGCACCCAGATTCTTTGTTACGGTGAAGCCATGTTGTTGTAGTATGTTCAGAATAAAGGTTGGCAGCATATGTAGATCAAAAACTGTGTATATCTTTAATTTAACTAATGTCTTAATCAGCCCACAGCATCGCAGATGCTGGTTTTCTTTGAATTGATAACTAGTCAGATGGAGATTTATGAAAAATGTTGCTCCTTTTAAAGAGGAAAAAAAAAAAACAACTCAAATTTTAACAAGTTTAAAACTGATGTTTTGTCTTTGTACCTCTTACACTCAAAATTCATTTTATATGGATATCCAACTTTTCTATAAGTTAGGGGTTTCAATTAAATAAAAACACGCACACACCACTTAGCCAATTTTCACAAACACAATTGGATGAGCATGTTTAGAATCTGATCTTAAGTGTGTAGTCCTGGAAGTTAGCAGGAGGATGATGATGATGATGAGGCTCAAGCAATACCCCTCTTGATTGTATATTTCCTTATTTATTCTAGCACGCAGCAGTCACTAACAATCCTGGTTCCTCGGGTGTGGCCGTTCTTAAGACACACTATATCATCAGTAAGACGTGCAGCGCTGGAAACACTTTTTACTCTGCTCTCTAAAGCTGACCAGGTAAATGTATAGTTAACAGTAGATGGAGAGTGATTATATGGTGAATAGTTTTCTACATACAGGACTTAAAGTACACTTGATGTATAGTGACTTATATTTTGTATATATTTATATTTATATATATATTTTTTTCTCTGTTCTTTAGAGCTGTGTGGTGTGGATTAACCCCATCCTGCAAGATATGCTGCGACACATCTTTCAGTCCTGCATATTGGAGAGCAATGAGGAAATCCTTGAGCTCATTCATAAGGTTTTTTGCATTACTCCACATTATATATTTACCTTTCTGGTAAAACTACAAAAGTGGTCAAAAGAGTAATCAGTGGAAAGGCTTAAGTTTTAATTATTTATTGTACTTGGACAAATCTCAAGAAGGTTATTTCTTGTATACAAATAACCTTTTTGACTTGCCTTGATACGGTGCTGTATGTCTCTGTGCAGGTGTGGATGGAGCTGCTGACTCAGGCTCCTCAGCAGTATGTGGTAGCAGCCAGCTGTCCATGGATGGGTGCCTGGCTCTGTCTCATGATGCAGGCCTCACACATCCCCATAGACCTGAACATGCTGCTGGAAGTAAAGGCCCGCTCTAAGGTTGTGCCTCTTATCTATAGTTTTGTCAGAGCTCAACTTTATTCTATTGTTCACTAGCTGATCTTTTGCAATAATAGTACGTGTGGGTGTGTATTGTTTATATCCTCAAATGCTATTTGGTAGCAATCTGAGGGACCAAAAACTAAAAATCTATTTAAAATTCATGCATTTGTTTTGAAGCAGAGAAGGTGTTTTAAATTTAGCGATGGCAAAACCCAGCTCATCAATCTTGCAAAAAAAATTTTTATTTGAATTAACTTTAATAATCGTGCTAACCATGGTGTTGATGCAACAGGATAAAGCTGGTACAAAAGCACGTCAAGGGACCAATCAGGTGAAGGAAACAGTCCAGGAGTATATAGCAGGAGCGGAGACCGTGACTGATGACCCAGTCACAAGAGACTATGTGGTGGTTCGTGCTCGCCTCATGGCTGCCAAGTAAGATGTGACTGAGGAAGATTTGGGTTCTGATCTTTGAGAACATTTGCCTTTTCCTTAAAAAATAAAAGTAACTTAAATCAGAAAAAAACAAAAAAATTAGTTCTGACTCGCTTTCCCTGCTCTTCTATATCTGTAATCCAGATTACTAGGGGCTCTGTGTACATGTATCTGTGACCCTCAACTCAACGCTGCATCTCAGGAGATCCGACCAGCTGAATCTTTGGGACAGCTGTTGCTCTTCCACCTCAACTCCAAGTCTGCCCTGCAGCGCATAGCTGTGGCTCTGGTACTTTGCGAGTGGGCTGCATTGCAGAAGGTGAAAGGCAAAGTCATTATTTGTTCATTGTGAAGTACTTTTTTGCGGTATCAGCATAACAGAATGAGGCATTTAGAGACTACATAAATGTTTTTATCGTTCTGATCTCTCTTTCAGGATTGTCAGTTGGTGTCATCCATGGTGCAGCCCCGACTTATTGCCATTCTGTCTGAGCAGCTGTACTATGATGAGATCGCCATTCCCTTCACACGCATGCAGAACGAGTGCAAGCAGCTCATTGCATTGCTAACTGATGCCCACATAGACCTGCAAGATCGTTTAAATTGCAATGTTTTCACCATTGATCAAGCCAACGAACTGGTATGTTCATCTACACATCCAGTCACACACAAACGCTCCACACAAACGCTCCAAACATACGTATTCAACACCTACTGAAATCTTTAAATGACTTGGAAGTAGGTAAAGCGAAATACACACACATGCAGAGCCAAGATAGCTTTGCAAACACTTTTGTATTAAGGCATTTTTATATTAATTATTATTATTATATTATTATTATTATTATTAATAGACATTATTGTATATTTACATTAAGATGTTTAAAAAAAAACACACAGAAAACACAGGATGTCATTTACCTGCAACAAATTATCAGCAGGTAAACCACCCAAAAGGTCACACTTGACAAAACTATTTGCTACTTATTTAGTGTTAAACTTTACTCTATTCTATTTTACAAGAAGTGTGGATGCTCTTAAATTGATTGTGCCCCCCACATGTTTAAACATCCTAAAATAAGTTCATGTTGGGTAGACCAGTAATGTGAGTTATATTTGGCTCTTCCTCCATGGAGAGTGACCTATCATTTTCAGTGTAATTTACAACAAGAGCAGCTTTCCCTGAAACATTCTTGGTCTATATTCGTCTTGAAAAAGTGTAATCTCTGAGAAACACAGGGGCAAGAAAAAGTATGAACCTTTTTAGAATTTCATGGTTTTCTTCTTTCATTTCTTTTAAAATGTGATCTGATCTTCATCTTAGTCAAAAGTATTCACATATTTGTTTTTTGTTTTTTAAATGACCTCATAGTCATGGAGTCATGTGTTGTCATACCCAGAGTCTAGTTAAGAAAATGTGTTTGGAGGTGTGGACTAGTTATTTTGACTCATAAAAACCACTCAAACTTTTTGAGTTTGCTCCGCATAAGAAGAATACAGTTATGTCGAGCCATGCCTCTCCAAAAAAGAGCCTTCAGAGGATCTTTGATAAAGATCTGTTGCTACTCTACCAAGAAGTGGGCGCCCAGTCAAAATGACCCCAAGAGCACAATGAAGATTCATCAATGAGGTAAAGAAACAACCAGAGTGACGGCCAGATTTAAAGGCACCATTGGAATTGGCTTACATCTTATTGGCACTACAGAAAACATTGATCAAGCAGGGCGTCTATGGCAGGACGCCACGAAGGAAGCCACTGCTTACTAAAAAGAACATTGCCTTTGCCACATCGACACTTCGCAGCGGTATTGGCAAAATGTTTTGTGGACCGATCAAACTAAAATTAAACTATTTGGCAAGAACATACAGCAATACATCTGGTGTGAAAACCACACTGCATATCATCATGGAAACCTCATCTTAACCGTAAAGTATGGTAGAGGAAACATCATGATTTGAGCCTACTTTGCTGCATCAGGGCCTGATCAGCTTGCAGTCATTGAGGGAAAGTTGAACTGGTGTATAAGGGGAAAAAAAAAATCTTTAAGATAATGTGTGAATGTCTGTTCATCAGCTGAAACTCTGTAGAATTTGGGGGATGAAACAGGGCAATGATCATGGTGATGATGAACAGAATAGCTTAAGAAAAACAAAATCTGCCTTTTGGACCAGCCAAGTCGGAGCACAGACCTCAACCCAATAGAGCTATGGAATGACTTGAACAGAGCCACACACGAGACATCCAGAGAATATGACAGAGCTCAGGCCGGTCTGCCAGGAAGAATGGGCTAAAATTTCAATCAGTTATTAATTCCAAGGGTTCACTTACTTTTTCCACTGCTATTTAGAATGTTAAATGAGTGTTCAATAAAAGACATGAAAGATTTGAAGTATTTTTTTTTTTTTATTATTATTTTAGGCACATTGTTTTCTCAATACCCTTTTGATCTGGATAAAGATCAGATCACATATGACAAATTAATGTGGAAAGCTATGATATTCCAAAACCTTCCGATACTTTTTCCCGTAGCTGAAATTAAAATTAATTCTCTAAAAAGGTATAGAGTTGTCTCTAGAGACACGAAACAACTGGATCCAATCAGGACAAAATATGTTGTGGAAAGCTATGTGTAATTTGTGAAATCTTGAGAAACAGACACCTCATTGCTCGTGAATTGACTCCATTGTTAAATAAGGGTGAAACCCGTGTGCATAGACACTATGCGTAGGATTCTCAAGTTGCCAAGAAAAAGTGCTATTAAGGTTGGCAAATCAGATGAAAAGTTTGCAGTGGGCCAAGATGCACAAACTTTACACTCACTAGCCACTTAATTAGGTACATCCTGGTGTACAATGTAATTCAATTCAATACTACAGGTTTGAAGGTTGTAATTGATCTGTTTTAAAGTTAAAACCGTTAAATGTTTTGGCCCTATATTTAATTTTATGTAGGGTGGCCAAAACATAAGAACCATCTCCTCTCCAAATATAAAGCACTCCAGTATGACTCGATCGTCCACCATGACCTCAGTAATAAACACGTAGTAAAAGACAGCTTAGTTATTAATGACATTGTACACAAGATAATCTCAGCAACTGAGGGTAAGGGAAAATGGTACTGTTACAGATTGCTGCTATCTTTCTCCCCTCACATGTTTCTCAGGTAACTACCATCTTCACAGAATCCACTGCAGGTCTGAATACAAAGTCTAAACAGTGGCAGGTCCTGGACGGCAAACGACAGCAGGCTCAGGCTACAGTGATGGAGACCAACACAGAATGGCAGCAGCTGCATCTGCGTGTCCACATGTTCACAGCCTGTGCAGTCATTAGCCTACAGGTGCTTCCTGACAAGCTCAACCCACTGGTCAGGCCTCTGATGGAGGCCATTAAGCGAGAAGAGAACACCCTGATTCAGGGTTATGCTGCCTCTTTTATAGCCAAGCTCTTGCAACAGTGCGCTGGACGCTCCCCGTGCCCCAGCCCTAAGATCATCAAAAATCTCTGCGCCTCAGCCTGCGTGGACTCTTCAGTCACACCCTCATCTGCCTGCCCCGTACCCCCTACACAGGATAATGTCAAAGGTAGGAGCTGTTGAAGTGTGGGTGTATTTTCAAATCTGCTGTCTGCAGGATTTTAATTGTTCCACCGACTGTTCAAGAATTATTTAAAATGCTTAGATAATTTGGGTGTCTGCTTTTGTGTCATTAAAGATACAACAAACTGTCTTGCATAATGGTTACGTTTCTTTTAATTTCTTATACTATCAGGTGGTAGCTTAGAGAAAGATGGTCAGCATCACATGGTCAACAAAACCCATGGCATCATCACGTTGTACCGTCACCAAAGGGCAGCGTTTGCTATAACTAGCAAGCGAGGTCCAGCCCCTAAAGCCCCGAAAGCCCCCGCAACAGAGCTTCCTCCCGGCAGCACCATCAGCATTGATAATGATGAGGTAAAGAGAGTTAACAAAGTACATTTTCCTTATGTCCCAGTTAGTTTGTGTTTACCCTTTATGCTTTGTTCCTTTTTAGAGTAAGAAGCCATTTCTCATTCAACGAAGAGGGGCTGAGTTTTCCCTAACAACTGTTGCCAGGCATTTCGGAGCAGAAGTCACCAAGTCTCTGCCGTATCTCTGGGAGAACACAGTGGGACCACTGAGGACAGTGGTGACTGAAAATCAGTGCATCGGTATGTTGTTGGACTTAATCGGCTTGAAATCTTCCGCTGACATTAAAAACAGGATGGAGGAACAGGGAACGTGGTTTTACAATGTACAAATTGTTGACTCTTAAATATTAGGCTTTTAGACATGTATAGATTAAAATACAGCAAAGTGTAACATTTTAGGTTCAAAACGTTTCAGGAAGTCTTTGCTGTACAGTGCAGACCAGAAGTATACTGTATGTTCTTTGTTCCTAAGGCTCTGTACTTTAGCACGTTTAGTTTGAAACAAGGTAGTGGATACATTAAAGTTTGTCTGTCTCAACTCTAACTTGTTTAAGTTTAATGAAGAAAAAATATTTAGACATAGTGAACATGTTAAGTCAGATAAAATCCAAGTATTTAATTAATTGGTTGGGAATCCTGTAGTCAATCGCTGCCCTTAATCTTTCAGCAATACACCTCTTTAGTAAATATCTTCCTACAGTCATTTTTGACATGATGTGGTTACTTTGGCTCATAAAATGTATTTTAACCTCCATACTTTATTACAATTAAAGAAAAAATAAACATAGATTTTTTTTTTGTACTACTTGCTCTTGAGTTTTGCATCTTGTAGTGAATTCTTTGAGGTTTGGGCCATTTCTTGAGAGTTAATTCTTATAGTTTAGCCCATATGTATTCAGTAACTGTGTCCTGCTGAATTGCTGTGTTTTTCTTTCGTTTTCTAGATAGGCAGGCTCAGCTGGAGAGGGGTGACGCTGCAGCCCAGGAACTGGTCAACTCTCTGCAAGTTCTGGAGGTCATGGCTGGGGCCATGGCTCCTGAACTTAAACCTTTGGTAAGATTGAGTCACTAAGACTGTTCTATTCTACATCTGGACATTCCGAGAAGCTCAGTTAATTTGCCGGAACAGATGAGCAGTATTTAAGATGGCATTGGGGATTCCCAAAGAAGAAACAGATGAGGGTATCTTAAGCTAAGTCTTGAATAATGCATTTTATAAATGTATCTCCTCTCTCTCTGGAATATTCTTCTAGCTACTGGAACACCTCCCCCATCTATTCACCTGTCTGCAGCACCCGTACACAGCGGTGCGTCACATGGTGGCACGCTGTGTTGGTGTTCTCAGTAAAATAGCCATGTTGGAGACCATGAACAGTTTTCTTGAGTGTGTACTACCATGGTTAGCTGCTATTGATGACTGCACAAAGCAGGAGGGTGCCATTGAAGCTTTGGCCTGTATCCTTGACACAGTGACATGTCTATGCATTCGGCATGTGTCTCATTTAAATGCTCCAACACTCTGTACCACAATGTGCGGTTTTAAAACAAATTGTTCGGTTAAAGAGTGTGTGTTATTTCCGTGCAGTACTCACCTTGACTAGCATCTCTCCAGGTGTAATGGAGCAGCTGGATGTGGACATTGTACCCTACATTGTGCTGCTGGTTGTACCTGTGCTGGGCCGCATGAGCGACCCCAGTGATAGCATTCGTTTCATGGCCACGCAGTGCTTTGCTACTCTTATTCGGCTGATGCCACTAGAGGTGGGGGCACTCAAACAAAATGGAAAACATGACCTAATAATGCCATCTTGCTTGTGAAGGTAAACTTGTCTTCCTCTTGTCTACCAGGCAGGCATACCAGACCCTCCAGCCATGTCTGCAGACCTAATCCGCCAGAAAGCCAGAGAACGTCATTTCCTGGAGCAGCTGCTAGATGGCAGAAAGTTGGAGAACTACAAAATCCCTGTGCCCATAAAGGCTGAGCTCAGGAAGTACCAGCAGGTGTGTATGAAGCTGGATTTGTGGTTGCTACCGCCTCCCAGCAAATATGTCATCCGAGCCAGCACAAGGGCTCTGTGCGGGCCTGGTTCATGCCAGGCATTATTTTAGAACTTTGTATAACTCTAGTATTCACCTCTTTGTTGAGGATTGGCTTATTGGTCGGGAGGGACCCTGGTCCACCTGTTTCCTTCTCCTCCTTTCGAGGATTCAGGGTTTGTTTGTCAGAACAAAGAATGGCCATGCTGAAGCAGTGGAACAAGGATGGCCATTCTTTGTTCTTCCACCGTTTAAACAACTCCTGCAACACATCAGCGTTTTATGCCCGAGCTGCGTCTTTACCTTAATGTTGTTTTTCTTTTTTCTATTCCTGACAAAAAAAAAAAGGAAAAGAGGTTTCGTTTGAAATGCTGCGGGCTGGTGATGCAGCTAAAGATGCTGACAACAATGGGTGTTTGTGATTCAGTTTTCCTGATCGTTTAAATTTAAAGCAGTTAATCGGAAATTTGTGGTGACATGTTCGTTTCTTACAGAAATGTCAATCGCTGGCAGCTCTGCTGAAAGCAGTCATCCATCTCTAATGGAAGAGTGCAGAAATCTTATTTCAATATTAACGGTTTGTAATGAGATCTCTGTGTTTGTTATCAGTTTTGCATTGTCTCAAATTACAGGATGGAGTGAACTGGCTGTCGTTCCTGAACAAATACAAACTGCATGGAATCCTATGTGACGACATGGGGCTCGGCAAGACCCTGCAGTCAATCTGCATTTTGGCAGGAGATCACTACCTCAGGTGCATAGTCCAAACTACACTATTACTGTCATTGGGTTTGACTTTGAGCTGTACAGCGTCAGCAGCCTGACTCAGCTGTGCAACAAGATGTGCTGTACTTTTAAGATGCAACGTCACTTGCATGGCTGTAATAGTATTTACTTTAATGAATTGATTTATTGAAGGTTTTTAAAACTTGGCAATGCCGACAGAATTCTCATCTCTACGTGAGACTGGAATTCCCTCCTGTTGTCTATGAACATGAACCATTTTCTGAATATGTCTATACAGGGCACAGGAATATGCCAAGACTAAGGCTGCAGACTGCAGCCCCCTTCCCTCTCTGGTTGTGTGTCCTCCAACACTGACTGGCCACTGGGTGGATGAAGTGGGCAAATTCTGCGCCAAAGAGTACCTCAACCCACTGCACTACACTGGGCCTCCGACAGAGCGAATGCGGTGAGGATTAGTCTGAAGCTAACAAGCTTATGTTCACCTAAGAGAACTGTTGCTTAATGAACATTTGGTTTTTCAGGTTGCAACACCAAGTGAAGAAACACAATCTTATTGTAGCCTCTTATGATGTTGTACGAAATGACATAGACTTTTTTAGGTGAGTACTTGTTCTGAAAACAATAGCATATTTTTGCATTTTGGCGGTAGAAAGAATTTGTGTTTGTGTGTGTATATATAATGTTTTCTTCTTTAATGTTTCAGAAATATCAAATTTAATTACTGTATTCTGGATGAGGGTCATGTCATCAAGAATGGGAAGACAAAACTTTCCAAAGCCATTAAGCAGTTGGCTGCCAACTTCAGAGTCATCTTGTCAGGAACACCCATTCAGGTTAGATGCTGTTATACATAAATGTTATTTCCTTGTATATTTAACCAGTCACAGCGTGATTATTTTCCTTTATGTCTATCCCCAGAACAATGTCCTGGAGCTCTGGTCTTTGTTTGACTTCCTCATGCCAGGCTTCCTAGGAACAGAACGTCAGTTTGCTGCTCGCTATGGCAAACCAATTCTGGCAAGCCGTGATGCCAAAAGTTCCTCACGGGAACAGGAAGCAGGTATTGTCAGCTCTGTTTATCTTTAACAAACCGCTACACTTGTCTGAACTGTTCTTTTCCAATGGATTATTACCTTTCCTAACATCCCAATACTGCTAGGACGCTTTTTAGGATTAGTATATTAACAGTGCTATTATTGATTTCTCCTTTTAGGTGTCCTGGCGATGGAGGCCTTACATCGGCAGGTCTTACCCTTCCTCCTCCGGAGAATGAAAGAGGATGTCCTCCAGGACCTTCCTCCTAAAATAATTCAGGACTATTACTGCACACTGAGTCCTCTACAGGTACGTGACATGTAAACATGTAAACCAGGGCCCAAACTGTTATCACCAAAAAGAAATCATATTTTTAGTTTTCTTCATCATAATTACCATGATCTGTAATAGTAAGATTGTTCTGCTGTCGTTTTCTGTTGACTGAAACAATATCAAAACCAGCTAAAGACATTCATTTAATTTTAACACATTGTAAATGAGGTGAGTGATATGTGTAACGACCAGATATGGTTTAACATTACCTTCAGGTTCAGTTATATGAAGACTTTGCAAAGTCTAGAGCCAAGGCCAATGTGGAGGACAGCATCTCTGTGGCTTCTAGGGAAGAGGAGGAAAAGCCCAAACTAAAGGCTACAGGCCACGTCTTCCAGGTACATATTTCTTTTCCCTAGATATTTATTGATCATGACTTCAAAATATAAACGTGGTCAGCAGCATGTTTTAAAGCTGCATGGACAAATGGTTTAGTTACATTTGATATTGAATGAGCATTAATTATATCTTTGAGCTTAAACATATATATTCTGTGTGTTTCCCTCTTTGTGTACAGGACAAAATACAGTACCCTGTTTTGTTTTTTTTGTTTGTTTGTTTTTTAAAAAGATGTTAAGTTATTTTTAAGGATTTGTTTGGAAATTGTATAGATTTTATAGAGTGCATAAACATTTTCAGTTAAAACTTTTTTTTTTTTTTACAGAATTATGGCTGGGTGATGCATTGAATTAGAATTGAATTATCCATCCTCCATTATCTGTAACCGCTTATCTTATTTAGGATCACGGGTGGGGTAGAGCTTATCCCAGGTATCATAGGGCAAGAGGCCTTCACACCTACGGACAATTAACCCACCATGCATGTCTTCTCTTGCACATGGACTGTAGGAGGAAACACATGCTAGCACAGGGAGAACATGCAATAATTGAATTATTTTATTAAAGATTGTGTTCTCTGAATTTATGATGGAAGGTGTCACCATTTCCATGTGCATGTTGTGTCAAACAAGTTGGATAATTGGCTGCAGCAGGTGAAAACCACAATCTAATATCTCTATACCGGTATGGAGAGCGTGACTCATTTAGAATACAAAAACTGCTGTAAGTGCTTATCTTTTATAGAAGTGAATAATTTGGGCCATGCAGTTGTATTTACCTTAATTTCTCCATTCTTTCAGGCTCTGCAGTACCTGCGGAAGCTGTGTAACCACCCAAGTTTGGTTTTGACCCCACAGCATCCAGAGTACAAACGTATCACTGAGCAGCTGGCAGGTCAAAACTCCAGTCTGCACGACATCCAGCACGCACCCAAACTCTCTGCTCTTAAACAGGTAACATGTGCTGGGATGTCAGCTGGCATCAGCTGATCTCATTTTTGTTGACACCAATCCATTCAGATTTGTGGAGTTTGCACAGCGCAGTTTTATGAATGAATTTTGGCTGCATAAGAATAGAGATGATTAGGAGGCACCAAATGCTGCGCACAGTTTTTATGTAAGGGACACTATAGTGAGTGCATCTGGTTTTTATTGCAAGTGTCAGAACACACTGGTCTTTGCTATCACATGTTTTCCCTCAAACTGTTATGACTTTTCAGTACAACTAAAACTGTGCTCTGTTTTTTTTCTCCAGTTGCTATTGGACTGTGGTCTGGGTGGTGGTGGAGGATCAGACGGTGGCACCGAGGCAGTGGTAGCCCAGCACCGTGTGCTCATTTTCTGTCAGTTAAAGAGTATGCTGGATATCGTGGAGCACGACCTGCTGAAACCTAAACTCCCCACTGTCACCTACCTGAGGCTGGATGGCGGTGTGCAGGCTGGCCTGCGTCACTCCATCGTTTCTAGGTCAGTGGCTTGATTAGATGCAGACATTTTTATTAGCAAATGGAAAATTTGGAATGGAACGCTACCTGGCGTGATCGTGAGTGCCAACTGAAGTTGTTTTTATTTTCCTGGGCTTTCTTCTACTTGTGACTCAGGTTTAACAATGACCCATCTATTGATGTACTGCTGCTGACCACCCATGTCGGTGGGTTGGGACTGAACCTGACAGGGGCAGACACTGTGGTATTTGTGGAACATGACTGGAACCCCATGAGGGACCTGCAGGCTATGGATCGTGCCCATAGGATAGGACAGGTACTGTTGTTGGATATATACAAGCAGTAATATAGAGAATGCACACAGCTATGAACATAGTGTAAAAACAGTGTGGAAATGTCCATGCTACAGCAGCACAATGTGCAAATGTACAGCATGAAAATGGTGGCATCTATTCTTCCTTGATGCATTATTAAATACTGCCTTTGAGCCATGGATTGTGTGACACTGCTGCTCTTGTCTGGATCCTGTCAACCAATAACTTCTAAGTTATTTCACAATTAACCCAATAAATTCTCTTCACCTTTGTCATTGTGCTTTACTTTGTGCAGAAACGGGTTGTGAATGTGTATAGGTTGATCACACGAGGCACACTGGAGGAGAAGATCATGGGACTGCAGAAATTTAAGATGAGCATCGCCAACACGGTCATCAGTCAAGACAATTCCAGCCTGCAGAGCATGGGCACCGACCAGCTCCTCAACCTCTTCACTCTCGACAAGGTGAGAACTCGGTGTACGGTGTTAAGAGGCAGCACAGGCCTTTTGAACTCTAGGTATTTCACCGTTACTCACAAGTGGCTTGAGCTGGTTTGGTGTTATAATTCAAAAATCGTATATAAATGGATAATAAATAGGTGAGGAATTGTACGTCAAAGTATCTCTGGGAAAGACACTGAACCCCCAAAAGCACATTCCCCTCCCCAGCTGAGCAGTGCTGGTCCAAGCCCGGTAGAAATTGGGGAGGGTTTGTGTCAGGAAGAGCATCCGGCGCAAAAACTGTGCCAAATCAACATGCGGACAATGATCCGCTGTGGGGACTCTGAACTCTGGGGATAAGCATAAAGCACCACCAAAACAATAAATAAATAAGAAATAGATGAGGAAGTAGAGACTTTACCACTGTTTTTTTTCAACGGCAGTATCTAGAAAGGTATGAAGGGGCGTTGTAGCTCAGTTGGTAAAGGCAGTCGTCCACGGAGTCGGTGGTTCACAGGGTCAGTGGTTCGGCTATATGTCAAAGTGTCTCTGGGCAAGACACTGAACCCCAAGCAGCCCATTCCCATTGGGTTGTGTCAGGAAGGGCATCCAGCCTAAAAACTGTGCCAAATCAACATGCGGACAATGATCCGCTGTGGCGACCCTGAACTCTGGGGATAAGCCGAAAGCACAACCAAAACAATAAATAAATGTAGAAAGGTTTGTATAAAATATGTCTGCAAAAGGAAAAACATTGTTGAGCTATAAATTCAAAGGCTCGCAGATTGGATTTTGTCATCAGTTAATTTAATAATAATAATTATAATAATAATTTTATTACTAGCACGGTATTACATATTACTACCATGCTGATGCCGATGGACACAGTTGTGGACCCGTCTAGCATCTCAGTGAAGTAGCTTAGACCGTCATCAAGTGACCAAAGTGGTTTGGGTTTGATGGCCATTAGAATGAGAAATTCCAGCATGTGATTTTCTTTCTTTTTTTTTTTACTGATTGTTCAACCTACATTTTATTTGGCTGATCACTGTTGTCTAAATGTGTTTCAGGACAAGGGTGAGAAGGGCGAACAGTCCCAGTCAACCTCAGAGAGGACCTCCATGAAATCGGTGCTGGACAACCTGGGAGAGTTATGGGACCAACAGCAGTACGACACGGAGTACAACCTGGACGGCTTCATGCACTCCCTGCATTAGCAACGCGTGACCTTACACCGCTTCCATCTGCTTGTCAAGTAGGACCTGGTCCGAGCCCAGGGAGACCTCTACTGTTACAAATATATGTCTGACTCCCCAAGACCAACCCCCACAACTTAAACGAGATGACCACAAAGAGTCGCTTGGAGTGAACGGTTTTGAGTCATACGTTATATGAGTGTATGTCCCACAGAACTAACTCTTATTCAAGAGCAGTAAATCAGACTGTCTGACAGAAGAACGGGAATGATGATGATGCATCCTCTGCAGCTGACATCTCCAGTGCTAGTTTTCACCGAGGGCACTTAACAGAATCCTCACTGCTGTGTGATGTTGCATACATTGTACAATAATAGCCACTTTTTTTCTTTTTTTTTTTTTATCTACAGCACCCGGTGCTGCTTTAAGAGCGAGCTGCCCTCAAACATTGCCAGAGTATACAGTGTTAACTGCTACAGACATCATTACTCTTTCCATATGTGCCCCCCGCTCCTCCCCTCTCATTACAAAGTCTTAAAAGTACTGCTGTACCGAGCCACACCTGCCAGCACCTTTCTCATTGCTGAATGCAAACGTATTTGTGTGACGAAGAGAAACAGGGCGCGGGTTGAGCAGCTCGCTGCAGTAACCACAGGATGTCCACGTGGTGTTCTGGCTATTTATAGCCCGCTCTGCTCTGGAGCTGTTTGTGCTCAACAAGATGACTCCCATCCTCCAGTTGCCATCAAGAAGCTTTGTGTTAGACAAAATGATCTGTGTACAAATGTCCTGGGGAAGCTTTGTACCTGAAGCAGCGTTACAGAGACTGAACATGGGGCCAAGCTGAAACTGGTACCTGAAACTTGTCACAAGTATTTTAAAAGATTAATAGACTTGTACATATTTCTGTAATTGCTGCTTTTTGTTTATGATCGTGGAATTGTAATAAATTCTACAGACTTTTTGAACTGAACCTTTTTTTTTTTCTTTCTTTTTTTTTTTGCATGCTGAAGATGGTCAGTAGATGGTGTAGTTGTACATTCAAGAAAAATGTTCATGATGTTAATGAACCTATAAATGTTCCTATATTACTAATATGGAAAAGTACTATTTAACCACTATTTTCTAACCTTTTTACAGACAAACACTGAAAAAAAAGAAAACATTGTGGAACACTTGAAGTTTTTGCAAATGTTAGCCTTAAAGTTCATAGTCGACCTTATAAGATGGATCTGAGGCTGAGCTCAGTTTGTCCACTTCTAGTTACGTCAAGGCTGAAGCATTAAATCTTCCCCTTTAAGCCAGCATTGACACAAAAGAGGGAATTTTATCCGAGCAAAGAGGCCGAAATTTTATTGAAAAATGTAATAAGGTTTGATT
The DNA here is from genome assembly GCF_033026475.1 of Channa argus. Lineage (NCBI taxonomy): Eukaryota > Metazoa > Chordata > Actinopteri > Anabantiformes > Channidae > Channa > Channa argus. The sequence goes on from NC_090197.1 coordinate 50,853,993, forward strand.
CTATGAACTACTAAAGAACTCAAGCGGCTAAACTTTAAATCCACACAAATGCATAACTTTTAATGCAAAATAATCTATAATATCCTGGAAATATGTTTAAGAATTAAAAAATATGTATATTTCCAGTTTACAATGTCAAATAGAAAATTTAGGATTCTGTCATTCATTTGAACTGGTTTGTCTAGAGGCACGTAACAGACATAATATGAATTATTATTATTATTATGAAACCAGCTTGTCCCTTACAAGAAAATTTCACCTTAAGTTATGGCTGATTTGTTTTGAACCCAATTTAAGAATCTTCTATTTAGTTTTAAATGTGCTTACTGAACATAGTTTTATAAATATTCATTCACCACAATTTTTTTTTGGTGACTTTTATAAAACGTAAGAAAATGTGTCAACCCCTCTGGCCGTGTACTATAAATTTCAAAGATGTTCATTAAAACTACTTAATTCAAACAATGGCTTTCAAAATACAGCATTTAGCACTTTTACATACATATTTTCCATTTGTGGAAGCTAAGGTGAAATGATCAAATAAGATAGGTAATCGTGGATCTTGTGGTGACTTTGTTTTCTTGGAAAAAAATTTCATTATGGATGGTTTGTCTGATTACTGCCTCGTCATCTGAATCTGAACAAGTAATCCATCATACTGAAAAAGTACATGTTAATAAAAGCACATTAAGCCGCCAGTGTTTTGTACAATGCAAGTTATTGATGGTCAGCCATCAGGTGGAAGGGAAGGTGGGGGGGGAGGTGCCATGCAAAAGACCACAAGGTTTCACAGCGTCATACAACTACGTTTAATAAGATTTGCTTAGTACAGAAAAAGGAGAAATTAAGGTGGGAACTACTACAAATTCTGAAGCAGTAGTAAGCATTAGCAGCATTGAGCTCCATGTTTTCAAATCACAGTTATACTGCAAAATGTTAAAGACAACCATAGGTCCAAGTCAACAATCTCAAGAGCCTCATCAAGATAGGACCAGGTTTCAAACCTAGGAAATAAAAACATGTCTTCATAGAAAAAAAGAAAAGTACATTTGAAAAGTAGTGAGGGTGTTGGTGGAAAAACCCATAACCAGTCTTTCTTCTTTTCGAGATCACAACATAATGAGACCTACAGTGTTAACGTACCCAGAAAATGCCCATGAAGCAGAAGTGAACATACACTATAATATCCAAATCTAGTTACATGAAGTACATACACATTATTAGAGAGGAATATATAAAATGGTTGCCATCATTCAAATCATGATCATCTTTTTTTGTTGTTTTTGTTGTTGCACATACACTTGATTTATAGTTCAGGTATAAATAATTATTTTTTTTTTAGGTGAAAGAGAAACTCAAACAAAATGGCCAGATGGTAGAGAAATACTTGGTGGTGTGGTGGTGAATAATACTGAGTCCTGGGAGAGAGCAAAGGGCAGGACTAGTTAGAAAGACATTGGGGGGGGGGAGGGGAGAGGGAAGAGGGGGGTGGGGGGGGGATGGTTATTAGCATCAGCTGTATAAACTGGTAGAAAAGCTCAGCCAGAAATAACATTCTCACATGAGCTGGAGTCTTTTGGATGAATTACTGCAGCGAAAGGAACATCACAAACGTTTCAAAATGAAGCCGCGACCTGAATTTAAAACAACAAATAAACGGTTCAATATTTTGGAAATTGCACTTATTCGTTGTCTTACTGAGTTACACAGAAGATTGATACCAACTTTGTACACAGAGTTAAGCTTTGGCCTGGAGCTGATTACACTGACTGGATGGCTTAGCTAAGCTTAGCTTATCTTAGCTTAGCTTAACTTAGCTTAGCTTAGCTTAGGCCAGTTCTCTCTGAAGTTTCCGTTTTCCTACCAGCACCTATGAAGCTCCTTCAGTAACAACCTTGTGTCTCGTTCGAAACTTGAGGGAGTTAAAGCTCAAGGCCAAGAAGTGGTCCAGCATTTAATCTTCAACACCAAAACAGGTTTGTTTTAGAGTTTTTTTTTTAATATTCTAAGTTATTTAGATGGGGGAGCAGAGTTTCTGGTAGGGAGTCTCATTTCTGTCGGTTATATATGAAGCCCAAGCCATTAGCTTAGCACGGAGACTGATGGCAATAGAAAGAAGTGACATTTTGAAAAGCCTACCAGCACCTCAATTAGTCAGTAATTCATTTTATATGTTGTTCATTTAAATCAACAAGCAAAATCAACTACAATACTAATACTGTACTGTTACAGAGCAAGTCCATAACTAGTTCCTGACGGGCGCTAATGCTAAGCTAACAGTCTCCCGAACTCTAGGTTGATTTGTAGCCGTCTGATGCTCGGCATGAGTGAGAAGTACATTTTGCAAGATGTCTACGTTGTCTTTGTCTCTCAGCTCAAAACGGAAAATGTAAAAAAAAAAAATACAAATAAATAAACAGGGAAAACAGTGTATCTCTACATTCATACTGGATACAATCACACTAGTGCCACCTGCAGGGACGGAACAAACCAGAAAGAAGTGGTGATACAAAGCGGTCTTTCATAAATGCTGAATATTTCACGTGAGGACGTTATTGTACTTAGCAGTAGCAGTAGTAGTAGTAGTAGTATTGGAGTAGCAGAAGCAATATAAATGGGTCAGTGGTGTTGTCCATCTTCCACAATTACTTCACAACATACTGCGTGTATGCTCCATTCTGACATTTTTATTTTTATTGCCCGTTCATTTGTTTACACTGCGAATCACTTAAACATCACCAGCCACCAATCTGTTGCTTGTGAGTAGTTTCTTTTTTTTTTTTTCACCGTAGATGATTTTCACACTAATGTAAGCAACATCATTGAGTCAACACAGAAAGCGTAGCATTTTTCAAGAATTGAGACACCTTAGTAACAATATTACAAAGTTTTTTTCTTTTTCAGCTTCAAAAAAAAAAGTGAAAAACAAAATGGAAAAAATAAAACTTTTAAAGAATTAGCATCATAAAATTAATTTATTCCACGTAAAAATACAAAATAATATTAATGACATTGACCAGATATGAAAGTCTCCCCCAGAAATAACTATTAATGGTTGAGAAATAAGTCTGTAAAGAAAGAAATAGGAAAGAAAAATGAAAATATGTAAATATGTTTTAAATTCTTTTCTTTTTTAGCAAAACTTTCTAAAAATAATGAAAATTTCTCAGTACAAAGGCTACATTACTACTGGAAGGTACTAGCAGGTAGAGTAGGTAAATACACAGTAGAAAATGATTTTAGTGAATCACAATGCTTGCAATGAAAATAATTCTGCAATAAAGATTTATGCCTCTTTTTCTTGTTTTCATCTTTTCTACAAACAGTACAAACAGTATTGCACATTACAACAAAGAATCAAGGTTCTTAGCCTTAAAAAAAAAACAAAACAAAAAAAAAAAGGGTCTAATTCAAGTCTTGCGTGAATAGAAGGCCACCAGTCAATTGATGCACCTTGGGGGCTTTCGATCAAGTTACAGGTGAAAACACTTGTGTGTGTTTTGTGTTAAAAATAACATTCTTTTCTCACTACCTCCAGCTGTTCAGTGACGCTCAGGTCAATTTTTCTCCCAATGATGTCAGGCTAAGAAATCAGGGTCACGCTGCTTTTTTACAAAACAAAAAGGGAGCACATACTTTTAGGAAACATAAAAAACTTCTCTTAAAAAAATAATGAACAGAAGAACTCTTTCACAACTCTTGTTAGCATAGTATATGACTGATTATAAATATACAAAAAAAAAAGTGGGAAATATGATAAGTGATATTTTTGTTTCCCCTGAAGAGTTCTATTCTGATATTTTGACCGATTTGACCAGTGGGACACGCACCCTAACTTCCACTGTAATAAAGTCGACTGTATTCGCACTAACTCCACCATTATATTATTTATAAAGCTCTAACTCCTTCAGTTGTTGTCTTTTTTTCAAAAAAATAAATTCTTAAAATGAAAGCAAATAAGCATGAGAAAAAAATGTAAAAAAAAAAAAAAAAAAATCAACCATCTGTTAAATCATTTTTTTTTGAAGAATTAAATTAATATATATTTTCATTTGAATAAACTTACTTAGAAAATATCAGTTTCTCTCCTAATATATTTCAAAATTGAGGTATTGCAAAAGATCCTGTCAGTCAGAAAGCACGCGTTATCGTTTTTTGTTTTTTTTTTTTGTCTTTTAACAAAAAGAACTGCTGACTGTCGAAAACTGTTCAGATACAAAGATTAGTGCATAACAAATATCTGTTATAGAGAAGAAACAAACATAGAAAAACTTATCTGGGTGGGGAAAGAAATGTCACAAAAAACACCCAGAATTCACTTTCATTGGGATAATTATTATTACTCAAGGTCAGCCTCTTATTTTAATCTTTTTTTTTTTCTATCAGTAAAAAAAATTATCTTCCACTTAGTTCCTATTAGATTTTTCTTGGACAAGAAACAAAAAACATCTATTCTAAAGCTTAAGGAAAAAAAAAAAAAAAAATCAGTTTGCGACTAAAACAAGAATGAGGAGAGGGACTACGGGCACCAGCAAGACATGACTCACAGACAAAAATAAAAGGTTTTTTTTTGGTGGTGGGGGGGGGCATCACATTAAGTTCCAATGATATAGGATCCCATTCAGATTGTCCACAAAACTGCTAAAAACCAGTGTAACATGCCCCCCACCCACTCTCACTTCCATGCCCAAACCAGAGCCACCCTGTCTCCTCCTTTTCATTGCATTCATCATTACCAAACACCTCCCTGGTTGCCCACCCACCCAATCCTGTATTGAACTGCACCATAACCTTTTGATAAAGACAAAATATATATTTATATATCCACCATTTTTTTAGCAGGTCCATTACTTCAAGCTTCGCAGGAAAACAAAATCTGGATAAATATGGTAACCTCATCTTTGCACATGTTCCAGGATTGCTGTACTCCCATTTCCTCCCAACCCTGACCAAGCAATGTAGTGAGAGCATGTGCAGAGCTCGAGGTTTTCAAACCCAAGTCTCTAGTAGCTATAATGTTTCTTTTTATTTACCTCAGAACACCGCCCCCCCACCCCCCCTGTCCGTTTTTTTTTCTCGCAAACTGCCCTCTGTTTTCTCATCTATATTGACTTCAACCTTCAGCTCCTCTGCAGGAGGCCCACACGGCCTCCTGCAGCAGGTGGCTGCTCACTCTGTGTGTGTGCGTGTGTTTTAGGTGGCCTGTTAAAAGTCAAACACGTGAGCTCTTTGGTTGCATTCTGGGACGTAAATGTGCGCTTTAGCCAATGGTGAAACAAAAAAAAAAACAGACCTCAGTTCTCAGTTTAAGCACATTGTTGAGTCTTCTCGTCGGATCAGACTCAGTGTTTTTAGGCCTGTGTGTGTTTGTGTGTTTAACAGAAAGACAGCTTTCTCTTTGTGTATGTGTGTGTTCATGTGTGTTGTGTGAGAGGCTTCTGTGTGTACTGGTGCAAGTGTGTGTACAAGAGAACATATATACATGTGCATACACTAATTATGAAGTTTCACAGGACTTCTATGTCGGACATTAACGACAGTTAAAGCGAATCACAGTTCTAGGCATTACTCAGGCCTAACTACATACGGTATAAAAAAATTGCACAATTATATCAACAATCACTCCAAAAAAGTACTTCACCTATCGCAGACACTTTTAAATGCTAATCCTACATTTGATTTGATTTGTGATTATTCAGGATGTCTGGCTGTGCTCGCTTGCCTGTTAGTGCAGGAAGCATCTTCTGTGCCGCCCTGTGGCGTGGTCTGTCAGCCTGACCCAGCAGCGCAGAGCCGCGGTGGCTCCTTTGACCAGTCTTCCCTGTTTCTGTCCAGTTTCATGCGCGTCCAACGCATGTCTATAGTGTGTTGTGCAAACATGGGCTGAATCGAATAGTAGACATGATACTGAAAAGTGTATTGCATGCATCAACCCGACTGAAATAAACATGCAGTTAGGGGTGACCCACCCTGACCCCCACAACAGATAGCTATCATAGCTATAGGGGTGCCCCCTGCCCCCCCCCTAGTGACAGCCCGTGGTTCTAAAACACCAGGTGCTTCTCTGGATCTGTTATCTATTATTTTACACCTTAGCCTGAAGAGAGAGTACTTATGGTATCTGTTCATACCATGGATTTAGCAGCAAAGCTATTGCAGCATTACATTTACATAACACTAAAAAATAATGTTATTATAAAAATAAAGACCTAGAAATTGAAAGCAAACTAATCTGATTGAGCATTTGAGGTATTAATATTTTCAATGTCAAAATTAAGAGCAAATATCTCGTGTTATTTTTTTACTCCGGGCGATACGAGCCCACACTACTGGATAGTTGTTAAATCTTGCTACATCTTATGCCACATATTAGGCTTTTTCTGTATGCGGTAATTTCAGTTGCCTTTGGTAACGTTTTTTTTATCTTACTAGGGCCAATATAACTACAGCTTTTCAAAACAAGTGCATGCTCCTTTTACAGAAAATTTAAATTATCTATATATGTATAGATAGGTACAAAACAAAAAATATATACTTTTTAAATATTTGTGTGGTCCCACCTCTGTTTCAGTAGGGGGTGAGTCCAACAGGACGTACCACACCACACAGTCGACAGGGAACTAAAAGTAGCCCGCTGTCAAACATACCATCCTGTGTGTGTGTGTGTGTGTGTGTGTGTGTGTGTGTGGTGTGTGTGTTTGTGTGTGTGTTTGTCTGTGTGTGTGTTTAGTGAGATTTTGTGCCAAAGTGCAAATTCTAAGCTGACAGACTTTCGGGTTTCGTTCCCCCAGTGTTTCATCAGAGGGGAACACTAGACAATGAGTTCAGAGCCACGTGGGATGAAGAGCGTCCCGTGATGGAATCCTTTTTGCTTTTATTTTTTATTATGAGGTGTTTGTGGGGAGCAGGGTGTAGTAGGTGGGGCTGCTGGAGGAGGAGGAGGGGGGCACGGCAGCGCTGTCCTCGGCTGAAAGGTAGCAAGGCGGAGGAGATTATTTTCTTTTTTTTCTTTTTTTTTTAGGGGCCAGGTGTAGGTTCGCCAGGACAGAGCTGACTCCCGAGCCCCCTCAACTCCAACGGAAAGAGACGTGTCGAGGGCGGTCGCCCCCCTCCTTCACCAGTGGCTTGTGAAACTCTCTGCCGGCTCGTGAGTGGATGCTGGCCCAGCAGTACTCGCAGTAGTACTGCAGGCAGGTGACGTTGGCACAGAAGAAGGGGGCAAACTTCCCCCCGCAACGAGCCCCCTGGCACTCGTCACACATCTGGTCGTCCAGGACGTACGGCTTCACCTCCACCTAGGAAGAAGTAAAACAATATCAACAAACAAATCAAAATAAAACTAACAGGTATTTTTACACACGAAAATACACTTGCATACAGTTGTACTTCAAACCCATTTAACTACACTGCAAAACCAACCCAAACAGCAGATAAAGGACTGAGTTGGCTCCTTCGGACATTAGTCCACAGAGTCCATGCAAAGCAACCTCTGTGCAATGTTCCAAAATAAAACCAGGCCAGATTGAGGCAGGTATACTCCCGTCCACTAGTGAAGTGAGTTTGACCACAAAGCCAGCGGACAAGAAATGAGAGCTCAGTCACCATGGAGACGCCTCAGTGCATGAGTAGGCAGCGGTGAATGCTAACCTTATTATAGCGTGGCCACAAAATGAAAGGTTATCGACTCCTCTAACAGTAGGAGACTGTCCTCCTTGGCTAAAGTCTGAGGCTACAGTTTAAAAAAAAAAAAAATTCCTCTGCTTTGCTGTGAGCATCAACCTTCCTCAAGTAAAAAAAAAAAAAAAAAACATGAGAACACGGCTGGGCAGAAAATGGCAGCGCTGCCATGTTATTAAACACCAGTATGAGCTGGGTGGACACGAGGTTGACCAGGGGTAATGAGATTTTATTTTCTGTCACAGAGACGCCTTCACAGTTAATGGAATTGTGGATGCTGGTGGCAAGAAAAGGGAACATTGGAGAGAAAAGTGGCAGCGGCAGGCCTCCTTATTACACAACCCGCCTTTAAAGCCAAGCTAATGGTGGGTCTCAAGAATGTGCTCTTCTCGTGGCCCACTTTCTGTGGTTTACAACGGATACGTTCTTTGGAACAGTTAGCAACGTCACATAATGCATGTTTTTTTAATCACTATGAAGGTGAAAGCAAATGGAGCTTAAAAATAGGAAAAATCTTTAACTGGGTCAAAAGCTGTTTAACAAGGGACTTGATAAATACCGTTGTGTCGCACTTTTAGACGAACGTCTTTCTTCACCTAGTATTGTTTTCTTTGACGGGTTCGGAACATTATTTGTTTTCCGCCCAGTCTCAATCATAATAGACACACCAACCCCCCCCCCCCCTCCCCTCCCCTCCAATGATAGATGCTGATAGCTGAAGTGGGCTGCACTGCCCCGCCCTACAGAGGCTCGGCTTCCTGGCTGACAACCAGTCTCTCTTGGTCACAATCTGTCCCGCTGCAATTGGCCGGCGTGCCTGAAATAGCCCGGCTGCAGCGCGGCCTGAGTGGATATACATGTATAAGGAACTGCTATAATTAAACCAGCCCTATGCGTCTGCAACTTGAAACATCTGTCTTGACTCCGGCGGCCAAAGGCCACAGCGACTGCACAGCCAGGCTTTAGCCTTCTGTTATTGTAGGCTGCGCTGAGCAGTTGGCTATAACGAGAGCAGTGAAACACGGGAGAGGGCTCCAGCAGAGTTCAGCTCTGCTGCGTGCCGTAGGAATGACTGAGAAAAACCTCAGCTGCGGTGGAGACACTGCTTTCTTTCAGCGGAAGGATGTTGTGAAGGAAGTGCACGAACTTGCTCACCCTTTTGTCGATGTCATTGTGCTGCAGCTGAACGAAACGAGCGCTGATGGCGGCGATGTAGCTCTGCTGATTGGAGAAGGCCACGCGGCCGGCCCCCTTTGGGTATTTGAGCTCCGGGTCAGTGTCGATGCCGGCGTAGCAAACACCTCCGTACAGCCGGTCCATGATCATAGCCAGCTCCACTGAAGAGGAGAGGGAGGGAGATGGTTAGTGCTGCAGCCGCTCTTCTCATGTGGCTTTGCGAGTTAAAGGCCATTTAGCCCTTGCTTTTGTTCTCAAATTCAAATGCTTCAGCTCCTCTTAAAAAGTTGCACTTTTGTGATGGACGCCGTTATTAACTGATGTCAAAGTCTAACCTAGTCCAGCGCTCATCAGAGCAGCAGTGGGAAACTGCTGGCATGATGAGTAGGGGTCACATTGCAGGCAAGCCAGCAGTGTTTATCACGAGAACAGAAAGACTGAGCCTGCCATTACACCATGAATTCTACGACCACTTGGCTGGCTTCCTGGAAACCGAAGTAGAGGACTTTCTCCCAGGGAGAACTTTTCATTACAGCCTTCAGCCTCGATGCTTGTTTACATTACATTACTTTACATTATGAAGCCAATTTAGGAGCTTTTGGGGATCACAAAAAAATACTAATAAAAGACATATTTCATACATGTTAGTATAGTTACCTGCACGTAGGGGCCGTGGGACTCCCCCAACAAAGATGGTCTTGCGGGGGTCCAGAGGCTGGGAGCCGTCCATAACAAAGTCACTATCGCTCAGGTTCCAGGGACGAATCTGGACCTGCAGGAGAACAAAGGAAGCAGAATCCAGTAAGGTAGATGATTATGTGGTACAGTATGTTTCCTGTCCATGTCCAGCCACCACTTTGGTCCTGAATGATGAGGCTGATCGTTTTTTATAAGAGGATACCCTGACTTTTCGTCAAGAGTTGTCAATTTAAAAATTTCGGTTTACCCAAGTAAGGATATGCAGGTCACTGGAGTACGACTGCCGAACCTTCGTGAGTCCGACCGTACTGTTTGGGAATTAGCACATCTTACATGGAGATGCTGAAAAACTGTTCGTGCATTTGTCATTACCAGTTTTTCTAAATACCGTTTGCTGCTCCGACAATTTCATTTCTGCAGGTAGGGTCTCAATCAAATCTGAATGATTTAACCAGCTTTTAGCCAAGGCAAAAGAGATGCAGTTAACCCATTCTTACCATTGATACAGGTACAGGTAAACATACATCACAAGATGGCGCCCACATTCCAATAATAGCTAATGCGGAGTGATGCAACTTTACATTCTCCACGTCTTGTTTATGACCAAACATCAGTGAAGGTAAAATGTGTGTTTAGGGCAGATGAGGAAAAAAGGTGCACGACAACATACAATAAATCTACTTGGTTTATTTGACTAGGTGAATAGCGGCTAAGCAGCACGGTGGTGGAGTGAATGGTGCCGTTTTCATCATCAGTAACCTGCTGCTCTCTCGACGTGGAAATTTCCTCCCACAGTTTCCTCCCTCAGTTCAAAGACACGTACGTTTAATTGGTGACTCTAATTTTCCCGCAGATGCGAATGCGAGGGGAGAATGTTTGTCTGTCTGTGTCTCGCTCTCTGTGTTGGCCCTAACATAGACTGGCGATCGGTCTAGGCTGCACGCCGCCTCTCACCCAATGACAGCTAGGATGGGCTCCCGTTACCCTGAACAGGATGAGTGGTTACAGCTAATGGATGGATGGGTGCCACTTACGGGTTTGTCTTTGATAGTGGGACTGGATACACACAGGTAGAGCTTGCCGTCCTCCTCAATGCAGGCATCAATCAAAGCCTGAACAGAGGTCTCTTCCTGGAAGAGCAGGAAGGCGTAACCTGGAAGGGGAAACAGAGGTTTTTAAAAAGAAAAGAAAAAAAAAAAAAATTAATTACACTTGTTGCTTAGGAGTCATAAACTTGTGACCATGAGTGACCATTGTTAGGATTTCTGTTTGTTTTTTGTTTTTTTTACAGTATCTATATTTTACTTTGTCAGTCACAGTGTCATGACTAAGCCTCATAGGTTTTCTTTGTCATTTCCAGTGTCAGATCAGACACAGGCTTGTGGCCATGTGGCCATGTGGCCATTTCCTGGGTCCTCATTTACCTTCTCTGCTCCCATAACTCACTTGCACTACCTCAGATGAAATGGCGTGCACCATAGAGGAACTATGCAAAATTAATACGAAACACTGCACATCCTCCCTGAGAGGTGGGCCAGGTAGAGGGGAGTTGGGTGATGTCTTTGCAAAGCAGAAAGAAAGCAATTCAGACAGTCACTCTGTACTGTTGAATTATTTAGTACTGAGAGCACAGACCTCATACAATGTCAGAGCCATTAAGCAGTTTTGGAAGGGACAGCGAACCAATTCAACAGGGTACATCCATCACACAATGCTACAGGCATCGACAAGCAGTGGGGATCAGATTTATAGGCTACACACAAAAAACCCAGAAGTTTAAAGCCCAAACCAACTATGTGACAGCCCAGTGACTGAAGTAAACATATTGTAATACTACCAAGGATCAGTACACATTGAACACACAGTCAACTGTGAATAGGTTGTAAATTATTAGTGCATTTCTCTGATTACTTGTTTGTATTAGAGTAAACTCTGTCTCTAACTTCCTTTGTAGTAGCGTCTACAAAAGCCAGTGTGACATCTCTTAAGAAGTCTTCGCTCCTCTTAGATCCCACTAACATCATTCAAATGTCGGTAATCTTTTGTATTTGAGTAATATTGTTGTGGAATATCATTTAAAACCTGTAAGAACGACACACTCTCACCCAGAGTGAAACCAGCAAACGCATTTTCAGTTGGTTCAGTTGGCTACATGGTAGCAGTTAGTGGGTGTAGCTAAATATTTAGTGACAAATAATCCTGAAGTAAGAACTAGTTTGTTCGGTGCAGCTCGTTTCAATTTGGTCCTTTGTTAAACTCAACTAAGTAAATATTTAGGTTAGAACAAGCCTAAATTTCGGGTCAGCTGCTGAAACTGGCTCTATGAGTGTGAGGATTTGTTCCTTTCCTTTCTATAAATAGGACAGTAAACACATCTTAAAACGTAATGTTACTTTGTCACATTAAAAAAAAAAAAAGAAGAGGGATTTGAAGACATTTAGCTCTGGGAAATTAAAACATACATTAGAGTCTTGGAGTCTTGCTCCACCTTCAGAAGTCTCTAACAGGTACCATGATGATGACATGATTTCAATAACTTATAGCAAATCCTTGAGAAAATGAGAATTAAAAAAGAAAACCAAAAAACATTTGCGGCACCATAGCAAACGTACTGTAAAGGATGACAACAAGCAGCAAACTTCATCCGCGGTGAAGGAAAAAAGCCCTTCGCATATAATGTTAACAATAAGATTCCACATAATCACCCATGTGTACATTGTGGATCAGTGTTTAACCCCTTTGCCAATACACAGCACACACAACGTTACGTGATCACGTGTACGCAGTTTTATGCAAAGTTAACCAAAGAGGCCCTTGCTAATTAAAAGTTGCAGTGGTCGCTATAATGAGCCTTGTAGAGTCAAGTAACAGGCTAATTCCCTCAGTCGACCTATAATGTTTTCTGTAATAACAAGCTGTACGATTGTGGGCAAAACAAAATACTTACAATGCAAAACTAATTGCATTCAGCTGCTTCGAGTGACAAACTAATATCTGCTGTTTCCTACGCAGAGCCAAGTCCCCTCTGGACCGTCCTCAGGAAATACACAATTAGACTCAGTATAAAGAGGATTTTATGCACCATCATCTTTTTCAACATGCCTCGTCATCACCTGACATGAGAACCCTGTTTCTATAATATAAAGTAAGACAAAGAGGGTTTGTCGTTTGGGGGGAAAAAAAAATCATGTGGTTTAACACTGACATGCCCCTCAGAGAAAAAGCAGTCACACACACACACACACACACACACACACACACACACAAAGCTGCATGAAAAGGCAGAGCTAGCCAGCGGCTCATACAGTTTGAAGGAGAGGAACAACGTGTTCCATGACCTAGGGCAGAGGAGACAACCAGAGCAAGAGAGAAAAGAAGAAAGCGGAGGAGTGAGACACAGGGAAGGAAAGGGGAAGAATGTGGGGGACAAAGGTGAGGAAAAACGTAGGAAGGGAAGGACAGTGAACGACATGCAAATACATGAAGAGGTGAAGGGGTATGAAAACTGCAGGGACAGAGGCAGAGCTGCTACGTTGATTGACACTGTTGGAAAGTTGCAAAACGGATATCAGACGACCAGAAAGTGACAGACATTTTCATGAGGGACACTCACTTTCACACCAAACGTGCTATTATATATATATATATATATATATATATATAGTGTTACATCACTCACACCCGCTGGGGCAACGGCTGGGACTAAGCTAACTTCCAATATCAATCTGTATCATTACTGAAAGAAATAGGAAAATTCTAGAAAGTTCACACTATTATCAGCACACTAAAAGCAGTTTGAACAGACTACATTACAGTTGTAGTGACATGACATGACATTTTGTCGTCTAAGTAATAAAGTTTGCGTAGTAGAGGGAACAGGCTCCTCACTAAGACGCATCCTAAAAAGCCTCCCATTAATGCAGACTGCACCAGATTCCATGGGGCAATATGCCATTTTAATGCTCTGGTATTTAATCTGAATGGCGCTGGAGATCTGACTCTCCCCCCCCCCCCACCCCCACCCCCACCCCAATCAGCCTTGCGCAGTGCAGAGGCTTTACGCCACGGGAGGAGGGCACAGATCTGCAGTGGCTCGTGCCTGAGATTTATAGGGCTTTGCTGTTGAGCTCCCAAGCGCCGTCCAGGGAGATCAGGAATATGTGCACCTGCAGCATATTCCACCCTACAGAGCCGTGTTTGCACACAAACGATAGACAGAGGGCCTTGTAGGTCGGGCATGACCCCATGAAGGACTGACCCTAATGGAGCACAGCAGTTGGACTCGTCAGTTGAGGTCAAGAGCAACCTGACCTGACCTATTACTGTAAAAACAGTGACATGAACTAACTGCTACCTGTCAGTTTTAATAAAGAAAATGGGAAATGAATACTAATGGAACAATATGACATTGGTGGGAAATGAATGATTTGCTTGCCCAGGCTTTGATGAGAATATACCATATACAGAACATAACACAAAAATGACGCTGGTTGTACAAAGGAGTTATGTGCTGCACTATTTGTTGACTAGGGCGAAGCGACACTCTCTCTTTGCTTTAGCTTCATATCTAGTGAATGGACTTGAGAAGAAGGGTGTGAAGTTTCTTATTTAACTCTCGCAAAACCAGCAGCACAACTTCCTGTAAGATCACAGCAGCTTTCTAGAAGCTGGAATTTTCTACCAACATCTATAAAGATAAAAGCTGCAGGCAAATAGCATCACTTTATATTCACCGCGCAGACATGAGAGTTGTATCAACCTTCTCGTCTAACCGTTGAAAATAAAGCAAATAAGCTGCTGAGTGAAAGTATTTCGTGGCGTCAGCTGATACTTAAGTGCTCGGAAGTGATACTGCAGGATGAATCACTAAGTAGCGTACAAGCATCTCTGCTGCATTATGAACGGTCCACCATTGTGATCCTATTCTCTCTGTTGCCTCATCAACTGAAAGCTGCGTTGGCTTAGTCGAAATCCAATCCTAGATAACCTGACCACAGTGAGCGAGCGTAGTCACAACGTGCATCTCTCGTTTTACTGGTGACATTTCATGCTCAGCAGCTAGTATGCGTTTGCATATTTATTCCACATAGGTGAGGGCACAAACCTGTTCTGCCACTTGCCATAAGAGAAACATGGTGAAGAACAAGAAAGCAAATAAAAAAAAAAAAAAAGGCTCCCACACACACACACACACACACACACACACTTTACACGTAGGTCTGCTCCAAAAGCACAGATGAAGCCAAAGCTCATGTACATTGTCTGTATGTCCTATGATGGGAGGGGAAGTGAAAGGAACCTGCAGAGGGCTGTAACTGACTGAGCCGATGGCTTGGCAGTGTGGATGGAAGGAGACACACACACGTTTGCACTCCTAACAACAAATACAGGCCCTGAGGCTTTGGAGCAGTTGGACAGGAGTCAGTGATTGAGTAGAGGAGTGAAGAATTCAAGCATAACTAATCATCTCAATCTGAAGAAGTCACTCACTGCATAGAATGCCACTCGAGGGTGAAAAGATAAGGTGTGAGTAATGCAAATCAGTGTAAGAGTGTGACTAGTGCCAGTGTGTTATGTAGCAAATAAAATAAACTTTTTTTTTTTTTTTTTTATGTACATTTTTTCTAATGAGATCATTTGATTGACTGGTTACAGTCAAACCTCAGTATTGAGCCTTCGCACAAGTGTGACCCACTGCCGATGCAGTGTGACGTGAGCATTAGCATTCGTAGCAGTTTATAGCTCCCAGCGCTGGGGCTCCAGCGTGCAGGCTGCATCGCCGCCTCCTCCTCCTCCTCCTCGCATTCTAAATCCCAGAAATAGCTGCCTAACATTTCAAGGTTATTGCCGACAACAGTGACAACAGTGTTGTGCGACAGGACAGGGTGTGAGCGACAGCACCATGGTGACCAGAACTTCCCTTTTTTTTTTGGTTTGTTTGGTTTGAAGCGTGAGCTGGCTGAGAAGGGAGGGCTGTGCCATTTCATAAGGCTTATGGTACGACATAAATTCTAAATAGCAGACGCTTGAAAGGAACTGGAAACCTGGGACGAACTGCAAACAGACAACACCTGACAATTACCTGAACGGGATGAAACACTAGGTAAAAGTTGGAGCTGTGAAAACATGAAAACCACAAACACATCTAGTTCCTAGTTCCTCTCTGAGCCGTCGCTCCTCTCCAAGTATCGAGTCTTTACCCTGTCCCTTAAGTCAGGCACAGCAACAATATGAGTCATCCCAAAACCCCTTTCATAACTGTCCAGACACACATTGCCAGCAGTTTAATGAGAAGCGGGATGGAAAGTGACAACCATCTTCCATTCCATCCTGTCGAGCTTGGAAGGACATTTAACACGAAGTGAAGCTGCTGACCTCTTGATGTGAGTCCTATACTTCTCAAATCAACCAGCCACACACACACACACACACACACACACACGCAGATGTGCACTTGCACTCAACCTTGAAGCTATTAGCACTAACAACTCTGTCACCAGGCGCCTGCTGAAGCTCCCTTGCCACTTAATATGGAAGAGTGCGATGCAATTTTGAGATTTTAGCAGTTTCCCTTGGACTTTTTTTGCAGTGGGGCTTTTAAATTAAGAGTGAGAGATGAATTCTATACAGATCTCTTGTCCCACACGTCTCCTCCCCTTACATGACGGCATCCTCCAGCTGCTCTAAGCTCATTCATTCCCCTAAAAGGAGGCTGCATTTTTTTTCCCCCCCTCCTGGCTTCGGATATTAGCAGAGTCGTAGTCTATTCAAAATAATCCTCGGATGCTAAAAAAAGGGACGCTGAAAAAAACGAGAGTGGGGGAGAAAATGGCAGAGATTTTTGCAGGTCTTCCAGCTGCAGCTTATTACCATCTGCCTATGGAATGTCAGTTATTTCCAGAGTGTCTTTAAAAGCTTCCCTAATATGACACACAGCAGCTCCCAGACCAGAGGGAGTGATGTGGAGGCTTTCAAGAGGCTGATGTTACCCTCAACACCTGCTAAAAAAAAAAAAAAAAAACGACATCCGAGATGCTGCTCAGAAAGGAGACAAACTTTCAGACTTCTCGGGTAATCAATCAAGAAAAGAGCTCTCGGGTTAAAACTCTTGGAGGCCGGTTGGAGGCCGGTTGGGGATTCATTATACGCTGTATGTGTTGTATTTGTGGGGGGGGGGGGGGCTTAGAAAAACAACACGTCCATGCTTGCCCAGCATGAATTCTGGGTAATATGATTCTTTACAAACCTCTAAAGTGGCAATGCACCCGAGGTGATATTTAAACGTGTGGACTTTGATGTCTGGTGGGAAAAGACCGATGACGCTGTGGGAAACCGTACTTACCTTTAGGTGGGAAGTAGGATTTGCTCTCAGCCTTGTGGGGCCAGTCTACCACCAGGTGCCCATAGCGTCGGAAACTGTTGGTTATTTCGTCTGTGTAATAAAAGAAGAAAGCGAATGAAAATAATTGTTACAGTTCAGTGACGTGACAAGATTGATCGTTTCATGCAATATGGACATGACGAACTCTGTGCGGAGCCACACTCAGAGCGCAGACGGGCAGAGGTTCTATTTTTTGTGGTGTTGCTGCTGCAGCAGTAGCCCCTGCATTAAACAGGGACACAGGCCGGGCACATCCAGTCTGCACTGGACTGACTCATGAATTTTTCAGCCAGCGAAGAGCACGTATTTGTGCATCGAGGCAACAGTCCGTGAGCTTCTTCAACATGGTAGACACATATGAACATATTAACACTTTAGATGTTGCGTATTCGGCCATTTTATACGATGATCTACACATCTGAGGTACTTGTACTTAAATCTTTCCATTTCATGTTAATTTAGAGCTTCACTACTTTTCTACGTTTCACTCTACTTTAGTCATGTCACACGTATAGTTACTTTACCAATAAATATTTTACATAGTAAACCTATAAAAGATTTATAAGCACTGTTGTAATTTACATCATCCAGCAGAAGGTGACATGACAGTTCGGTGAATACTTTCTTAGTGTAACTATGCTCCAAAACTTATTGTGGAAAGGTGCTGTTGACTGGCAGTGGTGCAAATGTATAAGCTTCTAAATGTGTAAGAAGGAGCCTCGCACTTCTAACCATTAAGAGAATTTCCAATCATTTTTGCTTGATTAGTACGTTTTGCAGCATTCTCATTTCTATTTAATAAGACCTATAATCTGCAGGGGGCTGTGGAGAATGTGGCTCAGCATATCAGGGACAGACATTAGAACGGATCGCAGAAATTAGATTAGAGCTTTGCCTATGACTACATTTTGGGGTATTGTGATATTTCATTTCCTACACACAATAATAAGTGTGGTATCAATCAACATGACCAATCCTATTTCCCATGATGGGAATCTATTCCTTTACGTTTTCCTTTAACTCAAAAATGTATTTTTTTAATTAAGGTGTCAAGGGTGTAAAAGCTTCAAAGCGTAGAGCTAAGTAAGTCAATCTTTTTAATAAAAGCTTCACCGGCTCAATAGTGTGCACATTAATAATCTTCAACAAGTCAAGCTGCCCTTTAGCCAGGTTCAAATACTTTAAGGAAACAGTTAGTGCCAAACAGCCAGAAACAAAGCCTGTGCTGGGCGGCTTTCAATAATGAAAGTACTGTACAGTATGTTCCAGCTTCCCTCTGCAGCCGGGCTGTGCCGAACAATAGTTAAGGAACGAGAGTGATGACTGAATCCTTAACTTACCTTCATCTATGTCAGGGGGGAGGCCTCCAACAAACACCTTCCTGGAGTAGCGCTCCATCCTCTCTCCGTTCTGACAGCGGGTTGGGGAGTTCAGGCCAGGGGTCAAGGAGGGGTCGCCGTGGCCGTCGTCGAGGAAGCCATCTTCAAAGGGGAAAAGACAGGAACGACCTGGGAGGAGAGGAAGACCGGAGAACACCAGGAAGACAGGCCGGAAGATGGGGACAAGAGGGGAGGACAGAGAGATGCAGGAGCATCAAGTAAAAAAAAAAAGAAAGGGAGGGTGTGAGAGAGCGAGTCAATTAATCACATCTGGAAAACTTTATGGTGAAATGTTCTATGTTCTGCACTTATTTAGCGCTTTTCTACCTATTGCCACTCAAAGCGCTTTACACTGCTTCTAATTCACCCATTCACACTCATACACTCATACACTGATGGGGAGCAACTAAGTTGGGGTTCAGTGTCTTGCGCAAGGAAACTTCGACACGTGACAATTCTGAATCTACTCTGTCTTTAACACTTTTGAATCCTATTTTTTTAAGAATGCTACATAATGTCTGCTGTCACAACAGCTTAATAAAGAAATAACATCAGTTAGTATATTGTATGTGTCAAAGTCGAATCCATCCTTTAACTGTTGCTGGTGACTTCCACTCCCAGCTGTCATGACATTAACCAGTCCTCCTGACCTGTAGGCAATATGTTAAACTGCAGAAGCTAATGGGAGGTGACAGAGTGTTGATCCGTCAGTAATGAGCGTGGCTGCAGTACCGTGTGTGTGAGCTACAACCACGGCTGGAGAGATATTTCCTCAAAGCTGTGGCGCTTGTCTAAATGGAATGTGTGTGTTTTTGTGTAACAGAGCCACATTTGCGTCTTTTTTAACGCTGTGTGTTCACGTCCCAAACCCCTACGTCAGCAATTTTAATCGACAAATTTTTGTAGCCACATCACCAGCTCCACTATAGTACAACTAAAAAAAAAAATGTTTAAAAATGCGTAACCCCAGTCCGATGCTGCTTTGTCCTTACAAACATCTGTCCTTGCTGAATAAAGACAGAGTGAGTTGAAATAAATTAATTAATTTTAAAAAGGCACATCAAATCAGGTGTGATCAACTATCTTTTGCCATTCGGATGGTGAGTCATATCTGAGTCAGCATACTAAACCATCAAAAGCCTCAAACGTTTTAGGGTTTGACTTTTCTTTCGTGCGTGTTCCCGATTACAACAAATGCTGCAAAACACAGGATTTGTATTTTGTTGTTAGAACTGTTGCTGCTTGCGCTTGTGTGTGCAACACAGCACCGAGGTAGATGACTGACTCAGAATAGAGACAAGAGGCAGATTTCTTTTTTTAACTTTTTTTTTTTTTCTCTCACCATCAAGCCAAACAGGATTCGTGACACAGATTTGGTGGACCCTTTTGCCTCACCCTGATTAAATGCACAACATGAAAAACAGTGTGTCAAAATGAATATGATTTCATTCAATCACAGCACAGATGAGAAGCAGATAGGGACAGAACACTGAGACACCGCCCCACCCCACCCAGCCCAGCCCACCCCGCCCAGCCCAGCCCAGCCCAGCCCTGGCCTCGGAGAGAGACGGCCTTGCACTTCAAGCAGAACCCCAGAGAAAAGGCTACACGTTACCTCGTCTGCGGCCATAGCTCCGGGCTGCTTGTCAGCACAGTGGGGCAAGGAGAAGAGACACAAGGAGAGACAGAGGGACGGGGCAGGAACAACAAGGGTTGGAAAGAGATACAGAGACATGGGTTTTTGTGGAAATGAACCAAAAGGAACATCTCTAAGGCAACAGTGAAACCACAGATGGCCACACCTAAGCTTCGCCAACGGGAGGAGGGTGATTATTACAGCCTGGCAGTGGCCCGAGCTAAACCTGCTGCACCTGCCCTGGCAACAAACACATGCAGGCACGTTTAGCCACGGAAATTGGCGAGATATTCAGCAGCATAACGCGATGCCCCGTAAGCCAGAGATTGTGATCTCTGTGCTAATCTTCTGCGAATATTCACAAATGAGGCCATAAAGCAGGCTGAAGGTAGAGCTGGTTAGTCATTATCATGGACATGGTGAAATATTAAAAGTTGCTCTCAGGTCAGGTTTAGCAGGCCAGGTGGGAGTGGAAACTTTCCACGGGATAAGGAGAGGGTATGGAGGTGGCTGGGAGCCTCAGGGCTCAGAGAAGGGAGAATAAATAACATGCGGGGATGAGGGGGGGGGGGGGGGGGGGTGGACAGAAGGCTGTGATGTCACGGCTGAAGAGCTCGGAATATATGGCAAGTCAAAAATACAGGGGCGTGATCGCCTAAACCTAATCGGCAGCTCATGCTTCCTCTGCCTTATCTTGAGTTTCTAATGCCCATTTTCTGCAGTGACCATGATGAAGTCTGAAAACACTAACAAGCTACAGCAAACCAAACACTGTAGGTGACGAGATCCTTGTTTTGGTCAGAAAGTTCACGCATGTCCACTTAGTCAAAGTTGACTTCCTAGCTTTTTCCAAAGCTCCTTTTGTCTCCCAATGTACAGCAACCCGTTAATATGTTCCAGAAACTCCACACTTGTCATTAATTGGCTGTTTATGCTCCATCTCTAGGACAACGTTGCAATTTGTGGAAGTGAACTGTGGTCAAAAGCTTTTGGGAGAAAATGAGTAAGTGGACCTTGAGCCCAGATTGTCAATATGAGCCAAATTATTTCCAGTTGGTCAAAATCAACATCATTTCACAGTTTCAACGTCTGTGATATTTCTAGGACAACGGAGCCAAGTCCCTGTAATGAGGAAGACAATGCAGTGGTCGAAAACATTGTGGTAAATCCTTAATTCTGGGTTCACACCTTCTGGAATAATGAACTCCTTTATTTAAGTCCTTTTCCTGGAAATGTCTACACATCTCACAGACGTTTCCTTTTCAAAGTTAAATTTTTGTCAAATCTATCTTCCCTTATTAACACGCAACACTTATTAACACATTACACAGACGTAATCTCCATGACAATTCCATCTGCTGAGAACAACAAAACTTGGAAGAGGAGCCGGAGTTGTGATTCTTTGCCATTCTTCTTTTTTCCAAAGCCAAACACAAGCCTGCTCGCTTAACGCAGCACGAGGTTCAGGACTGTGTTTGTTCCCACAGACAATTCGAGTCTCGGTCGCGCCATGAATGGGAACCGCGACGAAGGCAAAACGTGGCTTACGACGATGCAAATTTCAACAAACAGCAGAAGGGGGTAACACAGACCTAAACAGATACTGCTGCTCCTCTAAACTCACCACGTAAAAAAAGAAGAGCAACAAGAGGCCTTCGCATTATTAGAGCCCCATTGTGTAACTTGCCCCATCGGCTACTCTTGGGGAATATATTGTCTCTAAACCTCTTTCCCCTTGTTATGTTTTCATTAAAAAGATCTGGCTCTAAGATCCCCAAAAAACCCAGGCAGCCTCTCTGAGGCTTTGCCCTCTCACCATCTGGCCTTAGCACAAACAATGTCACCTAGCAACTGGGCCGAAATGAAGAAAACGTAGCGCTGGGAAACCGTCCGATGCCACGGTGGGAGAGAATCCAACCCACGAGGGAGAGGAGGGAAAGGAAAAGTGAGGGGTTAAGAATAAGCATCCGCCTTAAACTCTGTGATGTCAGGAAGACAGAAAAAAAAAAAAGAAAGTGGGCATTACGAGTTTGAAGTGTACGGCTCTGCCGGGCTTCAGAGCCTCATAGACCACTACTAAGCTGTCAAAGTGTGCAGCACCAAGAAATACGGCTGAAGGACCTGCGCTTACTCCTCTCCAGCCTTTCTTCTTCAACTTCGCTGAGTGCTACCCAGAGAAAGAAGAGCCTTACATAAGCTTCAAAGCTAATAGGAGGAAATGAAGGAGAAACACTGAGTAAAACGCTTTAAAGTTGAAAGCAAAGCTTCCCTGTCTGCACACATCACAGGCTGCAGCGGAGCGCGCTAGTTCTGACAGACTTGGAAGATCCGGGCAGATCTGAGCTCGCCCGAGCGTAATCCCACGACACTACAGTTTAACATCAATCCGAGACACGTTCTCTGAGGATATGAATGATGAGAAGAACAAAGGGAGGAAGGAGCCGCACTGTTTGTCAAGATGTGATAGGAGTAGGAGGCTCCTTCACCAAGACTGTCAGACATCGCCTGCCTTTACCTGTTTCTATACCCTGTAGGCAAACTAATATTCAGAGAGGAAAACAGGGCTTTGCTGATTGGGTCCAGAGATTCTTTATTTTTTTGCTGAGGTTTGGAAAAAAGTGGGAGACATGATTTCCCCTAGCAGAACATGTCGAAAACCCAAAGAAATCCCATCCCCTGACATATTTTGGGTGGTATCCATGTAACAGCAAACGGGACAGAGACCTGATTTCTCTCAGGTCACCATTGGTCACCTTAATGGCTGGTGGAACACCGGGGGGAGTCTTGTCTTACATGTTGAGGGTTATTTTGGGAAGTGCTATTCACGGGTCAAGTGTGCTTTCCCCAGTGTTAAGAGGACCGTCCTGGGTTTATGGTGTCAGGGAATCCAGGGCTTATCAAAGGGGAGGCAGGAGCCCCCTGTGGTTAGGAGGGGGGGGGAACGTACCACACTTCCCACTCCCAATCCTTTCAAACACAGAGGACAACAGGCAGCAGCAAGACACGTATCAGCAAAACCAAAACAGTTCTAACACAATCCATGAATATGAAGGGAACTTACTGTTCAGTGGCATAATGTGGTCTGCTCCAGGGTGGTGGAAGTTGAGGCCCATACGTCCTGGCGAAGAAACAACAACAACAACAACAAACGGTTTTACAAAGGGAGGGTGAAACACGCAATTTCTTGATAAAAGCCATTTGATTTCCATTCTGTTGTCAGCAATGGGAAACTGCCAGCCATGATGAAATGTTTAACATGAAACCATGTGGCCCCCACGTGATATAACGGCAGAAAAGACAACCACAGAAAACAAATGGGAAAAACAAGCTGGAAACACACACTCCTTTGTTGTTACATATCTCATACGCACACACACACACACACACACAAAGGCAGCTATAAGGCCAGGGATTCAACAGAGAGCGCATTCTGCTACGGTGACAACGTGTGCATGTTACAAGGGGCCCGTCTGTCGGCCCTGCGACGATGAGGGGGCCAAACCGGGATCTGATCACCTCCGTCTCCTTCAACCTACTCGTCAAGACGACAACGAGAAAAATTCCGTGGCCGGTTTACTGGCCAAAAACTTGCCACCTCACTGTCCACATTGTCTTCAGGACCAGCCCCAGAGGGACAAGCTTGATCCCTGAGCACTTAAAATTAAAACCCATCTACACTCACTACACGCTGCCTGCTTGTTGTGTGGTGAGGAGCCTGCCTAGATTTGTCAAATTAGGTGTTTCAGCTGATGATTTCTCAGATCAATAAATGAAGACGAGACCACTTATGTGAAAAAAGTGCTTCCTCTCATAATTAACAAAAATACATGCAAGTTTCACTGATGCAACACGAAATAGGTGTTAGTATTTATTGCCACAGATTGATTTTTCAAATTGGTAGATACATTTTGTTTTTTTTGTATTGTTGGACTGATTTTCTTCATTTTTGGGTGTCCATGTGTGTTTTCTCACTGAAAAACCGGGTTGGAAACACTTGTGTCAAGCTTTAGAAATTGTCCTCGTTTGATTCCTTCAATTTTAAACAACCGAAAGTCTGTAAACGTCTGCTAATGTCCGAAAATCTGCTGAAGCACCTCATTTCGAGCGCAACTGCGGTGGACACGTATTCCGAGTGTCATTACAGTGTTGTAACAGTGGTACGGTGGACGTAAAGGTTGAAGGGGAAAAAACCGCAATGGATATCTTTACTGCTAGTATAGGTTTCCCCATATCTAACACAGACTTTGGCAGAACGACCGGCCCCATGTTGAAAGCTGCTGTGGTGCAAACAAGATGACGTTAAAAGTTAACTCTACAGATGTTCAGTGGGCAAACGGAGCGTGAGAAGCCCAGACAGTCACACACACGTTCGTATGAACACATGGATATGTGTCACATACTGTGTGGATACGTCACATTCTCATCTTGTCTTTGTTGACAATGCCGCCGAACGGAGGAGAAAATCTGTGTTTCGACACAGAAGGTTGTCTAACTCTCCCAAATGTTCTCCGGTTATGTCATCTGTCTCACCAGCCTTAAATCTGATAGTCGGGCAGGCTGGCTTCCAAGTTCAACAGTGCCAAGGGATAAGTTCACAGATTTGTCTATTGGTAAATATGTGGGTGGGCTACTTGTTTATTTGGTCTATTTGTCCTCCAACCAAATGACAGGGCTTAAGTCTAAATGTCTGACTGAATAAACTGTCCTTGATATAGACTCCCTTCTAGCTGCAGAGACAGCCGTAAACTTTGACCTAGTCCCACTGCATTGGGTTGAGACAAAAACAAAAACCAAAAAAACACAAGAGGATCAATAAAATGATACATTAGTAGACTTAATAAAACACATGGACAGACTTTGCTGATAGAAGAGACGAAGTCCCAGTAAACACTCTTGGTTGCCCTTCAGTCTACATTAGTCATGTTGGATGACAGAGGGGCACAGTTGCCCTCCTGAAGCCCTAAAATAGCTCCGAGCATGTGTCATCTGTTTTCCCCCGGAGATGAGTGGAAGGGGTCTGAGGGGCCCCTGAGTTGCTGCTGCTGCTGCTTTTCTGGTGACATTTCCTCACAGGGAGTCTCAGCTATTCTCAACTTCCCCATGATGGCTGTACAGCAGCTTGGCCACTTGGGAGACAAGCTATCCGCTTCCTTGGGCCTGCGTCCAGCGGCTCCTCCCCCTTCACGCGCATGAAAATCGACAGACTGGCCGGTGAACTCGCTGTGAATGCTTTGGGAGAAATAGGTTAAGGAGTAGGGGCTGAAGTAACTGGACCTTGCCTGCCATCTAAGCTGTAATAGTGCGATGGAGCACTGGGCTCTGAGATGTTTTAGCAAAGCAGGTATGAAAGGATGCTGGAAACACAGGAGCATGAATGCAGATGTTGAGATTCTGTCACCTCATGCCTGGACCCAATCACCTGGCTTGATGACAGCTGCTCATACACCGGTCTCCTGCAGTCCACAAGTCACCAGATCATCTCAGTAAACCTCACGGCAGCTTTTTGAAACTGAATCGCTTTGAACCAAACTTGTCTCCCTGTTCCAGAATCTCTGGCCGCCCTGCTTTGCTCCCCTTGTCTCTCCAGCTCGTCTCCAGCCAGTCACCTGTCTCCCCCCCCACCCACATGGAAATTCCCTCACTCCTGTGCATTGCCTTACAATAAACTGCCTTTGTACCATCCCACCCGCTCTGTTTAGTGTCTTACTCTGGGTCCACTTAAAACTACTGGACTCTGGAAGTGTGACAGATTCAACAATACAGAAGTGGGCTAATTATCAACACACTTCTGCTTTTGCTCATAATTAGCTCTGTTCTACACTCTAGCAAATCTTTAATTTCCCAGTAACTCCTGTCGGACAAAGCTCCAGCACATGTTATGGGAGGAGAGCGAGTGTGGAACGTTGATAATGGAAAAAAGAAAAGAAAAAAAACCCAAACAAAAAAGGAAAAACATCTCAGCAGCAGCGTGTTGGTAAACTTTTATTACCAAGACAACTTTGGCCGGACGGCGTAAAAAAAACTCGGCAATAGCCACAGAGGGGAATGTGTTCTGTGCACAGATGCCAGACGACTGGAACAACTGAGAAACACGGTGAAAGAGTCATATCTCTGTAAGAATGACCCACTTCTTCCAATAACAAGTAAAACTACTGTACAATGTAAAATAGAAATGTTATGGAATATTTCTAAAAACAAGTCCCTGTCCCAGTGGCATGTGTGATCTGGACAAACGGAGGTTTCAATAGACAAAACAAGCCCAGGCTTGTCTTGTTGCCTGGACTGGATTAGCTCAGTCGAGCTTGCACGAATCATGAATTTTCCACTGTAACAAAACGCAGAACATAGGTGCAATTTAACCTTTAACACAGCCAAGACAAACATTATCTTATCTCTGTGCAGTAATTGCTGGCTGTTTAAAGTACAGGGGCATCCCTGTGTGGCGGAGCTCATCTCAAAAGTTGTCAACTGAAATGGGGTCAAGTCCAGCTTGCCTGCCAAATATTGACCTCTAACCTCAGGTTAACATGGTGTGACCCTGCTCTGAACCTAAACAAGGTCCACACAGACCATGTCATGTGATCTCTAGGACCAAATGAAGACGGAGGAAAGTAGGTGGTCCCAAGTCAAGGCTAAATCTTATCTTTTACTTTTATCTTTAACTTAAACTTTACAACGGCTTTACATTAATGGGAAACAGGAAGTGCAACATGTGAACTCTGTTACTGTACTGTGTGGCTAATTCCTGTTTTCCTCCTGATAAAAATATAAATACAACCCTTATCCACTGACCCATGCTCTTGTCAACAAGTGCGCAAAGTCAAACAGCAGCAGTGTTTTCTCTCCCTTGACAACTGACTTCAGTTATAGCTGTTACCAACACATGACGAGTGACACCTGAACACAGCAGAGACCCCACGGAAACCCACCCGTGTGAAGCGAGAGGAGTTCGCAGAACAAATCCCAGTGGGTGGAACTGGGGTGGACTAACTCGTTGGTTATTCACACACAAAGAGGTGAATATGCGACGATTTAAAGTAATAATTTAAAAACGGTGCATTCAATTTGAAATGGGAAGTTGGAATTTCTGAGTTGTCAGTCGGAAGTTTAAACTGGAATGTCCCGTGAAGTCAGGATTTAGAACTTTGAAAGTTGCACCAATCCCAACCTCAGTTTCCAAGATGGGCGCTTTGTGTGCAGTGTGTAACAGTGTGTAAGCTGTAGTCGAATAATGGATGTCAGCTCTCAGTACATACACCATGTAATGTACAGTACTGATATAAACTGGTATTGCTAATAAAATATCTAACCTGGCTAAGACTGCTGTGTTACGTTGTCCTCAGCTCCAACTTCCATCTTCTGAGGTAAATGGAACCGGCTGAGGCAATGTGTGTGATCAGATAGAGACACGAAATGGGTGGGTGGGGATTCCTACACTAGTTTCCACAAGGGCTTAGAAGACTTATTAACACTTATGAGTATCTCAAGTGGTTAGTGACAGCATCTAGAGATTGTGTGTGTGTGTGTGTGTGTGTGGATGAGGAGTGGCTCCACAAACAGTATCATGTCTGTTGAGTTGTCTTTGTCGCAGACAACAATGAGTGGCGGCCTGACGCGGCGTGTGAGGTGAGACAGCTTTGCATGGAATGTCACAGTTGATTTACACGTCAGAAACAATTTGGATGTGAGCATTTTGTGCGTATGTGATGACACCGCTGGCAGCCGTGGTGGTGGTTGTTGTCAAACTGGTGTTTTCTCAGGCCAAGAGGAGAATCTGGTGTGTGTGTGTGTGTGTGTGTGTGTGTGTGTGTGTGTGTGTACACGCCTGTGTGTTTATGAGAGCTCTCCACACATGAGCTCAGCTGACCCAGCTCAGGAACTACATGTCAACGACTGTGTGTGAAGCACTGCAGAAAGGGCCCAATTGTTCAGACGTCCCTCTGCTCTGTTGCCTCCACCCAGGAGGTACGGAGCTTTTAGGACGTTTGAAAGGACTGAAGGAACATAGTGACTATTTTACAGACAACACACACACACACACACACACACACACACACACCCAAGATGACTCTTCTCCCAACAAGTGCTGTGACAAAAACAGGTTGAATGAAGATGGCCTCGCCCTCTTCCCTGTCTTGACAGATAGAGGGTGTAGAGGGTGGGGCCACTCTCTTTACTTATTCTCCTTAACATCACAGCATGACCTCCTTTAAAAAAACACACACACACACACACACACACACACACACACACGCATACGGAGAATCATAACACAGTCGGGGAAAAAGAACTAAAGCGCTCCAGTCACAATGAGAAGTATGCAAGCAATGTTTTTGATGGGATGGATGTGGGTGGGAGACCCATCCAGTTCTGAATGCAAAACTAGGCCCACTGTGTTACTCGATGTCGACGGCTGATTCTCACTTTGTGGCTAGTATCATCAAAATGCGATGCCACACTCACTATGACAATTACTTGCTCGAGCAACAAATCAGTTTACTGTCTTGTCTAAGTCAGCATCCTACAAGTCGAGAATTTTTGAGCAGATGTGAAAAATTAGAAAGTTAGTACCAAGCAACAGACGACACGCTTAACATCAAAATCAGTAATGTTTTCAAATTCATTATTATCTACATGGTGGATGTTTTCTTTGGTTTAACATTTTTCCTTTGCTTGTCAGATTCATCAGGTAGTACCTGTACCGACCCTCATCGCTTCGTAAGTTCGTGCTTACGTTAGCTAAGCCTTGTTTCTCAAATGCACATTGGGCCAACAGTCTTAGCCTGCAGACTTAAAATTGGACCAAGCTTATTTACATTATGCTTTTTCCTATTGTTTGTTAGTTGTATACTCGGCCCACTGCTCAGGGGGAAGGAGGCCTTAAAGAGACTGGAGCTAAAATGAACAATTTCATAGGGAGCCGTATTGCAAAAAGGCCCATTATAGGAAAAATCAGGAGCTTTTAGACATGCAAATCATCAACACCTATTCCAGTAGAACCCCAGAATAAAAATATAAACCCAAATTTGGCCTCTTTAAGATCATTTAGGCAAACAAAGTCCTGGTCAGCAACACTGCATCACAGGCTCAGCACTAAATGCTAAAGCTAAAACCTGAGCCTTGCCACATTCCAGACCTCCAAACCTATTTCCATATCTTTGATTTTTTTTTTGGAGATTCAACAAGTGTACAGCTTAGCACAGAAAGTGAAAAATAGTCCGGACTCATCAGGGTTATGTCGCGCAGCAAACACCGGGTGTCGGTACAGAATATTGGGGGTCAGCGGTTCTTTGAAATGTTTCAGGCAAAACATTTGGACTTGCAAACTCTTCTCCCAAGCATCGGTTTCCTGTTGATGATCCACCACAAGGTGGACAAGCAGGGTGGAGCTGCCCTGTGGTTGGGATGGTAGCTTATTGCAGCACCACACCGTCACAGACTGATGAAGGAATGCACACCCATGTCAGCATACTACCCACCCTCTCTGTCCTCATATCTCCTCTGTCTCGGTTGTGCTGTGATAAACAATCACGAGGGAAAAAGCTGATGGATATTACAACACATTACCACTGGAGTCAGACTGGGCCAGAACGAGCAGTTTGTGGTAACAATACTCGCTCAGCACGAGACTGGGGGAAAAAAAAAGAATACGCTCGAAAAAAATGACACGCTCTGCTCATTGAACACTCCTCCAACCAATGTTTCCATTGTTAAGATGGATGATGGGGGGGGGGGGGGGGGGGGGATAAAAGCCTGACAGCACAACCTGACATGGGGCCCACGGGGAGACAGGGGTCTTCACAACAGACGCGTGACCTCGGCTGCGAAAATATTGGCTTAGAAGGCCTGACATGCATTGGATGACCTTAAAAGGTTGTGAACACAAACTCCTTAACGTTGTTTTCATGAGTTCATGAGCCGTCTATAGTTCCCAGGAGATGAAGTAGCATGAAAATAATGGATTTTTACTTTGAATTTGATTTCACCTTCAAGAAAACGGCTTCTAGTGGTTTTGCTTGGAAACACCAATGTGATCTTTAGGCCATGACTCAGTCATGGCACATCTAAGCCCACGGTGACACGCAAAAGAAAAGTCCCACAGGAGGATTATTTCTTAATTCTTCATCACCGAAGGAAAATATCAGCGACTTGGAATAGAAACATGCTCAATCACCAAACATGTGACATTATTACTTGATCTATTGATTCCAATCAACGTAGCCAACAGGCAAAGTAAGCCAAGACAAAAGAAAATGGATTTTGCAAGCAAAAAAATGAAAAAAAAAAAAAAAAAAGTGCCCATTGATGCAGATCTGCTTCTTCACCCCATAGACCAACACCATTATTCACTATTTTAAAAGGTAAGACACAAAATGTGAATTATCACATGTAATTTCAGAGCACGATGATCTATTCTGGATTGATTAGGAGTTTGACAAATACAAAAAAACAGAAAAACAAATATACCCATAGATGATTTATGTCCATACAGCAAAAAAAAAAAAAAAAAAAAAAAAAAAAAAAAAAAAAAGCAACCCAAATACTTTAAGCATGGATGTATAAATATTCCTAACCTGCAAAATGATTCCTCCATATAATATCAGCGATAGTCATTGGTGGGCCACCGGCAGGGTGTGGTTTACCTTTGTCATGGTCAGTCCTTATTATATCCATTAAGGAATTCTCCAAAGAGTGCAAGCTAAAAGCATCAAAGGGCCGATTCCGGTCCTGAAACACAGCAAAACACAAAAGAGTTGTGGGATTAGAGTCGCTGCATTCGATCATTTACAAATGAAACACAAAGAAACACATTTTCATGCTGCTGTGGCTACTAGTCATAGCAACTACAATATCTACAGTCAATTAGCAAAAAGGACAAAGTGAAAACACGTTTTTTAGAATACTGTATATTGTATAATTGGACATGTAATAAAAGTTTTTTAAAAATTGTTATATTAAAAAGGTATTCGGACACTGTATTGTCACTGCAAGTTGCTGACAGTGCATCCTGTTTGCTTTAATTGTCGCCAAAAGTGTGTCAAATTTGACTTGGACTCCGCCTGCCAGCAGAACTGGTTGGGCAAAGACACACACCTATAGGTCCCACAGTTCACACTGTCCTGTGTCAGCAAACAAACCAAGTCGCGAAAGTCTGCAGGCGGTGACACACCAACTTGATGCTCGGCCGTCAGCAACAATCCATTGGCCTAGTTTGTGTTTGCGGCAGGTCCTACGCTGTCCGCGCTAGTTGGACCCATAACAGCAGCTTTTCAACATTGGTCCCATTTGGAACAGAGACCACTCTGATTGGCTGTCGTGCAAAAGAGGAAACACATTAAAAATGCCAGTACGATTTGTAACTTAGCATCAGACTTGTCCTCAATTAGAAGTAGTGAACAGCCATGTGTGTCGAGTGGGAAAATGGTAAACGAACGCTGCTTTGTTCACTGTATGTACGTACGCCGTTGAAGTGCAGAACGTGCAGCGCCGCGTGTTTGTCGGCTGAACTCTTTTTCCATGTGTTCAAATAAAAATAAGAATAAAGAAAGGAAAGAAGCGAACATCTATGGAAGCTATGAGTCCGGGCCTCTTTAGGCTTTTCCGTCAAAATGTTTCCGAAGATTATTCCCTCACAAATCTCATCTTTCTGAAAGTCTCCACCATTCACTTCATTAAATTTAATTATGATAAAGACACTTAGTTCACGAGACAAATACTTCTCCTGACCTCCGATCGTAAGAGGTAAGAATAGTGAATGAATTTCTGAGAACGCCATGTGTGCCAAAGGTAAAGCCTGAGAGGACACCTAGCCCGAAGCTGGACGCTGTGGCCCTGGCAGCTGTGTCCTGTGTCCGCCGCCCAAGCCGAGGCCACATTGTTTGCACACTACGGCTATTGTTGCCTGTTCGGCTGAGCATTCAAAAGTGTAATTCCCCCCTCACTGGACCTGACAGCGCCACATAGATAAAAATCTGCCCACTTGGTACAAAGCATAAACACTTAAAACGCTGAGCTTTTCATTTCCTTCCCTTCCTCTTCGACACGTGACTGTACACGGTGACAGGTGGTTGGGGGCTGCGACCGCGCTGTAGTCAAGTGACACAGAGAGATGACATATACAAAAGGCTGAAGCGGATCGTGGAAGGCAGGTTCAAGTTGCCATGTCCTGACTACACTGTAGCTCGTATTTCCTCAGGACTCGTAAAGATCGAGAGAGGAGATCATGATAAGAGACAGGCGGACATGGCTGGAAATGTGTTTTTAATGAATCACGTCTGCTCGATATGGTTGCGGGCTGCCAAAATGAGAAATGCTAAAGAATTTATCATCTACCGTTTTCTTTTTCCATTATAAACTTGTCACGGGCAAAAGGAAACACACACACACACACACACACACACACAGTGAGCAGCCATGAATTCTTTTTGTTAAACACGAACAGACACACGATCGATCAATAGAAAAATGTCCAAAGGAAAAACTGTTTAAGGGGTTTCGTTATGACACATGTGTGTCTTAGCTGATACGTAGATTACACTGACTCTTAAATTTAATGTTCCTCTGTTTAAAGATCCCCAAAATATACAAGTACGAGAGAGAAACTGCCTTTAAGATCAGACACTGTTTCAGTTAAGGGTGCACATTTTTTTTTTTTTCAGAAAAAAAATCCCTCAAATTCCCAGGTGTCAAAGGCTGCGTTCACATTACAGCTGAAGTGTCCCGTATCTAATCTCCTTGCACTCAAGTGACTCAATCTGAATTTTTTTCCCCCCTACAGGGGCTGTGGACAAACCAAATCTGAATTTCTTTTATTCATTTCTTTTAATTTTTTTTAAATCAGACTTGGGCCACTGTCATATGTGGTCCTGGATCTGATCTCTGCCAAAGCGACCACTGTCAGTACAGTCGGACGGGACTTAATGTGTCTTTTTTTAAAGCCTTTTTTTGCCTCTGTGCTCATGTACATACTGCGTGTGGTCATCAGTCAGTGTCGACATCTCAGAACGTGATAGAAATAAACTTGGAAGCTCAAAGACAAAGATGGAGGTGAATGGAGACATGAGGAAGTGTCAGCTTTGATGAACACATCAGGAAGGAACATATCACAACTCAGCAGTTTTCGAGGAATCAGCGAGCAACCGGACTGTTGCACATGTGACGTTTTTGTTATGTACACACGAGGTTCACGTTTCAGTTGGACTTCGGCATGTGTGTCACTTCAGTAATGCAACAGTCGTCTCACTGCAGCCGGATACAAACAGCATTCAAACTAAAAGATTGGATCTGACAATGTTGCCATCTTTAGATTATTTTTCCCGTATGTAAAAATGCTAGTTGTAAAGAGAAACAACAGGAAATGCTCGATATTTGGCATTTTTGATGAATGATAAACGTTTGCTGATTTTGATCACTTTCCTGTCAAATGACTATAAGCTTTATCAGCTAATTGGGACTATTTATAGTAGAGCTGGAATAAAGAGCATGAACCTACATGCCCTCTGTTGCCTGGCATCTCTTTTGTTTACTGCGTTTTTCTCTTAACATTTATTTTACAACTCTTCGAATACATGTAAAGTTAGATCTGGCTCATCTGAACGCTAATATGGAACAAATGACAAAACAGAACGGCAAGTGTGAGGCGCAAACATTACCAGAAACCAAAGCTAATCAAACAGCAACTGACTTGACCACACAACAATCACACTCCCCATCATTTCAAACAGTGATCTGCCGCTTGACTCATGTGACTGGAGCCTCACATGTTGAGCTGAGTTCCACACATTCCTCAGCCTTTAAGTACGAGCCGGCAGCAGGCAAGTGCAAGCACATATCGTTGCACACGGAACTCAACATTTCGCCCCACGCTTCAGAGCCAGCACCTGTTACCAGGTGTCGGCGTGACAGAGGTCGTGGGCTTCCCGACTTGCTGCTCGGCTCAACAATCTGCCCTGCAGCAAACAGGCCCGCTGACATGTGGCACGATGACCTCGCGTTCTCGTGACAACTCTTCTCCAATTATGGGTGTAATTGTTTAGCAGCTAACTGTGAACTAGTGCTGGCAACGCATCACTGAGGCAAAACGGATGATGTCATTAGGGTTTATTTGCCAAGAGCTGAAGCAATTAACGGGAATCTTACCTTTTTATAAACAATTTTAACAAACTAAAAATCCTTTTTTAAGCAAGAACGGTGAAAACGTTTCAGCCCGGAGAGAAAGGAGAAAATGTGCTGCTTTTATTTTTTTTTAAATCACAGGTGTAAATTCAATATTTTATGCTTCTCCGTGTTCTCACATGTATATACACAAGATTACAAGATGCTCAACGAAAAAGTGATCAGAAAATTGACATTATGGAAATATATATTAAAGTGCAGGCCTAATTTTATACACAGCTGTCTCCATGTCCTGTGTTATGATCCAGGGGAAACAGGATCTAAAAGCAAAGGGTATTGTCACGGAAGAAAAAGTCTAATGAAACAGACTTTTAATCTTGACAAATAGTAGGAAGTTTAAGTCGGGATAACTCAGCCTCTACAGCTTTTTTGATCATTCTTCTGTGTCTCTCTCACTGGGCCTTTTTACTGTACTGTATCATCAATATATCTACATCATTTTGGAACAAATGTATCTGAAAAGTGTGTTAAATATGGGCTACAGTTTTTAATAAAGGAGACTGCGTTTTTATATTATAGCTACAATATGCAACTTCAACTAACGCTAGCATGAGACCTGAAATCAATCCCCTAGGATCCGTCCACCTCTTCCTCTCCCCTAAACTGTTTCACTCTCCTACGCTCGACCGTGCTCTACCCAGAACTTCAGGTAGTCGTTATGAAATTACAATTAATGGAAGTGCTTTGGAAATTACCTATCATGAGGAAATTATTGACATTTTTTGACTAGTAAGAAGAGCAAGTCTAACTCAAAACCTTTTAGACGCAACTATCTCTGCTGTGCTACAAGCGCTGCTTTGTGGGTCTGGATCAACAGGAAGCTACAAAGATTTTTGGAACTGCTATATATGTAAGTATGTCAGTCATAATATATGTAATATGTTAAGTCTGATTAAGACGTATGTTTGAAACATCACATCACAACTGTCTAATAAAAATATCCCAAAAGCTTTAAGGGGCTGTAAGTGGTGAAAACCTTTAAAGAAACTCTCAAACTCAAAAACTTTAATGGTTTCAGGGCTGCAAATACAACATGTGCTGAACATTTTACCATCTTAATCAATTAATGAATTGTATTGTCTAGAGAATCTTGCCCATCACAACATTTATTTCCACTGATGTACTTCTGCTCTGCTAGTCAGTTACTTCTGGCTTCATTAAACAGACCACTCTTTGCAGCAGGACAAGTGGACCCTTGACCTTGTCTCCTAGTGATAACTGGTGTTGCAGGTTGGCCAGGTCACGCGAACAGCGATAGGGACCCTCGACAGAGGAAACAGAGTAATAAAGCCTGGGGAGGCCTGTCTGACACACACAATCAGCATCTCTTCAGAACGCTATACGTTTCAAGACGGCTGGAATTTCACCCTGCGTCAAAGCTGTGCTTCGTGTCTGCACATGTAACAGGTCAGCACTTTGGCCCATGCTCTGTTCTCTCAGGTCTACTTGCTTTGATTAGGTCAACTTTTAAAATAAGCTGGTGACTTCAGAGGAGAGAATTCGCCTGGAGCAAGAAGACAAACTGACTTATTTTTTCTACGTTGCCCTGTTTGTCATACTACATAGGACATAAACCTAAGGACACATGACCAACCATGTCAAATAACCAGACAGTACTGGGCCTGTTTCTGTTGGTCTACTCTGCAGTGACATGCATCATCCAGGGAAAGATCACTGTGTGAAATACATAAGAAACAGGCTATAGGCTGTCACTATAGTGCTGCTAAAGACAGGTGACTGTTGGGAAATGTATGAATAATCATAAATGATACATGACAACAGACAAAATTCTATAAGAATGGGACCAGTATATAAACAGTCCTTAAATCCTGTATTATTTGCCTTTTCCTCTGACTTTTTTTGTACCACATGCACAACACACCATATTTTTCCCACCTCTCAGCTGTCTGATTTATGTATTCAAGCTGATTCTTGAGCTGGGCCTATTACATTGTATGGACATGTATCAGTGTCAACACTTGTATTATGTAAAATACTTATACTTATGTCAAAATATGTAAAATACTTAATAATACAATACCAGTTTTAAATCGATTACTGCTATACAACTGGGGGAACAGAGCTGTGTCTACCTTCCAGATTTGACCTGCGTACGATTTCCATTCATGGTTCAAACACCGCCCACTACACCTTCACGAGCCAATCAAATGCGAGTGCGGATGTTGCTTTCATGAACTGTAGAAAATCTACAATTTTAGATGTCAAGATACGTGAACGATATTATATCTGTTAATATTACCTCGTGTGCTGTTGTTGTTTTTTGTCTGCTTGTTTAAAATAACACCTGTCAATGTAAAGTTCAATGTTCAGTCTAGTTGAAATGCATTTGACACGGACTTAAACAAAACCGTTCACTTCATTTATTCTGAAATTAAAGGCACTTTTCTCTGTATCCTACTCCATTTCATCAATGTATGTTATTCAAGAAAATACGTCACGGAGTAGGTGCTTTCTGCCTGTACAGGGTTTCTAGGTGTGATTACGCAAGGTTGCGAGGAGCCCCTGAAGGCATCGTGTGTCCTTTAAACCCCACGGATAGTGAGCTGGCAGAGGAAATATACCCACTGAATGTAACAAACGGTGCGCCGCGACTATTCCTAGGATACAGAGACTGTGTCCTACTCTTTGACAACGCAGAAACAGATGATCGATGGCTTATACTTAAAATGCCTCGCCGTCTCTTTATTTGACCTCTACAACACAATTTGCCAGCACAACAAATATAAGAAACGCTGACAGCAACCGGCAAAACCCGGTGATCATTTGCCAGTTCACACACGCAGAATTAAAACACTGGCATTTTATGCTGAATTACCTAAAATCAATAGATATGAATGCCTCTGTGGTTCTGTCCCTATGGCAACCTGCAGCCCATGACTGTGGAATCTAATAATCTGAAAGCCTATGAAATATGACAATGACCGATTTGTTCGATTAAATATACTGTTAATTGCTTATATAACAAATAATAAAAAAAAAGCCTATTAATCACTAACTAACTAATATATGGACTCAATCCTTTGTATTGTTGTGTTCAGGGTGACCTTTTCCTGGGGCAGCACAATTTGTATTTTTTAGGTCAGAGACTGATTGTTTTATATAAGCTACATCAAAGACATGAGGGCTAATTACCTGAGATGTCGACCACCAGGAAAAAGCTGGCAGTATGTGAAAACACAGGCTGAAGCAATAAACCAGGCCTAGGCCTGCTCTTACTGGGAAAACATTTACCTGGAAAGGCAGTATGTTGTTGCTGTTGTCAGTCCTGAAGGCGCTGTCCTCCATCCAGGGCTTAGGGGTGAGGGGTCCAGGTCTTGGGAATTTGGGGGGTGCTATGACATTGCTGGTATAGGGTTTTTTCATAGGGGAGATTGGGTTCATGGGTGACGGCACCCCGACGCCGACTCCGACCCCGACCCCTACCCCGACGCCCACCGCTCGGCGCGGGTCCCTGCCTGCCTGCAGCCCGCTCCAGGGGTTGGTGGCTGTGCTCCATGCGGCGTTTTGGTGATTATTCCAAGACGACGACGATGCCGAAGACGACGACGAGGACGTCGAACCCTTGCTGTTATTCATGACGGTTTGATAAGCGTTTCTCTGGGGGAAGGGGCCTTGGCTTGGACTGACAGGAGATCTCCTCTGCTGGGGCTGCTGCTGCTGCTGTTGCTGCTGTTGCGGGGTTTGCTGTTGATGCTGTTGGGACTGAGGAGCCAGACCGATCTGCGGGGAGAAATTACCACCGAACACCGGGTTGACGTGGTGAGGGAAGTTCTGGAAAAGCATCGTCCCGTTCACCGAGGGTATTCCCTGGAAAAAGCTATCGTCCACGGTGTTTGTGGTTCCCGTGGACCAAGTGCTGCCAAACGAGGAGGAAGGAGAAGAAAGTGGGCCGCCGGTCTCCTGCGGCTGGTGGTGGAAGCTCAACCCGGGCAAGATCGGCGACTCCATCGGCACTTTGTCCTTACTGCTGCTGCTGCTGCTGCTGCCGCCGCTCAGGGCTGAAGCCGCTTGGTTGCTCCCGGTCGACGGGCTCTCTGACTCCGATGAAGAAGAAGTGGGCTCCGATGACTGGGTCGGGGTGGAAGGAGGAGGGTCTACTTGCGTCGGATCTTGCTGATGATGAGGCTGGGCTTTGTTTTTGTCCATCAGTAAATCATCCTGCATGGTTTGCTGAGCTGCAACGGGGGGAAACAGAGACGATGAGTTATTATTATTGTTGTAATTGAGGAGATCATACACCGGGCTGGTCGGGCTGCTGTAGTATCTGATGAAGTGGGACAACTCCGAAAACGATATGATGTTAGAGGGACCGGGCAATTGCAAAGCGAATGTGTGATCACCCATTTAGCCAAAAAGGGAGAAAAAGGAGCAAAAAGCACTTCCCAGGACTACACCAGAATGATTCACAAATCCCACAAATTACGGACCATATGGCTGCAAATATTCACCAGATTTCGCCACGTCTCGTTTTTCCTTCCACACAGGAACTCCGGAGTTGCAATGTGAAACTGACTCAGTGTGTCTTTTCGCCCAAGGACCTCCCCTATGTTCATTTACATACGTCAGTAAATACAGCTGTCCTTCAACAAGGTTAAAAGACAGCTCTGCCTTGACCCAGACACACCGACACACACATAAACACAGTGTGCTCAAACCGACGTCCCGAACATTTTGAATTTCACCCTTTTAAAGCAACAGAACCTGACGCACCACAAGCTCTTTATTGCAGCCTTCTGCAACGATCTCTCTCCATTTAAATGAACAAATGTTATTCGTCTACATTAGACTGCGTCTCACACAAAACAACGGCCCAAATAAAACACGCATTCATGGCTAATCGAGTCTACTGTATACATAAGTGCTGAGAGGAGATAAGAATATTATTATTTATTATTGCGCAAAGAGGTCCGCATTGACACAGCACGGCTTTGCATTGTCAAGGTACAAGGCGTCCTCGTGCAACTTGCATTTTTAGACAATAGTCTAACATACTAAAGTAAAACCCAGGACTCGGTGTTGGCTATTAAAAGTTGGAGATTAGCTGTATGAAACCTTGAATGCAAAATCATCCTTTGCATTTCAGAGACAACGCCTTGCAAAAGGAAACATTGACAGCACACTTATCGTAACTTTGCATTCACAGAGCCATAATGTTGCCACATCATTAACATGAAATAACACTGAGCAGGACGTTTGGAAATGTAAAGACACCACAATATGCTTGATTATTGCAAGGCTGCGATGAGCAATTGGGCATCGGTCATTGTGTGCCAACTGGAGCACACGCAGGACACAACCAATTGCACAGGGTCACATTCATGCAAAGACAAAATTATCCTAAATGAAAACCCACGATTATAATAATAACAATAAGGCTTTTCTGGACTTTGTAAGGCTGCAAGAGAGCCAATACGCTGAGGCCTCCCAATAACGTGGGTGTAATCATCTGTAACGTTAGACTTTGAAAATGACACTCCAGATGACATGCCGGATAATTTCAGCAGCGTGGTGGCAGTCAGAGCTATGGGATGATCTTTCATTGTAATCGCAATAGCTCTGCATTGCACACATTCCCACCAGTTAATCCGTGTTTTCTCCTCCAGGAGCTGCGCTTCCAAGGTCATCAAAGCAGCACAATCAGCAGTCTACAGTGGCTGTCACCTAACCGGCCCATCACCACAGACCCGGCCAAAGCCCTGACCCCACAAATTCCTATTTATCGCGCTGATCGAGGCATCGGATATATATATTATGAAGCTGTCTTCCCCTTGAAATCCCCCTTTAATCCATGTGTCCCCCTCCACAGAAACGACAAAACAGAACGCACACAGCGTGGTCACTTCTCTGTCTAAATGTGAAACGTGAATTACCTTAATCGTTCACCTTAAGGGACTCTGTAAAAAAAAAAAAAAAAAGATTTCTTTTGCTTCGTCTGGGTTTAGATATGACAAACGAGCTACCCCTATGCCGAGATAGTCAGCAGTTGCCTCAACAGCTGATTGACTGCGGCGCATGGATGATGCCGAAGAGGCTGTAGGGAGTTGTAGTTTCTCCACATGCATTGCCAAGTCAAATATGTTTTCTATGTGGATTCTTGACCGCTGAGTTATATGAATATCACCTTTAAAGCTGCCTCAAATCTATAGATAAATTGGCTAGTTAAAGCGACAATAAATAGCTAGTGATGATTGACAGTAACACAGTCTTCTTATGCACACAAATGTGCAGGTTTTATATACAAGACAGCAATACATATTAAGTGCCAATTAATTACCTTAGATTTAGCAGAAATGCTTCATTAGATAGGCTCTAACAAAAACAACTTTGAGCCTAACAAGGCTAGAGATGGGCAGGGGAGATGGGGAGCCCCTTTGCCAAAAACAATGTAGCCCAATTAAACACATCTTACCGCAATTAGAAATGTTTTGTAGCCATATGCGCATCTTCATGATGGTTGTATCTGCAAGAAGCCGTGGACTCTCTGTCGGGAGTGGTTACAGGAGATTATTTAGATAGTTTTGGCCATATGAGGGAGGGAGGCTTTACGAAACTACACTTCCCATGTCATGGAAAGGTACCCTGCGTGGTTCTCGTTTTGATGACGCAATCACGCACAGCGACGCTATTTAGCGTCACCTCAGCGACAGCTTGTCAATGCGCTGTTATTAGTGACAAACGAGGCCGCAGCTGGTATGAAGAGGATTTTTCTTTAAACTAGTGCATCGGTCGCAGATAAGTGTTATTTAGATTGTCGTGACTGTGAGGAGTTAGTTTTTATGTTATACAATTAGCTTGTTTGTAGCTGAGACGCCGTATCAACACAAAGGCCTCTGTAGTTAGCGCTAGTTCCTCGGCTAACTAGCAAGGGACGTTAATTAAACGCCAACCTCAGCTGCAGCAAATTAGCAGGCGTGAAATTTTAACGTTTTATCTCTAACGCGCTTAATATCCTCTACCATCAGCAAAACGTCTGAGTTTTTTTGTGCTTGTCCACGATAATGGCGGAAGAGGGTGCAGTGGCCATGCAGAATTTGGACAGGTGAGTTCAAGTTTACGGCTAACGTGCTAATAGCAGCTACCGTTACGTAGTTAACGTGGCTTGGTTGGTAACTTGGCAGTTTCTCCATCTGGTTTATAATTTGACACATTCTACTAATTGCTAAGTTTGCCAGTGTATTTCAGGATTGTATGTACATGAAGTTCCCAGTTAAGCAAAACTGAGGCAGAACCGTCAGTGATCTTAATAAATGCATTTTACGCTGAACTTATTTACCTTTCTTGAATGTAACTAATATTGCATATTACGAACTGTCAGTTTTTAAACGGGTTTACCTAAAACACTGGGCTGTAAACTCCCTTAAATGAAGAGACACAAGTCTGTATCTTGTATGGTCTGAAATTGTAACGCACAGTGAGACGTTTCCATGTCTTCAGCTACACAAAGACACTGTTACTATGACGACTTCACGTCAGCTCCCTTTTTTAAATATGTACTATTTAAACCTCGTTAACCCGTGAATAACCAAAACTTGCATAACGAGTTGTAAGACTTCTGAATGATGCACAGACC
Source organism: Channa argus (assembly GCF_033026475.1). Classification (NCBI taxonomy): domain Eukaryota; kingdom Metazoa; phylum Chordata; class Actinopteri; order Anabantiformes; family Channidae; genus Channa; species Channa argus. Next base: position 50,895,707 of record NC_090197.1, read on the forward strand.
TGCCCTGTGATGACTTTGTTGTAACTTGGCGTTATATAAATGAAGTTGAATAGAACTTGTTATGGAATATTATGGAGTATAGGCTGAGAACAAAGCATCACTGTGATTTCTGGCATTTTAATGAAGCGTTGTGTGAGAGAGAAACTAGGAGGAAGAAATCTGGTTACACTTATTACTGAATTGGAAGAAAGCAGCAGGAAGTTGAAGTGCAATGTAAGCGTTTAGATTGCAGAATCAGTGTTGGAAACTTGAGTTCCACAAACTTGATTAAAAAAACGTATCAAACTGAATTAACTGGAAATATATTTGAAGTTGTAAAAGTATTATGAAGGAAGAACTAGTTGGTTGAACATGCTTAGCTTTGTGTCTCACTACCAGCTGTTTTCAGTCAGTCATCGTTATCTAATGCCAATTCCTTTCTGGCAGAAGTATTTTTGTGGCTTGAGGGTCTGAGATTTGCAACACCCTGAAAAAATTAGATGTTTGCTCAAGTGAATGGGTCGCCCCATATTTATTAGTCTCATGGCCGCATTCACTGTAACAGTTGGGGGGTTTTATTTGCCGCTACACTGATCAGCCATAACATTATTTTGGGGCACTCAATCTGTACATATTGCCCTTTGCCAGTTACACTATGCAGGTTTAGATCTGGAAGCCTGTCTAACCTCTCAGGGCTACAAATTAAATCAACCTTCAGCTTTATAATATTTTGCCAGTTTGACGAGCGCACTAGTTAATTTTTACGAAATGCTGCACATAAGTCTTTCACAGTAAAGTAGGCTAAAGAGAAACTATGCAACTAGAAATCAAATGTCTAAATATTTTTGCATCCGGTTAACAGCAAGACCTTGTGCCTATATGTACAATGTAGTACTCAAAGTAATGAGGACAGAGGTTATTTAAATACAGAGACTTTAAATGTGATGTATTGCAGTGTTCTACTTGTCAGACTTGCAGTGTGTATGTTGAAAAAAAGAGATGTGCAAGAGTCAGAAGGATCTTAATGTTTAAATGCATTCAATGTTTAGTCTACTTCTACTGTATATGGGGCCACGATACATGAGCATTTTTTTGTACAATCATTTCTGGGACATTTAAATTCAAACTAAAACAATCACTGTTGTGTTCTGCTACAGCAAGCACATCAAATGTTTGAGTAGCAGCACTCAGACACATAATCTTTAAGAACTTTGTGGGCCAGAATGTGGTGCTCTTGAACTCTGTCTTTGTGCTATGGACCCTCAAGTTTTCCCACAGTCATGTGACTGTTGCATGTGAAAGGAGCCTTTTGTAGAGTTGCTTATGTGCTTCTTAATGAATGTGAGGCGACGAGAAAGTAATTATGCTTTAACATGTTTCTTTGTCCAGTCATTCTGTGTTCCTTTAGAACCCAGAACCCCCAATGTTTGAGAGTCTGATACACTTCTGCACCTTTACAAATTGGCTATCGCATCCACTCCTGAAGTGACATGTTGTGAAAGACACAGGACCTGAAGGAGTCATGGTTAATCAGATGGGTTTTGCAGAGTGCCTGCAGTGCCAGTGCATGTTCCAGACGTGTAAACCTAGATGCTCATTTCAGAAATCAAATATATCTGCACTTAATTTCAGTATCCTTTACTTTGTTCTTGTCAATGTACATATACTATGTAATAGTTTTTTTGTGTAGCCAAATGTGGCAAAATGGCTCTTCTCTCTTACTAGAGTTGCATCCCCAATGTGTCTGTAATGCACATTGACTTGAGAAAATGAAACCATAGCTACAGACTTGTAACAAGGCAACCTTTAGTTTATGGGTTGTCATGTTAGTTTGCACAAGAACTCTCTTTATGCATGAGCCCTTTCTCTACATGCCAAGCGCAGGCGTATTTGTCAGTGTTTAACAGGTTTGAGGGAACAGCGAGCTAGAGATTAGGGTCCGCACAGAGGATAGCGTTTCAGTGCTGTTGTTAGATCCGTCATGCTGTGCGACTGGGTTACAGGAATAGGATCTAGTGAATCTAAGGAAGCGCTGGGTTTTGTTTTTCCGTGCTGTTGTTCCTTTGGAGACATTGGCCTACTGTTGCACTCGGCTTCTCAACCTCATGTTTTGTTACCTCACATACAATCTCCCTACGTAATTTTGTGACTTATAGGACAATTGATGTTGCCACAAAATGTTTTAATTACTTTTGCAGCTTTACAGTGCAGAAAATCCTAAAAAATAATTTACAATAATGCGCAGGATGCAGGCAGACGGACTCAGCTGGTGGCTAGAAGGACACCGCATTAGTGTGAATAGAGGGTTTATGTTTCTGTCAGACTCAGATTCACAGTGTCACCTGAGCACCTTGAACTGAAGGCTCCACTCCTGCATTGACATGTTTTATTCAGCAGGACGACAGTATTGGAAAAATCATCCTTTGCAGACGAGCAGCAACCTAAGCAAATAATCCAAGTTGGCCGTGCAGTCTTTCATTGAAGACCCCTGCCAGAGGCCCCAAGTAACAAAGACCCCAGCACAGCGATGACAAAAGGCCACAGATTTGCCATCTATTATTTAGAAGTGGGAGTAAGAGGGTTAAAATATACATGGTGTACAATGGCAAGTCCAGCACTAACCAAATGTTGAAATGCTTCATGAGCTGAGCCCTCGTTAAACTCTGTAATCAACCCACCAATCTCACTCTTGATCTTTTCTTTCCCTGATAAGAGGTATTTAAAAGGACATGCTTGTCTTTTGAATGCAGGTAAAGCATTTCTAAGAATTCTTAAGGTAAATTGAGATGAAACAGATGATTTGAGGCATCAATTTCTTAAATAAGTGGGGAAATTATGGTCCTAGGCAGAACACTACTAATGGAGTTCAGGTTTTGCTTGTGCAATAACTGTCAGTAAGCTCCTTTGAACTTTTCCATATTCACAAAAACATTTCTGGGTTATAGGACTTGACTGTGCATTCTGCAAATGCATTTAGCACTTAGACCTTTTCATACCACATTTGTCATATTCCCAATACGGTTAGAAACCTTTCCCACTTCCTAGGGAGAGTGAAATCGTTGCAGGCTTCCTCCATTTCACTCATGCTGTACCTTTTTTATCTCCTTTAAAAAAAGGAAAGGGGACGGCAACGTGTAGATAAGTCTTATCTGGCCAGACACAGGCAGCTAGTTGTCAACCCTGGGAGAAGAGGTGCCTCTCATCCTGTGTTGGGTTTCTCTCTTTTGGCAAAACAAATCTTCCCCTACACTGGGTATTGATGGAGGTCAAAATTTAACCCGACTTGTTAATATCGCAGGTTTTGTCTACCCCCAGATTTTCTCCATAATCCCAGCATGAGAAGATTCTCTCTTACTGTCCTAATTCCCTCATCCCGTAAAGTGACGGCTGTATAAGACGCGTTGTATTTATAAAAATGAGAATGTAATTGTAGAACACAGTCAAGGTCGGTAAAAATGGGTCAAAGTTGGCCCCTGAACTTGGAGGAATCTCACTTAAAATCCAAAATGTCAAGAGCCCCCTGTATTTTCATCAAAACAATTAATTTCTTTTACTTGGACAAACTGAGGTCTGGCCTGTGGTAGTTGTGACCTGGTGTTGCAGGTTTTTGTGGCTCAGCGATTCTAATTTTTTTTTTTAGTCACTAGTTTAGCTTTATGAACAGTGAAACCTGGGGGTGGTAAACCTTTAACTGCTAATGAATTGTGGAGAAGCAATATAATTGTCAATCTTGAAATGTACTGTGGTAAAGTGAGTGAACACTGATATCAAATTACCAGCCAGATGTTTGACAGGTGTACAGCAGGGGAAGGTGAGCAGCATCTATTGTTCACAGGAGTCCCATTAATTGGAAGATGGCACAGCAGACGGGCCAAACATACTGATGGTTCTTTCTTGTATGGTGAGGGAGGAAGTGCATATTTTTGAGGAGTCATTCCTCATCTTTTAAAGTGAAAGAAGAGTTTACTCAGACCTAAACTCTGTGGGAACATGATGTGGGATGGGAGGGAGAGACTTGCTGGATGCTTGTGGGAAAAGGTTGGCGTTAAGATATGGTTTGGTTTAAGGCCAGAACAAGACATTTGTCTAAATGTCACACTCAAGGGAGACAATGTGTCCTAATCCTGCCTCCCCTCTGCTTTCACTGCTGTGGTTTATCAGATAATTGTGCTGGTTGGAATTGTTATTCCCAAGGACATTTCAGAAAGATGCAAGTCAAACTAGAAGTAAGTTACGGCCTCTACAATGTGTTTATGTGCATCCGTTAAAGTAAAAACACAGCAAGTTCAGTCCCTGTCGTCTCCGTCAAGCTATTACCTAATTACCTTGCTTGCAAAAAAGGCTTTTGTCTTCAGTTATGGAAACAGCAGTAGTAACCCACATCTTATTAATGGCTATGTTTCTAGCATTCAAAAAGTGAGACTCCGACATAATGTCTTGATCTAATTAATAGGAAATGTCATCAATTTTCAACCTGTGTGCTATGGCTCAAAGTTGGAGTAAATGTCTAAACCTGTCCGTGTTAATATTCACTCCAAAGTAGTTATACACACTTTTTATCAAGCAACACTGATCAGCAGGTCAACAAAGACTACATGCTTTATATTATGAGCAACAAGATTAGTTGATCTGAACGAAACACTCAAGATTATGTCATTTTGCAGCTAGAAGCATGTATCCTGTCAATACAGGAAAAGCCGAGTTTTATGGCATTACAATACATTAGTCCCCCGTTGAAACAGTGCTGCAGCCTTCTAGTGAAAACTTTATCCCCACTAGTGTGGTGATGTGAAGCAGGTTCAGGCAGTAATGTTACTAAGTGTCACCTGCCTACGACTGGTGAAAACATCAGGTGATTAAAGCATAATCGTACTAAATTTATAAGATTAACATTAGAGAATGAAACTGAAAACTAGCTAAAGCTGTCAAATGTAGTGAAGTGTATTTTACAGTATTTCTCTCCAAATTGTAGTTGAGTAAAATAGTCTTCAGGTTAACTCATTAGATGGGGTCTTCATTATTAATAGTAATAAGAGAATGTGAAATCTGTCATCACTATCCAAATTGTTGTCAACCTTTTCAGTTGTTGAGTTGTGTGTGTTCTATTGTCTTGATCCCACCTGTGGGTGTGTGTGTGTTTTATCTCTTAGGAGCTGCTGGGTGTGCTTCGCCACGGATGAGGATGATCGCACAGCAGAGTGGGTACGTCCATGTCGGTGCCGTGGCTCCACCAAATGGGTCCATCAGGCCTGCCTGCAGCGCTGGGTGGATGAGAAGCAGCGGGGCAACAGCACAGCCCGTGTTGCCTGTCCTCAGTGCAACACAGAATACCTCATCGTCTTTCCCAAGTTGGGTGGGTTGCATCTCAAAGATTTAAGTAGAATATTCCATAAAATGACCTTGAACAACGTAGGACTGTGCGATATGATCAAATCATACCTGATAATGATGTATTGTATTAGAGCCTTTCTTGTATTTAGTAAAATGGCTACATGGAAAGGTCAGTTTATTACAGTTTGAATTATATACTTGACAAAAAGATTCTTTTTCAAATTTGAGGTGATGAAATGTAGTGAAATTGGCTGATTTATTGTTGCTTTATTTGCTTGGCACCTTCACTCTCCTGTTTGTTGCTTCACTGCTCCACGTGCATTTTGTGGAAGCAAATCTCAGCCCTGTACTGGCAAAGATGATTTATTGCTAAGTAGGAACTGAAGCTAGTAGAAAATAGAAGTTAGGAATGGAGATGCATATTGACACTTTCCATAGTATAATTTGATGTGTTGTGTTAAAAAAAAATCAATGGAAAACCAGGATAATTGAATCAGGCTAATTTTAAAATCAGAGGGTTGTGTGTAATTTTCTACCTGTTAATTCCTGACAGCTTGTTTTGAGGTTGTCGTTGAGGACGTTCTGGCCGCTCCACGCAAATTCAAAGGGCTTTTTGATTAAGACCAGCTTGTAGGGTTGGAATCGGTTTAGGGCAAAGAGCTAGTAAACGCATTATGTTATTAGGTGTCAAGTATAGTGAGGCCTGACTGTGTGTTTCAATATACTATCAAGAAAGTGAGAGGTTGCCCTGTTGCACCAGGGCATTATGAGATTATGGCATAAACCTCCTGGTACTTTGAAATTTAATGCAGTGCACTTTCAAGTTTCCATGACGACTAACTTTCTACCAGCTAGTAACATTAAAGTAGGATTATAGAGGAAATTTCCCAAAAGCCTCTGACTTCTGAAACCCTTTTTGAGGACGTTCCTAATAACTGGTGCCTGTGACCGTACTTGTTGCCCAAGTGCATGTTCGTTTACTCCAGAGCAGCATAGGTTCTGTGGTGATGTGGGGAGATATTTCCTTTCAGCCCGACAAGGACCAGAAGGGTGGTCACTTGTTTTACAGCCCTGCTCCTGGCTGGCTGGTCAGCAGCAGTTTAGAGAAGCAGCTGCTTCAATTATTCTCACACGTCAGAGTGACAAGAGCTTCCAGCTATGACTCAGCAGAGTGAAAATATACTGCCGTGCTTATTTGGCCAGATACTGCTCACATTTTCTTACTTTGATTCCGATGGCTTCATACCCAAGACTGTGAAAGTTTTGTTACGCTGGAAATGATTATGCAGTGTAAAGAAATGCAATTTGAGACGGCAGCTGCCCAACAGTCAGTGTTGGTCTGGAGGTGTGGCCCATCTGGTAAACAGGTTTATGTATAATTGGTGACCAAGGCCGTGCTGTCGCTCACACTAGTGCTATAAACGGAAGGTTCCAGCTCACTTTCTTTAGAGACTTGAATCGCCTCATGGGTAAATACCGGTGTGTATGACTCTCTCCCTGTGAGGGCTGAGTATTTATCAATGCGTTGAGCTTTTTTTTTGTGTTTGAGTCGTTTGGTAGCTTACAGTCCCGGTAACACTCGTGCTGAAACTACTCTGGCCCACTAGAAAAGTCCAATAACCTATTACTCGAATTAGGCAATCTCCTGTTAATTGACTTACAAATTTAAAAATCTAATTTCAATCACAAGGAGGCTGAAGATTAAATAACAATACATAAGCAGTGAATGGACCGATCATTTGTCATTATTGTGTAGTTCTCTGGTATTAATGCATTATGCCCAGTAAAATGAAAGCTGCTGTCTTCTGAAATATTCAGTGGGTTATTTTAACATTTGAAGGAAGCGAAAACCTAAGAGTTAAAGCTTTTCCTTAAAATACATTTTTAGTGTCATAGTAATTATGTGAGGGAGTCAGCAGCACTCAAGTTCAAGAACATAAAGTTGTAAGTTGACTAAGTTGATACAGTCTGACCGTACAATGCTCTCGTCTGTACTTCTTCACTGGAACAAGTCTGTCGGTTGTAGCGTCGTGCAGTATACTGATAATAAGGTATTGTAATACCTCGACGTTAAACGATTCTAAATCTTAAGAGCAGAAGTTTTAGGAAAACCTGTTTGTGTGTATGGTGGGCCTGCTGCATCACCACCGCGTGCTGCCGGCGGCTCTCATGGTGAAGACGGGCATAACTACTAGACGAGGGAAGAGCTGATACAAATAGGGCATAATTTGCTAAGCAGCAAACAGTAAGCGTGAGCCCATGGAACTCACCGCACTGGTTTTGTAAAAGTCTTATGCAAAGCACGAGATGTTACTGTTGGCAAAATGAATAGTGCGTAAGTATAAGTGCCTGTGTTTTGGAGATTTATAAAAGAACTAGCCTACTTCATAGTGACGTTTTAGAATTCGAGATTTCCAGCTATCTGGTCAAAATATTAATATCCCCTACTTGATGGATGCTGCTTATGAACACTTATAGTTTTTAAAGTTTTGGTGGACAGTTCCCAGAGCTGCTGTGCTTTGGTAATCAGTTGTCCTACATTACATTAAACCCGAATCTTTCGGTTACTAGTTGGCTTATTGATAATACTTAAAATCGTTTTTGATTTAAGAATAGTTTTAATTATAAAAGTCGTTACCTACTCATTAATGTTAACCTCTGCACCATTGTGCCACTGTGGCAGTTTAACATAATAACCGACTTGGAAGAAAAGCTCAGGCAGCTTGGTCTTAGAGGGGAGACGTTTAAAGACTTTGTCAAAGTACTTTTCATTTCTGTTTTAAACAGAAATCATCCAAATGTGAAGCTACTCAAATATTATCTATAATTAACAATACAGATAATTAGCCACACGCAAACATAAGATATTAGACTGGCTGCTGCATCACATGTCTGTAAAATGTGTTGGACACGAACACGCTCCAGAAAGCTCATGTATGTTGCATTAATTGGACAACAGGGGAAACGCTTTAATTGTAGCGTGGATCCATCTCATTAATGCCTAATGAACTTGTAGGGAATTTTGAACTGGTACAGAATCATACGAATATAAAATGAGCTGGTCTCAAGTTTCCATGAAGAGATAATGGACACTTTTAAAGTGTGCTACACAAACATGGCAAATAAAATTGCCTTCAAGTCCAAGAGAACCCCCCCCCCCCCCCCAAGTGGACGTACATACACTGGTATCTGTCTCACTCACATGCTCTTTTGACTTGATATGAATTGAGCCTCTGTTTCACCCAGCAGCTTTTGAAGTCCTGATTTAGGCCCGAATGTTTTCTCGCTGCCACGTCATCATGTTTTTGTGGTTTGGTAATTTTAGCTCTTTATTTAACAGCCACTTGTAAAAGTCACCTGCAGCCCAGAAGTTAAATGTTTACCCTCAAGCTCAGCAGCTCCTATAAGACCACTCCAATTTGTTCGTTTGTTTTATTAATTTTTATTTTTTTTGTGTGAGAAAATGTGAAAGTGGTTTGACCAACACGATATAAATTTACGATGGATGTGCTAGTGGTTTTTTTACAAGTCAACTTCCTCTTTACTGTGGCTGATCTGCTGAGTGATGGTACCTTTAAAGAATGATACAACCTTCTGCCACCATCACGCTTCATTTCGTGTTCATTTCTTTATATAAGCAACCAGTGGCTCCTGCTGCTGGCATTTTAGCCCTGTGTAACTTTCTTTGGTTCCCCTTAGGTTTAGAAGAGACGGGGGAGCATGTGTGGGAGGAGGCTGCGTGTCTGAGTGGCTACTAAATGTTAAAGTTCGGGCTGTTCAGGGAATCGAGAAGTCTGTCAGATGCAGATATGTGTTTAGTTGGGCAGCAAGATGTGTTCACATGATCTGAGGAGTTACATGAACAGGAGGTAGAAGGGCCAGTGTTTGACAGGTGTCAGTGAATATGCAGAAATCTTCAACATAGAAGGAACCAAAATGTAGTTAGATGGATGTGTTTTCTTCTATTGTGTTTAGTGGTAAAGGCACAGAATCCATATTTAAAGTCGTATTACCCACCTCTAGCTGGTTATATGCAGATATTAATATTTTATTACAAGGATTACACAAATATTATTTGCATTCATTAGTTGCACCGATGGCCACAGGGCACTCGGGCTTGTTTTAAAACAGGATTTAATAATTTCACTGACTAAATTCAGAAGAGTAAATCTGACATCATTGTAATGGAGATGTTTCTCGGTTTCAGGACATGCTCAGCATTAATGCACTTCACAGTGAGCAGCAGGAATTCAGCGTTGCCCGTTTTGCTGCATCACTGCTGCAGTTCTTATTTCAACCCTGCTTTCTTTATTAAGGTTCTACGGACACATTGCTGCTTTTTTTTTTTTCACATTTATGTTGGCTGTTGTGCAGACAGCTAGTTGCATGGCCATTTACTAAATTTAACAAAACTTGAGTATCTATGGATTTTTTTCCCCTCTTGAATATAACTTTAGTTGCTGTATTTGCTGCAGCGTTAATTATCCTTCAGAATAATAATTTCACAGCTTGGTGACAGCACGAATTACACATTTGAATTTGGCTGATGGACAGTGGTGTGGACAGGTAGAGATGGGAGCGAAGTTGTCACACTAATTTCTGCGAGGAACGACTCGCGTGGGATCTGTGGATCTTGGTTTAAAGTTTTTGTGTGACTGTGCAAAGGGAATAAGTTGGTAGCTGTGCCACCTTTTAAAGAGCAACGTAACTAATACAGTGTGCTGCTCTGGCTGTATTCCCAGCAGCTGCAGAACCAAGGCCTATCATGCTAATTTAGCTGGCAGTATAACTGAGGACGGTGTGTCCTTGCTGCTTGTTCTTTACGGATTCTGTCTCGAAAGAGTAAACCAGCCATCTGGAGCAGTTTGCCAGCACGCATGCTTAAAAACTCAAGAACTGCATTTGCACTCTTCCCCCTCCTTTAACCCACCACTTCTAATTATCGTAATGATAGAAACTGCTGCCAGTGGCTGAAATGAATTGCTCAGGTCTCTGTTCTGGCTGCAGGGCCCTAATGCTTAGACGGGGCGAAAGCACACGAGATTCCAACACAGTCATCACACTGTGCCATATTAATGCACTCAAGCATTGCAGGATCAGTCCAGCCAGCAAACACAGGTGCAGTCAAAAGAAGCTCTGGACAGCATCAAAACGCTGGCAGTAGATGAGCCACTGTTTAGAATTACTTTAGGGGAAAAAGGGAGATTTCCGTTGGGTGTCAAATAGCTTGAAGTGCCAAATACTGCGTTTTCTCTGCTGCTGTGTAAAGAACCATCTTCAGTGCGAGCTGCTCTAAACTCAGCGCACAGTGATGGAAGTCAGCTGGGTGGGTACAGTATGTACAGTACAGTACAAATGACTTGATCAAGTCTCGAGTCCAAACTGGGAAAAACCCATTATTTCCAAAATGGCATCACAGCCTTGGACATTAAAAAAAAATAAAAAATCTCTTACATTCGATGGCAGAATATATTTGCATTAAACATCCCCCCCATGTGGCCTGATGCCTTGGCAGCTCGATCTGCCTTAACACCTGTCTTGACATAATGCAGCAAACGTGTCCTTAACTTTAAGTGATTAAAGCTTTCGTCGTTGTACAGGTGGCGCAGTGTAACACAAACTAGTGATTATCAAGCTGTTGCTGATGTGGCCACGTATGTACTTTTTGGAAGTAGAAACACTTGGGGTTTTTTTTTTTCACTTTACAAATTTCCCAGTCAAACAGCACTTTTTTTTAAATTTTTTTTATAAATGTCAACTTTCTCAAGACATGTTTCCCAAAAAGCCTGTTAGAAATAACCTTTGACCCATTTTTTTTTTTTTTTTTTTTTGTGGAGGTGCAAGAACCTAAAATATATACAATGGTTTCACATTTCTTGATGCCCATACTGACTCTCAGAATTCAGTCATCTATTAAAATCAGGCTGACTTGAACTTGTCATTTGAGAACTTTCATTAGGGCACATTAGTACATCAGCTACTGTGTGTTGCTCCTCATCAAACTCAGATCACACTACAGCAACTATTCCAAACAAACCAAATGGAGCGAAGTGGCATCAAATTTACTCCACATTGGGCAGAATTCTTTTGAGCCTCTTTCAGTAATCATGACTTTAGCTTTCGTTGTCCTTCCCCCCCCCAGTGTGGAAGCTATTTTACTGTAAAGACACTAAAGTCTGATCAGATTGTATTTTGTCCTTATCCAATACTTGGACTAACTAGTTTCTGTGTTAAGCTTGTTTTGAAGTGTAACCAGTCAGATGGAGAGATTACAAAGTCCGCCTGAGACTGTCAACTGACTATGAGCCATGTGAGGATGGAGAACTTCCCACAATTGTTAATAAGACAAGAAATTCCCCAAACTGTTCCTGCTTTGGCAGAAACGTGTAGGACATTTATCGGGTTTTTTGGGGCCGTTGACTACTGACTGCTGTGGCTCTTATTTTTCAGCAGGAGATCAGTGCCTTGTACTGTGCTCAGTCCCTCTGGTAGCATCCACCCCACTCTCCTCCCACTGACTCCTGGGTTAGCTATTAATAGGATGTGGATGGGTCTGTCTGAGTGAGGAAATCAGGTTGCCTCCCTGTAAATATTGCATGATTTCCCTCGAGGCAGCCTGGAATGCCAGAGTGGAGGATGCAGCAGAGAGGGTTGTTTTTTTTGGGGGGGGTCTTACTCTTGAGTTCAGTCTGGGACATTACTGCTCCAAAGGCAAGTTTGGACATGAGATTAATCCTTTTGTACACACTTGTTGAGGACAAGCTCAGTTATATTAATCTGTGTAGAACCTGCCTGAGAGGCTCCTCCCTGACTGTCAATACACAACCCAAGCTGTGCGGTAAAACTGTCCTGTACAGGAGGTTTGCTGTGAAAACGCCGTATTGTTGCACTGGAAAAAACAAGTTTATGTAGTGCGAGCTTCATTGTTTTGAGCTGATTCAGGCTTTTGTTAATGCAGGTAGTTTAGAAATGAGCAGAAATTAAACTGGTTGCTGGTCCCAGTGCTAGTTTCATTCGTGTCCACGAGCTGGACTCTTCTAAAAGAGCAGGGTGTTATTTCATTTGAGCTGCTGAGCTCTTTGGTTTTTTTTTTGTCTAAAGAGGATCCGTATTCACACATGCACAAAAAACAGAAGATAAAAAAAACAAATGTCAGCCACATTATGTTTCAATCACTTGTACACCAGGATTTTTTAAAGTGAGACTAAAAGATGTACAAGATTCTGCTGAATATATCAGCCATTGGTTTGTAAGTGTAGCTGATGTGAAATATTCCCCAAAATGTCTGACTTTGTGACCTGTACAGGTTGTTGCTCTAATCTGACTGGTCTTCCTCTCTCAGGTCCTGTGGTCTACGTCCTGGACCTGGCTGACCGGCTCATCTCCAAGGCCGGGCCCTTTGCTGCCGCCGGCATCATGGTGGGCTCGATCTACTGGACTGCTGTGACTTATGGAGCGGTCACAGTCATGCAGGTACCACCAGTGATGTCCCTCTGAGTAATTTTGGGTTTAACAGTAATGAGTATAGCTGTGGTTGTGAAGAACTTTGTGCCTGTTAAGGAAATATTTTAGTCAAACGCAGACTTTTAAGGTGTTTTTACATCATTATTATTTTTTTTAAACGCTAATTGAAGCAGTTCAGTCCGGCTGTAGCTTTCTGCTCTGACGTTCCTTCTGCTGCTCAGGTGGTGGGCCATAAGGAGGGCCTCGACGTCATGGAGCGGGCAGACCCTCTGTTTCTGCTTATTGGCCTACCCACCATCCCAGTCATGCTGATCCTGGGCAAAATGATCCGCTGGGAGGACTACATCCTGCGTTTGTGGAGGAAATACTCCAACAAACTGCAGATCCTCAACAGCATCTTTCCAGGTCAGACCCACCCTCCAGCGGGGCAGGACCCAGCACCTAGACGGTGTCTGACAGTTCACGTGTTCAACCTGAACCTGTTTAGATTTCACCCGGTTCACTGCTTGTGCCGTCGCCTCCTGTCTCTTTAGGAATTGGCTGCCCAGTTCCTCGTATCCCGGCCGAGGCCAGCCCCCTGGCAGACCACGTGTCGGCCACACGGATCTTGTGTGGCGCCCTGGTGTTCCCAACCATCGCCACCATTGTGGGGAAGCTCATGTTCAGCAGCGTAAACTCTAACCTACAGAGAACCATCTTGGTGAGTACAGCCAGTAATTCCTCATACGATCACCACAGATTCTTGGCAGTTATACAGATGAGAACTACATTAACAAACATCCCAACTAACTTGTAACATGGAGGTGGAATGTGGATGATGATGATTTCAGATTGGCTGCAATTTTCTGCCTTTTACACTTTTAGCCCCCCACATTTCAGAGAGAGGTGGTTTTCACCCTACATTTAACAGCTTTAGGTACTTTCCATGTAAAAGTTACAATATCCAGAGGATGTGATCTTGAATGAACATATGAGCTGCTCCAGTATGTAAAGCAGTCAAACATGGTCAACACTGTCCATGTAGAACTTTGAAATGGATCAGTGACAGTCCAGTAATGCAACAATGGAAGATGCTGCATAAGGAGCTTTTTAAACTCAGATGATGGTCATCAAGTGTATTTGAAGTCAATCCCACAATACTTGGTGTATTGATCCGCGGCTGAAAACCCATTAGTGCTCTGACTGTCTCACTAAATTCCAGTGCAATCAAATGTGGTCTGTTTCTTAAAAAAAACTACAAATTTGTGATTTTTAAATATTTGGAGTCGGTGAGCTCAGGAGTAATGGTCATGGACAGCGTGCAGAAACCAGAACTATTGAGAGACTGAAGCATTGGTGGTTTTAATGAAAAGACTAAAACTCAGTGTGAATGCAGCTTTAAGGCTTTGGAGATGAGCTGTATTTAATTTATTTATTTTTTTTCCCCCCACTATAGGGAGGCATCGCCTTTGTGGCCATCAAGGGGGCATTCAAGGTGTACTTCAAACAGCAGCAGTACCTCAGACAGGCTCACCGCAAGATCCTCAATTTCCCTGAGCCAGAGGAAGCATGAGAAGGCTGCACAGCACTGCTGGAAGATTCCTCTCTCAGCCCTCTGCAGGAAAAGGTGAAGGGGAGATGAAGATGGAGCAGGAAGTGCTGGTGAAACGGACTTAAAATCAGTCGCCCTCATTTGCCTACTTCTCACCCCTCTCGCCCCATCTGGAGCTGACTTTGAATGCGAGCATCCCAACCACCGCTACTACACTGTTTTTAAAGAGGGATAAGATTTGTGGACACATTAGCAGTTTGACACACTAACACCACATCTCTTTTCAATGGACTTGTGCTGAGTGGATATTTTCAACAATCAAATAACTAATACTAAATTGTAAACTTAATGTATTTTAAAGAAATGCAGGGCATGTGTAATTAGAAAGTTTTATAATAATAAATGATTGTTTTATAATTGTTTTTTGCAGATTTAAAGTCCCCATTGCCAATGTTGGGTTTCTATTGAGTTCTAATGTTCAGATTATGGAATGTCATCATTAAACAATAAAATGTTTAACAGTTGTCTGTCATGATGCAGGACATTAGCCACAACCAGGAAATGATAAGTTATGTTTTGACTGAGGTTTAATCTTGAGAACCACAGATCAGAAGTTGCAGTACTGTGTGTTAAGGTTTTTAAAATGTACTTCCCCCCCCCCCCCCCCCCTCCATTTTCACATAAGCGTTGGCAGTGTTCACATCGACTGGTTTTTAAGCTCTTTTGTGGTTTTCATTGCCCAAGTGAAACTTGGAGCAGTGGCTCTGGAAGAGTTGCTGGCTCAAGGGCTCAGCATCGTATTGACAAAGGGCCAGTCCACCCAACACGAGACCTACTTTCCTTACACAGTACTAGTGCTATGGAGCCATGCAGATGGAATTTTTTTTTTTTAATTTTATTTCTGCTTCTGCCACAGCACTGTAAATGTTATGAGCCAAAATAATTTATATACTAATCTTTTAAAATGTAATTATATCCAATGAAATATTCAATTCAATATACATCATAAAAACCTGGGCCAGTACATCAATCTGCATGCCAGGTGAATGCGTAGTCTGTAATTTCAGTGAGCTCACTCTAGTACGACACACTACATAAGGTGACTTATATTTATAACTTATGTTGTGGCAAATACTGCACTAATGTGGGCAACTTGTAAATTGCTATTATCTGCTTCTGTGTAAACATGAAAACCTGTAGAGTTCCTGTTGTGTGACCTATAGCCCCAACACCTTGTATATTTAACCTGCACGTGTAAACTGCCTGCTTGACTTGTGTCCTATCTGCCAACAACGTCTCCACTACATTTACTGTAAAGTGTCCACTCTGCCAAAAAAAGGAGTGTACAGCTGTTGCTTCTGACTTTAGAGTTCTATGGTATCAGTTTGGTGAATAAATGTATTTTTCCAAATGTGGTGCATGTGTTGATTTGTCAGAAAGAAATTGCATTAGAAACACATGGTTGCATTCAGTGTTTATTAATTAGAAACACGCAGGAGACATTAAAAACCAACACAATGTCTGGACTCTTGCATCACAGACCCATGAACCCCCCACCAACAGAGTCACGCTCATAGTGAAAGACTTCCAGAATTTAAACACACAAAAAAAGTGTAAACCATCACTAGCTACTTTACTAGGCAAGTGCATGGCCAACCCAAGCCTGATATGTAATGTCTGAACACTGCGTGAAAGCTCCCAGACACTGTCAAGCTACTTGCCTGTGGGAGTCAAAGACCCCCTAGGGGATGCTGCTGCTGCTGGTTGTCTTTAGGATTTGAACACAAGGTTATAGTGCTTTTTAACAAAATAGCAGTTGGTAGTGAAGCAGGGGCAACATCTGTAAATAAAAAAACAAAAAAAAACTGAAATGTTTTGAGCCAACAGTAAAATGCTGGAAAACATTGAAGAAGCTTTAGATACAGCAAAACTAATCCAAACGCTCTAGAAGGTTCAAACTTTTTATGCACCATCATGTGAGTGAGCAATGAACTAGACCTGAGAGCAGGTTTGGCCAGGCAGAGGAAAATGTCCTCACTCCCATTTTTTTTTTTTTTTTTTTTTGGCTGTTGAAACATAGTGGTTGACAGCTGCACCAGCAGTGTTTTTGTGTTTTTTTCCCTTTAAACAGAGCAAAGCTGGTTAGCACCTGAGAGAGCAGGTCATGCCCACACTGAAATCACCATCCACCCAGCACCAGCCTCATAACAGACTCATCTCCAAGGTTCTGGCTTGAGCCTGGGATCAGTGTGGATCAACACAGCAATCCAGAGCATCATCTCATTCTGCCTCATGCATTTCCCTTGTTCACATCATTATTGCTAAGTGAGAGAAGTGCATAATATATTTAGAAAAATAGTCCAGACTGGAGCTCGTCCTCTACACCCCTCCTGACATCAACAGGAACATTTTTTATTATTCATATTTTTTTTTTCAGAAATAAAAGGCTAGCTGCATTTTGACATCTATTCTGTGAGAGCCAATGCACAGTCCAGCATGATTTATTTGGGGTGGGGGGGGGTGTTCACAACCACCAGGATTAGACCAGGCACAGCCAGTTACAAACTGATGCCCCCCTGGAAAGGCACAAGCTGCAGAAAGTCTCACATGGAGACGTGAAGTTGAACACCAACAACAATCAGCCCAGATTCAAAGGAAGTTGAATTCTTCTCTACAGCCATTAGTTCATTTGATTTTATAAAGAAAATAACTAACAAAACCAATAATGATATGTGAACAAAGAACTAATGTACACGACAGACTGATAAGTGTGTTTTATTTTAATCAATTAATAATAAAATTGAATGTAACCCTCCCTTCGAAAAAACAAAAATTCAATTAAATAAAAAATAAAATAAAAAGCATGAGATACCCCTGAGATGTCTGAATTACATATCACTGTAAAAATGCAATAAAAAATAAAAACACTTGGGCAATGCTCTTTGTAAATAGCAATTTAAAACAGCTCCTCAAAGGGTCCCAACATTTTACCGGATTATGAGCGAAAACATTTCCAAACCTGTGAGGATTAAAACCCTAATTATAAGGCAGATATTCTTCCGAAATGCAGAAATGTGAATAAAAATGTTCTGTCGGACAGAGTGCGTCTTTCTAATAACGTTTTTTTAGGAGAGTTGTGGTGCCTTCAGGAGATACACAGCAAACAGAACAGTCCAACAGATAAAATAAAAGACCTTCGTGGAGCTACAGCCTCCAGATCATCGCAAAAAAACCCGCCATCCATTTTCAAAGCAGCATGTGTGAATAACTCAAATAAAATGCCTCCTACCGCCAAGCGTCTGCAGTTCACTTAAACTCATTTAAAGGGCCCTTATGTTTTTTTATTATTAATTTTTTAAAGGTCTCTGTCCTCTACAACACCTACTCTATTGTGATGTGTGAGAGTGTTTCATCTCTGTTTGGAGATTTAAACATCAGGTGAGTCTGGTGTGACCTCTATCTTTATCACGGCTATGTTGACAACCACGTTGCTAAGTCTGTGATTCAAATACACACGTTTGTTTCCAAGCAGCTCTTCTAGTGGCTCCAGCCTGCCACACATGCACACACACACACACACACGTACGTATCCACACAAACAAACATTCATGCAGGCTCAGTCAGGTGACGATCTTCCTGACAGAAGGGGAGGGGAATCTGTGAAAAACGAGAGCGGGGTCCCTAGCGGTCGCCCTCGCTGGCTCCACCCTCAACCCCCTGCTGCTGCGTGTCGACCCGCCGCCCTCGCTCACAGTTTGGCAGCCATGAAGTTGATGTGAGGCTTGGCCAGGGGGAACAGAGGCAGGCTCCTCTTGAACTCCGTCATGTCCTGAACTAATGTGGGCTGTGGAAACAAAGAGTCAACAGGTCACAGTGGCATTTGTACGGATAGACGACTTTACAGGCTTTGGCTTTGTGGATTCCTTCAAGGCAAGAACTTGCTCTTTACTTGGTATTGACTTTGTACTTATGCCACCACTGACATTGATATGCAAATGGCAGACAGCTCACCAACAAGCATTTTAGCACCGCACACGTAGAAATTACCATTTGCCTTTTTCTCTTAGCAAGGATGCGTCTAATAAGTTAGAAATTGTAGTCTCTTACATTTGACACTAATCTGAACAGCCAATCAGAGGGGCCTCTTTGACCGTCGGTGACTGTGTAACGGATTCAACGCAAATCAGCATAAAAATAAATAAAAGAATCATAACTGCCAACGGGGGTCCAACAAGCCATGACGGTGCAGAATGGTCATGGTGCTCTCTTTGCGTGGGAGGCATTCAGGGACAGTACATAATGTAGGTCACCTGTGTTTTGGGAACAGCCGGAGCCCAATATGAAATTAGGTTGTTTGTTATGTGGAGGAGTTACTTTTTTGTTGCTGCAGCACAGCTGCACCTAGTATTATTCTTCACACCATTACAATATGTAAAAAGAGAAATGCTTGTTAGTGAAGATTCTCGTTTGTTGATCATGAACATAAAAGAAATGTTATAATTATATTTCGTGTAGAGAAACCAAAAGAGATGAATTCTAGAAAAAAAAAAGGAATAGAAATGTAATTCTATGGTTTTATTGCTCAACCCACAAATGAGAAATATTCCCTGCAGCGTCAGTAGCTCTGACACTAAACCAAATGGTCCCTACCAAACACAATTATTTAGGTCAGAGACGTAGAAAAGGGCCAATCACAGAGGAGTAAATAGTGAATTTGTTGGGACTATATTCAGCTGTTGATTATTCAATTTCTGGTTGCTCTAATGAGTCTTGACAGCACCAGAACAGTGTGTGTGGGACTGAGACAAAATTACCAAAAGAGAACGAAAGTAATGAAGGAACATCATCAGCTTTCAGACAACAACACAGCTCTATGGAACAAAGCAAAGATATGTCAGGTGCTGGATAATCATAGTAATGGAGCCGTTAGTAGGATCCAGTTATTTTTGGTTTTGGTCTGTCAGTGGGATTTGACAATAAGACTATCAGCACAATTATCTATGAGGTAAACAGTCAGTGTCAGCAGCTGGGAAAGGAATAAACCAAAGACAACATGATCATTACCTGTGGCAGGGAAGGAGCGGGGGCCAGGTTGACATCATTCTGAGCTGGGAACTCTCCCACCACTGGACCTGCACACACAGTGACATACAGGTCAATGTGACACGGGACGAATCCACTGATGTCAGGCCTTTTCAACAGACAAGTGTGGACAGATACTCACAGGAGTCCATCTCTCTGGACAGGACGTGCACTGACACCTTGTGTCTCTTCAGAGCATCGACTGTCAGCCGCTCCTGCAGAGACAAAGACAGACAGGTGGGGTGATGCACTGTTGTCGGTCGGTTTCCTTTTTCTCATGAGAATCAGTAGGACGACCATAAGCAACATTTTCCACAGTTACTAAAAGTTTTTTGGGAAAAAAAACGCATGATTCCATCGAAAACAGTTACTGGAATGACTCATTACTGTGCTCGTTGAAAAAGAGCATTAATACCACAGAAGAAGAGACTCAATGTGGCTGGAATGGCTGTTTTTGTCCCACTGAATCTGGGACCAACTGTGACAGCTGCCCTGTGGAGATTTAGCTCCACAGTCGCTCTCTAGATTTGACTCATCTGCAGTCAGACAGCGTCAACTCTGCTGAGCAAGATTGTCCCTCGAGAAGTCGCCACACATTGGTTTTAAGCCGGATGCCTTTCCTGCCGGAACCGTCCCATTTTTGTCCGGCAAGGTGGCCAGTTGTGGCTGGGTGGGATTCGAACCTGCTGCTGATGTGACACTAGAAGTGCATTATTGCACACAGGGTGTTTGCTGGGACCAGATGCCCCCAGATGGGCCCAGATGCCCCCCCCCCCCCCCCAAATGTATGGCAGCCACGTATATTTGGCCCTTTATCCCCCTTGAAACAGGCTGGCTATCATTATGGCAGCTGATATGCTGAGAGCATCCTCTGTCAGTGTCACCTCCATAGCTATGAATAGAAGCAGAGGGAGATCAAAGCTGGGAGGCCGGACTGAGTCCAGCGATGGTCAATACGACCTTTTTCAGCACAATCTACTTCAGGACTTTTTAAAACGCTGAAAATAGAAAGTCTGTTGTCAACTTAATCTATTTACCAGTTGAATTATAAGCAGGAAATAACCTGTTGCAGAGATCTTTGGAAAATGTACAAAAAGCAGCATGTCACCAACATCATGATCGAACTGAGAAATAAGATTGTTTTTATACCTCAACACATCAACTGGGGCAACGGTGTCTCGCTCGTGGTCATTTTGACATGAAAGGATTTGATCCAACGAGCCTGAAATTGCTGGATGACTGTTCTACCTCCTGGGCCACAGTCTCATTTGCTTGTTTCAGCAACAATGCATATTCTGCACACATTACACCACATGGCTCCATACGGATAAACTGACCTGCCTGTAGCCCAGAAGCTGTCGCCCACTAAAAACATGTTCAACATCAGTAAGTGAGAGGAAACAACGAATTAGATTCAAAATGAGGGCATATTTTACAGAATGGGTTTTGTAACATGTAGCACAAAAAAAATAAAAGTGAGTTGAAGCATGAGTTCACTGACTTCAGGAACGTTGCAAAGCCACACATCTACCACTGATCACTGGCTGTATGGGAAGATATCGTGACAAAGAGGAAGCACTTACTCTGTAGAACTGCGTTATGTCCTCTTTCGCCAGCGTCTTTAGATAAGCCACTTCAATGTTGTCTGCAAAAACACAGAGGAAACAGAACATACTGAGGCACAGTCACGATGCCTGAACACACACTTTATATAAGCATTTTAGCCAATAGAGCCAATATGTCCCATTCTAATAGTTTCTACTTCTGCAGGCAGCAGTTTCAATTCATGTCAGAAAGGTTGAAAAAAGAAATTTGCTGAGAAGGTTTTAAGAAACTAGTGATCCATTAAAAGTGAAAGCTGCTCAGCTAAACTTTCCTTAGAATCGCAGCCAAAACATTCAAGTGTGGCTCAAAGAAGTGTTAAAGTGTGTCTACGTTTGGCCTCTGGATTTCATTCTTCAACACATTGGTACCTTGTGAATTGCTTTCACTACTTTGAGAAATATTCTGCTTAAGATCAAATGGAGAATCTCTACTGCCACAGACCCACGATAAACCTGTTTTTTTGCACAAAATGCTGTTTGTGAGCTCAGACGAATCGTGTTCATCTTTGCCCTTGGCAGTGAGTGTTAGCAGCCCTTGCTCACCCTGCTGGTATCGGTAATCACCACCACTCCCTTGGCAGCCTTTCAGTGTTGCCATCACTCGGGGCTTTAGGCAGATTACCAGTGAACCAGGCCCATTACAATCCATTATGGCACTCAGGAGAGTGCTGCATGAGAGAAGTGTGCTATGGCAGCAGATTATTTCAGGCTTTAATCGATCCCAATTTGTGCAGCTCTAAGCAACATCCTGCTCACCTCTGGGACGGACCAAAATGTCGATCACGCCTCAGAACGTCTATTCTGACTTGGCGTTACATCTTACAGGATTTTAAATTATATTCACTTAAATATGCATTTGAAGCCGAAACCTAATTCGAAGTGAGCAGCAAGGTGAAGTGGACCGTTAGGAGGCCTCACCTCTGTCAAAATTATACTGCTGGGAGATGATCTCTCCCCAGTACTTGGCACACTCAGCAGACAGCTTCTTAGGCTTGTCCAGGCGGCGGATGGCCACAGCCTGGATGTGTTTCTGGAAGGCTTCCTCGCTCATCTCCTCCACAGCCTTCTCCATGGTGCACAGGAAAGCCTCTACACGGCTCTCCAGGTAGTGCGGAGCCTTCTCCGACTGGATAATGAAACGCAGGCCTTGGACTCCATTTGCCCGTCGGGGCCCGCTGAACACAATGTAGCCTTGGGAACGGAAAAAAAATAATAAATAAAAAAAAATAAAAACATATGTAAGAGCTCGACAGAAAAGACTGACTTCAAAATCCATTGCAGTCAAAATTATTCATTTACTTAAATCTTGTCAGTGTTTAAAAATAAATACGGGAAATATTCGAATGATGTTTCGTTCACTTCATTACCACTGTCTCAGGATTTATCTTTACAAGAATATTAAAATTGCTTTCAAGGAAAATGTGGGTTCAGAGGCCCAATCCAACAATTCATACACCATCACAGTTGACAGAACTTGACTTTCGTTTTAGTCCTTCTAGAACAGTATTGAATTACTCAACGCAGACTATAGTGATATCATTCTCAAAGAAAAATACCCCAATAATAATAATAGGAAGAAGAAGAATTCACAAATTTGTAGCAAATCTTGAAAAACAGTAAAATCCTCACCCAGCTGTTCTTTGGTTCTCAGTGTGTTGAAGCAGGGCTCCGAGATGATCTGACAGAACAGCTCCAGCAGCATGTTGTCATGTGTGGTCTGCATGTCTGTCTGGTAGTAGATCTCAATGCCACAGTTGTTGTGCACCTCATTTCTCTGTTGGTACACGTACCAGCCACCTGAGAGGAGAGTTTGTGTTTGAAACAGGTAGGGCTCAGAAGCTGGGCATCATTTCTACTTTTTTATTATTCTACATGAGGATTAAAGGCACATACTTCATTTCTGTACATATGTGAAAAATAGACATTTGTAAAATATAAACAAACAGAATGCCAGGATTTGCAAGTCATCTGAATCCTATTTTCGTATTTGAGAATTTTTTACAAATAGTACAAAGGCAACATCTCAACCATTGAACCTGAGAAATATATATTGCTTTTTGACACCCTAAATAATTACATGTCCAATGCTTTGAGGGTAACAGAAAATGTGGGGTATTATATATGTTATCATTCAAAAAAAACCCATCTGTGATGGTGTGACGGGCGCATTGGTGCACACAGGATGGGTAACTTGCAGACCTGTGGAGACGCTTTTAATGCACACGTCCTGCCAATGCTAATCATGCTGTTAAACAACGGGAACTAGTTTAAGGAATCATTTTCAATTTTTGCTTCATGAAAAAAAAAAAAAAACATTTTACCAGCCCAGCTGGTTTCACATAAACCATCCTTATCAAAAATCAATGCTGCATGCATGAACGTGCACAACTGATGCCGTTATCAAACAGATGAGCTGATCAGGTTGTAGATATGTAGTTAAAGCCTGAGCCCTGTGCTTGAGGGAGGGATGAGCGAATTACAGTACAGTTACACAGGAAAAGTCAGAGATGGGACAGTGGTGATATTCTCCCGAATGGCTCCCGAGACAGTCAATGTGCTTTTTATCACTGACTGGTTGTAACCTGGTCTCCTCTAGCATTTCACCTGTAAAATGGTATTTGGAGGAGCCCATCCATTTTACATTTTGTGTCCCTGTGCCCTCAGTTAATGTCAACTCAAAACAATTGTGACAGCAATTACTAAACACTTTTTCTTATTACACAATGTGTTTTATAACTTTGCTGACAGAAATCACTAAGCTCTAGATTAGGTTTTTGTGGCTGTCTGCATTTTGTTGTTGCAGACTCCAAAACTTTGTTTGAATATTGGACGCTGGAACTGATTCCACTTGGACGACTGAATGGCTACATTTCTTTGAACTGTCAGCTATGAGTCCAAGTATATGTTTCCTGGACAAACTGTCAGCCAGTCGGTCATTTTTATAAGTTTTGTGTTTACATCCTTTATGTCCTCTTGTGCTCCTGCTTTGTGTCGGACTGGCCGCCTGGAGCCAAGCCTGGAAAACACAGGATGTCTCCGGGTGGCCCTGCACAGCTCTGGTTTTCCTCTACACATCACACAGCTTCCCTAATGTAATTTAAAAAAAAAAAAAACAGCACAGGTGCTCTACTTTGCCTGCGCATTCATCTGTGAGCTGTTGAGTGGAGGCTGTGTACAGATGTTGACCAGTCACCGACCTTTTCACTCGGTGACTAATATTTTCCAGCTAGGGAAATGAAGGATGCTGAAATTTAATCAAACCTTTTTAAATTGTACGACAGTGGCACTGATGACGAGGACAAAAGCACAGCATAAGAACCCTTCTGAGTGGTCACCGTGGAGACGGGCCCAACTGGCAGGGGATTAAGAGGGCTTGACCACTGTATGGAAGACCTACCGTCGGGAACCTGCACTTCTCTGTAGCGAATCAGCTGGCTTGGGAGGAGGGGCTTCGTGTGAGCGTGCTCAATGAGGGTGTCCTCCAACATTTGCATCATCCCAAGAGCAGACTGGAGAGACGAAAGGTAGAGGAAAAACAAACATTTGAGCAGGAAAAGGAAAATTCTCATTTAAAATTCTGCAGTTCAGTGTATATTTGATATGTGAAAAGGTTGGAGGTGTGGAATTAAGTCTGGGTGATGTATACAAATCATTTTATTATTTTGTTTTGAATGATGTGGAAAATGGTTAGATTGCAAAATCAACATGAAAGCTTCCTCTACTGTCTCCCAAAAGCCACCACAAGTAGTTATTTTGGAGACACCTGCTTTGCCAGTCAACAAGCTGGAGTGTTGATGGCTGCAGCTGCTGATGACGATGATATAACATATTACCATACATCACAATAACAAAGTAATACCATGTGTACACGATAGCCACAGTGTGGAAAACCAATCAGTAATGGTTACTGTGCTGTGTGTGTGTGTGTGTGTGTGTGTGTGTGTGTGTGTGTGTGTGTGTGTGTGTGTGTGTTGAAGGCATTCAGGGACATTACAGGTCAGCCATTTTCTGGAAACCTTCAGTACCCAATACTAAGAAATAAGAAAAATACCACTTGGGGTCTATGGTACATTTTGGTTATTGTACTCGCTTCTTCACTACTACTTTTCCACTAGTGCAGTTCTTTAAAATGTTTGCAATGTGTTAAAGGAAAAGCTGCATTATTGCCCAGCCCAGGAACACATTCACCAATATTAATGTGAAATGAGTTTCTGTAAACTAATCAGAAAAGCTAAAACCCCAGGATCTTCTCTTAAATTGTCTTTTTAATATTTTCCCTCCCTGTAAATGGCCCACAAGCGCAAATCTTTTTATCAAACATGACTGTTACTCCCCATCTGTCATAAACCTTCACATTATAAGGCTTCTCTGCCAGACTACTTTGTCAGCTGTTGCTCTGACATTTTGAGGCGCAGGTCTACTCAGTACGTTGATGATAAGGAAATGGGTCATTGCTCCCACTCATTCGCTCTCTCTACCAGACTGTGACACGGTTGCCATTTCAACACATTATATGAAATCACTGCTCCCATCTAAAGTGTCACTTGAACAGAGGATATTCTAGGACATTTTAACAGTAGTTCTCTTTGAAATGATGGGAAGGACAGATAAAAATGTGACAGAGTCAAAAAAAATACAAATAAAGGCCTATTCATACTGTAGAAAAACATTGAGCACGGATATGAACTGAAAGCTGCACTATTTAGAATTAGATCAGAAAAAGCATGAGAAGAATTTCTCTTCATCTGACAGTAAAAAAACAAACCCCCCCCAAAAACAGTAACTCCAAACAAACCTCCTTGGTAATGTTGCCATGGAGAAGGGCTTCAATATGCAACCGTGACAATAGCTGAGGTATGAAGGCCTTGAGGCGTGGGAGAGTTACATCTGGAATACAGATCACAGACAACAGCAATCAAAGAGCAATTTCCCAAGCTATCAATAGTAAATCAGTAACAAAACACATAACTGTTTTTTATGTGTGTATGGGTGTGTGTGTGCGTGCGATGATTTCACAGTAGAGACTTGCTGTGACAAACAAGACAACAGTCCCAGGTTAGACAATCATGCAAATCTTGTAAAACACAAGCACTAACATCTGGTTAGTGTACAAAAATCGTGTCTGCTTCAATTTGGGCTGGTCAATCTGAATTCAAGCAGCGTCTGACCCAGATTCAAGGATGAGCTACTACAGGGACACACACGCACACGTGCGCACACACACACACGCACACACACACACACACACACACGGAAGACATTCTCGGACACCTCAGACAGGAGATGGCAGGAGGTTAGGGACATTGGTAAGCAAACACATGGCAGTAATTGGAAGCCATGGTGGCTGGGTTGCAGGTCTTGGGCCTGCAGGTTAATTAAATCTCATTTGAATGTGACTCTGATAAATATGTAAGCTCAGTTGTAAAAAAAAAAAAAATAAATAATATTAATAATCTGCCCCTTCAGGTTCCAAACCTGCACTGCAGATAGAAAAGACTGCAGCTAGGGAAGCATCTGCTGGGGAACAGCCTCAGCATTCAAATAAAGACTTTCTTTTTTGTTTGGGGGAGGGGGGGGGGGCATTAGAAAGACAAGACCTAAGGTGAGAAAGGAGTGAGAGCCCCAATTATTGACTGTAAACCAGGAACTACGGACAATAAAGATGTGAAATGGTGACACTCTTAACTAACGTTCAACATATTTGTTAATGCAGCTACTAAGTAATTGAACTTCCTAGAACTAGCTACACAGCTCAGGCTGTTGCTCAGTTCTAGCTTGAAGAAAGGTGGCATTTATTTTGCATTTCGGGTAACTCGGTTTGGACCACAGCAGAAATAGGACTAACGAGCACATGGGCTGAGAGTTAGAGATTGAAGTTAAAAAAATAAAAAATAAAGATAGATAGATTAAGAGCAAAATCTCACCATCCAGAGCTTCTCTGAGCTCATCTTTGGTCCAAGCAACCTCTGTCATTAGTAGACGGAGGTAGTACATGGCGTGTTGGTGAGGCTGCTCAGCTCTGAAGTTATTTAAAGACCTCATGTACTGCAAGGAGAGAGATGAGGCAAAGTCACTTTATGAACTGAAAGGATTAAGTCAAAACCCCTGCAGTGTCTAAAATGCTGCTACCGGTAGTTTACTGTGTGCAGTAACGTAGACTAAGACAGGGATTAAAGTCAGCTGTTATGATATGAAATGCTGAAAGTCATTTGTTTGATTCCTAACTCATGACTTTTCAATGATGATGCAGATGCAATCAGAGCTTACCGCCTCCTTAATAATGTCGAAACGCTTCTCATCTATCTCAAAGGTGGCCATCTTCTCAACGATCTTCTTCAGCAGGATGTGTTGTTTGTCATTGTAACCTTTAACAGACAGCTGCAGTGGACAGTAGTAAAAAGGACAGGTGGGATGTTATCAACAGACAGATCGATACGGTGAGCCTGGCAAGACTAGTGGTGGCAGATCACTCTGTAGTTTAACTTGCTGATTGGCTGGCTTTTGACCCATTTATTATAATGTGTGTGTGCTGTAATTACAGGTCGACTAAACAACCAAGAAAATCCCATCCTTTCACAAATCCGTACTAAATAATAATCTGCTTGAGAAACTGATTCATCTTAGGAAACTAACTGATATCTCTGGCAGTGCAAATCTATTTCCGTGTAGTTTCTCGTAGGAAGGCAAAACAAATTTAAGTGGTGATGAGGCTTTTCTATGCAAATGAGTATTTTTTTTAAAAATTCAAACCAACAGTCAAGGTTACTTCATGGCTACACTTTGCAATGTCATTCACACCTCGTGGACCTTCATGATTCAGCAAAACGTCCAGCTACATGGCTACACTCTCAAAATCATCTCATTCTTCGCCAAGTCACTGCGGTGACGCCTGATAAAAGTAATCTCTCCTAGAATCATTAACCTTGATAAATGGGCAGCAAGCCACACTATTACTGCTGACTCAAATAAATTACACACAGCCCATCACACAACTAAACAGATGGCGTGTTGAGCAGCTGTCTCCGAGAACACACTGCAGTCACGAATTCAAGGAGAAGAGGTAGGTAGGTAATAAATGCAGGTTACTTGGTCAAGTGTGCAAAAGAACCCAGCTACAAGTTAGTTTCATTCATAGAGCAGGTTGTTACTTTGCCGTGCAACAGTAGATTATCCTGAAGGAATTTTGGAAGTACTGTATATCCCCATTTAGTAGTTAGTATCCAATCAGTGGTAAGTAAAGATAGTACTTGATATTTGCAGGGGACTGTATCCAGCCATCTTATATTTATGTGACATGTTTAGTTGGGGTTTGCAGGCAACGCAGTCACAAGCAAAACTTCATTGAAAACCAAGTTTAGACAAACAGCAAGACCCAATCAAACTGAGCAGAAGCGAGAAAGCGAGAAAAACCACACCATTTCCACACTGTGCCAGAGCTTCAGACTTGACCCTTCACTGATGCCCCCACTGCCCACCAGGCTTCAAACGGCTTACTTACGAGGATGGCATTCATCCCTGAGGCTACGCCATACACCAGCCCGGCCAGGCGGGCTGCATATGTATACTCTTTTAAATCATCCTTCAGTAATCTGAGTAATAAGTACGTCATGTTGCAGTGCAGGGGATCTGCGTATAGGTAGCGACTAATGGAAGGAAAAAAGAAAGGGGGGGAAAAAAACAACGGGTTGTCAAACACAAAAATAACAAAAAAAAAAAAAACTAAATATGAAAAGTTTGTGTGTAAATAAAAAGAGTATGTATATGCAGCCTGGTGACCAACTTAACGTCCTGCTAAAACTGGCAAAATCCAACCAAAAATCAATCTTTAAGCCTGTCGGCCTGTTGAACACCACATCGCCTGATCTAACATCTAACATAAAGACGCGACAAGATACCTAAAAAATGAAAGGTGATGCAGAATGAGGAGGAATGCAGGGACAACAGAGACTAGACCAGCCAGGTCTGGGCCTGAAGGTTTTCGGGAGTGGTAAGTTAAGTCATATGTATGATCCTGTATTATTACAGAATAATACAACATAATTTTTTGTAATAATCTAAACTAAATAATCTAAAAAAAAAAAAAAGACCTCTGAGATAAAAATCATTTCCATGCGGCAAAAGACCTGTCGACCCAGGCCTAGCTGAGCCCCACTAGTCCAGACTGACAATGAAAAAGAATGAGGAGACGTAGGGTCTGGGATGCAGCACGAGTACGATGGGGAGGCATTTTGAATACTTACATACATCCCATAGACGGTATTTTGGAGGTCATAGTTCAAGCCAGCTAGCTCGGCTGCATATGCATACTCGTTGAGGGAGTCCTTGAGGAGCTCCAGGTATAAATATGCCATGTTACAATGCAATGGATCCACATATGCAAATGGGCTGTAGAGAAAATGGCAGTGGTCAAACAAAGCGTAGAGACAGTGTCCTCTACATTGTCTCCCAAAAAGAGTACTGTACGCAATTATGCATGTGTGTTTCACAAACTATAGCCACACCGGACAAGGAAGCAGCTAATGTTCCCTTTTTACTTGTTAGCTAAAGCTAAAATAATAAAGCTTTGAGTTAAAATAAAAGCTGCTGATTGAGTATGTATTTTCATCGCTGATCTGCGACCCTGAATGATCAGAATGAAAATATTTAAATTTAGCCGTGTTGTGATCAGACTGCACTATATTCTGCTTTAAGGTCGGCTTGTTGATCACATACCGAGAGGACCGAGGGAATTACCGAATGTAAAGCTAAAAAAAAAAGTCTCCATCTCTCTGATCTGTAATTAATTACACTTTCCTTGTTCCTTTATTGACTCGATGACTAAAAACATAACACTGAGATATTTCCTTCTTAATACGGGAATATTCTTCAGTATTTCAACGGATTCTTCTAGAATGACCGGGGTTATTTTCATAGCTGACCCATCCTCTGCTCACATTCACTGTGTGTGTCAACAACACTTTCTTCAGTTGTTCAACTGACAATTCACCCAAACAAATGGGTGTTTAATGAAGTGTTTTATAGCGTGTCACTGGCCATGTGATAAAGTAAAGTGCAGTGAGCGCTGTGAAAACTCTTCAGAAGTGATTTAGGAGAAGGAAATACAAACTCACAGCAAATGTTTTATGCTGATAATTAGGTTCTGTAGTTGTAATAGTAATTTTTTTTGCTGTTATTAAGAAATAAGAATAATGGAAGTTCACACTGTGAGACTGTAAAAGCACTACCAAGGAAAAACATTAGGCAGAGGACCTTGTGCCCAAAATTCCAGGTGAAGTACAAAGCTTGCTCATTACTCACGCACCTGAAGAACTCGAAGTTCAGGCAGGCCTTGGGCAGGAAGAACTTGTCGTCCTGCTTGAACCACACCTTGCTCATAGCAGTGTCCTGCAGGAAATGAACCAAGTACACACTTCTCATTTTCAGACTCATTTCAAGTTCATTCTGTGCAGAAATACTAATTTGCAGGAGTCTCTATAAACGCTAACAGTGACGCGGGTATTTTAGTGATAACTGAAAAAGGGCACTGGGTTTTTTTCAGCCTTCTCTTCAGCAAATAGACACTGTATGTACACTGTTGTTAAGAACTTAGTACCTTTGATCTTGACACGATGACAAAACCAGCACTAAAGGTTTTATGTATCAATAACAATACAACAGTATTTTATTATCACATGAAAGTGAAGCAGAGATTTACAACGTAGAGCAAAGCATGGACTGTGCTTTGAAGTAACAAACAGTGAATACTCTTTGGGGACAGACAAACGTGGCAACAACACTTGCCTTGATTAAAGCGGGCACTGATGGAGAGTCTTTCTCAAGAGGGTAGATCTCAAAGTTGGTAGGGATGAACTCGTTTTTCATAGGCAACTTAAACTTGCCATTGAGGTCTGCATTTGCCCATTTCTGAAACACAAATGTACAATCAGCAAGCGGCATATTATGAAACCTAAAACTGGTCACACACACTCCAAAAACGGAATCCCAGAATAGTGTTCGATTGTTTGGTATGATTCACCTTGATGCTCTCCTCAGAGATGGCCTCCTGTTTATACTGTGTGCCATACCATTCTTCTGTCTGGTCTGTTTGGCTTTCAAATGACTTTGACACCAGAGCAACTCTATGGAAGAAAAGAAAAAAGAGAAAAGAAAAAAAAAGCTCAGGTCATGTTACATTGGTCTGTTAGAGTGGATTAGATACCCTCCATGTGTAACTGCTTAACTGAAAAAAATACGAGTGCTTTTCCATTAGGATTCTATTTGTATCATGTTCGAGGAAGTGGAGATGGGCATAATTGACATGTTGTCTACCTTTAACTGATGAGCAACGTTTAGAATTCCTTTACACCCGCAAGGCTGTTACTAAATGGCAATGGTGGATGCTGAATTGTTACACACCAAATTAATCTAAAAAAAAAAAAAAAAATCAATAGTGTTTTATGGATAATTGTGCTAATAATTTCCAGCAATGTTCTGACGTAGCCTAGTTTAGCATCATTACCAAACCACTAAGGTTAAATACACACGAGAGGAGTCCGGCATGCAAACTGTTGGGGTCAGCCAGTGAGTACATGCATTCTCCTGCTTGGTAAGCATTTAGGATTCTGTAAGTCACAAGTCTGCACTTTGTAACAACTGCAGCCTCCCATAAAACCATTACGGTCAAGCGACACTAGTTAAAAAAAAAAAAAAAAAACTGTCAGAGGCTGTGATTATAATGCCACAAAATATATCCACCCTCTCTGCCATGTCCATGTCATTACACAGAAGAAACTCATCTGTGTATAAAACGGGTAACATTATATTACAGTGATCACTTGTCGGCTGATCACTAAAAAAAAAACTTCTGAGGATTTTCACTTGATACTAATACTATCACCAAATAATTTAAGTCATTACTCTTTACTCTTTCCTTAAAAAAGGCTGACAAACCCAAACCCGATTGTATTCCGGCTCTAGTAAAATAATGCTGTCTGGAATTCGGTTTCAAGCTAGAAATTAGAAACAGCTGTTTCAAACAAATATCAAAGAAAATGAGAAGCATTTTGTCACAGAGGACAAGCGACAAAAACTATTCAGTGTGTGTAAGAACACTGATTGATTATGAGGTTACAGCAATGTCCTGACGCACAACTTTGACATTATGCACGAACCTATCATTTAACATTGTGTATCGTGAATCAGAAACAATTATTTTCTGTTCATAAACCCATTCACACTGATGATCACTTTTTAAACACTGCCCTGGCATCGAGGGTGTGTAACTGTGACATTACTCTTATGTTACTGAAGAAAGCATCAACCATTTATTTGTTAGTAACGCTACCATTGGGCTTTTATTTGTCTACATTACATATTTTAATGTTGGACGTGAACAGAGGCTGATGTTGTCACACTGACCTGACATGTTCTGGTCTCAGTTTATCCAGCACCATTTCAATCAGATCTGGTCTGAAGTCCTCCAAAAGATACTCTGCTGCTAGAACCTCTTCGATAGGGTAATACTTTAACACACAGAGCAGAAATCTGTGAGCATTGTACATCTTGAGGTGGTAGAATTAGTTGGAAAACATCTGAAAAAAAGGACTTACATTTTACATTTTTCAAACTACATTAATTATGAACTGGAAGAATCTAAAAATAATACATATGTTGTCTTCACAGAATTTTTAGCTACATGGATGTTAATTTTACATTTTAATTACTAAAGGCTGCATAAACCACCTGCAAAACATGACGACAAAGACTAGAAAAAAAATGTTCGCTACACTGAGCTGCTCCACGTCATTATGTAATCTTAGGTAATTTTAGGGCATTCTGCCACTTGCTATGACTGAGGAGGGAAATAATTATTTCCACTGCCAAACTTAATGAACGAAAATTCCTGCAATTAAGAACCATTAAGTAATTGGGAAACTGTGGTAAACATAAAACCTGAGCCCGATTCTGACTGTGCTTCTGCAAAAATTTCCAGGAGGCAGTCTGATGACAACAGTGGGTACGGAGGCAAAGAGCTGCAATGTGTCTCCATGGAAACAACCTTTGCAGATGAAGAGCGGACCTACATGTAGTAAACCAGCTACTTTGGAAGTGTACCCACGGGGCCGTTCCTTGTCCTTGAACCTGAAGGCCACTTTGTTTAAATTCTGCAGACAGAGAATGAGAAACGGTGGATGTAACGGGTGAAGTTGCACATGTAACACAGTTTGGACAGAAGCCAATATGTTTCCATGTTTCTAAACTTAAAATCAAGCTTAATTAGACATTGCTACATTCAACAGATACGACGGTGAAAATAGCTGAAAGGTATTGAATCCATTAGCCTCTGCTGTCAATGCTTCTGCTGCTCTATTAATTCACTCAGCAGCCAGAAATAAATGGGGCATGGTATCCTCGCCCCACCGTCTGAAATGTTGTCACTGAATATACAACAATAATTACCTTGCACTCTTCAAACACCCACTCCTGAGGCCCTTCCGTGCGCAGTTTCTGGATGTACTGAAACATGTGGAAGATGATGTCCTCGACGTGCACTACAGGGACACAAAACAATCAAGCCTCTGTGAATATTACTTATAATGCATTTCCACAAATCTTACCACGCTTTTATTTAATCATGACCACATGTAAAACACATCTGTAAACGTGACTGACAGGATTATTGTAGTACTTACAGAGACCCTCCTCAGTCAAGTCCACGTTGATGATAAAGAACATGAAGCCTCGGGCTCCTTCTTTTTGCCCTCCGACAAGTGTGTTCACCCAGCCTAAAAATGATGCGTGATCAGCATGAGTTGGGTTTTGATTCCAGTCATTTTTTATGATGGTAACAGGGGAAGTAAGTACACTTTTAGATTTCAGACCATGGAAATATATGTTATTCGTTTTTTTTACAACAACAATAAAAAATAAAAAGACATTTGCTCATGTATAGGCACTGTTATGCATACATCACATTTTTAAAATCACAAGCTCAAGCCCTGTTTGTTATCGTCACGCAGCTGTACTTTATGTCCTACCTTTGGATTTTAGCTCAGATAACAAACTTCCAGGCCCTTCATGGCCAATCAGATGTCCTAGATAATGTCCTGGGTTAGACTTGTAGTACTTCTGGAGGTCTGGGATGGGGAAAGTAACATACAGGTTCCTGATATCTTTGACAGGCACCACTTTGTAGAATTGCTGTGACAAAATACAAAGAACATAAAAATAAAATTATTTAGAAATTATTCACACGGCGACATTTCTTGGTGATGAACTTGAATTCCACCCCCCCACCCCCCACCAAAAAATACATTAAATACAGGCAATGGCCTTACACTTCTTCTCTAGAATGAAATGTGAGAATTATTGGAGAGACATGAAAGCAGCTCACCCTGAGGTGCTCTTCCTGGAAGGGATGCTCGGGGAATTCTGGCACAGGCACGTTCTTGTTCTCCACTTCTCCAAATAGGTTAACCACCATGGAGGTCAACTCATCTAATGATTCTGTAGCGAAATCATTCGAGCACATTCACAGTTTAACTTTACTTCACAGTCAACAGACAAAATGATCAAATTTCAGCAAAGTATTTAATTCATTGCATAATGTTAGACTTCAGTTTTCGACTATATTATAAAGCCCCTTGTGTTATGTTAAAACAAACAAAAAGCGAACATAATATTTAATGCGCATTGAGACAACTTTTCAGTATTTTACAATACATTTTTCCATATGCTCATTTTAGAACAAGGGAATGCAAACTTTTGTAGCCAACTGTATGTTGATCATCAAAAACAATTCCCAGAATGCTCACAAATGTCTCCCTTTCAATTTTCTTCACCAAAAAGGTAGAAGAGAGCTTGCCCCAAACTCGGCAGCTGATTAACTTAAAACCACATTGAGTCATTAATTAGAGAAACATGCTCTTGTAAAACACTTCTGTTAAAACTGTCCATCTCACAATCCAGATGAGAAAGACAATGTTGGCAAATGTAACTTGGCAGCCAAGGATGACATATACCAGGGACAATTCTAATGAGCTGGGAATTTGAAGGGGAAAAAAAAAGAAGAGAGACAGACACTGTATACAATATAACTGAGATGTTTAGACCAGCTTGTATCATTTATTTTATGATATAACATCAGCTCTACTTCAACACTTAAGTCTTTTGTAGATAGAAAAAAGGGAAGAGAGGCTCTTTTATGACCAAGGTGCAAGCAGCGAAAGGGCCATTGAAGTAGAAGTTAGAAACACTACAACCCTATGTAGCAGCTACCTTGTCTTGACAATAGTTTCCTTTGTTAATAGCACTGATCCAAAGGCAGAACATCTAATTTAAATAAAGAAAACCATGTTGTATTGCTGCCTAACAGTTTCCACATAACACTTGAAGTAACATGTTTCAGGTTATGTCCATCAAGTCATGTCCTAGAAATATTTGTGGTCTTTAGTAACTACTTACTCAATCAAGTGCCTTTAAGACGGAGGGAGGATTTTGCCATATTCAATCACTCAACTTGTCAGACATGAACTCTTACCTCTTCCTAACACACACAGTCCCATGAGGTTAGCAGAGTAATATGTAGAGTGGAATTTCAGGAGCTCCTGGCGGACATCAATCCCATCCTTAGTTGGTCTGGTTTCAAGCGTCAATTTGTTACCTAAATAAAACAAATGTACCACTTTCATGTAAGAACCTTAAAAGAGAAAATTATAGCAAAACACACACCAGGCAGTGGGGTTTTCTTAGAGAAGCCGAAGAGCAAAGCGACGCTCCTGGACATCAAGGCCGGATCCTCTTCTAACTTCAATAAAGATTATGTATTTCAAGACTGCCACCAGGTGGTTATTTTGAGCTCGGAGCTCTCCACTCTAATTCACTGGAACACGGACTAAGTTTCCTTTAGGCTATGAGATGCTTTTCTTGGACAGGTAAATGTCAGGTCAGTGAATGCAAATACAAACAATGACCTTACTTTTATACAATAAGTTGTCATTTTTCAAACACAAATAAAGTGCCACCCACTTTCTTCAATATTTGTCAATTGGCGTAGAAACAACCTATTTGGTGTAATTATTGACTCCATGCATTAAACTAACTTATATATTATTAATTAATGTATAAACACATATTGAATCCTGCATGGAGAAGGACTGACATGGAGACACTCTATAATATGATAGAACATGACATAGTACTGACAGAAATAAGCAGAAAATCAGAGTCAATTATGTTCGTTGTTAAATTGAGGTCTGGTGAGAAACCTGGAGAGTTTCTACCTGTTCCAAATTTGCTGAATGGGTGGTCTTTGTTGCCAGTGGCCTTTTCCAGCTGAAACAGCCTCCAGGCATCATTCATCAGATTCTTCTCATGTTCAGAGTCCACAGCATTCACCTCCCGGTCCTTACAGCTCTCATCAAACAGAGGGCAAAGGAAGAACTGAGCAAACCTACGCAGAGAGCAAAATGACAATTAAACAACATGGAACAGTACAGTTCAGTATGTAGAATACATTTCAGACATAACTACTTAGAGTTAGTTGGTAATTTAAAAAAAAAAATGTTTTTAGTGCGAGTCTAATACTTACTGGTTTATAGGATCATTCGCAGACAAAGAAATGGACAAGACGCCATGAGGAAAACCTATCTGCATTTGCATGATTATAAACTGAGACCAACTGCCATGCAAATGACTAAGTAAGCCAACAAAATCTAAATATTTTTAAGCTATGTCTGTCATGGCAGTTGCTGCTCTAGGTTTAACAGGAGCTAGTTGTTTTGATCAATAAAGTATAAAAAAAATTAAATAAAACAATTCCCAACCTGAACCATGGCACAGATATGTTATTACATCATATGGTCTTTCCAGTTCTTATTCCAGTTGTTATTCTCTTCTCAGTAAAAAAAAAAAAAAAGGACCCACTGTGGCGACCCTGAACACGGGATTAACCGAAAGGACACAAAATAAATAAATAAAATAAAAAGACTAAGATAACGGCAGCTAATGACACATATGATCCTTTCAGCTGTCATGCTCTTCTATTTTCTAATAGGCAACAACATTAATATTTCAACCTACTCCGCACTCTCCTTTCCTAACACTGACCTCCAGATGGCCTTCACAATTGACTGGTGCAGGAGAATAATTAGCCCATGTCACAGAAACAGGTGCTTGCTAGACTATCATTCATTTATAAAGGAGGTAAGCTTATCCCCATAGGTTAAATTCTGACTGTTCCCACCAAAATAAGGAGAAAAAGACCAAAGCCTTGTGAGCAGAGCCCCCTGCAAGGTTGAGGACAACAGTGTCACTATGATCCTGGGGAATTATTCTGATGGTTACAAAAGATGGCACAGTGAAGCACAATGACAACAACCTGGGAGCTCTCAACAGATCTTAACGCATTAACTCCAAAAAACTGTATACTGCTAAATACACAACCAATAAAGCAAACTGGTTGCATCTGCTTTAAGGCACCAGACATACACTGTGTAAATAAAGTGAATGCATTGGACAAAACAGACTAGTTAAGTCTCATTGTCTATCAAGTAGTTAAGGACAGTGCCAAAGTCCAAAGCTGAGCACAAAAACCAAATTCACACAGATTCTATCACCCACATTCTAGAATTAGGACAATGAGCATAGTTACTTTTACCACATAAAAATCAATCCACAAAAACAAAAGTTACCTATCTAGTGCTCCTTGCAAGTGTTCGTGGGAAACATCGAAGTAATAGTTTGTATGCTCTCCACTTGTAAATGCATTGGAACTGCCTGCATGCTCGCTGAGGAACTGGCTGTACTCATTCTCCTTGGGATACTTCTTTGTTCCCAGGAACAGCATGTGCTCACAGAAGTGAGCGAGGCCAGAGATGTTTGGTGGGTCTGATAACGAACCTGTGAATTTAAGAGAAATTAACAAAGGATTGCAGTTGGTTTATTTATGTCTCTTTACACATTAGTGTTTGCAGATTCATCATCTTGATTTTTTTCAAGGCTTCCCAGGCCATAGTTAAAAGTGAAGACTGAGAAAAATGACAGCTCTGTAATGGCACAAAAGCTAAATTTATACACACAGGGCATTGCCTTTTTAGTCTGTTATGCAGACATTTTACATCAACTAGTAACAGCCCCAAAATATATAAGATAATATGGCTTAAATAATTAAGAGTAGACTCAAAAGCATCTATTCTCTGGACCTGCTTTATCCTAGAACTAAATTTGCTGTCTTTGAAATCACTTTTTCTTTCTCTGCAAATTTATGAGGCGTGGGTAAAATCTAATTGTTCACAAGATTTTTGAAGGCTGTCATTACCATATGCTCTTCCCACAGCCAATGTGACCAACAATTGTTTAGCCTGATACTGTGGCCTATTTCCATAGCCCACAGAACACAAACTTGTTACACATTTTGCATACCATTTTCCTATTGCTCCCCCAAATTGAAAGACATTAAAATAACGATCAAAGTCCCTTACCTATGTGGACATCCAAAGCAGCAGATGATTTGTCTGTTGTTGGGTCACTGATGAGTATGGCCTTTAGGCCATTAGTAAACTCTAGACCTCTATAAACCCGTTTGTCCTCAGGAGAGCGAATTATATCACTAACCACCCTCTTCACAGCCTGGTCGGTCATTCTGACTGGCAAGGATGACACCAGCCTGAAGTAAACGGAAGACAAATGTAGAGTAAATATTTGATGCAGCTAGACAAGGAGCCAGCAAGACTGGCATGACAGCCCAAGAGATTTTAGCAGGGACAAGGAAAAATGAACCACAGTGAAATATTTTACTGGTCTTTATTTAAACAGAGGAACTCTC
Organism: Channa argus; assembly: GCF_033026475.1. Classification (NCBI taxonomy): domain Eukaryota; kingdom Metazoa; phylum Chordata; class Actinopteri; order Anabantiformes; family Channidae; genus Channa; species Channa argus. The sequence continues at coordinate 50,934,501 of NC_090197.1, forward strand.
GCTGTTTTAGCAGACAGCAGTGTGTACAGACCGAACAAAATACATTTGCAGATGAAAGTCTATGGACAGGACAGAAAACAATGAGTAGCTAAACACCGATCAGTGACAACATTTAAAAAAAAAAACCCTGATTGCTCTGATGTAGTGGTGACAGGGGGGCAGCACGGTAAAATATAAAAACTGCCAATAATCGACAGGTGTTAAGAGGACACAGTGCACTGCGGCTTACTGCGTAACGTTAACTTTTAACCGAAGACAGGCCAGAGTTATTGTCAATGTAGCCATTAAAGCAAATTGCTTATCCCAACGAAGAAATGCCACGTTTTGAACAACAATGATAAAATGCAATCGATTAACCTCTTAAGTTATCGAGCCTGGATAAATACGCCGATGTAACGTCAGAGTTAACGTTACAGTTTTGTCCCAACTATAGCGACCTAAGGTTTGGCTGACAAAGTCTAGAAAACGTATCGTTTCTTCCGAAATCCAAACAGACCTGTACAATCCACAATTTGCTGTTAGGTAATTGACCGAAACCGGCTTAGCACTTGCGTACAGCACCGATAAGCTAATGTGACTGGCTAACGTTAGCTAAAGGTTCCATTAACAGAAGGGAAACTAGCATTAGCTCGCTAAATGAGCACCAAACGCTACACAAAAGTAAAAAGGCATTCAAGTGGCAGCGTTTGTGTAGTTCGATAATAACATGTCGTTTACAAATTACAAGACAGCTCCTCACATAAATCATAAACCGCTTAGCTCCTACCTAAGTATATAGCAACGAAGCTATAAGCTCTAGCAGGTTAACAAACCGGTTTTATCGACTCAACGCACTAAGGTTAGTTCGGCTGCTAGCTAGCATGACGGTCGTTTCGAAAATAATTATTTTCAGTAAAAAGGTACAACAGTTGACCGACAATGTTTACCTAAATTCTTGACTAAGACGGAAACCGTTGCTTGCTGACTGGAGATATCTCGAAAACTGGGCTGTTCGATTAATGCACTTAAACATACTTTACATCCATAGAAAACAAACCTCGGATTTACCTCGCCATCTTTGAATAGACTCAAGTAATCAAACACCAGAAGTGTAGAATTTAGAATTTGTATTTTATCTCTTCTGCAAGAAAGCCACCGTGTAACACATTTAACCACAACAACAGCTACAAATAAGACCCACGGTTTAGTTTAAAGGGATTGCCACGCTGTAAGCCGTCTACCCTTTTCGTAAAATTACGTTGTGTCATTGATTCTGGTATCGATTAGGTAGCCTGGGTGTTGATTTCCAATGACGTTAAGCGTATCAGATCGAGTTTCAAGCTTCGGCCCAGCGAGTTTCCGTACTGTATATGGCGATGATGATTAAAAAAAAAAATTAACAAATAAAATAAAAAATATTAGAAATACTATGGACAACTCAACAAATTAAATTCAAAAATATTGGACAGCCATAGAAGCGATTATTTTGAATTAAAGTGTTTTACTATGCAAAAATCCTTAAATTCTTCGAAGCCAAAATCTGTTTAACTAAAAGCTCCTGTTGTACTTTGAATGTTGTACTTTCGGTGGATAAGGTAGAGAAACTATATGCGGTCTCATTGCATAACTATACAGTACTCAAACTACACCAGCTTGCTGCTGAATATTCTGTTAAAAGCAACCAAAAACTGTACTAATAATACAACTTAATATGTTAAACGTCTTATGGTGGAGAACATTGTAGGACTATTGTTTGAAATTACGAAATGAATTGCATTGGCTCACACGTTACCCAGTTTTGCAATGTCCAACAAGGTTTTTTTTTAGGGTTATTATGGTTACTTTTTTAAGAACAACAGATAATAAAAGAATATTTGACAAAGTAAACGTCTTTCTCGCTTCGATTGGGGTTCACGTGTTGCGGGTTGCGTAGACGCTCTAATGGCTGTCAACACTAGATGGCGACACTTTTCCTTACATGTACATTACAAATGCATAGATGACCTGTCGCTGTAAACACAGTGAGGAGCAGTAGTCAAATCCCTCACACTGTGAGGGCTTATCCGACAGGTGGGCAGTGATTTTCTTAAGCACAAAAAAAAAAAAAAAAAAAAAAAAAAAAAAAATCAGCCAATTTATTCAGCCGAACAGGTTTGACTCCAGAGCGGCTTGTCAGACGCTAACTGGAAAGTCCTGTTTTTAATTTCATTTGTTTACTTTAAAAAAAAAAAAGGGGAACTGATTTCGAGAGTGGCCTTCATTGGATTCACTCCACCCCTCCTCCTGTGAATATCTACCCACTATTTATGTGCGTAAAAGCTGGACAGCGGGAGTCAGACCATCAGAGAATCCTGGGTACAATGGAGGAAACACAATGCAGATCGAGCAAGAAAAAAGTTGTAGCAGTGGTGGGCGGTGGTTTGGTAAGAAGGAAACGAAAGCGAATTACATATTCATTGCACTTTTATTCTCATTTCGTTTTTGAGAGGGGATGGGGAGACTTATTTTTGTAAAGTGTGGTAAACGATGCGTAATGGCATTTCAAATTGTAGAGTAAAGGAAATAAGATTGCAAACGAGTTTTTTAGGAAAGAAAACAACCCACCCAGCAAAATCACAATTGTTAAGTTAACTGAGTGTTAAATTAACAATTTAGCAGTAGTAAACTGACATTTTCATTTTGATTTATCCTGATGATTATGGTGTGTATTATGTAATTGCTATATAATAGGAGGTAATGGTGCTTGTGTAACAGTACAGAGCAATTTTGACTTTATTTTTGAAGTATTTGTCCTGTTTTCGCTATATCCCTTAGGTTGGGGCACTGAATGCCTGCTTCTTTGCCAAAAGGGGGTTTGATGTAGAAGTCTTTGAATGGAGGGAAGGTAGTACCCAAAGCGTCTTTTTGAAGTCTTCTTATTTTTTTTAAAGTAAATGATCACATAATTGTTTTCTTTGGGGAGCATCTACACATCGAAATGACTGAACACAAACCATGTTGTTTTTTCTTAATGAATCACATAAAACGTCAGAAAAAAACAGTGTGGGTTTTCTATCAGATATCCGAAAAGCCAAAATTGTGAGGGGAAGAAGCATCAACCTGGCCTTGTCTCACAGAGGCCGGCAAGCACTGAAGCATGTTGGAATGGAGAACAAGGTAGGCTGATTAAAGATGTTCACTAGAATAGGACTGGTGTTAACCCCTATGATCGAAAATTGGATTTCTCATAGTGAAATGTTAAATATATAGTGATGCCCCGGGGAAACCATCTGAGCTGGTTAGATGGTTTCCTCAGGGGATCTTTGCTTGCAGTCAACTCCAGATGTTTCATTTTGCCATCTGAGGTCAGCACTCTGTTCTGTTGGTCCACATCTGTGGCACTGAGCATGAAATGCAAGCCTGAGAACCCTGACTCCCACCCGTTTGTCACACACAACATAAGGCCGACTTTACAAGGTTTCCACATATACTTTGATCGACAAACATAGACAACCACCTGTCCGTCCATTGCATCCCAAAGTCTCTTTCCACTTACAGTGTGATAACCACAGCACTGATTTGCTTAAGAAAGGCAAGTTATGTTTCAAAACGTCTTTAAAAAAATGCCAGACATAAAGTTATACAAGGTCAATGAACCTAATTGGAAATAAATGTCAGTTTTGATGTGCAGAAACTGTTTTTTCCATAGATTGTCTCCAAGGGAATCCCCATGCATGCAAGAATGATCCACTCACTGAGTGGGAAGCAGTCCCCAATCCCTTATGGCAAAAAAGGCCAGGTAAGCCTACAGCTGGCGTTATATGAGTTTATATATTTAACATGTAATGATGCAATGAAAGCCAGGATATGACAAAATATCATGTTACCCTCTCGCCAATTATAAGACATCTTTTTTGTCAACTAGGTAAAATGTGTCTGACATGGAAGATGTGCTAATCGTTCTCTAGCAGGCAATTTGCAACATACAATCAGAAACTGTACAAGTGACCAGTAAAAGACAAACAGTATTTAACTTAATTACACTGATATGAATAATTCAGCACTGAATGTTCTGAACTACATATATTGTCATTTAAACTTGTTCTGCTTATAAATGATATCTTCTAGATGCTCGGTATATCAATAACATTTCCACTGTCACCTGTAACGCTTTGTGTAGCTGAAAATAATATTTTACAAATGTCTTATAAGTTTCAGTAAGTAAACAGACTGTAACAGTTTTCTCATGTAACCTGTTTCAGCTTGCAAAAAAAAAAAAAATATATATATATATATATATATATATATATATATATATATATATATTATTTCTGGTTTTGGTTCTGTGTTTCTACAAGCGCACTTGCAGAAACACAGCAAAGCTACAACACACACACACACACACACACACATTAATTCGATTTCCAGGATTCATCAAAAGTGATGAAAGTCTGCACTCTCACTGAAATTCTGTCACATCGAGAGAAATTACAACAAAAATAAAAGGAGGTTTGTATTCTGTTAGAAAATGTGTCCTCGTTTGTTGTGTGGAAATTAATGTTTTAATTATACGGCTGCCAGTTTGGCAGGGATTCCTAATCTGACGTGGGTAGACGAAACGAAAATACACAAAGAAGACAGTAAAAGCATGAATGAAGAGGGATGAGAGATTCTAAATGAAGTGTTACAGTTCTGTTCAGGAAGTTGTAGTAGCTACATGATATCAGTGTAATAGAGATTGTTCTCCTTTCAGTACATCCTGTCTGTAGATCGAGCCAATTTGAACAAAGAGCTGCTATCAGGTAAGTAACTGCAATTCTGCCAAAGTAGCTCCATTAAATTAAAAGGCGACTTCGCTGATCGTCACTTGCTTCTCGAGGTTCCAGTTTGGGGAGTGTATGTATGCATCTCCTTGTGCCTTTTCCATATCTCTGAGCTTCTAGCTGAAAAATGGCTCCAGATGATGGCGTCTGAACGTGTCATGCTACATAGGTTGCAGTTTGGCCGACTTTAAACTCAATTGAACTTCTAAAACCATAAAGCCCCGAAAAATCTCTTAAAAAAATGTAAGTTGATATCTGAGAGAAAATTTCTATATTGTTTTAATTTGTTCTGTTTATTATCCTGAGTTAAACACTTGCAGTACAGACGGAGAAACAAAAATGACCTGCTCCTCCAGGTGACTCAATTTAGACTGAAAAACTAGAGGAAGTTTAATACCATTCATCTACAGTGCACAACATTAATGAACTAAAACAAGCAATAGTTAAATGATGGCACAGATGTATTAATGTGGTACTGCAATAACTATATCAACATTTGCTGACCTTTACCACTATACCCTTAAGTAACCGTTATGGGAATATAGTAAATACTACAACATAGTGTAAAATATATCATAAGCGAAGATGAGTCCAGAATTATGAGTATGATCTTTCTCTTTAATGAGTGAGTGAGATTGATGTCAATTCTTCAATTCTATAAAAGTCTTAATTAAGTATCAAGTCTTTATCATCAATATATTTTCAAATTATGAACACCACAAAGTGGAGATATTGTCTTCCCACCAGTTGTCCTAAATTAACCTGTTTCCTTATTGAGCTGAGCCGTATCCGAGTCTTTCGACTGCACGAGAACATCAGGATGATCCCTTTGTCTTTGTGCTAGCAGGATTTTGCCTGATATTTAATGTGTCACTGTGTTCGCTCAGAGATATTGTGTGACAGCATGAGGTCTGTCTTAAATTACATTGCTTAGGTTGCTTGGGTGCGTTGAAAGAGATGCTGATTGTGAAGTCGTCGTTCTTATCACAGCTGATGCAGACACTTGGAGCCAGCACTGAGATGAAGAGATTTGGGAAGTGTGAGAGCCTAAACATCAGTTTTCACAAAATCAGATATACTGACCGCTGTGTCCATGTTTGTTCTTAATGAGATTCAGGCTTATCAGCGTGAGGTCATTCACCTTCAGCGGCGGATTGATTAAACTGCTGACAGTCTTTGTCCTTAGTGCATTTTATTACATCTGCAAAAGTTATTCAGTCACTGATCAGCCACAACAATTAAACCACTGACAGAAAGTGAACCTGTTTGTCCCTTGTCAGGGACAAACAGCTTGTGTTATGACAACAGTTCTTGAAGTTTATGTGTTGGAAGCAGGGAAAATGGTTATGTGTGAGGATTAGCGCCAAAGTGTGGAACATTTACAAACCTGTGAGCAGTGGTCAGTACCTACCAAAAGGACAACTGGCAAACCAGCTACACTAGTGCAAGTTGGGGAGAGGTGACAAGCTGAGCTGCTCGGATCCGACAGAAAGAGCTGCAGTAGCACGAATTGCTGATACATTTCATGGGGGCCCTGACTGACAGCTGTCAGAACACACATAGCATCACAGCCTGCTGCATACGGGGCTGTGTAGGCACATGCTGGTTTTTTATTTTGTGGTGGATCAGTGTGTGCTTTATCTCACTATTGTGATGTGAACTCATTGTATGACCTAATTACCTGTCATGGTCAACTGCTGGTGTTATGTCATGCATGTGATATAAGCTCTTTATGTAATATTTTGCTCCCACAGAAGCAGACACATATTCAAACACAAAGTTGAACTTCGACCACAAATTGCAAGACTGGAATGCTGAAACAGGACTAATGACCTTTGTCAGGTAAATAGTTACCTATCAGATACATGCACCCCATGTACTCTCAGCACACACACACATATAGACACATTCATTCTCTCCAGATTTTTCCTCCCGCACGCCGCGTCCTTTTTGTGGTTGTCGCAACCTAAACTGCATGAATTTGTGAAACCTTTTGTGAAAAACAAATTGCGCTAAATATTGCAGTGTTTTATAATGATTTAAACTGCAAGTTTGTGGAAATCACAGGGGGATCGGTTGAATGAATTGTTGCCAGCACAACACTGCAGATTCCTGGAGGGAATGTGTAATATATAGAAAGTAAACCAGGAACAGGATCCTCTTCTCTTTGGAATCTGTACTTTAACTTTACTGAGCACGTTCCTTCTACATTTCTACATATAAACACATTTGGCCTTGTACTTAACTGCTTGAGCTCTGGGATGGTGAGAAACGTCTTGCTTTTTTAATAAACCGTTCTTAAATTAAATGTTAGAAAAATATGATAACTTCCAGCAGCAGACACAGAGGAGCATGACCCAGACACACAAGCAAATATGATTTTGCTTTTGTGTAAATTTTAATACCAAAAACAAAAACCTTTGCACAGGCGACAGAGGTGAAACCCAAAGGGAAACAGACTGAGACAGAGTCTAGTGAACTAGGCTATGATGCAGGACTGAGGAGGCGGGAAATCAAAAAGGGCCAAAAACAGGTCGATAAATCGATAAACAATAAACAGGTAAACAGGACAACATTGAACAGGAAACCTGGTGGAAATGGAGCAAAAACTAAGAAGGGCCTCGCTGAGTGAGTGAGCAAAGTGGAAACAGATGAGTGTGTGAGGCAGGTGGCTGAAAGAGAGGACGGACGTTCACAGGGAAGTATAGTTACAACCCAGTTAGCACTGAAACACCTTCAGGTCTTTTTATTTGTGTGAATATATTTACCCACACAGCCTGCGGAAACACAACCTCTGTTTTATTAGATTTCTTTTTAAAAATTTAATTCAGCCATATCTAAAGTCTGAAAAAATCCATTTGAACTGTATATTGTCACCTTTATTTATTTATGCAGTTTATTTAAAGCCTGATGGTCCAAAACGTAGATTAGAATGAGTCACTGTGCCGTCACCGCCACAGAGAGCAAACACTTTAATTTAATCGGGTCGGTTCTGGTGTGCACATCCCGTCCCCACGCCTGTAGTTGACCCGTGACAGCTCCTATTTGCTGTCTCTGTCTACTGTGTATAATGAAATGTTCACAGAGACCCCTGCATCAGCCCCTTTTCTCCTATAGATGGCCATCGGCTCAAAATCCCGTAGACCTCCTCTATTCTTACAAAGTGGCCTGTAATTGTGCAACAGTCTTAATTTAATAATATGTCAATTTTGCCCACATGTGGAATTTATACCCAGGATGCAGGCTAACGTGCTAATTTCAAAGTGACAGATGATATATTTCACAATATTGAGTTGAGTTTGGATAGTTGTATATTTTATAACTGTTATATATTATATCCTGTTCTTGTTCCTGTGCCACCAGATGTTTGCATAGTGATGCACAAGATGTGACAAGAATCTAACTGTGCTTACAGCATTCAGCTGTCTGGGGTCAAGTAAAGGATTTACATTCTGCAACTTGAGGGTTAAGGGTGCTAAACCAATATTCAGATATAACCCTCTTAACACTGAGTTCCCCATATGAAGCTTCATGTCTGCTTGGGGCATTTATGTGTCCGGACTGTGAACAGTGGCAATTCTCAAATGACGTCACCTGGAAGAGTTTTTTATCATCAGGAGTTCAGATTATGTCATTTTGGGGGAGCTGTGGAAAAGCAGGTTGACCACGATAACATAATAACATAATCTGAACTGAAGGTTCCTCCAAGTGATGTCATCTGGAGTTGTTTTTCCAGCTAGAAGTAGAGAGATTTTTTAATTTAGGGAAGTCAGACCGAAGTTTAATGGGATTCATTTACATGTACTACCCTGGGGGGCGGCTGTGGCGGTTGTCCACCAATCTCACAGTTGTTGGTTCAATCCCCAGCTCCTCTGTTCACATGTCGAAGTGTCCTTGAGTAGCTGCATAGCAGTGAGTGTGTGTGTGATTGTGAGTGTGAATGGGTGAATGAGAAGCAGTGTAAAGCACTTTGAGTGCCGATAGGTAGAAAAGTGCAGACCATTTACCATTTACCCAAACTAGAACCAAAATAAGCAAGTTCAATACGAAGTGAAGGCGTCAATCATTGAAGTGTCAATCATTATAAATGATAAACTATGACCCTTCAGTTGGTATGTTGGTATGTTGTTGGCATGATATACCAGGTCAATGGTGTTATAACACTTGTAATTAAGTTAAATGTAGGTGTATAAAGTATTTGTGTTTGGCTTTTGGAAAGGGGGGCTGCATTAAGAATAAAAATTCTTTTTGAAGTAATACATGACAAAAAAAACCAAAAAGCTCGTGCAGCTGAATGCAAAATTGTCTGTGTATGTAGCAATAAGACTAAATATGAACATAAACGAAACACTTTCCACGCCTGAGTGAAGGCCTGTGTAACCTTTGCCTACTGTTTGTCATGTCCATGAAATGTTTCTCAGGCCGGATGGCTCTCAGGTGCAGATCAAAGCAGACCTGATTGTAGGCTGTGATGGAGCTTTTTCCGCCACCCGCAAGCAATTCCTTCGTCGCAGCCGCTTCAACTATAGTCAGACCTACATCCCCCACGGATACAAGGAGCTCACCATGCCGCCCATCAGTGGAGAGGTCAGTCTGCTGTACAGTTTCCCCCTCGCAGTGAAATTGTTGACATGCTGTTAATACCTGACACGCAACTTTCAAGCATCGCTGTAATTACTGTGTCTGTGTGTTGGATTTTCATTACCATCTTCAGTTTGCAATGAAGCCTAATTTTCTGCACATATGGCCACGAAACACATTCATGATGATTGCCCTGCCCAACTTGGTAAGTGTGCGTTTTCTTTTTTGTCTGTTTTGTAGCTGCACTGTTTTTTTTTTGAAGCGTCAGCCGTAAAGTGAGCAATACAAAATGTTTATTGGTCCGATTTACAGATACTTAATAATTTACAGGCTTAGTCATCAGAAATCCTCGGCTGTAAAACGTCCCCGCTTAACCTTCTTTTCACACATCACCCGTGTGCTCATTTTTAACTTCCGTCTGACATGTCCCTGTCTCTCCTGTCCTTCTTAATCCCACAACGATTTTACCGCATGACTCAGCACAACAAGGTGACCAGGTTAACGCAGCCCATAATTGGGGCACATTTGCATTGTCACCGACTGTTGACAGTTCCCATGCAGGAACACATTAAAGCTGCGAAGGAGAAAGAAACATCCTCGCTGCGGTGGATACCATGGTAACACAGGTCCTCAGGGAGGATAGATGGCCCCAGCTGTGATGGGCAGATAATGACATGGGTGGAGTTTCACTTTTACGTTTGTAACAATAGAAGATTCTATAAAGAGCTATAAAGAGAAGTAATGCAGCTCTGTATTAAGATATAACACGTGGCTGTAGTTTGTGCTGCCTTTGAACTGTGCTGCAGTATAAAAAAAAGGCTTCTTTCTCATTTAGCCAAGTCTCACTGATGTGCAGTAAAACGATACAAAGATCTGTCTGTATGATGCAACATAGTTGAACAGCACCACAAAATCTTCCAAAAATAGTCATAAACTATAATCTGTAAAACAGTTCTAACAAGAACATCAGCATCTTCATGTCGAGAGGATTTCTAACAGGAATGTTTTGGACAGTATTAGCTTTAACTATATGTACCTAATAAACTGGCAGCTGAGTGCTTATCATATTTTCACAGACACTCATATGAAGTACACACTAACACCTTTCTACCCACTTATACCTACATCCTTCTATATCTCAATGACTAACAGACACTTTTAACACAGACACTCATGGTCCCAGGGATAAATGTCACAACTTAACTAATCAGGACATCATTTGGTTCGTCCAGTACACTGGTTCATGAACAGCACATTCTGCAAACTCACGACATTCCCATCAGCTTCAAGGTGCTTTGACCCACCAGGAGCAACGCTTATTACTTATTGGTCTTTCTGAAAATGACCACAAACGACCCACATGACAACAGCTGCACAAAACGAGCAGCGTGTCAAAGTTCTAAACACTGCTAACTAGTCCTGATGTATTGAGGATGACGTGAAAGTACTTGGCAAGACATGTGAGAGCTGACAGCGCTGCTCCCTGTGATTGTTTTCCTACATAGGACAAGACATTCACGTGTACTCTCTTCATGCCTTTTGACGAGTTTGAGAAGATCACCACGGGTGATGAAGTCATCCGTTTTTTCCAGAAATACTTTCCTGATGCCATACCACTAATAGGGGTGTAAGTGCCTTTCTCTTCTCCCCCCCCCCTTCTCTCTTTCTCACCTCTTTGTCATCGGTTTTCCCCTTTGTCTCTTCATCCATCCTGCCAAGCCACCCTAAAAAAAAAAAACACTTTTATTTCCCATCATCTTGTGGAGTTCAGCTACACGTAAAGCTGTGATCTGAGAAGTGTGAAATTGAAGATCTACAGTCACGTGGCTTTGAAGGGAAACTGCATGTTGCATGAGCTACAGACATGCTCCAGTCTTTCCATTCACTCACTTTGTCTCTGACTTCATTTGAAACCCTCAGGAATATACAGCACGGCCGAATGCCTGTTGTCGTCTCAAGGGCACAATGAGCAGTTATTTCAGCTTATTCATGTATGATAGATATTTCTGTAGCAAGCAAAAATCCAAGTATGTTCTTAAAAAAAAAAAATAGTGAATGAGTTTTTGTTTTATTTCGTTTATGCTTCACAGTGATGCGCTCAAGAGGGATTATTTCCAGTTGCCCGCACAGGCCATGGTGTCTGTCAAGTGCTCCCCGTATCACATTGATGACAAATGTGTCCTTATGGGTGATGCAGCCCATGCAGTAGTGCCGTTCTATGGGCAGGGGATGAATGCTGTGAGTAATGCTGAATGGAGCACAAGATAGAGCGGAGGAGATATCAAATAGAGAATCCCTCATTCAGTTATGCTTTACAGGGCTTTGAGGACTGCATTGTCTTCGATGAAATGATGCAGCAGTTCAACGAGGATTTCAGTAAGTACTCGACGAACCAAGGTTGAAGAGGACAGAATTACGTGACGGTTCATCAGAAATTCTCGGCTGATTTCTATTGTGCATGTGTGCAGGTGCTGTACTTCCTGAGTATAGCAGAGTGCGAGTTCCAGACGACCACGCAATTGCAGACCTTGCCATGTACAACTACATCGAAGTAATATATAGTTATCCTCACATATCTGTATGCAACTTTGTGACGTTTAGAAATTGGTTAATATGTTTACTTCAAAGGAATTGTCACATATGTATGACGTGGCCTATATTACGAGACATCTTGCAGTATTCGGTTTATACCAAATCAAATTGCAAGAAAACAAGGATTGTTTGACGGAGGCCAGCTACCATTGATGCACCGATCAGTCACAGAATGAACATCATCTAGGGACACAAGTCCAAAAATGTTCAACTGTGTTCAAAGTGTGAGTCAAATCTGCTTCCAGCAAAATCAATGTGTTCACAAGGCGGATATGTGGATTGTGAAACATTTTGTATTTGCATGAATTTAATATTTGAAAGGGAGGTACAGAGCATATGTCAAATTTCAGAATAATTTGCACAATTCAGCCTGCAAATGGAAAGTATTCGAGGTAGACTGGCGATCTGTCCAGGGTGGAGGCTGCTTCTCGCCCTGTGACAGCTGGCCACTGGCTAATGGTCAATGTTTTTCCCTTAACACACCGTTAATTAGTATGAATGTGACAATAACCACACATGCTGCTTAATTAGTATTTATTTCCCAACGGTGCAAATATCTGAGAATCGTGGAGTCCACGTCACACAGATAATAATTTACCGTAATAAGAAACTTCAGTTGTCAAACAAACACAATGACACCTAAGACAGTTTTTCAGTCTTTAGCAACCTTCTAACTTATTTAACACTAGTAATCAGACTGATTCCACTAGACAGACAGACTCCACTAGACAGACTCCACTAGATTTACTGCTTGTATGTACATGAAAAGGCCTTTCACAGTCACAATGAAGCCATCTTACATTCTGATATTTTATTCTCTTTCTGTCATCATATCTGACAGCTGGACAACTCCCCTAACTCCCCTGTAAATCCATGCAGTCTAAAAGCCAGAGCTTGCTCTCAGCTCTCAGTCATTATTTTTACAGAACTTGAAATCGGCAGCGGTGCCTTGACGCTATGTCCAAACGAGTAGAGAATATATGTGTTCATTTCTGATGTGGACTTATTCAGTGACAGTTTGAACAGTCTGAAAAAATCGTTTTGTGTTGTTTTGTAGATGCGAGCGCACGTGAACTCCAAATGGTTCCTTTTCAGGAAACACGTTGATAACTTCCTCCACTTCCTCATGCCAAAGACAATAATTCCACTTTACACGATGGCAAGTATCCAAACAAACCCAACGATTACTGCAACGTTGCTGGATCTACTACACAATATACACCATCTAATGAGTCGCCCTTCACTGTCTCCAGGTCACTTTCACCAGGACCAGATACCATGAAGCTGTAGAGCGCTGGCATTGGCAAAGTAAAGTAAGATCCTTTCTCCTCTAGACTGGAGACTTTAATTTCATATGTTTTTCTGGATGCAATTTACCTTTACATGATAATTTATACCTTTGAACATTTTCATACTGTAATTGAAACTCTGTTGAAGTCGCAGCATTATCAGAAGTGAGCATGAAAGGTGGATGTGACTGTCACTGGGTAAATACTTCCCCTTTTTGGAACATTTGTTTTGTTCTGCGACAAACTTCGTCTGTTTTTCCCTGATATGACCTGTGCCAGTGGTTTACACACTATATGTACCTTCAGGGTGTGAGTGGAAAATTCCACGTGCTCCCATGTAAATTGTATAAAGCTGTAGGGTAGAGAAGACAAGATGGTCAACACCTCCTGCTGACTGCTGGTGATTCTTTGTTGAACTAAAACCTTTTTATGATAAAGTGTTTCCAAAAATGACAATGTCAATGTCAAACATAATCCGGTGTTTTCTATTGTAGCCCAAAGAGCTCAACACACTTCCACCTTAACAAAGCACATACAACTAGAGAAAACAAACTATTTTACCACTTTGGCAGCACATTTAACTATTTTAAATGTGCTTTTAAATGAGAGCTGCTATTAAGTTTTATTGTCATTCCCAAAGATGCACAGACATACAGGGGCTGTATGTTGTTGCCTATAGGTCCACAGTCTAACTTAAGGCACAAAACATAAGGCACTTAACAAAAACTTAAAAACATTCAAGACAAGCAAAAGGACAGGAGACACACTAAGGTGCGATGATATGTAAGTACTTCTTTATTTGGTTGTGTTGTTTTTGCTCATAGCATGTTCTTGTGCTTTGTTGTGTTTTCTCTGTCGGCAGCCGCTTTTTTTAATGCTGCGACTATATTCTTGAGTTAAAGTTGCATTTTGTCTATTTGTTTTCGTAGGTTGAATTGTGTTAAGCTCTGTGATGCTTCTAAAAGACTGAAGCACAGCAAACCGCTTACAGGCCTAAGTGATGGTGTGAGTGCATAAAACTGGCAAAAACGAAGTGGAGCTATGCTAATCAGCTTGTACCTTTCTCAGGTGATAAACCATGGCCTGCTGTTGAGCGCGGTAGGAGCTGTTGTGGGAGGTTCCTACCTGCTCATTAAGGGTCCGCCCAATGTCAACAGAGTCATCATCCCTGCTGAGAAAGTGTGGAACAGGCTTGTGGCCCTGCGGACCCTCTGAGCACTTCTGCACTGGCAGAACCCCTGATGTGACAGACAAGAGCAAAGACTGGAGGGGTCTGAATCCTAATCGGATTTGACTGAAGCCTCTAATTCACCAAAAGGCTCTGCCAGGCAAAGTAATGAGCTGCAATGATAAATAATAAACCAATCATAATATTCTATATCAAGGAGCCTGATACTGGGGTGTTCACTCATTTCATTTGAATATTTCTATGCTATAATTTGAAGAATTGTTAATATTAAAATAAAATCCTCACTGTCTCAGTGTCTAGTGTTGTGTGAGTACATATTAACGCTACACAAAGAATTGTGAATGAATAATCCCTCAGCTCACAGAGGTTGTCATATTTGTGATATAGGTTTTGGCTCAATATCAGTATCAGTTTTATAAAATAATTGAGGAATTAATTATTAAATAAGGCCTACTTTCTACTAATCCTGTATCAGCAAAATATCTTAGCTTAGAGAAATTTGACATTTCGGGAAATATGCTTCCTCACTTCCTTCTCACAAGTTAGATGACATGTGGACAACTGTCATATATTTACCGTTAACTTACAGTAGCCTGAAGACTAGAAGCTCGGCATCGTCCAGCGGTAAAAACACACCAGTGCCTCTAACACTCAGACTAACATGTTGTGTCCCTTTTTATTCATGCAAAAAAAACTAACAGCAAAACGAAGTGGTTTTAGTAGCTTTGGGCAGGAACATTTATTCAGACACCACTCACTAACTTGTATCCTCACTGAATTATCAGCTATGACGATCCATTAATCAAGACTATTCATAGCTGACAGCTCAGGAGGTTATAAAGGTTGGTCTCACTGGAGCATGTTGAGGTCCCAGGCTCATCTCCTCTAATTACACTCATACATAACATTCCAACAAATGTCAATTCACCCTGACTATTCTCGTCACGCTGAAGGTTTAGACTGAAATGAGAAAACCTCAGCATGTTATGCAGCTCAAAAGGTTCCGTTTATTGAATCCATACACAGTATCGGCAGTTTGTGGCTATGGAGCTAAGGCTTATTTTTCATTTTACACACTTGCAGTTGGTTACCAACTAAATAAGAAAACAACAACAACAACAAAACCAAATCTGTTTTCACATGATCAGATCACTCACCACTGGCTTATCAATGCTTGCCACAGTCCTACAGTTGTCACATACAGCATACTGCGTGGCCTATATGATAAATATGGATGTATTTTTAAGAGAAACGTATTAGTTGTTGTAATGTTACACTAACTACCATATTATGTACTTTTACTGTATCCCCACAGCTGGCTGGACAATCACTATCAGGGAATCAGGGAATAGGTTTAGCTGAGATCTTGGGCTGACAGTTGGATAGTTACTAGTTTTTATCAGTTGAAACAGATCTGTAGCTGTGTGTGTAGACACACACACACAGAGGAAGGTCAGGTGGAAGTGTTTTGGCGTGGAATTGCATGTTATGTCCCTAAGGCAAACTGAATAGTGAAGTCCAGTCCCTGTGCATCACAGTGGTCTCACTTGAATGACATTAACCTCTGAAGGATTTCCAGCCTTGGAGGTCACGTCCAAATGTTGGATGTCATCGCTGGTGATGATGAAGACGATTGAGGAAGCGCTGAAGGTCACCCTCTTTTTGGGCCGCTCCCTGCTGCCACATGAGCTAGACACGAAGATCGGCCGGATGGGGCGCTCGACCCGGGGCAGGGGGTGCTCTTTGAGGTTGCGCTGCAGCCAAGAGAGCCGCGAACAGAGCAACTGCAGCAAACAGCGCCGGAACTGTGGGAGAATGAGTGGGCAGGGTAACAGAACAGGAGGATGGCATTTAACACAGAGGGGACATTATAACCTTTCCTGACTAATTTGTCTGTCAAAACTCAAGATGTCATTTAAGGATGCCAGCAAGTCACAGGTTCCCTCCTACACATGTAATAAATAGATTCTGTGCAGTACATATTTGGCTTCAAAACATAATCAAACTCTTGGAGGAAAACGTACTATGATGCTGATTTGATTCTCATTCAAGCTAAGTTTGCAGAATTATTATAAAATTGCACTTGTGGGAACTCACCATCTGCACATTTTTGTGTAATGCTTATGAAAATACAGATTTTTACGAGTATGGCTGTTTTAGTCTAGTCAAACCACAAACTAAATGAGTCAAAGACAAGGACAAACCATCCCCCTAATTGAAATTGCATCGATTTGCCCTATTTGCACCTATTAAATTCCGAGTTCAGTTGTGACCGGAGGGGAAAATAATTGATCAACCACAAAGGAGATGACCGATCACAACTCTCCAGTCAAATAATTAATGCCAGCAAACAGGCTCAGCAATATTGGCTGAACTCTTTTACGGATGCCTCCGTCCGCTAACTATGCAGGTCTGCTGATTTCATACATGTAGATCCTAAATCTAACCTAGAGATGAACATCTCCTTCCGTAAACCCCCCAAAACAAACTACCGAACAGAAACAAAACAAACCTTTCTGCTCATGAAGATGTAAATGAGAGGGTTGTAGGCTGTGCTTGACTTGGCAAATAATGAAGGGATGATGGCCACTGCGGGAGAAACCATGGTCTTCCTGCCGAAGGCCTCCACCATAGACACAACAGCATACGGCGTCCAGCACACCAGGAAGCACGTTATCATCAAGAGAAACATAACAGTGACTTTCTTCTCATACCGCAAGATCTTGATGATCTGAACTGTCTGCAGGTCCTGGATGGAGCGCAGCTACAAGAAACAGTAGAGAGTCAGATGCTATCGTGAGGACAATGAGACAATGAGACGGACTGTCACCTGTTACAGATAAGCCGTAATTATTTGTAAAGCATCTTCATATGCTGCAAATGACTATGTCTTCAGAAGTTTTCTCTTGTCTACTATTCTGATAATCATCTCACCAATTGATTTATCTTCGGACGTCTTCAGGGGTCTCAACACCTACATTGGAAACAATGTACTTTAATGTCTTTGAATGCATTTGTGAACACACGCTAATTAACTCTGCTATGCTGCTGCTACCCACAGTAGCATTTTTAGTGAAATGGTTTAATTATTTCTAATGAAATAAATGTGTTCTTTGTAAGAGGAAGACTTGCAAAGCTTCCAACAATGGAAGCAGCTTTAGCAAAATGCGGAGACAGTAGGACTCAGTGTTTCAGTTTACAACGTTATTTCCATCATGCTGGTCAAAGATAACAGCTCACAGAAGCAATGTTGTAATGCCCGAACACCAGACTATGAAAGTGACTGTTATGATCTGACTCTCTCATTCACTTCTTGCCCTGGACTTTTATTTTGTTCCCCTTTTTCTCCACTTCCTGTCCCCAGTTTATTTCTACAGCTTTACCTCTCGTCATCACCGCTCTCAATTGTTTTCAGCTGTTCCGCTGCCGTTTTTAAACCCAGCTCTCCCCCTGTTCCTGGTTGGATCATCATCTTTGTTTCGTTGTGGTTACTCATGCAACACCCTGTCTTGAAGTTTACCCATCTCCTGGTTTTGTTCATGTGGACTCTGTTACTTGCATCTATGGTTATTGGGCTCTAAAACTCTGTTCATGTGGATTCTTGGTCTGAGGTTTGGTGGTTGTTTCCCCCTTTACTTTAGCTCTGTCTCACTGTTTATTTTGTTGGCTGTTTGTCGCCCGTTTTTTTTGTCATGCCAATTCCCCCCTTTGCTTGGTTCCTGCTCATGTACAGTCTCTAGTCTAGTTTCCATTCAGCTGCCCCTGTTAATTTGACCCAGTCTTGTAATTAGTTATCTCCAGGTTTTTGTCCCCTTTATGGTCTCCGTTAGTCAATACCCCCTAGATAGTCTGTCCTCCTCGGTGGAGTGATGTTTAGTTCTCCCTTTTCCGTTATCCCGTTTCCCAAGATAAGTTAGTCTGAGGTCCGTGTAATACGTTGTATTCTGTCTACCCTCCCTAGACTTTGTCTAAAAGTCACTTGTGTCTCACATCCCTCTCACGGTGTTGCTCTTTGGTCCTCTTACAAAAACACTGACACTGTAGCTGGGATTTTACCCTTTAGCCAAAGAAATGAAATGATCCAAAATATGGATATGTATTAAACTCCCTGAAGATAGACTTGAGCATCTCATTGAATCACAGAGAGCTTCTATTTTTACCCATAAATTCACCTTAATTCATATTCTACATTTCTTATGATGCTGTTATATTTCCTTTTTTCAAGATTTTCAGATGTCTACAACATCATCATCCTAGTTGCCAGGAAGCAGGCCAAGTGCTTTTCTTTTCTATGGAGCCAAAAATGCTCTGCAGAGAGTTCAGAGTACATCTCTTTGAAGATTTTTATAGCATCTCCCAAAATGCTGTGACATGTGATGAGTCCTCCCAGACTTTGGAGGTGCTCAGGGAGTTTGTGGTGCTCGAGCTTGGGGCTGCGAGGACGTCGCAGCTCTGACTTCCTATAGTGTTGCGAATTCTTTAGAAAGGAAAGATGGGCAGCTGGCATGTGGGTCATTTGATTAGAATTGTAGAGTGTTTGTCTCATTTCCTTAAATGCAATCCTCCTTTAAAAGCCTCACTGACCATATGCTCAATGGGACAAATGGATAAAGATGAGTATTTGTCACAGAGGGAAAAAAAAAAACACTTCTCTAGTGCTGTCACATCCTTACAGACCTTTCTTTTGTTAGCTTGCTGTCTCCTGTAACTGACTTCAGTGACCTGTATAGGCTAAAGGAACATAGAGCTCAGTGATTTTTCACAGTACAGGCTGAGCCCCACAGGCACAAATGAATATAAAGAAAATATTATTGGGAGCTCACAATGAAAGAGGAGTGAATGCCAGCGCGTGACCAGTGAAGGGCAAGTAGGTGTTTTTATTGTAAAAAAATGTATGTAACATTAAGTAAAATGTGTGTTCACTGATCAACTATTAAAAAAACAAATACCGAATCAACTGAAGTATATCAGTAATAGTTAAAATACAAATACTGTAGGAGTTGAAGTGAAATTTAAAATGGAAATTACTGCTTTCGCTGCTGTGCTGTGTTGTCATCACTCAAGTTGCACACATTCATAGCTGGAAAACTGTTTGCAGACGACGGGGGGGTGAAAGCAGGTGAAATGTTCCCTTATGTGCAGGTGGTAAAAAGAATTCTGGCTTTGAATTAAAGTTGCGCAACATCTGTCTCATATGTTTTAAATCTAATCTGTAGAGGACTGGTGGAAACCTCCAGTGACGCAGACTTATTGAACAACTCCGACAGTGGTGCAGACAGTTAGAGGCGTAACATTATGAAGAACTGTGCAATTGCATGAAATCAATACAGTGGTTCTGCCCTGAATTCCACCTTTACAAGGTTATAATTTCTCATTTTTTTTAGTTTAAAACTGTTCTCATTTTTTTCAGTCACCTATGTGCAATGTAGAGTCACCAGTTAATCTAATGCACGTCTTTAGACTATGGGAAGAAATCGGAGTAACAGGACGAAACCCACGCAAGCACGGGGGGAACATGCAAGCTCCACACAGAAAGGCTGGAGCTGGCAGGGGATGCAAAGCCGTCAACATTGTGCTGCCCCTGGTAAATCAATAAATACATTAAATTTAAAAATAAGCAAAATAAAAAATTGACTAATTGATTAAGCAATTAGTTAATTAGAGGACAAATATGATCAGCAACTATTGGAATAATTCCTTAATCATTTAGGTCATTTTGATAATGCTTCAGATATGATGGATTTTACCTCCTTAAGAGAGTTTGAAGATTTTTCTAAGTAAACTGAAGGTCTTATGGTTGTGTATTGTTGCTCAGTAAAAACAAGGCATTCGATGAAGTCACCTGGAGCCATTTATTACACTGCTTTTCAATCTGTAAAGACCAAACAAGCAACTAGATTAATTCAATTCTCTTTTTGTTTTTGTTTGTTTTGTCAGATGCTAAAACTAATTTTCAAGAGACGTTTAAGACAATAAAAAAGTAAATATTAGCTCTTTTACATCTGCAGGTTATGTTTATTTTTCTTACTGATTCATAATTGCTTCAATGTGCCCAGAGCAGCAAAAAGAAGATCTGCATGTCTTACCATCTGCACTGAATACAGGATGTTCCCGTAGCAGTATATGATGATGCCCACAGGCACAAAAAAACAGGCCAGGAGAAACAAAAGAATGAAGGAGGCATCATTTGGATCCTTTGATGCCCAGTCCAGAGAGCATCCTAGCTGGTGGATCTCCAGAGTGTAGCGGTTCCAGCCCAGCAGAGGAGCCCCTGTCCAGGCCAGGGAGTACAGCCAGATGTGGGCGATGGCCCGCCACGCCCAGGGGAAGTCCACCACCTGGGCATGGACCACACGGATGTAGCGCTCATAGGCCAGGGCTGCCAAAGTCATGATGGAAACGATGCCTGGCAACGAGGGAGAAAGACAGCCAGGCTGAGTAATGCAGAATCTGCTGCAGGATCTGGGTCAGTGGATACTCAACGTCTCGTTAGACTTAACAAGTTTCATCATACTCTATATGAACTGATACCAGAACATACTGGTGCTAAACAACAAGCATTTCATTGTGAATCCCTAAATCCTCATAACTCAAAGAGACTCTTTACTCACACACCTCTAAAACCTGGTTCTGCATCATACAATCTACAATCTACTTTTTTCCAGATATACGGTACAGCATCTAAAATTGGTTCTGCATCTTTTTTTCCTCCCTTATTTGACAACACACACATTCACAAACCCCCACATCCACTTGAATATCCAGTTTGCAATTCATTGATATCTTGAATCGCGTGAACAACACAGGACCAGTGCCAATAAATAGAGACACAACTTACAAACATATTATATACATTGTGAAACTGGCCAGGATTTCAGATGGAAGGACATCAGCCTCTGTGTCTGTGTCTGTGTCTGTGTGTGTGTGTGTGTGTGTGTGTGTTTGTCTCACATTGACACCAACCTCCACTGAAGAAAACACACGATAAGGCGCGAAGATGTTGGCAATTTTGATTACATAGGACCAGAAAACACAGAGCTGCTGGATTTACTTTGGACACCTCAGTTTTGTCAGCAGGGAACCACATCTTGTACCGTATATTGTATCAGTGGGTGCTGAGACCCTGACTCTCCAAATTTGTGATGGGCATATTAAATCATGTCAACTAAATGTTTTTTTTCAAATATAAACATCTCACACAGAGTGATGATTTTTAACATCACAGTGTTATCACTTTAATTAAATTCCCAATAATCTGCTTGGTTTGTCTTGCTTGTCTGAGCGTCGGACAAATCATCATCATCATCATCATCATCATCATCATCACCAAATTCAGTGTTTAGTTGTTTGTCCGAACTTTTGGATGTAAACACCGACTTTGAATGCTTTAAATTTGAACTTCTCATCGTTGTGACATATTTGCAATTCAAATAAGATCAATATCCAGTGTTGTCAACTGCGGTGCCAGAGTGAGGCGGGCAAATGTGTCCATGTCATCATCTGCAAAGATGCCAATGTCAGTTAAAGGACAGAGGAACAGAAGAAGAGGGCAACCGCACAGGGTGTGTGTGTTTAGTTAGTTTAGAGGGGTTTGCTCTATAATGAGCTCATTATCACACAGCGAAGCCCCTGACCCGTAACTCCTGCAGGGTTTGGACCTGAACTACTCTTTACTGCTGAACTCAGTTATGCTGCTGATAAAATCGTGCGAATTCAGTAAGACAGAAGCTGGTGGCGCAGTGGAAGTGACCAACACATCCATGTGCGTGACGCTATTAGCTGCACAACATTGTTTACTTTACACAAAAACACACACAGTGCAGTGTTTGAAGGAAAAAAAGGAAGAATTAAAAAAGCTTCAAGGTCGTTCAGTTTTCCCGCAGCTCATAATGGGGAGGGGGGGGGGGACTGGAGGGTCAGCAAACTGTATGTTTACCTGAAGTGAATCTAACCAGCTTTATTTTCTGTATGAAACATTTAAATATTATTTTACATTTAGGCCTATATGTAGGTTTTTATTTATTTATTTATTTATTTTACAGTTTTCCGATTTATGCACACGATTTATGACACAATTCAGTTAAGCAGTTTAATTCATTTATTACAATATAAGAATTTTTATTCAAAAAAAAAAACTGTGCGTGTTTATAAATGAGAATCAAGCTCCAGTGTAAACAGATATTTAAATTGTATTTCTCTCACCAAATAAGCTGTTGCTGAATCCGTCCCAGATACACGTCGCGCGGCTCCAAATCCATCCGCCTTTGACGCACGAGGCAAACGTAAAGTTTATCCCGATGGCAGAAACCAGAAAATCACTCAAACTTATGTTGACCAGCAATAAATTGGTGGGCGTGCGGAGCCGCTTGAATTTACAGTACAATATGATGACGACAACGTTATTACAAAAGCCGAACACTCCAATGGTTCCGATGGTAAAAGCCAGAAGTTTGTACGTGCCCACTGCGAAAAGTACGTGTTCTGTGCTTCTCTCGGCTCTGCTTTCGTTGGCGGGATTCATCGCGCGGAAAAAATCGGGCTTTCACGCATTGTGCTTCTGGAGGTGTGAGAGCGCGCGTGCCGGTCACGAGAGACTGTCGCTCCACGCCGTCCCTCCACGCGCTCCCCGCGCCGTTCATTCAAAGCGAACCGAGGATCCACTCTGCTGAAACTGGGTCAATGTATCACTGTCAAAGAGGAGGCGTTACGGAAGGTTGTGTTTCCGGCGATCCTTTCAAATTAAAGTCGCTTTTGGCCTACATGTTCGGCGACGAACTCAGGCACTAGGTTTGGCCATTTAAAACTACGTCTGTATTTTTCCATGTAGGAAGCATCGAAGAACAACGTTTCCAACGTGCCCTGCAATATAATAAAGATAAAAAAATGTACAAATGACTAAACATTTTACTTGAATTTCATGTAAATAGTCTTCCTGTTTTATTTTGAAGCCAGAGTGTTCAAATACTTTTCCGTTTTAATGCGACTAACTGATGATAACTTAAAATTGACTGTAATTCCATATATGAGACAGCCCTGTGGTGATGAAATAATTTCTTAATTCCTCTACACCGAATACGATATTATCATATTTACATTAACATGCTAAACAAACCTACATAGTTACCTTTTTAGTGACAAAAAATGTTCAGATAGCTTTGAATGTTAATATATGCATATGACTGTATATCACATTCATCTGAGTTTGACTGTAGAATACATACTAATGCTAATCAACACATACATTTATGAACAGATTAACAAAAGGGAGGTTTTTGACTAAGAACACTAGCAAGCTGTTGTGGCTGCTGAAAACACTGAACTGAGCAGCAAACATCTGTCCATTTTCTCACATTGGCTTTTTCACCTGCAGCCCTGGTGCCGTAGCCTAAAGCCTTTATATAGCAACAGTTAACAACATGCTCATGTCAAGGCACTTTACATAATAAAGTCAAGTCCATACAGATATGTAGAGCAAAACCAACAAATCCCTTAAACGGAAGAAACCTCCGGCAGAACCAGGCTCAGGGTGGGCGGCCATCTGGGGTGAATGGAAAGCGGAGAGATCTATATGACAGAATACAATTACAATATATATCTGTTTTCCTACATCAGTATATTTATATTTTTTGAGGCAGAATAACAGAAGGGGAGCATCAGCAGCAGAAAGTGTGTCTCCATAGTGTCCACGTTGTGTACAGTTATAACCTATGTACACTGGTCTCGTCACTTACCATCTTGTCAAACCTACTGCTTGATGATGGCGATGACACAGCAACTCTGTGGACTTTGTCAAGTGTGTC
The DNA here is from genome assembly GCF_033026475.1 of Channa argus. NCBI lineage: Eukaryota > Metazoa > Chordata > Actinopteri > Anabantiformes > Channidae > Channa > Channa argus. The sequence goes on from NC_090197.1 coordinate 50,958,733, forward strand.
TGTACCTACGGTGACATTTTGAGGTGCCATGCTTCCACCAGCCATCTAGTTTCGTCTGCAGAGAAATGTCACATGTCGAAATGTTGGATTCCTGTTAGCGATGTTGTCGTCGTGTCTGATCTTATTTCTCTGTGCCTACAGCTTGAGTCAATATAGCAGATCTCTGGTGAACAACGTGGGATCAGAGTGTGTGTGTTGGGGATGAGGATGACACGGAGAGACTCTAGGAATCTTTAATGATATGCTGCAGATCATCCACTGACTAAACTTTGTGCTCATAACTCACAACCTTGGACGTATCTCATTCAAAGTGAAGATAAATCTTCATGTTTACGTGGAAATTCTGATATCTTAAAACAATCACAGTTGCCAGAATTTATGCTCTGGCACTGCAATAACACCAGTCTCCTTTGTTGCACCAAGGGCCTTCTGAAAGGGAACTGCAACTGCTGAGGTCACTGGTTAGTTTTTCTGAAATATGTATTCACACATCTCATTTATTGCAGATGATGCATGTTGACCTCCCAGTGTAAACACTGCTGCAGAACAGCAGGGTAATTGTGTTGCTATGCTTGGAAAAACACATTCATCACCAGTGATCCATGGATGTATTGCTAAAACTAGCAACACAATGGCATAAGTGTGAAATCCAATTAATAAATAGGTCAATGGCATTGAGATATTATTTGAAAAAGAAAATATCCATTATCTGTTGTAAATGGAGGAAATTGAACAAGCGTTGTCGACAAGAGATTCTTCAAATCTGGCTTTAGCATGTTCTGTGGAGGCTTCCTGTAGCTGCTCGCATCAGGTTCAAGGTTCTGCTGCGGTCTGCCAACGAACGACGTCTGGTGGTCCCAGCACCACACAGTGCAAAAAATCTTCAGCGCAATGATCAACACGATGGTGGAACGAGCTACTAAACTCTGCACGCTCAGCAAACTCACTCCCAATATACAAAACACTGCTGAAAGCACAACTCTTCCCCATCTTCCCATGCACCTAAATCTATATATATAAATAAAAAACTTCCTTTCTGTTCTTTCTCGCACTTGCATCTCGTGAAATGTGAACACTTTTCTGATAGGACTTTGCTTTGATGGTTTTTCTCCTTGACTTAGATTTTTGCTTGCCTTAAAATGACTAAATGACTAAATGTAAATGTAAATGTTAATGCATCACTCTTTCATTTTTTAACACAGTTACAGAGCTTTTGCTGTTGATATAATGTCTGCAACTGGTTCAATCTTCCATTCAAAGCATTTCTCACTGTCTTTCCATCTGTCAATCTCTCTCCTCCGATTTGTTTGTCTCCTAGTTAATTAAGAGACAATGAGTAGAATTTGAACACATGTGCCTTCACTGTTTAGCTAAATTGTTGCCCTACACGCAAGCATGTGATGTTTGCTCCCACCCATGATTCTATAATGAATCTTTAAACGTTGTTTCCCTTTTTTTAAAAACTAACAGACATGTCAAAGCTCTGTGCACGTTCTCACGCATCATCACAGAAATATCTATCTTTTTACTTTTGATGATACGTGCTAGTGATGCTGCAGTGGAGTAAATAGCCTTCTGTCTATTTGAATGAGTTGACATGGAGCTTTAATGAAAAGGTTATATTTAGGCTTTATTACCTTATTCAATCATAACATCCACTTTTGAGGATAACTAAAGCTGGTAAAGATATTAATGTACATAACTTGTTCTTAATGGGAAGTTAAAAGCACAGCATTAAGGGCAAAAGCCAAGTTCTACATGAGAGAAAACAAGGGAATCATGCAGTATATGAGCAGAAAAAGCAATGAGTGCAGCTGCTGAAACATTTTACTAGTGGGGTTTAAGGAAAAATGTTATCATTTTGGAATATAAGCTCATTTTTCATTGTTTAGCTGCAGTAGATAAACATGTATTTCCCTGTATGCTACTGTGAAGACACAGCCAGCATGTATTTATCTTAGCTTAGCATAAACATTGGAAATTAGATTTGATTAGATTAGATTCAACTTTATTGTCATTACACATGTACAAGTACAATGCAGCGAAATGCAGTTTAGGTCTAACCAGAAGTGCAATAGCAGCAAAAGCAGGATATCCAGTTATTGCATAAATTAATAAGTTAGTATTGTACAGTATTTTGTAAATGGATATGTACATAAATACAAATTTAAGGAAAATGGATATATACAATGATATTCAAGGCTGTGGTGACAATAATAAATAAATAAGGCTGCGGTGGGCAGTAGTGCAATGGATATAGTGCAATGAACAGAGGCTTTAAAGTGATAGTAGTGCAGCGTAAGTGATTGCATGTTTTGTAAGGTGCAGTAGTGACTATAAATGAACAGTTTGCAGTGCAAATGAGCAGTTTTGTGGTAACATAGCATAAAAGTTATGTGTAAATAGTCCAGTAGTGCAAATGACATTGGGAAGGGGGGGGGGGGGTTATAATGGGGGGCCAGTACACGAGGGGCAGAGGGATCAGCAGGGTGCAGAGTTCAGTAAAGAGACAGCTCTAGGGAAAAAACTGTTCTTCAGTCTGCTAGTCCTGGTTTTGAGGCACCTGAAGCGTCTGCCGGAGGGCAAGAGAGTGATCAGTCTATGGGCGGGATGATTCTTTAGTGTCCTCAAGAAGAAGAGGCGCTGGTGGGCCTTCTTAACTAGACTGGAGGTGATTATAGTCCAGGACAGGTCCTCAGAGATGTGGATCCCTGGGAACTTGTTAATGGAGACACGCTCAACAGCCTTTCCATTAATGTGGATGGTGTCATGTGTATTTCTTGATGGGGAAGACTCAACAAACCTAAAACATACAGAAAGACAAGGTGACTTTGGCCAATAGATTCAGCCCAGCATACATAAATAAATGATGACCTAAAAGGCTCCAGCTGTTCTTGGAAAATGCTTAAAACATTTGAACAATAAAAAAAAGTTTGAAATTTAAAAACATTAAATATAAGAGCAAAAAACTAAGACTTGAAGTTCAAATTATTACACCGTATTCAAAATGGATATTCGCATAGCTTACATCAATTCATTATCTTTAACCTGTTATCTAGCTGTGACTGGGTGAGAGACACATTACACCCTGGACAGGTCACCAGTCTATGTCACAGCCAAAGACACACAGACGGCCATTCATTTTCACACCGTCATGCAATTTAGAGTCACTATTTCACGTAGCATACTACATGTGTTCAGACTGTTGAAGGAAACCCACACACGCCCAGGGAGAACATGCAAACTCTATACGGTCATGTCCTATTTCATTTGTTCATCAAAAAAAAAAAAGCAGCTACTACATATGTAAACCTTCTGCTGACTTTTTTTTTTCTAATCCTGTAAACAGAATTGTGATGTGATCTGAGCTGATGAAAGGGCCTCTATTAATCGCTATTTGCACTTTGGCTCCATTGATCTGTTGCAGAATCTCTCTGCTGAATAACTTGGATGGAAAGTGATAATCTGACAAACTTCTGCTGTGAAAGCTCTCGGGAAATGAAACCCACAGAAGCAAATTTTGACCTGTTGGTCATGGAACATGGAAGACAGTGGATGCCCCAGCTTGGAGCACCTGCTGGACAAAGTTGACCGTGCATGGTAGTTACATCTCCTAATAAACAAAAAAGTTACAAAGGGATGGAACATTTTAAATGAAAAATAAATGAAAATAGTTGAGTTTAAATATTAGAAAAATCTGTTTCGATGGACAAATGCACACAGTAGACGTTTTCTAAAAAAGGGTGTGTTTTTCTGGAACATGTGCTGAGTGTTATAACAAAGGTAATGTAATTTGAAGCAATTTACTATAATTACTATTTTGGTCTGAAAGCATCAGATTTTCCAAATTTGTAGTCAACGATTTGAAAAAAAGATGGCGACTGGGCCTTTTTTTTTTATTATTGTTTTTCGTTAACTATGGAGACGATAGAACTTTTAGCAGCAAACTAGAACCTGACGTATCCGGAGCCGATGTCTTTTATTTTATAATATAAATATAATCATGATGTTGAATGGAATTTAATAAAGGAATGGAAAACGAAAAAGGAAAACGAATAAATTTCGTTTGTGGAAATAATCTAATCTAATCTAATATGTCAGGTCCATTCTGCTGCATTGCCTTTAGTTGGTTAAAATAAAAGTTTATAACTATGTATCTTTAAAAGTAATATTTAAATGTGAGGTTTTTTTTTAAATTAAAATATTGTTGTTTATATTCAACTAATGGATCCAAAAATTGTTCAACTAGTGATAATAATGATGGAGACACTGACATCAAAAACATACAGTTCACACTAACCTGACCAGTGGTGGAAGATTTATTTACATAATTTAAATATATACATAAATACAGTAATTATATATTTATTGATCTAAAATGATCCATTAAAGGAAAAGAACTGAATTTTCATCAGTCCTCTCCTCCCCCCTGTATTGGATAAGGACGATGTACTGGAGAGAGATGGTGAAGAAGTGAATCCTAATGTTAATTTTAATGCATTTTTAATAGTTACAAATCTCCTGTTTGTGCGGAATGTGACTTTTCCCATTTGTATTGACTCCTCAGGCAGCTTCTTCTGGCCTGTCATTCAGGACCTTCTGCTTCCCAGTGATTTTTTTGGTGAGAGCTGCTGAAGAACGAAATCCTGATGAAGATTTACGTAGCTGAGCTACATGTAACTGTCTCTTACTGTACAGACATGACAATGGATTAGTTATAAAAAAAAGAGAGAGATTATATTCTAACTTATAGTTTAACTTAAGTGTGAGACACTGACACCAGAGCAAGGAAAGGATCCTTATCCATGACTTGCTTCTGATACCACAGTCTGCTGGGCCGGAAAAAATGGCGGCAGGTCGCCATAAGCTGCTTCAAATGGCGAACATCCTAATGTAGATGAAGGCAACGAGTGATGTGCACACTCCACCCAGACGAGCTGCTGGGCCCAGGTGGACGGCTTATGACTACACATACAGCGTAACTTAGTCTCAACTTCTCGGTGCAGTCTTTCAGTTGGACCATTGGTCTGGGGGTGAAACCCAGATGACAAACTTACAGAGGTGCCCAGTGCCTTGCACATCTGCACAGAATGCTGCAGTGAACTGAGGTCCCTGGTCTGACAACGCGTCCTCGGGCAGCCAATTAAGCCAAAACACATGCTGCACCAACAGATTTGCAGTTTTTTCGGCTGACGGTAGCTTAGAGAACCTACTAACTTAGAAAATCTTTTAAAAAAGGTGAAGACGACAGTCTTACCAATTGAGGGGGTCAGCCCCATAATGAAGTCCAATGATATGTGACCAGGCTCGAGCTGTGACTGGGGGCGGCATGATGGGGTACCTTTACTTTTAGTGCAGGTGGAGCAGGTGAAACATCCATGTCCATGTACCTCTGGGAGAGCTTGTACCATCAGTCATGTTGGGTTAACAGTAAGCTTTAATTTGAAGATTTATGAAGAACGGGGCAGGTTAAAACATCAGAATGAAAAAACTGAGAGTTTACTTGTCAGCAAAAGAGGTGTTAAGACGTAAGAAGCTCATCTGTAATTTAGATGTATCTACCTATGCATGATTTCTTCCACAGACGGCACTTAACTCTTGTTATACAATTCCAACACTCTATGTTAGTGTGAAATACTGTTAAAAAGAGATTTCAGGCTGCGACACGCAAAATCGTGAGCATCTAGACTGAACCAATTCAGACAGTGAAAGGATGAATTGATTGCTCATTTTATTTTATTGCTGCGTAGAAAACCGATGAAAGCTATGAATGCTAAGTTATGGAATTAAGATGCAAAGAAATGTGCAGTGTGGTGTGTATTGTCCACACCGTAAACAAAGCGGTTTTATGTTGCAGAAATCTACGATCGCCACTGATTAAAACACGCAACAATGTGAAAGTAATTAAACAACAAGATCAGCAATAACATACTGTACAGCTCACTGTGTATTAATAGTTCAATAATGTATTAACGCCAGAGTAAAATATAATAGAGTGAAGGGATATTATTATTGGTATAGGTTGGCCTGTAATTACATTACCATTATCCAAAAATTAAGTGCTTTGAAGCAAAGATTTGAGCAACACCTGCAGTGATGCTGGGAAAAATAATGTTGGACAGTTTTGGACATGTGTACAGGAGCACAAACAAACAGAGCCCCCCTCCCTGCTCCTTCCACACCAAACAACACACACAGTCATGACCAAAAAGACACCTGGTGCCTGCCTGTCTTGAAATATCAGTATGTCCAACATTGTCCATGGTGCGATAGTCCGGGGGTTTGCAGCAGGCCAAAATGTGAGCAAGCATAGGGGGGGAACTGGCCCATATCTTCAGGTGCATTAGAAAAAGCTAACGCACCTGTAAGTAGTAAGTGAAGAGAGCAGAGAATCTATTTTAACAAACATGAGTTGCTGACAGTTTAGTTTGCAAATCCCAAATCCCGTATGTGTAGGTGAAAAACAATGCTGCTCGAAAAAAATCAGGTCACATGAATTCATCACAAATAAATGTAATATTTCCATAATAAATAATGTATTTATATCTAACAAACTTGAGGCAATGCAGTTATAATGTGTTAAACAATGTGAATGGAAATGTGCCCCATGATTACAATGAATGACATGACAGTTCAAAAATATCATCATCAAAAATATTTAATGCTTCTACTGAATGAGTAAAAGCTTTCTGAGCAACGCATATTATATCATGTGATTACAATGATTTAAACATTAAGTAACATCGAATTCATGTTTCAGCTGTTTATTTGCAAATTCTATTTTCTATTAGTAATTAGATACGTTAGTGACTACAGCTGTTTTATAAATGTAGTGGCATAAACATTTTAGTATTAAATGCAATCAGAAAGAAAACACTTGTCTAAAGTAAAATACTTTACCCTTTGGATTTGGGCCAAGTAGCTCATTCTTAAAATGTAAAGAGAACACTTATCTCTCCAGAGAGTCTGTGATTGTCATCACACTCGGCACTGAGTGATGAAGACATTACGTGTCATCACTCCTCCCGACTGTCACTGCAAAGGGTCTTTGAGAGTTTGCCAAAGCAGCTCCACTGTCTGTCTGAGTGGGAAAAAGTGTGAATGTGTTTCGTTCGTGCAGCATCTTTGTACAAATACATGTAAATCCAAGGTTATTTGAGGAGAAGAAAAAATGGAGACGGACACAAAAGCTGCTAAGAGTTAGAATGAATCAACGTCTGATTTATTAGTTTCCAATAACGAAGAATAGAGAAACCCATCGGCACAAATAATGCACACATGTGCATGGTAAGGTGGATATGAAACAGTGTTAGGAATTACCATCTAAACTATATTAACAGCTTGGTTTTAATGTTTTACACCACCAGAGGAAAATTCCATGTGCAGAGAGAAGGTCAGACAGACTTAATCTCTAAAAGCAGAGTCACAGATTGCTGGCCCAATTCTGCCCCCTGCAAAAAGCAACTTAATCACGTCGGGCAACGATGTCAGCTAAATTCAAGAAATAATCTGTTAAACAGGTTCAGAGGAGCAGACTATGAATTAACACACTAACCTTTGTGCTGCATCCTTGTTGAGTTATGAATAATTCATTGCGATGCACCATATCTTGGATGAGGCAGATTTTAGTCTATCTGTGATATTATCTGCTTTCAGAGCCACAGAAAAAGCAGCGCAGGCCTTCTTGGATGCCTCTGATCTGTTTTCCCACCCCGGGAGATTTTTTTAGTCCTTAGCAGAGACACGGATCCAAAAAGGTCTTGTTGTGAGAGGCTTCTCTCTGTTGTAGCAGCCAGTGTTACCAAGTCTGGCCGGTGTTGTCAGGAGCTGATGCAAAGATGTTTGCATCTTTGTTGTTAGACGACAATTAGCTAAACGCTAACAGTTAATACTGTATATGGGAACATTTAGCATGTAGACACCCAGACATTTCCCTCAGGTGTCAGTTAAGACCAAAACACTAAATGGAGCTAAGACGTGATCCCAAATTATTATTATAAATAAATCACTGAGAGAAAAATATTGGAGCCTCCTTCCCAGAGAAAAGCCAAACACCTACCACCTACAGTAGACAACTGTAAAATGCAAAATGTGTTGTGCATTGAATCACAAAAGTTTGTTTGCTGTAAACTATTTGCCATGAATTGTTTTTTTTTATATATATAAAAAAACTAAAATCAAGTTACTTACATTATGAACAGTTATAATCAACATTGTAAAAGGGTTTGAGATTTCATTGATAATTCGCTTTAGTGCTAGAGGTTGTTGGCTCGTTCACGTGTGATTTACAGTAGTAGTGTCCACATTCGGAGCCTTATTTCTTCAGCTCCATGTTGACATTTAGCGGCCTTCACAGACATTTGTATTGCAAAGTGGAAGAAATCAGTTTTTTCTTTACACAAATACATTTTGTCAGGCTCCTGACCTACATCGGTCTGTAGACGCAGTCTGAAGCTGTGATGACTGTAGAGCAGCACTTCTTATTTTAGACTTTATGTCTTTTTCATTTTCTGATCTTTTGAGCACTGAATTTCTCCATCTCTCTCTCTCTCAAATGTTTTATTAATTTTTTTTTTTCACCTTTATCTCTGATGTGAGCTACATCTCAGGAGCATTTTGGTAGAATATTGTAAAAGGTTTGAAGTCAGCACAGAATACAACACTCATGACTTATCTACCAGTGCATGTCGAAATATAAAAGTGTCAAAGATTCAGCTTTATATTTGCTGTTAGTTGTTTATGCAGATTGTCTCTTCATACACATGTTAATGTGCCCAGTGGGACTTATCAGTGTCAGCTGTGAGTTTTCTGCTCAACTCAATCAGCCTGTTTCCAACACTTCCCCACTCAGTAATGTTACACCAGTCGAGTGCTGCTTCCTAAATCTGCCATAAGAATTAAAGGGTCATCTCAGGCTAACTGCTTTGCAGTAGCTTTGCCTACAATGTCCCCTCACCTCAGTCTGAATCATGCACCACAAGCTCAGTGCTGAGTCCTTTGTGGTCACAGTTAGAAAAAACTGGATCATAAACCTAAAAATAAGCTGGCTATTGCCCCAAACACACGAATGCATGTTTAAAGTAAATAATTGAGGATTTCGCAGAGATTTAATGTACAAAAGGTCATTTACAAATTTAAATGAAAAAGTGGTGGTGGGTGGTTTGGGCAGAGAGCCAACATCTAAACAATTGACTTGAATGATTAACAGCAATGTGAATTCCTTACTGTCCTGCAGGTCAGACAGGTAAAACCTCATTCGGTTAGTTGTGGACTGACTAATCAATTCTTTTTGCAGAAAGCAAAACATACAGTAAATGACACACAGATTTAGAAGAAAGGTTACAAACTATATCACACCAAATGTTCCATTACATTGCTGTACAATCAGTACAACAGTGGGGCTGTACCCAAAAAACATGGCCAGGTTTTGGTTGATGGCAAACTATTTGCTGGGTGAAATATTTACATGAAGAATAGTTCTAAGGTACAATACTTAATCGTTCTCCAATTGGAAATTTGCATATAGAAAGGTTCACGAACGTTGTGGTATTTGAATATAATAAAATGGTTTAACACATATTTATCTTTTTGTTTTTTGCAAATATTTGTTCAGCAGTGCTCAGCTATTGAGTTTTGGCAGCCACGTATTAAAATATCTAAATAATAATTCCTACATACACCAAACAAATATCCATCCATTACCTGTAACTACTAAGTGTTACAGGGTCACACGGGGGCTGGAGCCCACATCTCAGCTGTCAGTGGGAGAGAGGCAGGTCACACACTGGACAGGTCTCAGTGACGTCTGGACTTTTTGTTCACTGTGGATAAAGAGTTTTGTTGACCTTTGCTTCCACATTTCGGTACTTTCTCCTGGTGTCCTGCCTTCTCTTATTGTCCGGCAGACATGTCCTGTTGGGTTCTTCTGTCTCTGTTCTAACAAGTGTGTTTTCTGAGGTCAAGCTCCCAATATTATATTATATTTAAGTTTACATTTAACTGACACTTTCATAAGAGTGACTTTAAAGTGAGGAACACACAAACACAGACACAACAAAGATTCATGTTAAAGCTTCCACTTCTTAAAGGTTTTGTTCTCAAGCAAATAACGCTGAAAAACACTAACATCTCAGAATGTCAGGTAAATGTCACACCGCTGCTGGAACCCTGTCGACACAATCAACCAATCGAACTGATCAATCTATCTATCAATCCAACTTTAAGCCATTACAGATTCTGAGTTTGAAGGGAGATGAGCTGCTTTAAAAACAGGTTTAACAAGTGCAGACTTAAAGCTTCGCATTTTATCCTGCATGTTTCTGTTCTTGGCTGATCCCAGACCCGATGGTGGCTGTTTTCTTTTCAAAGGGGTCTGCAGAGTCCTCCCATTGAACAGCATCTATGTCATTGCTGTTTTTGAAAGGATTTACAATCCTCTCGACTGTGTCAAAAAGCACTTTGGGGTTTTCTATATTGTTAAGTCTGAGTTACACTTGAAAAAACTTGCCCAGCAGTTTGAATTGTTTTATTATGATTTATTTACTTTTCTAACAAAATTTCTTTGTGCACATGTAGCTTGGTTTTTCGCCACTGGTGCTCTGCAATCCACGCTTCTACTTTTATTGATGTTCCCAGTGTTCAATGGAGCAACAACCTATTAACCAAGTATTAATATTAGTGTCTAATCTGGTATCAACAAGACTTTTCAAGTCACCGGTTAAACTACAATGGCCATGCTGCCGACATCAATGGTGTTCTGCATTTACGTTTTACGCCAGATGCCCTTCCTGCCACAACCCTCGCGTTTCATATGGGCTCGGGACCTACACCAAGGTGGCCCCTGATGATTGGGTGGGGCCCCACCTGAAGGGTTGGTCTCTGCATTCTAACCTGATGCTCTACACACTGATCCACAATGGTCACACGGTATTTGGAGGTTAGTTTAAAGAGTGGAAAGAAAAGAGTTTTGGGGGGTCTGTAGATTGCCACAGCTAGAAACGGTGGTTGAAAAGTCCTAATTAGTACAAGGTCGACAAGTCGACATGTACCTTTTAACGTTTCCCCACCTTTTCATCTCTCTCTCTCTCTGGGCGACACAGACGCTTCTCATAGAATATCTCATTACATCTGTTGGTGAGTTGGTGTAAATGTACACTCTATGTTCAATGCTAGCACTTCGAGCATTGAGTATGTGGAATCTGAGGGCGACACTGTGCTGACACTGTGGAATGACTGCTGATAACATTACTAAATGAGAGACGCCAAGCTTTGCATGTTTTAACGCAAAGAGAGAAATCTGATGTAAATCTGCAGCACAGAGGACTCGCAGAGTGGGGACGAGGCCATTACCACTGGCACAGTACAGACTTCCTATAAAAGCCAGAATAAACATCATTCTGCCACCTGATATGACGGTCTTGGCTTGTGGTGGAGCCAATGATGCACAATGAAGAGAACTCAGGCTTCAGACTTGTCCGTTTTCCATTCAGCAGACCTCCACAGGGCTGAAAGCATATAGTCAGATGGGGGCTGAAACCAGATAACACAGGCGAAGGATGGGGACAGTTTAGAGGTCACCTGATCCTCTCTAGGCTTATCTCATTAAATGAGAACAGACCTGCAGCAATGTCCTGGCAAGGATGTTGGATGGAGGTCAGGTGGAGGGTTGAGTTGGCACAGTCCCTCTTAATACCTTTAAAGCTAATTGATTCACTACTCAGCCTATTATACCACAGGAAGCAGTTAATAACAGTCACTTATTGTTTTATTCTACCAAAAAAAAAAAAATATATATATATATATTGAAGATTAAATGGCTTGAAAAAAACACAAAAACATAGAACAATGAGAAAAATTACTTATCTGCATTTTAAATGTTAAAAAACACAGCATCTCTCCAATGGCCCTGATTCAATGCTAATGTGGCATCAGCAAAAATAACGGGACTAGAAGACAAACGACACACCGGTGTTGGGTGCAATGAACTATGTTAAGCAGTGGAGCCCACACACTGTGATATCCCTTACTTCTCTGTGGCCCATGTGGGTGGGTCCTTACAGAAAAACAACCAACAGCATGGGAATAGAAATGCTGTCAACAAACATACTGTTTCTTGCTTTTAGTGAGGGTGAACTGACTGTAGGATGTTATGACTTGTTATTTCTGAGTAACCACAGAAAGTTTGATCATATTTAAATCATATATTGAAGTAAATCTCATATGACTATTAGTCATGTCTTGACACGTGCATCTCTCGTGACACAGTATTTCATAACGTTGCCTGTTTACTGTTTCCTTTATCCAGTGGTCTCCATGGAAGGATACTTCAAGTCAGCAGTGGGCAGCGCAAATTAAAAAAGGTCTTTGGATTCGTGAGGTTTGGAAGAAGAACCATGAAACCATGCTGGGGTCTAAAGCCTTCAAAATAAGGCATTTTATCTTGCTTGCTCATTGTCAAAAGATATTAAAAAAGTGAAACCATGTCTTGGTAAGGTGTCAAAATGTAAGAGTTCCTTTTAAGACTTCCTTTGGTAATGATGTTGAGGTCAAAAAAATAAAAAATTTAAAAAATTTAAAAAATAAAATAAACATTTGCATGAATGCGTTGCCAGCATCCTTCTTCAAAGAGACGCATAGTTATGTGCTGGTAGTTGATGAATGAGTACATATTGGTGAATTTAATCATATCTTGGAGGAAAATTAAGTTTGTCAAATCTGCTACACTATTACAGCATCACAGCTAAGTGAACTGTGCTATTTTACTCGACCGTTTTATCAATGAAAAACAGAAATACAATATCTGCTCAAACTTCGTTAACGTATTTGTGCATGTGTGAGCCGTCACTTTGATTGTTTCACAAGACAAGTACTGCTTGTGTTACTGAGACGCCAACATGGTCCAATCTTTATCAGTATTTAGAGCTTATGTCTCCTCAGACCAGTCTCTTTGTCTCTGTGTCCAGGCTGAGACAATTCTATTCCCTATTCTATTCAATACTGTTCTTTATATTACAGAAAGAACTGACCCACAGACACGGAGCAACATTTTGGAAAAGCTGGTTTGAGTTCTTTCAATTAAGACTGAGTATGTCAGTAGAACGACCCGCATGTTTTACAGTAATTACTAGTTTGTTGGTAACTGTGCAAAGGAAGTGGCTCAATGTGCCACATGTGAGGGAAACAGCTCCACCTGCAGCATCCCACAGTACACGTCTGACACGTGGAGAAATTCATTTCAGCTCACAATTAGGCTTTGAAAATGGGTGACAGAGGTTTTACTTTAATTTACTTCAAATCCCTGTAAAATAAAGTTCACATCGAGTGCACTTTGAGCTGCCCATCTTTGATTTACTTTGCGAGATATCGCAGCTGAAAGTATGGTGGCTTGTGGGTGCCAAACACAACAACACTTCACAAATCACAATGTCCTCATGAAAAAGGACGGGACATCACTGCTTGCCTCTGATTGGACAGAGCCAAGGACGATTGAGATCAATGTTAGTGAGCAGGTCCTCATCATCATGTTTGAGCCATGCTCATGGTTGTTAGGTTTTGATATGTTTTCAGGTGAGAAAGTTGCCATATAGAGTTTAAATATGTCATGACTCCATTCAAATATCACCAAATTCATGACTGCTGGTGATGGTTTACTCCAGGAAACAAAGGTACTGTGAAGAGCAGAAGTCACAAATTCTGGTTTACTTTAACATTTTTGCTCTCAGCATATGTTGAGACTTCAATGTTAGGGGGGTGATATGAGACAAACATTTCTATTTTCTATGTCATGTAATATATCTAGATGTAAATAACAGGAAATACAATTTGAAAGTATGAGCTGTCGTCTTATATTTGTTTTTTGACTTTAAACTTTATTGTTTTGAGTGTGCAGCAAACAAACGTGAATCCTGTTCTTCTACTTTTGGTGGCGACGGTAAATAAAGTTATAAATTGCTGATGTATTGCTAATAAACTGTGCTATGATAACGTTTTATAAAGCTTGTTATAAATGTGAGTACGTAAATGGAATTTTCTTTTTTTTAAGTCAGTGTTGTAAAAAAAGTTACCAAAGTCATGTCTGACACTCCAATAGTTAACGTTACTGCAGCTGCTCTTCTCTACGGTGACATTACCAACAGGTGAAGCTGCTCCACAATCGGCAGCTCATTAACCAGGCGTTGTTACTCCGTCCCAGGTGTGTCCTGCTTTGGTTTAAGGTTGTGAGCCCATGCTTCACGTCTGCGTATGGCTTAAAGTCGGTGATGCAGGGTAGCAATTTCACGAGGGCTAACATTAGCCAGGGGTTCCGCCTTGGCCAGAGGACTGACAGAGGTCTGCCATTTGACACCGAGCGTGGTGACAAGTAATTGCAAATAGGGAGGGGGCACTGTCTGATAGCACAATTGAATGAAGACACCAGAAGAAGACAACTGCAATATGACATGCAGTTGATAAAGGTTTCATGTAGTTTGTTTAATCAAAGTAACTCAAACTTAATTGAACATTGCATTGCAACTTTTAACACTGAATTCTCAATTTGCATAACAGTAAAAATGGAGCTTATATAGCGTTTCATAAAACCTTACAATGTGGTATATCGTTCACCAACTCACACACACTGATGGCTGCCATGCAGCTTTAGTGTTTTACCCATGGAGACTTCGACACATGGCCAGGACCAGGGATCGAACCACTGACCCTGTGGTCAACGGCCCTACCGACGGAGCTAGAGACAAACCCTGCGTTTTGACATGGCGAAACTGCATATTTATTTGCAAATTAAAAATGTAATTGCCAATTAAATAAAGATTACAAAATACCATAGCAAAATGAAATGCAATTGATTTAGTTTTTATTTAAGAAATGAGTCCAAATAATTCAAACTGAATTGATCTTTGAGGATTGAATTGCCACTTTGAATATTGACTTGCCAACTGAAATATGAATTTCCATTTGAGGTATGAAGGTATTGAGGTATTTACTAAATAACACCAATACAGTGGCAGCACTGATATTAATGCAAATAAAAGGGAAATATTATTGTTAAAAAATAGATGTTGAATGTTTTGTAATGCTGTTAATTTACTTCACTGTCTTTAACTTCAAAGCTTAAATATATGCATTTAGTCAGCAACGAGTAAAATACAACCTCTAACTTGTAATACAGTAATGTTCACCATCATCTTGTGGAAAAAAATCAATTTAGCAGCAATCTGAGCCTTTCTGATGTTTATTTTGGCCATGTTTGTCTCACAGCAATGTTGTACCATTTATGTGATGCTGGAAAACAGAAAATTCACAGCCATGTGCTCTCAGAGTTATTATCAGTGAGACAAAGAAATCCACCAGCAGGAAGAATTTGGAGCAGACCATCGGCTCAACTCATCTTTAATGCATTACATTGGGTCTCAGGGGATCAGCGCTGACTGAGAGCCTTGTTTGAAGTCTTCCAACCTCATTAGGAATCAGTTTGCTTATCAGGAGAGTCAGTTCTCATCTTGTGCATGTCTGTGAGGTGTAAGACCCTAAAGGAGAAGGTCTGGATAATTCTTTGACGTTGGCATCGATGGATTGTGCCTTTTTTTTCCAACAGAATGATCCACAGATCCATCTCTTCCAAAGTCAATTACACAAACATACAAGCACATCTGATCTCTTTCCTAAAAACCATCAGAAAAAAAAAGGTTTTTTTCAAACACAGTTGTATTGGCTGTGACTCTCCACATGCTTGACACTTTTTTTTCTCCTCCCTCCACTTAAGCGATTTTTTTCTCTAGGTGAGGCCACTTTCGTCTGAGTGATTACAGTTATTGAAAGCCTGCTGTCGGCTGTCTGACATTTCAACCAAGTGACAGACTAATGTCTTGCAACTAGGAGTCAAGACATTACAGGTCCGACATGGCCACTTGGAAGTGATTGATTTTCATTAATTGTACAGGTGTCACATACACAAAAAACATACACAACTCTTTAACTCAATTACTCTGGCACATGTCCCATAGTGTGATTGCCATTCAGAATCAATGTCCGCATTAGAGAAGATAATCTAGGCAGCGCATCAATCTGTCATGACCTGTTGCCAAGCAAGCACGGAACAGGATTAATGCATCCCCCCACTCATCGTGTATTCACTACACTGTTACATGAAGGAAGTGTCCTTTCCCTAAGTGAAGATATGCAACATATTTCTCTGGGCGATAATGGGAGGACGATGTGTCCCAGGAAGGTGTGTGAAGTCCTCTCAAGAAAGTGGAAACCACCACCCAGTGTACAGTTACTGTACGATACTGTTGGATTAGAACTGTGAGTATACGAATGTCTGTGTGTTCGTATGTTAAAGTTTGAAATTCTGAGTCGGCTGGAGTCTTCACAGGCTTTGTACAACAATTTGTTATATGGCTTGTAAACTTTCTCTCAACTTTACTTTGACCTTTTCAACATAACACCATTAAGACTCCAGCTCTTTGTTCCCTGTCATAGATATGTTTCTCTCATAATGGCAGGTTTTGAAGCGCAGGACACTTTATCCAGAGTAAGACGCTAACACAGGACACACGGCCTGCATGAAATAATAACTTCCTGAGTCAGATCTGCTGACACCTTCAGGTAACAAAGCAAGCGTGAAGATTAAACTGAACTTGCTCGTGTTCACAGTTCGTGTTTTAGAGTTAAGTTCAGTGTTCAGAATAATTAACTTGCATTTCTCTGACAATGCAAACTGGTAGAAAAGTAGGGTAAGAGAGAACTGAGGTCATAGGCCTCCTCATAGTAACAAGCTACTCTAACAAATTTCACATGAAATTATAATTGAATGCAGATATTATTGCATTAGTTATTGCACATCATTATGGCATATTTTGCATTCGTTATAATAGACGCACAACAAGATGTAGTGACAAATTGCAGACACTGGGGGAGCAAAGGCCCATCTTCCCGACCCGCTAACATCTCACATGTGTTGGTGAGTCAGGGTGCAGGGACACACACAGAGTGGACAAACTGCTAAAGTCCGTGTTGGTTGGAAATTGATGCAGCCAGTTAATGGTTTACAGAAGAAAGACACGGTTTCCACGATGGTTCTGCGAACGTCAGTGCTTGCCATCCTTTGGTCCACACCGATTAGTAGGAAATCTTGCACATGCATTCATGTTCTCCGTTCTCTCACGTGGATAAACCCAAAATGAACTTGACCACCTGCTGTTGTAACAGTTACAGCATCTGACAGCAGTCGAAGAGCTGAGCTCGACACATTTTAGTCAGGTCAGGAAAATGGGGGTAGAGATAACACATCTACACATCTCCTAATCTGACTCTGGGTAATATAGTTAATAACACAGTTAATATATTATTATTATATATTTTAAGACTATAAATATTTTAACTGAGCTCACATTTTCTTTTAAATATGTGTGTTTCTTGTCAAATCAGCTGTCAAACAGAAATACACCTTTTATCATTCACTTAACGATGGCCTTGTTCTGTCATGTCAGATTCTGATCGTACAAACACAACCACAAACTGTTTGAATCATTCTCTTTTTTTCAACACGCTTCCTTCCTTTGTTGTGACATTTTGCATGATTTGCTCTGGCAAAAGCCGTGACTGACCCGATGCACCGCAGTCATTCCAATCATATGCTATGAGCACGTGTGGCACAAACAACTGCATCCCTGATGTAACGTCCCATCTGAATTATCACCAATACATGATTTAATATGTTCTAACAATCTTGCGCACTCATGTAAGTGGAACATTTTAATTCACGGTGATCAGGAAACAACAGCATCATCACACCTTTGCCTGTGCACAAGTGATTTAAAGCTGCCGTTACGCTTGACTCCCACAGTGGTTTCAAACTAGATGGAGGCGGACAGCCCACCTGCATCAGCTAACAGATAGCAACTGACACGGAAAACGTGAAGAAGCTAATTCTGTTCTGCCGTTTCTTTCATTGTGGTGAACGGGGTTGGGGGTCTTGTAAGATGTTGGCAAATTCGGCGACACTGCCGCACATGTAAAAGGTTTGAGTCAACATCAAAGACAAAACAAGCCAAAAAGATTGAGAAGGTGAACAAAAAAAAACATAATTATAAACAACAAAACAAAAATTACAAAACAGTTGACCTTAGACCATCATCACAGGTTTGTGTGGTGAAAACTGAAAGCACAAACATCTCCTGGGGATTTGTGTCACTGATTAAATGCTTCAAAGCACAAAATCACCGAGCAAACTGCAGATGGGCCAAGTGAGGTCACACAATCTGTTCCACAGGACGGTTTACTGGGAAATTCCACAGCGGTGAACTGGAACGACTGAAGCGTTTAGTCTGTCTAGGAGGGATATTCAAAAATTTAAATTTAGTGACTTTGAAACATTTAATTTCTGGCTTTTTTATAAAAAACTGTGTATTTCACCGATGAACATGTGGAATGAATTTAGAATTCCAGCTGCTGTTGCATCTTGGCACATTTCGTATAACAGACACAATGGTGACTCACTGTGTAAAAGGCTGGATTATTATTCACTTATCCCTAACTTTTCTTTTAGTGAAGAATTGTGAGATCATTTTTATATAATGACCTGCAACAATGCAAGACACAAGCCAGTGTCTTCTTGTGCCAGTCACAAGTCTGGAAAAATGCAGAGGGTTGTATCAGGATGCTAAAGTAAGCATGCAAATCATGACTTATCGGTAGAAGGTTTCTAAGTGCTGGACATCCCAGGCAGGAGGTCTAAAGGAAGAGCAAAGAGGAGATTTATGGATGTAGTGAGAGAGGACATGAAGTTAGTTGGTGTGAGAGAAGAGGATGCAGAGGACAGAGTTAGAAGAAGATATAATATCCTGCACCACTCGAGCAAATTACTTTGTTATGTTAAACTCTTTAGATTGGTAAAACTTTACTTCACATGTGAAAGTCCATCCCCCCCCCCCCCCCCACACGTTTGCCGAAACTAAACGGATGATCAACGTCAAATACATGTGATTTATAGACGTGATACCAGATGCATCGTAAAAAAGAGGAAAACTGTCATGACTAACTGTATCCTGATTACTCATCACTTTGAGGTTCGCTTCCTTATTTTGTTTTTCATCATTTAATATGGATGACGTGACTTTCGGTCAAACCAGACAAAGAACAAGATCTAATTGACACCAGAACAGTCGGACACTTGTCCTCCAGTAAGACGCTTCACCATGCTTAGAGATGCTGTGGACCAGATCTCACACAATGCCAGACAATATAAATGTCAAGACAATGTAAAGCAAACAAAATGCACCTCAATACAATTTAGCCTTCTACAGCAAAGGCTCTCAATACTTTTGCAAATTTTCGTTAAAAACATAAAGTTCCACTTTGGCTTTAAAGGTTATAGTGCGTGTGATAACCACAGGATTGTTGCTTCTTTGGTATTTTTATCCTCAACAGGCTATTGATGGGAGCACGTTCAGTAACCTGCTGCATTTACTGTGTAATACTGCTGCTATTAGTACAGCTGCAATATGTGCCCCATTCATTTGTACGTGCAACTGTACAACGTTAAATTCTAACCAAGGGACAAAACAGTAACACACTCATGTAGAATAACATGCACACACCTTAGAACATTCGCAGAATCTCAATTCAATCTTAAAATATGGAACCAGTGTTAAAAACAATCAGGGTTAAACTGGGGGTGAATAATATGTAATATGTGTGAATAATATGATATTTTCCATGTGACACTGTGTCTTCTGCAGTTCACTTAGACGATTCTTGATTGGACAGGATTATTAGAAGGTGTGTGTGGTGTGTGTGTGTGTGTGTGTGTGTGTGTGTGTGTGTGTAAAAGTAGTGAATAAAATGGGTTTGGGTGGGCAGAGAGAGTATAGTATCTCAAGGACAAGGTCAGCAAGGGAGACACAGCAGGTAAAGCGGAAGGTTTGAGCAAACTGGACAAAGTGGTTGGCAACGCATTGAACATAAGTGTTATCAGTGTTATTTGTGCACATAAAAATAATTTGTATAGTCCTGTCATTTAGTCCTGTTATTGACAGTGACATTTTTCATTTACGCTTATTACTTCCCTTTGTCCAGACATGCATTGAGCCTCTCTGTCTTATTTGCATTTCTCTTCCATTGTTTTTCTTCATTACACCACAGTGCAGCTGGTAATCTGTGCATTATATTACTTTTATAGTAGTACGAGCAGAGGAAGGCACTGCTGAGACAAATGAGCAAGAGACCCCTGCTGTAGCTGCCTCCTTCACCATTCAGACACACGTACGCGCTATGTCTGACTGAAGAAAGTAGTTTATGGTTTTCTTAGCTCATTGGTTCAGGCATCCAAATACAGCTTTGTTCCGAAGCTCGGTGGGTTTTTAAACCAGGCCAGTCGTAAATGATCCGCTTAATTGAATTTGATGCTGGAAATGTGTAACTCCTGTCTGAGTCAGTAGTTATCACAATGTGGCTCTCGCCTGGTGTGTGTTTATTGACAGAAAGCGAAAGACGGGAGGGAGGAAACTGGTAGGAAAGAGAAGAAAGGGAGGTGCTGAAGGTCACAGCCTGTGTGTCTGCACTGCGGGGAGCTGCCAGCTGATGCCTGTAGACCCAGCAAATCAATGCAGACCACTTCCCCACCAGCAGCCCGTGCTTGAGAGGTGGAGAGGTTTGTTTGCCCCGAGGATGTTGTCGTGCTTCTGTTTTGCAGTCCATCTGAAACATTACGCCATTATCCTCACCCATGATGTCTGTCCCCCTCTGTGCTTTTGTGTTTCCGTTTTCACTAGTGCCATTTACTCATTCTCTTGTAAATCCGTCCGTTTGAAGCTCCTTCCTTCAAAAATGCGCTGAACTTAGTCATACATTGTTGAATGCTGCTTTTGCATTACACACGCTTAGATAAATCAAAACCATTTGCCGTCTCTTCTTAAACCTACCTGAGAGCAGTTTCGGCCATGTAAGTTTCACATAAGACAAAACACAACACCATTATCCCTAAAAGAAGATATGTTATATTGTCTTCAAAAATGGGCTGAATGCTTGATTATGTTCATTAGTCTGTAGCTTTGCACGTCTACCATTTGGTGTTGCGTCTCGGCTTCGTGTGGAAGTGTCCTTGGGCAAGACACTGAACCCCAGGTTGCTCCTGGTGGGTCAGGTGAGCACCTTGCATGGCAGCCACCGCCATCGGTGTGTGTGTGTGTGTGTGTGAGTGTGAGTGGGTGAATGGGAATCAACATTGTAGTGCTTTGGATAAAAGCTCTATCTAAGTGGCCATTTACCATTTACCATGTTGTGAAAGCAAAACTATGGGCTCAGAAAATGTTAAAAATGCTCCCTCAAGCTGATGAGGAGCAAAGTTTCCAAAGGCCATTATGAGTGATACCTTCCACATTACACATGACGATTTGTTCCATCATTCATGGGAACAATATTGATTCGTGCAGTTTTGATACATTTTATACAGATTACATTGCTCCATCGATCTATCCGCTGGATCTTGCCTAATCCATAAACCAAGGCCAATAAAAGTATAAGCTGAGAAAAGCAGCAAAAATTCCATTAAAAGCATGTTGTTTTTTGGGAGGATGATTCACACTGAGTGTCCTCAACAAGCTTAGCAAAGGAGGACAAGGTGCCCTGCTGATGTGTGAACTGTGGATGCACAGGATTCAGATCTGCCTTCACGGCACGTATGTAATTGTGCTGCCACGGCTCAATGACTTTTCCACTTGCCCTGTGGCTCAGGAGAATGGTAACTACAGGAAAGGACTCTGCGCTGTGACCAATTCAATCAGCCTCACTGCAGGCCACAGCTATGCTACTCACACCATTTGTAATGATGCTACAAATCCATTTCTAAGAGTTTTGCACCATTTGAAGCATCAATAAGTGCTAAAGACATGAGTTTGCATGTTGAAGAAAAACAAAAAACAGGATGCTTAAGTAGAACAATGCGTATTCCTTGCAGGTTGTGTGTTTGTGTTTTTTTTAGATAAGTCAGTTCTTTTCCTCTCTGAATTTGGATGTAGAATAAAATATCAAATAAAATATAGAGAAAAACTAGAGAAAAAAGACATTTCCTGTCAGATTGTGCAGCCTTGATGAAGACAGTTTATCAACCCAAATGACAGTGCGAGTTGCGTCTCTGCAAGAAAACAACAATAACACGGCTTTGTAGCTTTTATTTTGCATATTTCTCTTGATCTTTTAGGGAAGTGTGCACTTTCTCGATGAAATACTGGGTGTAACTACTGTCAACTTTCCCTAAAAACCTCCACAAACTGTCTGACATTTGTGTGAACCTTAGACCATGTTGTTGAACTCATCACTCTTAAACTGACCTCTGATCTGCTGAATCCTCAGCAGTGAAGACTCAGCCTGGCACTGATTAAATGATCTAATCTCCTCCACAGTTCGACTGACAGGTGGTTGATAGACTGTTTGTTATGCAGAGGTTGTTTTCTAATGGTATTTCTGGGAAATAAAGCAGTGTGAGGAGATGGCTCAACATATTCAGTGTCCTTGTAAATTCATTACTTGTTTTTCTCCAGGGTACTCAGATCCATCCACTGCTTAGGACTCTGCAGGTCCCGTGGTAACACCGAAGATCCACACATATTAGCTGAGTGCTGGGCCAAATTGCAGTTCTTGTAATCTACCTTTACAAGCTTTCCGGGACCTTCTGCAGAGCAGCATCCCCGCAATGTTATGCTGCCCGCAGCATGCTTCACTGTAGGGCTGGTGTGTTTGTGATGCTGTGCAGTGTTTGGTTTGATGGTCACTCTAGCTGAGATTTAATATGAACGTTTCTCAACATTAGTCGTTTGCTTTGCCGCTCTTTTAAATCACTTCTGAAAACCCAGGACAACATTAGTTTCAGAAGAGTCATAGGGTTGAGATTTAACTGTATTCTATAGATATTTTAAAATTATCTTGTATTCTTCCCCTGACTCTTAATAACCCGTTTCACTGTTTTCTTATCTTCATGTGAAGGTTAATCCAGGATTATGCTTTAGCCTAATTAAACCTTCCAGGCACAGATATATTTACTGCACTCAGGTGATCTCAATTTAACTGAATGTGGGAAAAATAAATGCACTGCACTAATGGTTATTTGGGTCTGGCGGCCTGGTGGCTCAGTGGTCGAGGATTGGGTGGGCTGCAGAAGGCCATGGGTTTAAATCCTAGCCCACCAGGTGTGGCCCCGCCCAGCCACCAAGTGCCGAGCCCTGATAAAACGGGAGGGTTCCAAGCCAAAAGCTGTTGATCTCTGACTAAGGGTTATTTAGGTGACTTGTGAATATGCAGATGCACATGTTCTACTTTTAATTAAAGTTGTATTTCCATGATTTGATGTGAAGAAAGAAACAAATGCAGTAAGTTACCACACAAGCTGCCGGATTAAACATCAGGAGCCATTTATAGCTCAATGTCCCTCCCGAGGGCATTTCAGCATGTGGACAGGAAGATCTTGGGACTGCAATGCCAAACCTGTGATCAGGGGACAACCCGCTGTAACTCTTGAGCGACAGCTGCTCCAGTTCCCCTCAAATATTTGTTAATCTTCCCTGCTAATACGACACAACTCAACTAATACGTTGAGTCTAATTATTAGAAAACAACAAAATCTTACAATACCAAGCAATACAAACTGTTGTTGTGCACATGAATACATTTTGTAAATATTGGAAATATCTGTGAAGGATGCATAGGTGGCTGAGCTTGGCGATTGGAGGATTATGTGTCCTACTTCACCGTGGCTGCAGAGGTAGTCGTCCATGTGGCAAATTAAAAAAGGTCGGATGTTGTGTTTTTTTTAAAGTGACCTTGGCAATAACTCTGACTCCATAACATCTGAAGAAGAGTGTACAATTAATCAAAACAGCTGTATACACCTGATGTTACACCTTGTGCTTCACCTTACATTATATATTTCAAGATCCACTGTTCACTTTCACTCCTCAGGTCTATTGCAGCTACACTGACTACGGGGCTGTGACCATCCTGCAGGAGTAGACATGGCATGAGACTCGAAAACTGACCAGGCCATGATAGTGTGATGAAAGTGCCTCTCAAGCTGATGTAGTTTAACCTCACAAAAATGATTAAGTCTCTTGTCTTAGCCCAGGGAGGAGTCACATTCAAAGATGCTTTAAAGATAACTCAGGGTTTGCCAATGCTGTCACCTGTCAGAGGTGATTTAGCAGCACAGCCTGACACATAAACATCCTATAACATTGGCTCTGGGTTTAGTCTGGAGGCCGCCCGTCTAAATACTGTACAGAGCGAGGACAACAGCAGCTGCTGCTCCGACCAGACTGATATACTGACAGTTAAAATGTTCTGACATTAAAGTCCCTTTTTTCTCCACAAATATCTCGCTGAGCTCCCTCCACTGTGCTGGATTTAGAGCACAGCTGACAGGCTGATGATGATGCCTCTGGAAACAGACATGTTTTTGTCCCTGAATTTGTCTGAGGTGTTTAAATCACCCCGGGTAACACACTGAAAGGACAACTTCATTGATTTCCAGCCTGCTTCCTATGGTTCTAGTTTTCTAGACACGTAAGTAAATGATGACAAACTTCCGTCTGTCTTCCCTGTATTTTAATGTGTCCCTGGGTTTTGCTAAAACATTCCTCCAAATGACATCATCTGCACTTTAAACCTCCTCTTGATGATGTCATCTGGAACATGGTGGTTAGGAACTTAACACCATTCATTTACATGTACTCCTCCAATTAGGACCATAAGAATCAAATGGACGTGAAGATCAGTCACGTTGCTTTCACTTACCTGGGCCATTTGGGTTGTGCAGCCTGTACCAAAATTGTCCGAGAGGTCATCTCCTGCATCATAGTGACACAGAACAGCCTCTGATATGAGAGTGAAGGCTGAGCGTCTGATACCATATATATGTGCACACTATCCCTGAGAGTCGGGCAAGAGTTGGATTTGTTGTGGTTATTGAGAAGGGACCAGTTTGAATAAGATAGAAAAGACAGGATAAACTGTGCAACAAAGAATTTATTATTCATGAAATGTAATTGGATGTTTCTTAATGTGGAGAACCAAGCACACAGACACATTAACTGACTAGTAAAACATACAGATCTTCACTGGGGGCTGGTTGTGCTCATGGGGGTCACATGAAATTATACCTAAAGGCTTTTCAAACACAACGAAGTATCTACATTAACATTCATTGTCCCTAAAGGAGGCTGGTTGGAATAGAGCAGATATGGTGGGAAGGTATTAAACCTGCACCTGCTGTCACTGCCTCATCACCTCTGTTTACACCTCTAAACATTAGAGGGGGTCAAAGACTGAACTGACCGACCACTGCTTCAGTTTAGGTCAGTTTAAGATTATAATTTAAAGGAAAAAAATGGGTGTACAATGTTAATGTCATCATACTCAGGTACGTTCTAAGCTTCCCACTTCTTTTTGATACGAATGAAAACTTCAAATAGCTCTCGCCTCACAGTTTCAGAAAGTCTCAGCTGCTTCCTTTTGATTGTTTTTCACATTTTTTTCCTGCATGGGTGAAGCAGCTGGACACTATGTGACAGCTGGGATTAACAAATGTCTGTGAGCTCAACCACATCCCTGCTTCCTTCTGAAGGTGATAAAGACAATAGCGAGTGGGCAAAGCTGCTCAGAAGCACACAAGGGTTTAGGTTCATTCATATATGCAGTATTTAACGTTTGATTCAAGCAATTTTTGTGGAACATCAATAAACACACACATTGAAAAAGCATCACTCAAAGATGGAAAACCTTTGAGTGCTGCTGTTTCAATGTGGATCAAACATGAGAGGTAACAGAAGTCTGAACAAAAATACTGTTGATTACAGTGACTTAGTTCAGTAGACTGCAGAGGCCGCGGGTTTTCCATTTCAAACCTAATCAAAAAAAGCTAACATGAGCCACTTTTTACCGCTTCATCCTATAACTTCCTATTTCTCATTCACTGCTACAGTGGGTGATTTTTCAGTTTTTGGTTCTTTCCCTTTTTCATGAAATTTCCATGATGGAAAACCTTTGAGTGATGCTGTTTCAATGTGCTCTTCCTGTGTCTCTCTGCCAGCCTTTTAAAAAACATTTAACTGAATTTGTTATCGATGTCATCATGTCATTAATGTCATTGTCTCACCCCCGTCCTATAGGAAAGTGGCTTTACATTAACATCTTTTTTATAGGGCAGTGAAGACCTCCTACAGATGATGTGACCGCTGTCAGATAGCACCCTCACACACGAGATTTTCTCCCTTCAGTGCATTTCTAAGTAGCCCTCCCCCACAGGGGGTCAGAGTAATTCTAAACTGGGGTTTGACTCTTCGCATTAAGGCATGTAGTGCCCAAATATTATACAGAGAATTGAGAATTAAATCATCCGATTCATAACCTCCTTGCTTATGCTCTAAAATACATCAGGTATAAAACAAAGTATAAAAACCTGTCCCCATATACTTTAAGCTAATATGAAGGTCGGGGACATATATTCCACTGATGTGATAATTCAAAGTTATTTAACATTTTCACTTGAAAAAGAGATTTCATGAAAAAGGGAAAGAACCAAAAACTGAAAAAACACCCACTGTAGCAGTGAATGAGAAATAGGAAGTTATAGGATGAAGTGGTAAAAAGTGGCTCATGTTAGCTTTTTTTTTTTTTTGACTGGTTTTGGTTTGAAATGGAAAACCCGCCGCCTCTGCAGTCTACTGAACTAAGTCACTGTAATCAAGAATCGAGTATTTTTGTTCCGACTTCCGTTACCTCTCATGTTTGATCCATCTCGACCGATGTTTGATTAAATAGATGAGTCTATCAGCTAAAGGTGAAAATCTGGATGGACTTTTCTTCTCCATTTTAATCAGTGTAAGTACCTGTGAGTACCCTCAGTACTGCACAGACTCACCTTAGCTTTCCATCAGCTGTCACTTGATTAATGGCTCATTTCTTTCAGTCGGTATGTGATGAATCGGTTCTGTCTGTGTGCAAAGCACCAGAGGACGTTCAGCATCGAACACATGACTTTAATCAGGCAACATTGTGGGTTGCTGTGGTGAAAAATCAACCAGGACTGAACAATTTACAAGTTACAACAAGTTACTTATTTTGAATAATATATATATATTTTAAAAACACATATGAACAATTTAAAGACATCTTAGATCAGGGTTTGGAAATTGGTGTTTGACAGCACAGCCGGATTCCCAAACATCATATAACATCAGCTCTGAGACAGGATAACAGCTGCTGCTCCTGCCAGACTGAGTGATTGACAGTTCAAATCTTCTGACATTAAAGGCCGTTTTTCTACACGTTTTTCTTGGTGAGCTCCAACCAATAGGCTGAATTTAGCACAAAGCTGACAGGCTGATGGTGATGATGGTGATGATGATGATGATGTCTATTGATCCAAATTCCAGACACTCTGATTCTGCAGTTTCTCCCCTTCACTCTTTCCTTTTTGGTGTAAAGAAATTTTTTCACCTTTGAACAACAGTTTAATAGTTCAGTTTTACAGTTCAACAATTCTCAAATAGATTTATTATTTAAAATATTTTGAATAAGTGCATTTCTCTCTGAACTGTACAGACATCAGTCCTGTTGCACAGTGTTGATTTGAACACTAGATGGCACATGAGGCTACATCATAAACACTTGAGCTCAGAAATGATTCGATGATCATGACAGTACTTACATGATCACATCATTATAAAGGCCTTCAGTCAAATTTGATTTGTCAAATGTTTTTTGATGAATCATCTCAACTTTTCTTCTTTTCACTACATAGTGTTACATCATCAAATGTAAATGCTGCACAAATGCACACAGTGCTGCATTTGATGCAAAGCTCTGGCTAGAATCTGAACTGTGACCACTTAAGACCAAACGAAAACTTTTCCACATGCCTTGCTAAGTCAGCACAATTGGTTTAAACATGAAACAAAAGCTTTCCGTGCAAGATTATGGAAGAGATTTCAAAAACATCATTTTTGCTGTGTTCACCAATGGGATTTCAGTCATACGGTGGTTGTATTGTTACTGCTCCACATTCTGAGTTGTTAAACTCTTCTAATAAGGTTTTTTTGTTATTTGGAAAAGCTGACGTGAATTGGATCATTTTAGGGCTTTAATGGATCAGTTAGCATGCAAGGTTTAAGCTGCTGAAATACTCACATCATCTTCTGTATTAGTGCCAGCGAGGGGCAGTTCTCAGTACAAACATACGGTGGAGATCAGAATAACCTCAATAGTTTTGTTCGAAATCATATATACACACAGAATTTGTTATTTCAAGCATCCTCTATTTCTTCACACGTGTTATTATCATTATTGTTACGGGCATTAATGAAATAAGACACCGTTAAACAAAGTTGTACAACTTTCTAAAAAAGGCACCATTTGCAGAAAATGCTTGAATGAAGCTTTTAGTGACATAAAATCATTTTTTCCCCCTGTTGAACAATTTCTTGACTTTGAAACCTAATTATCATCCGCGTCTAAAGAATGACACAAGTCTAATTACATGTATGACTCTTCCTGACGGTGGAGAACAGTTTAACATCCGTTTACGAACAAGCAAAATTAAGCTTCGAATTCTGCTCAGCTTTAAAACACGAATAATAACGAAGAAAATCCCGAGGGGATGTTGATGAGAATGGAGATGAGGTTCTACAAGTGTGGACACCACAAGTGCATCCATTTTTCAGTGGGGTGCTCTGGTTTCCTCCCATACTCCAAAGACATGCATGTTATGTCATGGAGACTTCAAATTGCTCGTAGGTGTGAATGGGAGCACGAATGGTTGTCTGTGTGTGTGTCTCTGTGTTGGCCCGGAGATGGACTGGCCACCTGTACAGGCTGAACCCTGCCTCTGGCCCAATGACAGCTGGGAAAGGCTCCAGCCCCCTGCGACGTGAAACAGGGTAAGCGCTTGCAGATAGTGGCTTGATCTGTGCTCTAATAAAACTAGCAGTTCACCAAGATCCTCGCAATGTGAATATGACAATCATTAACTCTCAGTGTCTTTAAAGTTAAGTACCATGTCGAGACAAAGTGCACTGCTCCCCCATGATTCCATGACAGTACTGATACATGATCACCTGCTGTAAGAGTCTTCAGCAAAGCGAAAGGTGCCACCCAGTGGTTCCACACAATATTTTCTATCCACAATCGATTTGCTGTTTCATATTTGAAAAGGGCCAAGTTTGTGAAATGTGTTTTTAAAGTAATGATGATGTTTTGACCAACAAACTCTTCTGACATTACACATTGGACTGGGCCTCGAATGGGCTCCATGACAGTCCCAGAACCTGCAGACATACGCTCAACACAACACACCAAGTCAATTTGAAGAGCAGCAACTTCCTCTATTTTGGCTGCTTTTTTGGCAAAATGAAGCAATGAA
Source organism: Channa argus (assembly GCF_033026475.1). Lineage (NCBI taxonomy): Eukaryota > Metazoa > Chordata > Actinopteri > Anabantiformes > Channidae > Channa > Channa argus. Next base: position 50,988,137 of record NC_090197.1, read on the forward strand.
ACCTGAAAAGAGTTTTTTGCTGTTTCGCATCTACTAAAGTCAATGATGCTCAAGTTGATCACAGCTGAATGAAGTGAAAATCCTTCCCCACCATCATGTCTTCAAGGACCACTGACCGACATTGTTCGGAAAAATCCGTTCCCTGGATCCTCATACTTTGTATGACATTTAGGGTCCTTCCTTTACTTACGTAAACCCCCCACGAGTCAGTGACTGAAGTTTTTCACATGAACATTGCAGCTCCTTACAGTATGTTTACACCCTCTATAGCTTTTCTTGTGCCGCTTCTACATTATTTCATGTTCTTTGACCTGCTTACAGTAAATATTAGCACAAACCCATTCAAATAGAATGTCTTTAACCTTCTGATAAGGCAGCATTATTAATAATGGCTGTGAGAGGTTTAAGAGCTGCAAATAATGGTTTGGATCACTGGCATCATTCACCAAAGATTTATAGGACCCATAATTTATTAACTTTTCTGACCGGAGATGACTAACTTAATACAAACACACTACTACAACTGCAAACCGGAATAGAAAGTGTGAAACCCCGAGTGCTTATTGATGGTTTGCCAACACTTTTTACCAACATTGTTTCTGAATAGAAGTGTACACACATGTTATCACCAAGACAGTTTGTTCAAACAGGTAATGAGTCTTTATCTAAACAACAGAAAAGGATCTTAGCATCAATGACCTTAATTGATCTCTCTTTATTATTCTAATCTATGTTTTGAATGTGTGTGAGATCTAGACAAGCTTGATGTATAAGTTTATATCAAACCTGTGAATGAGGTACTAACAGCTTATAAACCTTTTTGAAACGTTACTTAAATAGAATAATGTATTAGCAGCTTCAGTAGTTTAAGCAACTCATTGCGATTTAAAGGGCCAGTTTATCCCAAGCACAATAAATACATTTGCGTCTGGCTTGTCTATCCGGCAGATGTTTGTATTTCATATTTCTGTAGAATTGCAATGTTGTCACAGTTTTTTGTTCAACCTGTGCCTGTTTGGTAAAATCAAAAAGCCCAGAAGCTCAGCAAAATCAACCCGAGCAGGTCAAATGATCTTCATGGTGAGAAGCCAGTGAGTGTATTTATTCCTCCCCCACTTTTAGTTTTCCTTCAATATTTGGCCACATACAAAGGTTCTCTCTCTCTCATCAGTTTTATAATTGTGTGTTTTTACACACTTTGCACAACAAACCCTAGTGATTGTCTCTGTGAATAAATGTGCGCGCCACCATTTGCTGTTTTAGAATAAAAAATAAAAACACCACTTAAACAACGTGTGTGGTTGGATCGAGCAGATTTACAGTACAGCAGTGTTGAACAATTTAAGATATAGAATTATATCATGTCCGAAAAGCTTCAGCCAACCCTCAGTACTGTGTAGAGTAGAAAGTCAACATGAATTACACTCTGATTTGTTCAAAACAGCAGCACTTTAGCAAATTAAACTCATCGTCTTTATTGCTTTTACTAGCTTGCTGTTTCTCTAATGCTTCCTCTTGGCTGTGCGTCATGGCCCCCGCATGTGACATGTTCGGTGACCATTTCTGATTGAGCACTTAATGATTGAGTTGCACGCAAACGGGTCATTAGCCAGCCGGACAAATTAGCAGGTTGCATGCAAGGACAGGACTTGGGATCGGGCCAGACCACAAAAGAGTTGAGTCATTTTCAGTTTTCCTCTCCCTGCCCCGGGAGCGAAGTGCCAATGCCGATAATCTTATTAGTAAAACATAACTTTGTAAAGGAGCTTTAAACTAACCCTTGGCTGAACATTCTGCACGGAACCTTTAGTATATCTGCATTCGCTTATGATGTGTGTGCATTGGATCATCTGCTCTACTTTGTTTTTGCTCCACACTATGGAGTGTGAGTCAGTTTTAGCTTCCTGTTTCATCAACCGCTTAACCACCCAAACTGCTCTTTCTGCCCTGTGAGCCGACGGCATGGAAGTTGGACGGCCTCGGAGGTCTGTGGTCATCTTAACATTTTCTCATTTGGGGGGGTTAAATCCCAATTAAATGGCTCTGTTTTGTCATCAGCATGGTTTAAATGACCCCCCTGTCAACCCAGTGACAGGGGGGTCACCAAACGAACGCCGCAGGTCACGGAGAGTTTTTCATAAAACGAATCCCTGTACAGAAAGGACAGATTATCTAAAGCAAAGTCTGAATGGCCACCTCACACTAATCGCTCCACGCTAAGGAGATCTCGGTCCCAGGACAAGTGAGGACACATTCAAGCTTTATTGTGTTTGACATTTGTAAGTGCGGAATGTTCTAATCAAGACAAATCTGGCTGGTCTGGAGATCAGCTTCGTTTCAACAAAAGAAAAAAAAATCCTATTAATAAAATTAAATCTCTGATCGTTGGGCTCCTGGGTTCTGTTAAATGAGGCCTTTAGCTCAGTTAATACTGATGAGACTCAGAACACAAAACCGACGCCATCATAACAGTAGAGGGTGCTGTTCTCCATGCATTGTAAATGGATGGCATTTCTATTCATTCATTTTCTGCAGTTTAGGATTTTTGACTTCCAATAACATGTTTAATTCCATTAAGCAACAGGAAAGGACTCAAACGACAGATACAGCAACATGCAAAAAATCATTTCAAGCAAGGAAAAGAAAAATATGTTAATTTGCTTAAGTAACTGAGTGAAGCAAAATTAAACAGTAGGAAAAACAACAGTCTTCATCCAAACCTGATTTTATTGGCTTTGCATTAACTGTGATTAACGATTCCACATTTTGAAGCTTATCAAAATATCTAAATGACCTAAACTGTGGGAACAGCCAAAGAAGTAATTTTTTTCGTCGGTGGGAGACCTCTGCTGCCTTTGCTCGTTATTTTTATTATTCTGCCCCGTTTTGATCGGTATCTACTTCTACATGTTTGTCTTGGAAACTTAATTCAACTTTCCAAACACGCCTTCTTCTCATTTCTCTTTGGTCACTTTTATAGTTTTATTTTATTCAACATTTAAAAACCCTTTTTTTAAAGTTAGACAAGTGTTCGGCTCTTCAACGTTCATCCGTTGATCAGCTTGCTGTGTTTTGAAATGTCTTTTGAATTTTGGGTTTAGCGCCTCTCAACTTTTTCCTCTGTAGGTTCTTGGCATTTTTTCATACGTTAAGCATTTGGACAGTTTTAGTTTGAGGTAATTTTTGGTGGATTTTCAGCTTCTCTATTGAAGACTGTTCTGTCAATGTTCATTTTTCATAAACAAATTACACATCAATACATAGTTATACTGTTTCAGGAATTGTGGCCAATAGTCAAGACAGAGTGTCTTCACAGAGAAAGTATCACTGTGTTCATTTAAGTCTCATGGTCAATATCACTTAACTTTTGTGTTGTCTCAGCTGTTTATTGTATAACACTGTCATTACTATGATTGCTGTAAATTTCATGAGCAGTGCTTCTGATAATAACATCTCCCAACCCATCCTTTAATTTCTGTATGATGACATTTTGGCTGATAACTTTAAACACGATCACTTGCCAAACCTGTCTCCACCTTCTGAGTTTTCCTTTCAAATAGTCTTGTTTTCAAATTAAGAGCTCTCCGACTTAGGGTCTCAGATAAAATTTGACAGACTTTCAAAAGAAAAGCACAGGTTAGCAACAGGATGTTGCCGGCGTGCATGTCAGATTTTCAAAATGTGAATAGCAGTAAAGTCAAAACGTTTATTAAATTTTCTTTTGTCCTTTTGTTTCTTCCATTCTGATTTTTCCCATTTGGGCTCCAATTTTACATCTTCACAGGCTCTTTAATACTCATCAGCTAAGTGATCGGCATCTTTTCTGCAGCCGATCTGCTCTTTAATGTAATTTCCTTTTCTAGTTCAATGTATGTGTCTCATCAGCAGGATGGAGCCTTTTACAGTCCCAAAGCATGTGACTAAATATTAAAATATGGTCTACACTAGAATAATGTTGGAGTTTTTACAACTGAGCCTCAAGCAATAATCTGAAATAATCTCTGAGCCTCTTCTCCACAGTGTCCCTGTGTTAACAGTGTCCTGTTTGTTACATTGGTGGGAGTTTCTCACTGGTATTTCTGGTATTTATCCTTGTGTCAGTGTGTGGGGTCCTAAACTGACCAGCTATTGAGGATTCATCAAGTTGACAAATGGACATTTTTCAAAAACTGGACAGCCAGCTGAGCCGCTCTCATCGGCCAGGAGAGCTCAGGTCCTTAGAGGTCGTTCACTCTTGACCTTAGTGATCCATCTTTGGTTTAAGATATTCCTCCCAGAACACACTTTTTCTGAAAAGTGAATATTGCGTCTGGGAGACTGCATTGCTGGTATGTTTCTGTCTTACGGGAAAATGAAGACGCTGAGACCTGTGATCCCTGGGAAAGGTCAGTTTTGTAAGAGTTGGTGTAGTGAGGCTGTTGTGCAACAAGGTAGAACAAGTCATCCTAATATCAGCAAAGGAAACTTGAGTTAACTGGGAAAGTGTAGCTTTAACAGTATTATTAAGTGCGGTGAATACATCAGTGCAATAGCACCGCTGGCCTATAGAGGGCTCACTTGATTTCTTGTCAGCTTAGTTTAGAACTGATGACTCACAGACCTTTGAGGATGAAATTCAAATGTATATTTTTCTAAGAAAATATTTGAAGAAAATACGACATTCTGCTTTGAGTTATTGAGTCATTCTCTGCAATCTCCACATCCAGACACTGACTGCTGTTGTTACGGTCCAATTTTCAAGACTCTTGGTAGTCATTTAATGTTGATGCATACCGGGGCTCTGTCCAAGATTCTCAATGTTGACAGGATTCGTGAAGAGAGCCAAGGCTCCTATAAGTCCTCACAAATGACTGACAACTCAGTGAAAGAGGCTGAAGTATAAGCTGTTATATTGCTTTACTCCCCGTGATGTCAAATGGAAATGAGATGAATTTCGCAGACTCGTTTCAGGTGAAAGCACAATGAAGCACCTTTAGAGCAGGACAAAGGTCACAGCACAAGGAAAATATTAACAACCTTAAATCATAACTCTTTCCTATTCCTCTGAAATTGAAAGTTTGGGGATCTGATGTCTCTTGCTCTCTATCCTTCTCTCAATGCTGTGTCGTTCAACTTTACTGCCCCCGGCCGTAATTCAACTATGCAAACCTGAAGTGTAAAACCTCCTCCAAACTAAGTGTAAAACGAATGGCCACCAGCTGCTGTTTCTTTTTAGGGTCAGAGGAAAGAGAACGGCTCGGAAATTTCCAGCAGATGTGAGTGCATGACTCGCTGGTGACAACTTTAAAAAAGGAGACTCCGGGGCACCCAGTGAGCCCCCTGGGAGACAGAGGGATCAAGCCTGGATGGGGATAAGGAGAAACAGAGTGGGGTCTTACCTTAAAAGGCAGAATCCTGGAGGCCGTAACGGCAGGAATGTGGTCCTCTGACATGAACGCTGGTCGGCTTCAGGCACTTACACTTTGACCATGTAGGTAGAACTCACGCTATATACTTGGGAAATAAAATGTGAGTAAATGGCCAACGTCAGTAAAGATGAGCTGTCATCTGGAGGCTGTAGTGCACGTAAGACATGTAGTAACATCTTCACTGCCTAATTTAGTGCCTGACCCTAAACTAACCTAACCCCGGTGTGTTTGTGGCCAACTTTAGCCGAACCACTGTGTTTGCACCATTTAAAAATGAGCTCTAGGACCATAAAGTTTGGAGAACAGCTTGGTAAGGAAATACATTAAAACTAGCACCATATGCTTGGACAAGTTCGGTGTGAGTTATGCTTCTTACAAAAATAGGGTCAGGAATTAATCATGTTATCAAGAGACGAGAGGCAAATGGGCTGACAATGAACAGAAGGCTACAATTTTGTGCCAAGGTCATTTTTTGGCAGTTGTTCTTCTTCAGAGCCTTCTAAGCCATGTTAGGAGCTTCAGATAAATATTGCTTCAGGTTCTACAGAATCGGTTCCCTGAGGAGAAGCAGATGAGATCAGTGACTTTCAAGCCATCATTTTTGGAAAACATGTGTGTTATAGGATTGATATCTCTCTCGGTCCAAATACAAGCAGGATGGCCAGAAACACTAAGTCTCTCTGTGTAGAAAATAACAATAATCTACCTCCAAGCTCGGTTCACAATGCTACGAAGCCTATTAGATCCTGGTGAGTGATATCTAGGTTCAGCGCCTTCCAGGAGTTTTGTTCACATGTTTTGCTGTCATGCCTGCACCTACCTGCCCTATAGCCTTCATATACGTGTACTTCCTTTTAATTGCAAGCAACCAAGTTAAAATAAGGTATGATGGCAGTGATCTCCCACTTGGAGAACACTTAATGTCAGTTATATCTGTGAACAAATAATATTGAATGGAGCTACACACATGGTGCATGGTGTGTCTTCGGTTTCCCTTGAATATTAAACTCCTCCAAATACTTAATGCTTCGACGGCTGCTGATTCTGCTGATTCAGTGCTGCGACCACGAAATTAGCAGTGGGGGTGAAACATGTGCAACAAGTCAGAGTATCAGAAAAGGTTTTCATGTTTCTTCCTTTCTGCTGATATTGTGTGAAATGCAACAGCAACACATGGTGCACATGAGTGTTAGCGGCCTTCTCCCCTCGGCTCTTGGAAACAAACCCCCGTGCACACAAATATGTCCCGAAATGTTGTAGTTTTTTAGCGTCACAGGGACAGCGTGAGCGCGTATGAACCACAGCTAATAGTCGGGAGCTCAATTAGAGAAGGAGGTTAGTAACAGACCGTGGCACCGGCTTAAACTATTTTTAGGAGGGCACATAAACACGACGTCTAAGGCAACTCAGTGACTGGGCCTCATCATCTCGTTTGGGCGACAGAGATGTTGTTGACCTGCGAGAGGAAAAAATGGTAAGTGATGTCACCAACATCTATAAGGGGAGATGCCCGTTCCCCTCACACACCCTTCACCCAGCATGCGTTGAAGGACATCTTAGAGGCCTCAGCGAAGGAAAGGAGGCAGAGCAGATATATAAATACCCCCTATGGATGCATACGGACTGCTGCCTGAGGGGAGCATGTGAGCGGGCATTTGCTGCCCTGGGTTCTGAGCCCTGCCATTTAAAAAGGGACAAAATATAGACAAGGGTGCGTTTAGAAAGACTCGTACGGTTGCTGCCTTACAAGGAGAGATACAGGCAGCAGCATCCTACTGCGCTCAGTCACCATCCCCTTTTCCCAGGCTGGAAGAAATATGAAAAAAATATGAATAATTCATGGGTTGTTTGCAGTTTGAGGCCTGTTGTAAATTAAGCTGATTAACAGGGTGAGCACAGACTTTGTGCTAAGCCCAGTTTTTCAGAGCCCCCTTGCAGTATTTATCATGTAGCTGAGAGTAAGACAGTGAAAATCAGGTTGGCTGCAGACTGACACAGTATACACTGTACACAAAGACACTGTAGTGTAGCATGTTGTTACACAATTAAAGTTTTGAATTGTCTTAGAATCAATTCTGTGGCAAGACCTTAAATGCTTTTGGTTACAGATATCGTCAGTAATCAAATGGGTTTTCACTATGTTTAACACAGATCTTTTTAAATTGTTTTATTCTGCATTAAATTTGTTTTTTTTTAATATTAATTCTTAAGCTATTGCTGTATTTACTCTGCTGCCACACATGCATTCATTCTGTGACCCAACAAGTGAACTGATGTGTAATGCTTCATTATACCAAACGATACCAGTTTATAAAAATAGAGGAGGCAGCGGTGCAGACAATTGACCTCACACTTGATGGTTCACGGCCTGCCTACCCCCAACACGAGAAAACGGACCCACAATCTGTCAAGATCGTGGGCCACCAACGCTACACAGGCCAGTGCACTGAGTGACGGTACTAAGCTGTGACACGTCAAAAACAAAATACAACAAATATTCAACATTTTAAATGAAACTTTACAGCTGTAATGGGTCTTGTTGAATACAATTACCAAACAATAATGATGCTTGACAGAGACAAGTGAAGTATATGATTAAGAGTAACGGGTTTTTCACCCTTCATCGTCTGGCACCACCATTAATTGGGCCTGATTTATTTCCGGCAAAGCCTTTTGGCACCTCTTAGGTGACACTAACTTTGTCCTCCCTCTGCCCCTCACGTGCTAAAGATAAAAACCCGACTCGCCATGGTTACTGTCAGCCAAACAACAGTCAACAGTGCAGCGAACCTGAGGTATTCACCGCCTGCCAGACCAAACTGCATGTGAGCCTGCTTATATCTGCACTGCATCAAACCCCTGCTCAGGCTCTTGTTGTTCACCCGTGAGAATGAGCTCTCTCTCTCTCTCTCTCTCTCTCTACTCTACACTCCTCTGTTGTTGTCTTTTGAAAGGGAGCTGCTAAATCAGCAGATCTGCAGAACACTTGAGTCCAAGCCCCATGCTCAGCATCCCAAAGTAAATGTTCCCAAGAAAGTTCTACTACTAAGGCCCTGATTATCATAGTCATGGCATGCAATGCTGGAGCGTGTACAGAATGTATCAGCAGTGAATGATATCTCTCTAGCCAGCAAGCAAAAGAAATATTTACCAATAAGCTTTCTGAGAAAAGCTGTGCTCATACCTCTGATATTTCCTTCTGCCCGGTCTGCTGGCTGGAAGGAAACGTTATGTGTGTTTGGGCTCATTTAGTGCCGTGGGACATTTAGAGCAGGTAAGGACAAGAAAAGCTTTATCCTGCAGCTCACGTCTCTGCTGTGTCCAACTAGGCCCAGTGAGCCGGGAACATCTTATTAAACTTTCCTCTGTCATCCGCCTATGAGGGGCTCCTGCACCAACACCTCCATGTGAGAGACAGTGTGCACATTATGCTGCTCTGTTGTGGAGGTTGAGTGGAAAATTTTGCTGGGTCTGAACTATGCTTTCTTTGGCACCGTTTTGCCTGTGGGCCAAAGCGTATTCATCTGTGAAACTGACAGCTTCACCTTAGCCCAGGAAAAAGTGAAGCTGGAAGCCTCGGATCACGGCAGGTCTGGGAGAGAGCTCATGAAATGTTCTTGAAGGATTTGCCTTGTAATGTAATGTCAGGGCAAATGTTTTGAGAGACTGCGCTTGTTGTCTTGCTAATTTATTTTAAATGAAAGAATTTCCATCTAAAAAACATATCTTCCCCAAACCAGAATGTGTTGAGATGCTTAAAAAATTCCATTTTTTTCAAATACATTAAAGAATTTGTGACTTAGGCAGAGGCAGAGGGATATGAGTTGTGGATTAGATGCTCAGTTTTGGTCACTCAAAGGACTGTAAAGAGACAGAATAACTAAAAGAGACACAAAACAGCAACATGACTCACAAATGATGATGGGAAAAAATGTGACCAGATGAGCAGAAACTTTAGCAAAACTGTCACTAAGAGGCTCAAATTAACTACAGACAAATTTTTTTCTTTTGCAGTTTTTCCCATGAAAGCAACTGGTTGGCCAATTACAGGGCGGAAGTTAGTGGCAACACCCCTGTAACCTCGCTCGCTGGACTAACATCACTAGTTTGCCAGTGGTTCTCAGGTTTTCAGTAGCACCAGTTTGACATTTTTACACTGGTTTGACTCAAGTAAACTGAAAAACACAAAGCCAAGTTACACTGAGCTGCAGTCTTCCAGTAACACAAGCGGATTATTGTTCTCCTCTGAGTCTGTGGGTGTCACGGTGGGTTGTCTGAGTGTTGCCGCTGTTACAGCATCATTGTGGTGTTAACATGGAACATCAGCAGCAGTTGGAGTAAAGGTTTCCTCAGGTCAAACGTCCACCTCGGCCTGTTGGAAATGAGAAACAGTCCGCCATCTTTGGTATTTGCTTGTCTGCCCTCAGGCTCCCAGAGAAGAAACAAGATGAGACATTCTGCATCTGCTGGTAGCCAATACGCTGTGCAGGTTGTGCAACAGTGATCTGTTACCTAGTTTACTAGAACATGAGAGCACAAAGACAAATGACCGATCACACAAACAAAACTTCACTCTATGTTTCATGTAGAGCACTGTACTCAGAATAACTGAGCAGGGTGTAACATATGTCGAGTATTTGTGTTGGATTTCATAAAACGCTGGTATTTCCTGGTATTTTGTCTCAGGAAGCTTTGGCATGTCTACAGAAACACTTCTAATAGGCTACACAACACGCTACAATCCTGTGGCTGAACGTTCTTTTGGAAAACCAAAGGGAGTTTGCTTGGGGTCCACACCTGTCAAAACGAGGGCTGTCATCATGTGAGTAATGTGCCATTGCATGTATAAGCACAGTAATTACCATAGCAGCAGACGTTTTCATTACCCTTCCTTTGAGGTTGAGTCCTTCACCTCAGCACATGCAAACTCTTTTGCACTAATGCCGGGATTTTCCAACGGCTGCAGCTTCTGCACATGACATGAGCTTTCTTGCATGGAGAGATGTTCACGTCTGTCCTCTAACATCTGGTTTTGCGACGGGCTCCGTTGTCTCGGGCCGGTTGTTTGCGTACATTCTAAGGCCTTTGAGGGTTTCTGAGCACACGGCCACATTGGTCTCCTCAATGATAGAGGGGGAATTGGAACCACGTAGTGATTTGCATATAAAATGTGTCAGCTTCAATTGAAATTGTTTTGATACTGATGATGAAATTAGCTTAAAATGGGCAAGATTTTCTCTAAACAAATATTATAGGATTTTGTTATGAACCACCATTGATATCTATACTGAAGGGTCCGGAGGATCAGACTGTTGAGGCCAATCACTGCTGTCCTGCTCTTTCAGGCTGTTGCTTCAACAATGCTGGGTCAACATATATTTATTGTAACTAGCTCATTTATCGTTCGGCCTGCAAACCAAATTTGCCTCAGGGTTGTGAGCGTTTGTTTTGGAACCTCATCTCTGTATACATGGTAGCTGATGGATGGTGTGGCTACAGGACCAAAGCTTTCCTCCATACTTGAAACAGCTGATTTATGTCTGGTCCTGGACACTTATGCTCTGTGGCTGGAATGCCGAGAATTTTAAAGACCCCTCCTCTGCCCGTCCTGTCCACATGCAAACAAATGGAGCAGGCGCCTAGTTGGGCAGATGAAGGCCCACCGGTGCTCCCACTGCAGGGCAGGGAGGCAGAATGTAAGGAATGTCAAAGGCGAGAAAATAAATCTATTCTCTCCCTGTTTCTGTCCATCTGTAGCTCTTTCTGCAGCGCGATTGTCATTTTCAGCCTTTTGCTGAGAGTCATCTTGTTTGGTCATTCTGGAATCAACTCTACTTGTTTGTGTATGCACACGTTCCTGACAAGACATTAGCCATAATAGGACAAAAGAAAAATTTATTTGTGTTACAACTTTAAAACACAAATATGCATAGTGTTCTGTTGTCTGAAATAGTCAAGTGGCAAATGAATTTATGTGACAAACAAAATAGTGCTTTGTTAAACACACTCAAAGTCACAAAATGGTACATGTTTATAGAGAGTCAAGACTGTGTAAAAAAAAAAAAATAGCAAATGACCTCAAAATTGCCTTGTTCACACTGTGGTAGTCAACATAACGCAAATGTATCACGTAGCATTTTTACAGTAATTTAAAATCAAAGGCACGATGGCTGTGTTTTAGCAGTAAATCAATAGCACATGCATCTTTAACATGCTGCTGACATGGCAAACAACAAAACAAGAATCATCACTCCACAGAAGCTAGAATAATTGTATGTTTTGACAATAAAAACATAAGCATCTCTGTCTATTGTAGCTCATTTTCACCTCAATGATATATCCAGACACCATTTTGATTGCTTTGAGTCTTGCCATCCTCACGGCCATACTGTACTTTAATTATTCCCTTTCTCCTCCTGGGGCCTCAGTGCAGCTCAAGGCCTGCTCTTCGCTGCGGGTCTATCCATTATGTTGAGCACATCGTCCAGGATGGATGGGCCCAGATCAAGTTCAAGCGAGAGCAATGACCCCGTGACGTGGGCGAGAGAATCCTGCGACGTGCTCTTCTCTTTGGAAAACTCAAATTCCACATCGCAGATGCGGCCCTCCTCCATTCCACTGTCCCTGTCCACCCACTCTCCGTTGCACTTGGAGAGCTCATGCTTGAAGCTCAGTGGAATGTCATTGTTAAAATGTTCATATCCACTGCAGTTGCCATTGCCAGTGAGACTCCCTCTACCTTTGCAGATCTTGCTCTGGTAGTTCCCACTGAAGCTGTCGCCGCACACGCTGCTCGTGTTGCTATTCAGGCTCACATTAGGTTTATAGATGCTGTTGCTGTGGTCACTGATATAAAAAGATGAGGGGTTGTCAAATCTGCTTCCACTCTTATTTATTTTGTTAGCTTTGGCAACCGCTTTCGATGTGGACTTATTGTTGTTCTCCAGCAGATCCAAGAGGACATCAGGCTTTGACTGGATCTCTGTGGAGGGACATGTCGGATCGCTCCTGAAGATGTCCATTGAGCACAACAGAGCATCCATCTGCAACATCTCTACCTCCTCACTGGGGTCTGGTTTCACAGTAGTTGAAGGCCCCATTATGTCCTCCAGTGGCTCAGGGGGCATGGAGAACACAGTGGAGCTGATCAGGGGAAGAGTGAGGGCCTGGCAGCCGCCAATGGTTGGGAGGGAGATGGCGTTCTTAAGCACTGGAGAGGGCGTCTCGGCAAAGGACGCATCCCCTGTACTGTTTGCTCGCAAGAACTCACTTTGAATGCCGTACTGAGGGTGGACGTCTCCTTTTCCCGGTAGGAGTTCATACTTGCCCTGGAGGAAAGACATGTCTCCAAAGGCATCTCTCTCCCCACCCCTGCCAATATGAATAGTGTGGCGAAAGTCACCGAGCGGTGGACTGATCATGTCAGGGGACAAAATATCTCTGAGGCGACACTTTTTCCCCTTCTTACTGTTGATAGGTTTCAGATATATGGGCGCCTTCGCTGGCATGGCTGTAACTGCGGAAGAGAGCTGAGATATGCAGGATAGAAAAGCGGAAAATGGATGTTACAGTTGCCCAGGCGACAGACTTCAGTTACATTCTCAGTAACCCGCCGGCCAAACGGGATCCAAAAATAAGTTCAGCAATTGCAGCATTGATCAGGAAATGGGATGCCAGGCAGGACTGATTACTGCAGCGTGGAAAAGTCAATTGGGTTTTCTCTCCTGAAATCAGATACAAAATAGGAAATATGTCAGCATTCATTTCTAAAACATGAACTCAGCATTGACAAGTCTCCTGAAGGGGGTAAGTGCTGATACTGACACAAACCTCCTGTCCTGCCTTTATGAAAAAGAAAAGTGATCCAGAAATAAACTCTGGACATTTCAAGGAAACCAACAACAAAAAACATCCTCATTCTTTTCTTGCATCTGGAGCAGAGGAGGATGCAGCATGGGTCTAAGGCTTTTTGCTGCTCTATTCAGATTTCTACACACATGAGCTTCCTTTGGCCTCCAGATCTCTGGATGTGCTAATGTGGAACAGCTGGATTGCAGATTTGGAAAGGAGATGCAAAAAAAAAAAAGGGGGGGGGGGGCCTTTAGAAGGATCAGCTGTTTTAGCAACAAGCTACTGCTCAGACATGCAGAGAGACGGAGCAAGCAGGATGAGAAACAGGAGAAACAAGGGTGTTTGGGGGTTTTTGGGGGATGCGTGAGAGAGAGGGATTACAAAGAAAAGTGGGTCGTAAGAAAAGATGTGATGCTAACTTTGCATTGATTTGGCTCGGACAGTGGGTCAGTTCTAAGTTTACGTTTTTTGTCTCAGTTGCTTAGATGTGTTTAATGAAACTGGGATCCGCTTAATGTTCACGGTCACCAAGTCTCTTCTCGCAAATGTGTCAACACTTTTCTACTGGGTTTTTCTACACAGTCTTTACATCTTCCTCAAAACAGTTAACACATGTCATTTGCACATCCAACACCTGACGGAAATCAAAATGATGAATCGCTAATGTGTTTGTGTGCAACCCTCTATGCAGAATCTTCAATTAGCGACCATTTCGAAAAGATGCTCTTTTGTGCTGCGATTCGCGGGTTTTGATCGAAGCCAAGGGAAAAAATTCAGACGAGGAAATAGAGTGACATTTCGAATTTTGGATGTTTCCATGAATAAGTGTCCTATGGATGTCTTTTTCTTCTTATTTGATTTACTTATTATTTTGTGGATGATGGAAGTAGCCGGAAATATTCTTCAATTTGATTTTGTCAGGACGAAATATGATAAGAAGATTAGTGTAACATGTAAATTGTGTGCAGGTTCTTTTCAGTGGGAAAAACATGAACCTCTTGAAAAACTTCTGTGGTCTGTGATTAAAACTACATTTCAATCATTGACAGCAGCTACAACAAGCAACAACTATTGTAGCTTGTGGCTGCAACTGTGATGAATGGCGTGTTGCCCATTTCCACTACTGACTCTCCATCTTTTCCGACCCCAACATTTCAGAAAAGTAATGTAACGAGTTACACAGTGAGTTACTTTTGACAGGGAGTAAGAAGTAAAACAATTATATACATTTCAAACAGAGTAATGAGTCATACTTATTAGTTTGACTAAAAGTTATGTTGTTTGAGGATAAATGAAACAACTTCTGAAACAAAATGAGACATTTTTTTCAGCAATCGTCAGTTTCGGCCTGTGTGTTAACTGTTAGGAAAAGACAAAATACCAGCTGGACACGATGGGTAAAAGATTATTGGGGGAGAGTTATCAAAAGTTCCATGTTTCCCTCTGAGCTCTTTTCAGTTTAAGTCCACTTTGGCAGCAAGTGTTTATACAGTAGATTGTAAAAAGAAGAGAGAATCAGTTTGACCGTTTACGATGACATAGCAGCCAAGGGGAAGGCGGAAAAACACTGTGCATGTGTGTGTGTGTGTGTGTGCGCACGTGTGACTGGAGGGGTGAGCACCAGTGAGTGGAGAGCTTGCCCATTTATAGACATATTTACTTATGAGAGTTCTGTCAGCAATGAATGTCTGACACAAAAGTTCCTGTGCGGTCAAGTCCACGGCAAAAAAAAAAAAAAAAAAAAGGTTTCGCAGAGAAAACATCCACATTCCTGCTCCAACCGACCCCACAGAGACGCACTCCATCAGCCTTATCAGAAACACTTTAAGTAAGCTATGTTTATTCAGCAGGCACATTAGTGTGGAGCCGGAGAGACCGACACTTGCTGCGTGTTAGAAACCGAAAAGCAGGATGGAAACCGTGGCACCGTCGTTCTTATGTTTTCGACTTGTCATAGCAGCTGACGCTTCGTGGCGAAATGGAGCACAAGGTGACATCTTGTCACTTTAGGTGCTGGAACTACAACACGAATAAACCTGTCAGCCAGCAAGCATGATGTGGATATATATATATACATGGAGTGATGCAGAACATGTGTGAGTGTGTTGGATGGCAACACCAGACTCCTTGTGTGTTTGAGTGCTGGTGTGAGTGTGAGGTGCCTGACTGCAGCTCGCTGAGAGATAGCAGGTTTGAATGCAGGCCATGTGTGCGCAGGAGAGTGTTTGTTTGCTAATAGAGAGGAAGAGAAAGGGAAGGGGAGGGGTGTGTGTGTATAGTGGAGGGCTGCAGTATTTGAGGTGAAGCTAATCCCTCACTTGTTTAGTTTTCTCTCTTTTCTTTCCATTTCTGTTCCTTCTACTTGTTTTTTTCACTCTCTCTCTCTCTTGTTAGTGTCTCTCTCTCTCTCACTGCTGCTCTTCAATTCTTTCTGACCTTGACAGCTGATGCTCGCTGCAGTGGGATATCGAGCTTGGATAGGAAGGGAAACAAATGCACCACCAAGCCAAAAGCTGCTTCCCATGGGCTCAGAGTGCACAAATCTTTGAGTGTTAACTTTTGTGTTGTACTCTTCCCAACAATCAGAAGGTCACCACTGCACTGCTGCCTAAAACCCTTGCTATCAAACCTACCTATTGATTATTGGTCTGCACTGATGAAATTATAACCACTGCCTGGCCGGTGTGGGCCCTCTGTTCTCAAGTGGCATCAGACAAAAACATTATAATAGATGAAAATCTTGGCTGGAGTCAATACTATGGACTGAAGTTTGGAGGAATTGTCTAGCAGCAGAGCAGCTCTTTCTGCTCTCACAGGAGGACATCTGCTATTCATCCACGCCAAGGTCAACACTTGTGGCCCATTAGGAGTCACCTGGTAGGGTGAAAGCCTCAAGGTCTGACCTTCACGTCAGGCATCCTGCTGGTGGCCCAGTTTGGCTTATATGGCAAACATGATTGGAATTTGCGGGGCCATCAGCCGAGCACGAGGAAAACAATATGCCTGCCATTTTAATGAGACACTGGTATAGACTCCGTAGTGATAGAGAAATGATAGTGAAGCTCCTCTTGGCCGCAGAGGCAATTAATTAATTACAATAGCTCAAGCTACCCCAGAATGGACCCTCGGACCCCAGTGAAGCAATTTGGGTCTCTGCTAGCTGTAAATAGCTGAGCTGGTGTATTCTGGTGTATCTCAACGCTAAGGCCAGATTTTTCACCCTCCTCCTGGAACTCATCCAAAACGAAGCAGCCCGGCACGTGTTGACCAGTTCGAGCTCAGCGGCGCCACCGCTGCAGAATGCAGTCGCAGAAGGTTTCATTTACACCTCAGGGGCAGTGAGAATCGGATGGCATCCTCCTTTCCAAACTGCTTGCCCGAGCAGCCAACCAGTTATAATGGGAGCTGCTGAATAAAGCCACTGTGCCATTGGGTCAACAACAGCTATCTGTCTGGGCATGAAGTAATCTGGAGCCTCTCCAGCCTGTTTAAAAATGGAGCTTTGCCTCATCAGGGTTGGCCACGAGAGGGTGGGGGCAGAAGAAAATGCAAGGTGATGAAAGTGTGAGTGCCAGAGAAGATAAATGTGGGGTTTGGTATCCAGTAATCAAACTAATGGCTCGTGATTTGTCTGCGTATTTCTGGACACTAAAAGTCACGTGTGATACAAGCAGGTCACTATATTCTTAGAGGCAGTGTCATCCAAGTCTACTGTAAACAAATGCTACAGATCCTTCATGGTTCCCTGTTTGCAGGAGCAGCTGTCCAAATTAGGACCTGTATACAACTTCTCTTTTCTTAGAAGTAGAACTCGCGTATCCCCTGAATATTCTTCACCTGATGGGACCACGGTGCTGCCATTTCACATGAGGTGCTGCTAGTCTGCATTTCTGTAGTCGTTGTGGTCAGCGTAACATCATCAGTGGGTAGAATTCCTCCCACTGTCTCTACAAAGCAAATCCCTGGAAGTTTTGAAGTTTCCAGATATTCCTTTTACATCTAACCGTGGGCTTTGAATAGCAGAAAGACCCTCTCTTTGGGGTTGTTAAAAAAAGATGGAGGGTCACGGTAGCCACACAGAATAGAACCAGTTGTTTGTTGCATAAAAAAAAAAAAAAAAACAACTCAATTATAGGCACAGACCTTACTTTCGAGGGGCCTGGTGGTGTTGGCGGGATCAGGCGAATAGCAGGGTGGAGTATTTATTCTGTCTTTTTCTTTCCCGCTCTCCTTCTGCCACCCACAAGCATGACCAGCACTTGCCAGAGTTATCCTTGGCAGAGATCGGCAGAAAACCAAATCAAAGCACATAAAGCACGAAGGGAATGTCAACGCGAGCCCTTTCCTCACAGTTTAGAAGAAAAAAACCCTCCCAATCCGCTCCACTCACGAGATAAAGGCAATGCCAGCTCCGCATTTCAGAGTACATGCCTCAAGTGTGTAGCCAGGCTAAAAATGTCTGTGTTAGAAAGAAGAATATCACGTTGCTCTTTCCATGTATGAGAGGACACTTTTCACAGTTACTAATCAATCTCCCACTCTGCTCCACAGGTTCAAGAACAAGCCCAGACACTTGCATGACAGCAGGTAAACTGTGGCAACATGATCCCATTTACTGACTCCGATTACTGTCAACAGGCTGCGAAATAAACCATGTTCTCACCCTCACTCACCTTCTATGTTGCCGTGGGGAAATGTTGATCCTTCCCAGGTATTGCTGGTGTTGTCCTCAGTGCTGCAGCTGCAGGTTATTCTGTGTATCTGTACATGTGTGTGCTGCTCCTGTGGCTTGTTGACGCTGCCCTGCCTCCGGTCTCTGCCTCGGGGCTGCACTGCTGTCGACTGGGATGTCTGCCGGACAGCTGTTTTGGAATTGCTCTCCGGCTCCTATTCCCCTCTGCAGCAAGTCAAGTCTCCTCCTACACCTCCCTTCACCCCCCCTTTCTTCTTCCTCTGTCTCTGTCTTTCTGAGCCCCCCCCCCCCTCCTTTTTTTTTTTTTCTCTTGCTTGCTTCTCTCTCTCTAGCAGCACCTGTGCATGTCTGTCCTCTTTTCCTACCCGGAGCTCGGATTTTCTTTCGCAGCTCTGCAGTGCTTGGGGATTCTCTTTGCTTCCTTTGCCTTTGTGGAGCCGCAGTGATGAGTGATCTCAAGCTTTAGTCTTCAAAAAAAAATTGGAATAAAAAAAAAAAAGGAAGAAGAAGCACGGTGCAGAGCAAAGCAGCTGCCTCATGGGACGTCTGGCTGTCTGTCCTCTCTGAAACAGTCCCTCATGATATGTACAGTGAATGCGTGTGCTCCTTCCCTCGGTCTTTGGTGCTGCCCACATCTGATAAGAGCTATTCTGTAAATGCAGCCGGCAGCTGACACTCCATGTCTCAGTTTTGAGCCTCCCCTCTCTATTCTTATCCGTCTATGACAAATGCACGCACACCCCCACCTATTATTTTCTCCAGACATAGCATTTCATATTCATGTCTGAGGTGTAATTGTGTGAATGGATTAATAAGTACAAATACTGCAGCAGCACTGCAGCACATGTCGGGGACAGTTACATGTCGGCTAATGCACAGCACATGGGTCACTGCAGACAAAATTAACTTCCTCAGTAGGAATCTGTGTTCCTCTATACTGGGTTTTAATGCACTAACAGAGACAGGGGACAGGTTCTAAAGGTTCTAACCTGATGTCCTTGATTCAAGGACAAGGCAAACATTGCCCCTTGCATCACATTTTTTCCAGGGTCTATTATTCAGTTTTAAAAAAAAACAATCTTATCACCTTGGTAACCGGTGCAGCTCAGAGGTGAAGTTTGTTGTGCACTTGCAGAGGAGAAGTGTGTTTCTGCCTTTACAGTGCATTACGAGGGAAAGACAAGATGAATGTAATGGCAGAACTTTCACAATATTCCAGGCTTGTCCAGCATTTGAAGCAATCCATCCTTCACAAGTTCAAAGTCCTTCTTTCTGGACAATTTGGCCTGATGAGCTCATTCTCCTTAATCCACTTTCTCCCTATATTTCACGATTGATGCACCACTGTAATCACTACCCATATATAACGCTCTGCAAAGACATACACTGAAATGAATGTGGACTTGTGTCTGTTTGTGAACAACTTACAGTCAGTGAGACACCCTCTATTTAAGTTACAGTACACAGGCGTTATTTAGCACCAGTTAAACAGCAGTTGTGAATGAAGCCCTTTGGTTTGTTATATTACCCGGGGATGATGTCATCGTGGCCTCCATGTGGCCAGCACATGATCTGTGGAGCAGAACACACAACACTATCTTCTTATTCAGGAAGACCATTAAACCGTGGAAAATCCAGGGCTACTGCTCTAAAAGGAAACAGTAAATAATTTCCCCCAATGATAAATTGCTCAATAGTGGAGAGATGGGAAGTTTTTTTTTTAAGTGATGACTTCTGTAGAAAATTGCGAACCACTTTCCAATAAGCCATAATAAGTACAAAGGCTTTATATTTTGTAGCTAATAACTTTATAAATGACCAATAAATCATTTTATTTCCTCATCTAAGCGGACAGTGTACATTAATCAACGGATCTGTAAATGTGCCAGTGTAAGACAACGGCTTGCAAGACATCTGTGGAGGATGTGAAGTTATGTTACGCAGGCTCTATCTTCTGATCTACATGTATGTGGTCTGTTTACCTGCATTTCTTTTGTTTGGCTAAAACGTTGCTTAAGTTGTTCAAATATGATGGAGATAGGAAGAGATGAAGAGGAAGAAAAGTAACTGGAAGACCTAAATCGCAATAGGAAGCAGAAATATATGGAACAATTCATACTGATAAATGCACAAGCACTTTTCCGGTGACTTGTTGTGTGATCCTGCAAACCCGAAGACTTAACATCCTCATCCAAGAAGCTCAAACTTTGATTGACGTAAGCATCTATTGGCATCTTGGGTGACACAGCAGGTTACAGGTTTTACATGTGCCTCCTTCACTATTGTGTACATGGCGTGTTTAGCCCTGTGCTGATTTCTGCAAGCAAGCGGAGATTCACTAAAAGCTCAATTTTGCTGAGGTTCAGTTGGAGTTGTACTGGACTTTTTTAAAGCTTCATGTGTTGAATACAAACAGAGAAAAAGTACATATACAGCACCGCACTGCAAGAAAGTGTGATCAGATTGAGAGCAAACTAAAAGCTGTTTCTAAGAGAAATATCAGCTACAGTTCAAAACAACTGTTTCTGGCTTGGTAGCCTGATCAAATGACGCAGGCTTCCTAATGGCTAATTACTGTTATATGCTTTATGATTTATGAAGTCATGAATAACCACTGATTTAACCTTCCTAGTTCTGCTTCATTAAAAAATACGAACAAGCAACACACCTCCAACCGTCCTCATTGGCCCTGACAGGCTTTTAGTGTCCTTGGTGATGGTTTTCCCCCATGAACAGCAACACTGTTGGGTTTATTCTGTGAAACACACAGTGTTTGCCAGGAACATGTTTGTCATCTTATTTTTTTGTTTTTCCATCACAAGTTGTCTTTCAGGTTTGTTTATGGAGGAAATTAGACCTATTTTAAATTCCAGTTCAACACTAATTTGTCTTGGTCTGCTTTGGCCCGTGTCTTCGTCCCTGTACACAGGGGGAGCTTTCAAAGTGAGGTTTTTCTGAACTGTTCCACTGAGGTCAGTTTTCCCCAACAGACACGCACTGCAGTGATCTCAGGTCAGGTTAACAAGCCCGTCCTTTTCTACTGAAGGGAATTACCTTAGAAAAACACTAGAACCAAAACATTAGAGCCACGTCTTCTTATAATGGGCTCCAGTACGACCCCACTACCCACTTTCACCTCAGTAATAAACATATATATGACCTTTCTGACAGTTTCTGTAAAAGTAGAATTGATGACAGAGCCGATGTGGTGGACTGAATTAAATCGCACAGGTCGGCTTAACGTTGTGGCTGATCGCTGTATATTTTCTGCTCGTGTGTTCTGTTGTAACTCATGTGTCTTCAACAAGCGCGGTCGGAGACTTTCTCCCGTCTCGCAGATTCAGTTTTAATCTCATGTTGATACCTCAGCCAGTTGACACATATTCCAACTCCACCCGTCAGCCTCCCTCGGCTATGACACACGTTCACACCCATTTAGGAGTAAGCTACATCATTATCACTTAGTGTCTGAGGCGGGCTGTGTAACGGAGGTGAAGAAAAATGGACTGCTGCTTTTTCAGTGCAGTTATAGAAGTGTCTGGTCTTTATGATATGTAATTTATCTATCATGTGACCAAAAAACTGTGGAAGGATGAAAAGAGGATGTGGATAGATATGGATAAAACTATCCACCATTTGAATTCCTGCTATGAATAAATCTGAATAGGGCATCAAAAAGGTTGTTTCTATAATAAAACTACAACCCCAATTCCAAAAAAAATATTAGCTCATTTTGTATTTGATGGCAGCAACACATCTCAAAAGAGTTAAAAGAGCGGCAACAAAAAGGCTGGAAAAGTAATGGAGGAGCATTTGACAACTAATTAGGTTAATAAAAGGGGAATTTCAGAGACAGAGCCTCTCAAATGTAAAGATGGGCGGAGATTTGCCAAAAACTTGTGGAACACTTTTAGAAAAATGTTCCTCAATGTAAAATTTCGAAGACTTTGAAAATCCCACCATCTGCAGTGTATAATATTATCAAAAGATTCAAAGAATCACGAGGAATCTATGTGCACAAGGGACAAGGCCAAAGGTAAAAAGGTCAAACCTTCCCATCTTTTTTTGGAATTGGAATCATAAAGTGTATCGAAGTCATGTTCCGTATAAATTTTATCCAGTCATGTCATCATCCTCATGTACAATGTTTTTACCAAAGCTTTCTCCCTGTTTTGTCCTCATGTGCACATTTATTTTCATTCTGACAGTAAGCATTTCACAATGTTCTCCGCACACAGGGAGGGACTCGACACTGAGGGCACTGGACAGTGTTCTGAAGGCAGAAGATGTGCAGCCAAGCAGAGAGGAGGAGGGGATTGTGGGTAGTCTAAACACTGTCTTGCTCTGTGGCCACATCCCAAAAATGTTTTTCTGTGTGTGCGTGGGCAATGCTCCATTCTGAATTACAGCAGACCACACACGCCAGAGGTAGCACCTCAGCCTTTGTGTCTATTTTAGCAACTCAACCAATGGAAAGGTGTGAGTTTGAGTTTAAGAGCAAGGACAGCAGGACATAGTCAAGCTCTAAAATTATGGATTTTATTTTCTGTGCAACTTACTGTTTTTTTTTTAACCTGATGCCGCCCGCATCAGGTTCAAAGCTCTGACACTCACCTACACAGTAATCAACACAATCGCTCCCTCCCACTGCCCCTCTGCCAAAGAACAGTGTCTGCTGGTCCCTTCACCACACAGCAAAGCTCGGCAGTTCAGTGGACATTTGATGGTGGAATGAGTTATATTTAACAAACTTAAACTACTTAATCACAACCCCGATTCCGGAAGAGTTGGGACGATGTGTAAAACCTAAATAAAAACAGAATGGAATGATTTGCAGATCTCATCAGCCCATATTTTACTGTCGAAACTGAGAAATTTTATCATTTCATGGAAAATATTAGCGACACATCTCAAAAAGGTTGGAAGAGGGTGATATTAACCATTGTGTAGCATCCCCTCTTCTTTCAGAATTTCAATTCAGAGTTCATCAATTGAGATTTTGTTTTTATCGAGGGAGTTGAAAAACTACTGTGCTGTCGACACTGAAGACATTGGCAATTAAAATATCTGGTAAACAATATGAAGCGGCTACTTGGCAGATATCTTCCTCGGGAGGTGATTAAGGAGACTACATATACCCGTTATATTGATACAGTGGCCATAAACATGACTCCACATTCATCTTATTATTGAACTGTGGGTAATTAAGAAACTGTTGAGCTTTAATACGGCAGAAATATGATATAAAGATACAACTTTGCATTTACAGCTTGAACATTTGCCCATTAGCTTTGTTCATTAGTGGCCAGAAAAATCCGTTGGGAGAAAAACCTCGTAAGAGAACCATGTTTAGCACTTCACCCCTGATAGCCTTAAAAGTCCAGAATGCAGTGCAGCCACAGTCATGCTCCATTTGTATGAGACAGCGTCACTCTTTAATTTTGCCAATGGGAAAACTTTGCCAACACTCTCTAATTATTGTTGTTGCTTACTATCTGTACTGTATTGCCTGTCTACGCTGACATGACGTTCATATGCAAACCACAACTGATTGCAGCAAAATGATGTTCACTGGGAGATGGAAACTTTGAGGGAAACCATGCAACAAATAAATATCACTTAATGATACATTTTGTCAGAAAAATATCTCCTGGAATGCATTAGGCATCTCATAATGATGGTAGTGTAAACGGGTCAGAGTGGGGATTTTCCCTCAGGCGTGCAGAGACAAACATATTCTTCTACAGTTAGATTACCCGACCACATCCATGCTAGTGTGCCGCTGTTTGACTCACTTCTTTGGAAAGAGAGCAAGTGATACATCACTTTGTAAGGAGTAAGTCTTCCCACTGGAATTCCAGTAGCCGTTCCACAGGCCACCCTCTTGCAATCAGATTGTGGTTGTTCATTTCCACCAGCCTATATCCTGCTCCGTCCACAACCAGAGGGCTATTATGTCCAAGTGAATTGGCAGGTTGCCTTCACCCATCTGAATGACGGGTGAGTGGAGTAAGACACCAGCTAGAGTCACGCTGAGGTCAGCTGGAGGCTGTGTTCACATCTGGCTGGGCGTAGGATATCGCCACCTACATTGGTCATGGATATCTCCTGTTCTGCAGGTGGAGATCTTGACAGACCCTGTGCAGTACATATGACGTCCTCTATTTATTCTTTAGCCCCTGGCAGAGTCTGTGTCTCCTTTTTAAACATATTTTAGGCCTTGGGAATTTGCAGTATCTACACAGCAGTGTTTATATAATGACTTTTCATGTAGGGAGATAATGTAAGTAAACTGATGTTAGCTGCAATTATGGAGCAACAACCCAGACAGCAACCTTTTTAGCAGCGTCTCTCTTGGGTCACAAGGGGAAAAAGGAAAATGTTCAGCATTCCTTGTGAGATACCAGTGAGATAATGAGTGAATAGCTGCTTAGCTCTAGTTTTTACTTGGAGCAGATTAGACACTTGTTAAAAGGCAGCTTTGGCAGGTGGCTGAGTTTTACTGAAACCGCTCGTTGCTGGCTCACCCTAAATGTGACTAAATAATGACTTCCTGTTTTTCTTCATGCCTACTTGGATGTCCACTGGGAGTCCGAATGCAGCTCCAGTTTGGTTGCTGAAGGTCTTATCTGTTTAGTCAGTAAATAACATTCCACGGTCCAAAAAAAAAAGTCAAATGTTCCTGTTTGTAGCTGATTTTCACATTTTCTTGTGTCCATTAAAAGAAAGCACATTTTGTTGCTACTAGAATCATCAGTAGATGAGAGGAGTCGTAAATCATTTTCAGAAAGTCAGGACTTTGATATAATTCGGCAGATGACATTATGCCAATAATAATGAGTATTTATGATCTCTGGAGTGTTTTGCAGTGCTGTACATTATTAGAGTGAGTCTCTATTGGCTGATTTTCATCAGATTGGCAGATTGTGTGGTTTCAAGTCCAGCAACGGCACTGTACTCTGTAACATCTGGTGAGATTATCTCCAAAAGCACAGTTCATTTGAGGCATTGAAGGTTTCCGGCTGCCAACTTTGAAACACTTTGAATTAGCTGATTGCATTTTTTAAAAATTCTGTAATTGAGTCATTTGAAATAATATAAAATAAATAAAAAAACACATTCTTGAGTATTTTATTGGAAGCTCTATGTATGGCATGCATCCCCCAATCCCACATCAGCCCTGAACCTGAAAAGGCAGAAAGGACGGAATAGGAAAGCATGGAAAATATGGAGCCAGGATACAGATACACCACCTGCTGTACTTTTATAAAATCTCAGCATCTTTAATTTAAATAAACTCATTCATATCACCTTGTTCAATCAAATCTCAGTCTTTTACATTTTTCCCCCCAGGATGATGTTGATTAAAATCTTGTAATTGTCACATAAGTGGCAAATGTAGCATTTTTTTTTTAAACTTTTTGTTAATTTGATCAACTGCTACTAGGCTTCAAATTCCACACTGTACATGTAGAGCTTCTCAGTCCACAGAGGTGTGAAATAGAAGCTGAGAGAAAGAGACATCGCGATACTGAAAATCCATCCATCAATTCTCTTTAGCTGTTTATCCTGATCAGATTTGATCCCAACTGTCATTAGGCTAAAGCTAGAACCCTGAACACGTCTCCAGTCTACCTCTGAGCCAAAACAGAGAGACAGACGCAGACGCAGACAACCATTCACACTTATGTTCAAACCCAGAGGCAATTTAGAGTCAGTGGTTAACCCAACATGCATGTCTTTGGACTGTGTGAGGAAACCAGGGTACCTGCAGGAAACCCACGCAAACATGGGGAGAACACGCAAACTCCACATAGAAAGGCCACAGCCAGCAGGTAGATTCGAACCGGTGCTAACCAGGCCACCGCTGTGCTGCCAAATGCCGAGAATGCTGCGAAGTACCTACCCAAGGTGGGTAAAACATCTCTGTGCTGTGACTGTTACATAAAAACACCGTCGAAGTCGACAGTGATAATATTGTCGTGACCTGTTGAAACGTGTCAGCCGAAGGGAAAAACATCGCGGGTTCTTGCTCCTGCTGACCTTTCAGCCTTTGTTCAACTTCACAAAACTACTCTTTACTTTATAAAACATTACAACAAGGCTCACACTGTATCATACTCTGCACTTCTGAACTCAAACATAGAAATTAGCTCAGAAAGCATTGTGTGGAAGCCTGTAATAACGTTCCACAGAAACTCTACCATGTGTCAAAGGTTGAGGGTGCTGCTGCGGGGGCTAGACAAATACCAGGGATACCTCAGCCATTATTGTATTCAGAGCCAGTGAGCATGCACGGGAGGTTTGAGACGCCAAGCGTGTGTGGCGAAACCGAGCGCGTACCAAGAGGTGAGGCACCGAGAGACCACAAGGGTGCAAACTGAGTGCATCATCAACACAGAGACTTTCAGTGTTATTGGGAGCTGAACCGATAATTACCTGACAAGATCTTACCAACATTCTTGGAGAATCAAAATAAGTCATTTAAGGATTGGTTATCATTTTTTTCAAATCTGCTGTAAAGCAATAGTGAGGTGCCCATATAAACACTGGAGGTGGATTTACTTGCTGGAATTATTTCTTCCTGGTCATACGTGTCCTTGTTCAGCGTAATAATATATTCCAATACATTTCGACCCTAAACCTGCAGGGCCAAGTATTCTGCCCCCTTTACCCCTCATTCATTGAAAGGAGGCACAGACATAGTTTAATTCATTCATTTCTAATTAAAGCCAATCACAATGGAAACAGACTGTGTGGAGGCCATGTCTGTATGTGGACTATTAACTAATTAACTAATTAACTGAGCATGGTAACAAGCTCAAATATTAAAAGAAGATGAACATAGCATACCTGCTAAACATCCTGCTAAACCCTTAGTAATGTCTTTTGAATTTTTACTCCTGGCATAAATCATTGTAACCCACACATATACTTCCAAAAAAGTTGGAATTATATTTGAAACTCAAAATAAAGAATCAGTGTTATTGTACAGTAGATATACAAATCTGGTTGAGCACTGACACTGTAAACTAATAGAGGTTGATTTTAATAACTTTTTGTTCAGCCAGGTCAGACAACCAACATTCCACCTGCCGCCATCACATGACCATTACTCATCTTCTGTGCTGCTGTGATTAGCGATCATTTTTCAACTGCTCTTTACAGCAGCATTGTGTAATGCTACCTCTTAACCTTTTCACTCAGAACTGTCAAAAGTGCACAAATATAAAATTACGACATTAAAGGCCAAGGTCAGCACCTCAGATTTCTTCGGTGAGCTAACGAGCAAACGTAGGTTATATTTTACTGGCTGCCCATGCAACTCATTGAGAGTTTTGGGACACATCAGCTCTATCTGGATCGGCCAATTCGCCCACGGGGCAGATGAAGCGGTGATCCACACGTCTCCCATGTGGTATGTATTTGACATGAGGTGGGGGTTGGGCCACAAGCTCAGTGCTGGTCCACACCTCTGTCCCAGACTTAGGGGCTAAGTCATGTAGGCAGACACATCCAACCTGCCCCATCTGGGGCTGCTTATCGCTTACTCTGCGGAGCCAAGACTAGCCGTCAATCAGAGTTATTAGGGGCTGGTCTGGAGAGATATGTCTGAGCCGACATGTGAAGACAAGGCAGGGGGGTTCATTATGTGAGCATGGAAGACGAAAGGATTTCTTCACATATCTGGGCTGACATGTGCTGGGTTTGACAGTGTGGGCAATTTAGGTCACTGAACCACAAACGTGTCACACACTGTATGTAAACCCCAGTAATACAGTAGGCCTAGCTGGCTCGTTTCCAGACAAGCACTGTGTGAGAGACACGAGGGCGTTTGAGAGGGGGATGTAGACGTTTTCTATGGGAGGCCCCCTGCGCCATAAATCATACGAAGTCACACACACACAGCATCATAATCTCACACGTACACTAGTCTCTGTGTGTTTGAGCTTCACCAGGTGCCAGGAATGCATTCAAACACACACACACACACACGGGCAATATTTCACTCATACGGCCCTTTTGTGTTGCTGCACACTGCACATTTAAGTCGGCAAAGAAAGCCGGAGAATAACAAATGTTAACTTAAGGCCTGCGTAAAACAATACCGCGCTCTGTGCTGCTGAAGAATTCCCCAGCAGCCTGTCATTACATTGTTTCAATTTATATTTCCCAGCAGTGCAGTTGGACAACGCACTCAGATCCCGGACAAAAGAAATGCTTCACATTTTTCTCTTCCCTGCCTTAAGGTGACAAACATTCATTAGTGACTGAATTGTAGTTAATTGGCTCCACATAATTGTACGATCAGGAATGTCAGTGTTATCGTTAAAAGTGCATTTCACACTGATGACGGTGGCTGTGATTAACAGCACCACTGGGTGTGTTTATCCCTTTTTTTCCCCCCCGTGCTGCTTCCATTTTTTTTATCCTGAAATAGTAGCACCCATTTCAAGCACTGCAGAGTTTATTCCTTCCATTTGCATTTAAACACTTCCTTCCTCGCTGCAGTTTACAACAAGATGAAATACGTTGTGTCACCGGTATTGTATTTCAGCATAGCGGCCAAAAATAAATGTGTTAAAATAGACAGCATGCCGACAAAACAGGGTCTATATAGGTTCTGCCAAAAAACAGTTTGACTCACAATTAATTCTATAACAGTTACAGCTGGAAATGAGCACTAGAATAAAAATATGTTTGAGGTTTTTTCCAGTGGCGAGTGGACAGCGGTGAGGTATCTGTTCTACCTCTAAAACTCAATATTGCTGCTGCCTTTCATTGCATTTCCAAATACGCTTCAGCACTTCACAGGCAGCTGCATGTGAGAAAGCGGGTGAAAGAGGAAGAAAGAAAATGAGTAAGATTAAGAGGAGAGGACAGAAATAGTTGAGGGTGTGTAGGCCTGACTCTGACCACTGGCATGCATAAGGAAGCAGCCTCTGTTCCACAGGCGGGTGGATGGTTTACAGACACTACAGAGTCCACAGCTCAGCAGCCCACATGCAAGTCCTCTGGCCTTCCCCACCCTCGGCTATTCTGGGCCTCTCTGCCACTGTGGTGGCTTTCACTCAGCAACCACACAAATAAAGCTGAAGAAAAAAAAAAAAAAACATGAGAAAATGAAGCTTCGGGCGAAGGAGGGAGGACATGCATTGTTCACTGCTTGTTTTGACTTTTATTGCCTCTTGCCATCATATGGTTTTTTGAGCCGATTTATGGGGCTGTGGCATCACCAAAACAAAGACTTCCGGCTGCAGTTTGCAATATGTATGCGTCACGACTAGTGTTAAAAGGATAAATCCTCTTTACGCTAACTTGGATAATATTGTTTTTCTAATCACCATTATCAAAATCATTGCTAAGGTCCAGGACTATAATGTCATAATGTCATATTGACATCTGACAGGGCAAGAAACGGGTGAGCCAGGTTATCTTAACTTCTAAGAGTCAGCGCAGCCTAAATGTTGGTACTACGGCACTGAAAAACCTCTATGATCATCACATTGTGTGAACAATATAGCTATAAATTCATAAATAAACACTATGGGAAATTAACCTATGAAAATAAAAAAGTTAATCGTGAAAGAAATATTGCTCAGCCTTTATCCAGAAATCCGCCTAATAATATACAGTAACCAAATATGTGGTGGCCTCATCTTCCTGCACACATTGAATGAGGAAAGAAATGCCTTTTTTTTTGGGGGGGGGGGGGGGGGGGGGGGGGGTTCAAAACTACAGTTTTTGCACAACGGATGTTGGATGTTCTTCCATGATGTCACACCCTATGCTGTGGGGTTTCCTTAGAGATTAATATTTATAAGTGTGTGGTGTATGGACAAAGGAATGTGCATTTTTAAAAATCTAACAATGATCTATATTCTGTTTAATTGAAAATAATCTAACGGTTTAGATGTGATGTTATACTGAAAATATACATCATCATACATCATACACTTGTAATTCTGTAAAACTGCATTTATTTACAGCACACTCACCTGTAATGATGTTATATCCTATACTGTAAAGTTTTGTCTGTGGCCAGTGGCTCAAAATCAACAAAACTTCCACGAATCATCCACTGGTTGATATATAATTTTACAATAATAACAACAACAAGTTTCTGAATAAACAAGGTTTTTTCAAAGGTAAAACACCGAGTATCACTGAAATCTTTACTGTTCAGAATTTATACAGGACTGGTAGAGAGTATCAGTATTTACTGTTTACTCATGTAGCATCATAATAATATATATAATATATATAGAAGGAGATGAACTATACAATCAATAAACTCTATTGTTTTGCGCATTCATGAAATATTACATAGCTTTTTTCTTTCTTACCCTCATAAACAACATGTTGGCTTCTATTCTTCTTTTATCATGTCAGCTTTTTGAAGTTTTCCTCATTGACTTGAGACAGTAGAAGCCTGTATTGAGCATTTCACCGTGTCATGGACCATAAAGCAGCTCCTCAGCCTCCTCTTGAACTTTCCCTCTGCAGTTTTTGATTCTCCAAAGAAGCCGATCGGCTCAGCTTACGGGAAATTCCACAATAAATTATCTTCTGAACTGTACGTGTATTCCTGATATTTTACACCGATTATCGAGTATTCATACTGTAAATGGGACTTCTCTAATATATAACAGCACTTGTAAAAATACACACTCTTACTGGTAATTCTCCTTGTAAATAATGATTTTCCTTTATTTGCTCTACACTCACGTTTCCCCATTTGAGAGATCATCAAACATTGATCAAAAGACAATAAAGAAAGAACCAACGAATGCAACACCACTTTGAAGTTTATGGACTGTGTCTCCTGGGGCTACTACAGACACTTACTAGTTTCTTTAGTGAGGTGTAAGGTGCAACTGTTTCAGAGAAAGCCTGCACGAAGCCTCTGATCTGTTATTTTACTGTCATGATCTATGGATGGCAGTGTTGATCTGCTGGTCGAATGTTAGGGTGAAAGATCTTAACAAGGTAGTGTAGTAAGATGTTCTACTAAGATAAGGAACATGATGAAGAGACCTGCTAAACACTGCACCACCATTCAAAGCACGGCTGTGCGTATTACATCATAAAGCTGCCAGCGTGTTTATAGATTCTCAGTTTTATATTAATATTTGAAGGGATTCTATCTGAGATGTTGATAGTCCCATTGTTCTGCTTTATATATATGTGTGTGTGTGTGTACAGACAAATAGAAACTCTAGGGGGACAATAGATGTACACTTAGCTATAACAAATGCAGCCTGATACAGTGGCCCCACAATAAATTCTCAGTTTGTGAATGTGATAGTATTCAGTTTTATTTAAAAATGTTTTTGCAAATGTAAATCTACTGATTTAATTTGATTTGGGTCTTTGTATTCTGTCTCGGTGTTTCGTCTTGTTTTTAGCTCTTATCCTGTCCACCCTATTTATACACACACACACTCTTTTGGACATACATTGAGTCTTGTTGGGCATCAGGTCTTCTACCTGAGGTGAGCAGACATGGTGTAAGTACCCAGATAGATGTGACTCAGTATTTGCTCACCCTTACTGTACACAGATGCAGCCTGGCTAATGTGTCTGAGGCCGTCAACATGAATGGCTGCCTGTGTTTAAGAGCAGATTATCTCGAGCTTTGGTTTATTCCACCCTAAACCACAAGGAGCTGCTGAGACTGGGTGAGTGCAGACTAGTGCTGAAACTCTTGGTCTTATGGCAAAATGCAGAATACGGTGAGGATTATAAAGAGCAACACCTGTGATTTATTGTATTCTGTTAAAAGTCCCATCTGTGCTCCTCACCCTAACTTCATCCCCACTGGAGGATTTTAATCCTAATTCTTTAGGCGCCACCTGCTGGCTTTGCTCCACTAGCAACCACTTTCTACTCAATGCACGGATTTTCTGTGTACTATGTACTAGTTGTTGAGGAATCTGTAATGAGACAAGTCACTAAGGTCACAGGTATCTAAAGCAGGAATGTCAAATTCTGGCAGTTCATTTGCAAAAGGTCTTTCATCTCCCAGATGAGATAAGTTGCTTGTGTGTTTACTTATTGGTGGGACAGGACAGGGAGGATTGATCAAAGTTCAAGGCCAGGAATGTGTGCATGTTATTTTTTGTTTGTTTTGTTAAGGAACCATGTGAACTTAAAAAATAACTTTAATTTCCATGGTGGAGAACAGTGATTTCTCAGAAAAAGCGAACACAAGGTTGTGTAAGTATGTGTATTTGCTTTGGTAGGAATATTTGTTGTCTGCTGGAAATGACTGATTGTCATTAAGCCATAAAGTCAAACGCTCTGATGTAATCTGTACCTGCTTTACATTTTCCCAGCATTAATCAGTTTTCAGGGAGCCATATCTTGCAAAACCATAATCACAATGCTGCATGTTCAACAAACCCCCTGATCATATTGTATCATTTCATAAGAACATTGTATATGGTACTAACTTGTGTACTAAGTGGGCATTATTACTTTTCACATTATTGCTATGTTTTAATCATAATATTTTTCACACTGTGACGACATAGTAATATGATTTACACTTTTTCATACACTTTGTTTGTGCATATGCATAGAGCATCTGTGTAAGTGGGTCCACAGTGTGATGTGTAATTCACATTTGCATACAATGCCGTCCACATGGTGACCAGATGCCGTTTGATGCAGTGCACAACATTATTGCAATTTTTCTTGGAACGACAGCTCGGCTCAAACTGTAGAGCTGGGAATAAATATTTGCTAAGAAGGGCAGCGAGGTGGTGGATTGGTTAGTGCTGCCACCTCACAGCTAGAGAGTTGACTCTAAATTGCCTGTAGGTTTGAATGGGAGTGTGAATGTTTGTCTATCTCTTGAGATGATGTCATCAGGAGGAGCTCTGGAAAAGCAGGATGGCCATGATTACAAACTCCATACTATGGGCAATGAGATGACATGATCAGAAGTAAAGGTTCTTCCAAATGATGTCATCTGTAGGCATGTATCTCAGAGGGGCGTTCGATGGCATAATGTTAGATCAACAAGTTGATCATAAAGAGGAATAATTCGTTTCACCAAAAAAATAGCTATGAATTGAGTATTTGAGAAATTGGCTCACCTTGATTTCAAGAGATATAATTAGTGGAGCCAACTGAAGATTTTGTGGCAGCTACATGGCAACTTAAAATATTATATGTTCTCAAAGCTATGCAACTTGCTACTGAACGTTTTATATTGAGACACTATTCATTTGCACAACTGATGAAAACAAACATGTCTGTGTATGTTTTTAGAGACAGGGCACATTATCTGAAGGATCCAGCTCTGGTTTCTTCTATAAAGACAGATATTTTAAGAGCAAACCTGCTATTAAATGACGCCTTCACTGATTCTGAACTTGATACTAGATTGGGTAGCATATGTACATAAATG
This sequence comes from Channa argus, assembly GCF_033026475.1. Taxonomy (NCBI): domain Eukaryota; kingdom Metazoa; phylum Chordata; class Actinopteri; order Anabantiformes; family Channidae; genus Channa; species Channa argus. The sequence continues at coordinate 51,021,507 of NC_090197.1, forward strand.
CCATTAAACTTTCTATAACTTCACTTTCCTATATCAAAATATCTCTTCACTTCTATTTGAAAAAACCTCCACATGACATCACTTATTTCTCTGTTTTCTCAATTGGTGATAAAAATAACTAATTTCAGGGAGGTTCAGTCCCTTTGTCAGCACTTTCTGCTAGTCAGTCAGCCTGTTCTATAACTGTTGTCAAGACCCTCAGCACCCAGACTGTCTCCCCAGTGATCAGCCGTGTAGAGTCCCCTGAGCTTCTGAGGTACCATGACACAGTGTCACCAATCTATAGTTCCTCCTACTGTCCCTCTTCCTGAGGATGTCCCTGAGTCAGCTGATGTCTCCAGTGTTTCTGAGTCAGCTGATGCTTCTTGTGTTCTGAGTAAGCAGGTGACGCTGACATCTCTTGTGTCCATGAGTCAGCAGGTGACACCAACATCTCAAGAGTCAGCTGATTCTCCCTGTGTTCCTTAGTCAGTCCAGTGGATGTCTCCTTTGTTCCCAAGTCAGCTGTCCTTTCTGACACCTCCTATGGTTCACAGTCAGCAGGTTCTACCGGCACGTCCCGCAGTCCAAAGTTGTCAGGTTTTGCTGATGTCCCACCTGTTCCTGACACCTTTGGCACTTTGCTGGATCCTGTGTTGGCCATTTCATTTGATATCCCTTTAGCTCAGGTACCTATCCTGAGGTCAAATTCATCATTTGTCTTCTCAGCTACCACAGGGTCAGCGGTTCCCATAGTTGCCCTTGTCCTTGGAGACTCGAGTCTCGACTTGACTCCTGTCATCCTGTATTGACGGCCAGGATAACAGTCTCTGGTCCACTCATTCATTTGCCTGTGTGCATCTGTAACCGACACAGGCCTCCAGTTTATCCTCCAGGAAGGTTTCACCACACATGCTCAGGTCTCCTGATTTTCATCTAGAGTGGTCCCACATCAGCCACTTCCTGTTTCTCTGCAAGGTGAATTCTTCACTGCTGGCCTCCAACTATGTCTTTAAAAGAAGACCAGTTTCCAGAGCTGCTCCGCTACCACAAGCATCAACTATCCAGTCTCCTGGTTCTTGGTATCTTGCCATCCATCTGTGGTCCACTTTCTCCCATCCATCAGTACCAAAGTCATCAGCTCAAGGTCACTAGTGTACACAGTTTTTTGCCCAGTAGGTTGGTCAAAATGGTCGGCACTTATATAGCACTTTTCTGCTTTTCTTATCTGTACGTAAAGCACGTTATTCTACTTTGCATTCACCCATTCACACAATCATGCAGACATTCACTCACCAACTGCTATGCAGCTGGCCTGTAGTCACCACGAGCAACTAATTTTAGGTTCAAGTTCTTGGTCAAGGGCACTGTGACTTCTGACAGGAGGAACTGGAAATGAATGCAACAACCCTGGAATTGATGGATGACAGCTTTACCTCTTGAGCCACAGTGTCTCCAACCACCTCATCCACATGCACTCACTTAGCAAACGGCCTGTTCTTTTTACATACCTGCCACTTCAGCTGAGTCCGTGCCGGATTTTTCACTTCATTAATATAGTGCATTTAGTGTCTCACTTAGTGTGCACATTACATGATCCACTAGTTATTGTTCTCTGGTTCTGTTCTGCCTTTGCTTTTGTGTGAAGCCAGACATTGTCCACAAATTGGATTGGAAAGCCCTTGTCTTTTCTTTTCCTCACTCCTCTGTCCCCTCAGCAACAGACCTTTGCTTGTACTCAGACCTACAGACTTGCTGCATTCAAAGGCGAGCAAAACTAAAAAATGTGGTAGAAAATAACAAACAGGGATCACTTTAAAACAATATGCACAAACTCTAACTCACAACCATGGATGCATAAAAAGAACTGATGGGTGTAGGTCATACTCCCATAACCTAAAAACGGAGCATCTGTCTCTGAAACCCAACCTGAATGATAAATCCAGATGCGGTGCCAGAAAATGCACCGCAGTGAATGTCCTGACTAACTCTAAAGTGAAAACCCAAATCAGCATGAATGGGTATCTGTCTGTGTGTGTCTCTCTGTTGGCCTTGAGATAGACTGGCGACATTTCTCCATCCCAATGACAATGACATCTGGCTCCAGATCCCTGCCACTATGAACAGGATAAGGAGTTAAGATAATGGATGGACAATGCATGAATGAATACACAAATCAGGGTTAAAAACTGAAATTTATCTTAACAGTAACGTGTTCCAGCAATAACCGTCGCCATCAATGTGTTTTTATATTTTTATGCTGTTTATGCAGTTTTGGTTTCCTTTGTAACACACCCTAATACTTTAGTGTAGGGCTAACAATAAGAACAGTGAATGTCTGCAGCTGAGATACACATCAGAGATAGGTATTCCCCAATTGCTTAAAAAATGTTATAGTTGAGTGATACTGTGCCTTCTGTTACACCACACATGCCACATCTTTATGGCTGAATGAGTCTTTAACCTATCTGTGATTATGGAATGCAACAGTTACAGAAGTTACTTTTGCTTCCACTGATGCAAGCCTCGTGTGCACATGGGCAGAAAACGCTCGTACAACAGTGATACGGAACAACTGGAATCTTGTGATCTATCAGTAGAGCGCAGATACTGATGCCCTATTTCGGCTGGATTCTTGTCCCATGTATTGTTTGACAATAATAATGGGCTTATTACTGTCCACAAAAGCAAATCTGGGTTATGAGATGAAAGCTTGGGCAGATGTATGGTGGGCGGATAAAATTACAGTGTTGACAGTCTCTGCTTATCTGCTGGCTTTGACCCGATGGGAGCACGGCCACGGCTGGATGCGCCTCTCCTATCAACACATCTGTGTCTGCACAAACCCACAGTAACTGGCCAGGCTTTTTCACACTGTCATGCCTTCTGGTTTCAGGTGGGCTTTTTGTTCACTGTGCAGGCTGAATGCAGGCTATGGGTTAAGCAACAATGGTTGTTCAGGGACCAGGGAAGAAACTGCACGTAGCAATCCCCACATTATGCTTTGGGAGGGAACTCCCTGTTAAAATAAATAAACATCATCCTTCCAGAAAGAGGCCATTTATGTAATGAACTGACTCTTGGAGTAAATAAAGTCATTGTTTTTGATTGCTTGCGTGTTTCAGATGAAGTTTTAATAATGAACTTGTCTCTAGCTGCAGGTCAATAAGATAAAAGGACAAAAACCTTCAAATATATTGCAAAAAATACAAAACTATTATTTATAAAAAATAAATAAAAAAACATTTGGTACACATATATATGTGTATATTATGGAAAACCTGAGGTAAATCACTGCTATTCCTCCACATCAAATGCCATTTGTAACACTTCAATGATTAAAACCAGAAAGGACAGGTTCATGCCCAGTGACTACAGGTCCAAGGTTGTTGTGATAGTACATGTGTTAAGTAACTCTTTGAATCCCAGTGCACATTCTGTCCACGTTCACTGCAGAGACAGACAGAGAGAAGCAAAGCACACAGGTGAGTCTTTAACTGAGCCTCCTATCAAAGAATATTGTCAATGAGAAGGATATCATGCTGAAAATATATGCATTTTGTCTGTCAGAAAATGTCATAGGTAAAATGAGTACAAATATGACTTAAAGCATTGGACTTGGACTAAAACTTATAACATATAATGATAGAAGACACTCTCTAAATATAAACTAGTTCACCTGTATATATGAAGCTACTTTACTATAACGCACGACATGTTGGCCACTGATTATTCGCTTATGTGATAATAATGAATGCTATCTCTATTATTAAAATATTTAGCCGATAGCAACATAAAGCAACAAATGTAAAATACAAGGTACTCTGCAATCGAACCGTAATGCATGAAATAATCAAAAGTTTGATTAATGCTTATTGGAATATAATGTTCAACGAGAAGATTAAATGAGGACTTGAGGTTGTGTGTTGTTTCTGGTTCCTTGCATTTCATAAAAAAATTCAAACAACATACCTATTAATAAATAAATAAAGCTAAATAAATAAATAAATGTAAAGCTGTATTTAAAGATACATAAGGCAGATTCTGTAGCTTACAAAAGTTTCCATATGCAAAAGTTTGTATCTCCTTATTTTGAAATAGCAAACAACAAATTGTCTAGTACAAATTATCTATCATCAGAAATTTACAAATTTAATTAGTTTTTATAAAGGCTTGTGCAAACTTTTGCATTAATTCAATTCATATTATTTTACTATAATGTTTTTAGTACATTGACCTTTATTTGTCACCATTTTTATTTTTGAGGATAAAGAACACTCGTAATAGCTGCACGTGTATTGATATTATGTTTGGGTTAAATTTGCATCACCGTACATACAGTTTTAAGCTCGGAAATCTACCAAGTTAGTTTAGTTTAGTTTAGTTTAGTTTAGTTTAGTTTGTTTAGTATTTCACTATGGATACATCAATTTGGGTTGAGGGCAGAAATAGCTTCACACATTACCTGTATAAGGTAAAACTATACTTTTGTTAGTTGGACTAGTTAGGTAAAACATTATGTTTCAATGATACATTGCTTTTTTTTAATTTTTTTGGTATCTCGTTGAGAAAAGTTTACAAATAGTGTAAGTAAATGTTATTTTCAAATTCACGCAGACGAAGCCCGGAACACTTCACAGCAGCACTTGGGCTCGCACGGAATGTTTTTACGGTTACATTAAAGAAGTGTCAACTGGGGTTGCTCCATTAGCTTCATTTTTACAGTAAGGTTTCTAGTATTATCAGTTTGGCTTGTATTTAAAAAGAATATATTTGCGTTACGAATTGATGTGGTTATGTTTGATGTTTGCGCAATTTATTGCGATTTAACTGTGTCGAATAAGTTTGTACAACATTTGGAAACTGGTGACTTTTAGCTAACGTTAGCATAGAGGCTGGCTTGATTGTTAACGTTAATTAGCTAATATAGTTAGCTAGCTAATTGTGGTAATGAACTAAAAAATGGCTCAACTAGATGCCACGATGTAAACGCCCTTGGACATTGAATTTCTCATTATGTTCAGACTCTAAAGAGCTGATGTCTAACTGCTGGCTAACACAGTGGCTGATTATATGTTGATCCAGTTAAGTTAACGTTACCTACTTAATCTTGTTGTTTAGCAGAGTTTCGTGTCAACAGTAGAATCTGTTTGCAGACTTGCGGCTTCTCGCTTAGAACTTGTTTGCTATAGGTCTTAATTTCCATTGTGTTTTCTTAGGTAACAGGGACACAATTTCTGACTTTCACACAGTTGTGGCTCCTTGGAAATCAGAGGCAGTGGCCTCTGCAGAGTATGTACAAATTAATAGACAATAACAAATAACAGGTTGCAGATATTACAACCGTTTGGACAGTTGGGCTGACATAAACAGGTGGGTTTGGAAATAGTGGCTATTTTCAGACATTTCATAGAATAAAACATGTATTAATAAATAGAAATAAATAGCGCCTGTTTGGAAATTGGCAACTTTAGCCTTTAGCCTATCAAACAGGCAATAAAAGGTTTTTATAGATGAAGTGGAAAGATATTTAGATATGGCATATTTTGCTCATTTGTCTTGGCTTAATTTGTTCTGTAAGTTTTTATTTTTTTAATATTTATTTGTTTTCTGCAGGCTGGCAGAATGGCCCAGACAGACAAGGTGCTGGTTTTAGGAGCCTTGGTTGGAGTGGCTGGTATCAGTCTGGCTGTGGTGTGTTACAAAGGCTTTAGGTCAAGACGAAGAGGCTCATGGCCGGGATTCTACCTCAACCGTACTAATAAACAAGGGACAGGTGTCATGTTGGTGGATGGTCCAGTTCTGCCCAGGGGCCAGGTTGAGGTGCTGGAGCGCCTTGAGGCCCTAATCCAGTGTGTCTCGGAGTTAAAAGATGAGATGAAGGCATTGAAGAATGCTCTGCCGACACTGCAGGACAAAGTCAGGGAGGAGTTGAGAGTACGAGCTGAGATTCGTCGATCCAGCTCTCTACACAGGACCACGCCAACACGAAGGAAAAGAACTGCAGGCAGCATCACTGGGGCCATAGCTAGTGGCCGGAGCTCAGAGGAGGCAGAGAGTGAGGGAGGGTGAGTACTTTTTAAAGCTGAGATCACTTTTCCTGTTTTTCAGATTTTTGCAGTACTTACCCCAGTCAACATTGTGGAGTTATAAAGATCCTAAATCCAAACTCATCCAGTAGAGGTGCTGAGTGTTCACAGGTGAGACTGTGGTTGTACTGGACCGCTTCTAGTTGTGGATGTGTTTAAAAGAGTGAATGTGATGGGGGTGTTTCTTAGAGGTATCTATCCTGATTAATATTTCATGTCAGTCTGTACACTATAACTCTAACTCACACAGTAATTTATTTATTTATTTATTTGGCTTATCGTCTAAGTTAATGGTCGCTACAGCGAATCATTAGTCCGCATGTTGATTTGGCACAGTGTTTGTGCTGGATGCACTTCCTGATGCAACCCTCCCTAATTTCTACCGGGCTTCCGACCAGCACTGCATGGCTATGGATAGGCAGTCGTTGGTTCTGCATGTGGTCGGGAAGAGCAGGGCGTGAACCTCCGAACCTATGGTTGGTGGGTGGTCACTCCACCAACTGAGCCACTGCCTCCCCAAAATTCATAAAGTAAAACTATATTATTAAAATTGCACATTGCAACAAACTGAAAAGTCACAACACACACACACACACACACACTCACACACACACACACTACATTTTGTGGCTTCAATGGCCTCAATAACTTAGGTCTGGAACCATCAGGACTTTTCTTGTCAAACTAAATAACCGGGCAAAAAAGATCAGTGAGATGAACAGGAACAGAGCTTCACAACATTTCTGCTGAGATGGGAGAACTTGGCAGAAGGACGACCATCAGAGTTACTCTCTGTTGATCAGACCTTAATGTCACAGTGGTTAGTTTATAACACAGCTGTTTCTACAAATATATAATATAAATCTATCTGTTTCAGCAGAGCTCTAAGCACTATGTCAAACAAAACCAAAGCTCAGAGTCAAACCCCACACAACAAGTGTGGAGAAACCTGAAGATGCAACTTCATAGGAAAGTCCCACCCAGTCTGATGGAGTCTGACAGGACCTGTCAGAAAGGATGGTGTAAGATGCTTGTATAGTCAGAATACAGCTGTAATACAGTAACTGTGAGAAAGAGGCTTCTACAAATTATAAAGTTAAGGCTCTGAATAATTATGTAAATGAGATGTTCCATATGTTTTCATGTTTCATGTGTAGAATGACGGCCAAAATAGCTATGTTGTCTATTTTTAAAATACATGTACAACACAAAAAAATGTGGACGGGTCTAAATATTCAAACTTCAGAGTCGCTTACTAAGAGCCACAAAAAAGTCACCTTACCTGTCTAAAAAAAGACAGGTAAGGTGTAAGTCCACACCCACTTCCTGTTCAGGTTGTAAACTAAGTAATGATTGTACAGCACAGCCGACTTGACCTTTGATCATAGCTTGTATTTTGGAACAATGACAATTATTAATAGATTGTCAGTTGGTCATATTGCAGTATGTTGTTATCACAATATTGTGTAAAGTACATGAATAATATAATCATAAATTCAATCGTCAATAACTCTCTGAAGTCTGGAACATAACCACATGTCCTTCTCCCCTGTTGATGTTGATGCATGCTGACTTGGTTTGCTTTGCATCATTGTCCGTCGAATCCGGCGTAGCATCCTTCTTTTGTACTTGTTTATGTCATCACTTTTTAGGCTTTGCTTATTAATTTATATCAACATATGAAGGCCGAGATGAAATCAATATAAATTATCAGGTCATTCAGAAACAATATGTGTACAGTAAAAACTTTTTTTAGTGGACGCACACAAGTTAAATAACAGATAAATATCACAGCAGCTGTCAAGATGCAATTTGATTTCAGGTGAATTTCCACTTTTCATAAAGTGATCAATAGATCAATAGATCACTATTGTGATGACTATTTGAACTCTTTTGAACCTCCAACCGTACTTGTTAAACCTGCTTGCTGATTTTATGTGCTAAATTATAGTTATGACAGCATGTACATTGGCCTCAGGTGCTGCAGAGAAGAGCAGACTAATCAAGCACCGCATGCCCAGTTATTCATCTCCACTTTCAGCAAATGCCTTGAACTCATGCCAACATTAGGAAACATAAACAACAGATGTGTTCATTTTAAAAGGATTCCCGTTTAAAAGCTGATCTTATAAGCATTCGCACGAACAGTTTATTTATGATGCCTAAGGTTTTAAGTCTGGCAGACTTGCATTTATCTTGCATATGATTGGATATAATTTCCGACGTTTCAAATCTGGGCAAAAAAAGAGTTGATGAGTTCGGGTCATTTCGCAAATAGAGAATTTTGCTACTGTAGGACCCAGAATGACATTTTGTCTGTCATGCGACTCGATTAATCCTGTGCTTTTGCAGTCTTTGTATCGGAAGTAGACTACGGGAAGTGCCAAGAAGACATCATAACACTAACCACACTGATTTTAATTGGGCAGTCACCCTTAGATCAGAGCACAATTACTCCCATCACTGTTACTCTCCTCAGAGTGATTAATCAGCTGCCTTAAAGCTGTTTTTTTTACAAGTACAACAACAGTAAAATAGGCCAACTGACATCCAGTGCACTCTGATATAATTTATCAGTGTTGTGTTTTGCTGTCTGTGGTCTGGCAGTCACATTCCATGCAAAGGTTGGGTTGAGCACTGTTTTTTTTTCTTTATTTAGTTTTTTCTAGGAAAGAAGCCAATGCCAGTCATTATAATGTCATATAATGTTTACAATACAGCTTTAAGGTGATTCAAAAAAAAAAAGACAAAAATTTCATGTGTCATTTTTCAGGAGTGAATATTATTGACCTGTGTCATTTTAGCAGTGACATGAAGTATAACAAGCAGGAAAAGTATTGCTGTAGCCCTGGAAATATTTCACATCATCTGCATTTGTTGGCTTTGGAAATAAAACGGCTAGACAAATATTAACAGCATATAAAGAAAGCATTCTTTTTTAATGGATAAACATTTTAGATCACCCTTCCTCTACTAATGTTACCACCTACTTCCTTATTGGCTAGAAGAGCAGATGGAAGTAAGACTGTCTTTCAGCACATGTGGTTCACCACTTTTGAGTGACAGGCTTCGGCTGGATCAAATGCCTAATTACAGCCCAGCTTATAATTCCTTTAAAAAAAAAAAAAAAAAAAATCACATCACACAAACATAATTAAAGAGTCTGTCCTGCCGCTCTGATATTTGTTTGAGCAGGGGGTGTGGAGGTTAGTGGGAATGATGCAGTGAAGAAATTCCAGCACTTTAGGGAATATGAATATGAAGCTTCCTTTTAAGGGCTCTTTAAATCTGTTTTGATGGCTTGGAAGTGTTTGCAGCACAATGTCTCCATGCAATACAAAGTTCAAAGTATTAGGTGTAGTAAGAGTCATTACATGTTTGCTGAAATCTAAACCCTTAAGAATATATTTAAGATCAGCAAAGTTTTGTGTGCTTGGTGCAGAATGTTCGGTTTGCATACAGCAATATCATCCACAACATTTGTTGGCTCAACAAGTAGAAACCATCGTGAGGTTTGCAAACTCTCAACTGACTGAACACAGTCAGTACTAAGTATGATGTTTGTTTTTATGATTTACTAAACCGTGTCATAGAACATTATTGGTGGGGTAACATATGTCCAGCAGGGGGCGTTATAGAAGTATGAACAGGACCTGCAACAACTGCAGAAAATAATAGATGCACATCATGACTAGGCCAAGGCCTGTGAAAATACTTGTGTGCTGTTGATTGCTGTTGGAAGCTTAATGGTTTTCTAACATTTGTGTTGACATGTTCCTTTCTAGTTGTACAATTGCAAATTGCAATTCAAAATTGTAAGTTTTTCTACATCAACTTAGTCCTGTTTGTCTGCAGAGGTTTGTCAAGTGTGACGCTTGTTTGCGAATTGTCTTATAAGGGGTCTGACTTCAACCTCATTATGTGTAATAGTGCTTAATATTTCTACAGAAATGCTCATCAATAAGACAAAAATCAAAACAGAACATGTAGACACAGCCAATGGAAAGTTGAAAGTTGCACTAACTTGTCATTGTGTCACATTAGCTTCCTCAGAGCTGCCTCTCTGCAGGTAAGGAGACCAATCAACACCCGATATCAGTGCCAAGCTTTCAGATGCCTCATTTAAAAGTGTCTTGTAGGAACTTGTAATTTTGTGAACAGTTCCTACTAAGTTTATTCGCATCACGTCACTGTGCTTAAGGACATCACCCATTCTTGTTACCTTTTTCCAAAAAAAAAAAAAAAAACAGCATTTATGACACCGGCTAGTTGTTGATTTAAACAGATTTAGGCAGCACTTTCGTGTAGTAACGGGCAGGCCTGCTCAACACACAGAGCGATCTTTAGAACGAGAAAAAGGAACTCATTGTCTGCTCTGTGATTAAAAGCTTTACTTTAACTTCCATGTGAGGTCATGGTACGTGTTACTTTGCAGCTGTCTGTATCAAAACATTCACATCTATATCCTCAGATTCATACTGAATCACAGTGAAAGACCTTCAGGCAAACAAACACATTTATTCAATGGAGTTGAGTACGATGTATACAGTGAGCACATAGCAGACACACTCAGCTGTTTGTCATGGCCCCAGTCACACTGGCCAGTCTCTGATATGTATCTGTTGAGTTTGACCACCCACATCTTCCTTTCCTGTTTGCTTTCGTAGCCAAAAGGCTCTTTTGTGTAAATACTTGTGATCAATGTAATATTGATTCATCTCCCCAAATTCTTATCTATTATTATCTATTAATGCAGCTGTAATCAATGCTGTAAATAGTGTGATCACTTGATTAATGAATAATCCACAGCAAATTATCATCTGAGCATCTCTATAAAATGTTTTACCTCCATGTTGTACTGCAGAGGCTAGTCGATCTGTCAATGGAAAGGTAAACATTTCTTAGCTGGATCTCGCTAAACACGATGGTCTATTGGAATTATCTTGGGTAGGGGTCATCCCGTTTGCTATTCAGACATTTTTTCCCCCTTTTGTCTTTTCGCAAAAGAAATTAAGGATCAATTATACAATTTTGTACAAAAAAACCCAACAATTTCTAAAGCTCAACGGCTTTCAGCTTGTCCTTTTAGCAGTTGCCACTGCGGAACGTGCTCCATACATGGATTTGGCTTGAGTTGTTTTTACGCTGGCACCAGGTGTAGCCCTTGATGGTGGGATTCGATTCATGAGGCTCCCGTACAAATAAATAAACAAACGGTTTCTTTGCTATTTCTACGCTATTTTAAGAACCGAGTGTTACAAACGTGCTATTTATCCTTGCATGAAACATTGCATTCATTTTTGGCTTGGCATTGTGTCGGTGAGAACTGACTGACAAGTGCTTGGCACAACAGTGGGGGCATGCTGTTGTTGGAAAGCCAGCAGGCAGCATCTAAAGATTCAGCTTCTGTCAAACCTGTGGGGGATCAGACAATAAATAGCTGGACTCCCTCCAGCAAGTCAACCCTGGTAGCAGAGCAGGCTTTCACTGGTCCTGTCACCACAGCTCCACAGACTGAAAAAGCCGAGCTGCGAGTTCCGAGGCCCAGTGATGTTGGGATGGTAACTTGGATTTGGTTTGAGTCATGCCACTGTGAAGACAGGCCATGTTAAGCTCTACTGAAAGGTTCCTTCATTTCCCTCTGGGGTTTGTATACCGAAAAGCTGATCTCACTTATTGAGCCTATTAAAAGCAAAAGTTAAACCTTTACAGTCCTTTATCTTTTAGAGTATGCTGAGTGCTATGAGAGTGAACAAAACATGAATTATATTCATCATGATTTAAAGTGGTATTTCATTAATCTCAATATATGAAATGCCCACTTCACACGTGTTGAAACAATACATTTCCTGATTTGTCAGTCAGATAGGTCATCGATTTTCCGAATTTAGTGATCATTTAAAAGACTTATGATGTGAAACTGCAAACCAAACACCCACGATTCTTTGGTTATGCACAGGCACTGGTTACCGAGCGCACATGTTAGATTTTAATAGCCAATGCTAATTTTCTAAAAAAAAAAAAAAAAAAAGAAAAATGCCTGTTTCAGTATCAATATTGATCCTCTTGATCAGTTTGTGGCAGTTTCATTCTCTGTAAATGAAGGCAAGGAGTATTTAGCCTATCCTCACTGAAATCAATGTGAAGACATATTTGTCCAATGCAACAACTTCCAAAATGATAATACAGTTGATTCATTACCTTTCAATAACTGTTTCATCAAAAACATTATCGCCTTCATGGAGGCAAAATGTATGACAGGACTGTAGTATTAGACAGACTTAGTTTTAGCTTGTTGTGCCTAATAAATTGACAATTAAGTGTGTATACATTACATATACACATCTGATTATATAAATAGAACTTTAGCTTCTTTTTCTTTCAATGCAAGGGATTTTGTGAGTGGTGGAATGGCGTGACAGGAATGTGCTGATCACTCAGTAGTCTACTGTCTATCTCTCCAGCTCCATTGAGTCAATAACTACGGGGAGGGAGGGAAACAGATGGCTGAATGAATAAAAGAACAAAAGACTGAATGAATGAATTACACAAGTTCAGTAATGTGATTCCCGCTACTGTTAAACGCCAAGCCTTGGACGGAGCTTTGTAATATAGTGTGGCCAGATAGAAAAGAGAGACTCCCAACAGTCAGAGCAAACACAAACGTTTCATTCATTATTTTTATGCTGGTGTGTATTAGGGTTTACACAGGGCTTATTCCAGAGAAGGACATTGTTGAAGGGCTTTAGAGCATTATGTCAAAATGATGGCATAAAATGAAATGGAGATGCTATAAAGTATAGTTTCTCTTACATTTACAGTCATTGTACATCCGATTACCTTCCTCAAACTCACAGTAATTTGAATAGAAAATGTTGAAATTAAGCAATCGTGACCTTTAAGTTTGAAATGGCAAACAGAAAAACTTTTGTTTCATTAACATAATATTTTGTCCACACTGGCCTATTACAAATGTTCCTTCATCAGAAATTAAAGTTATTCTTAATAAATTTATGAAGGCCGATACCAGGGCGACTGTGGTGCAGGAAGGTAGAGCAGTCGTCCACCTATCTCGCAGTTGTTGGTTCAATCCCCGGCTCCTCCGGTCACATGTGTATGAGTGAATAAGAAGCAGTGTAAAGCCCCAATAGGTAGAAAAGCGCTATATAAGTGCAAAACATTTACCATTTACCAAACTTTGCAATGATACAATTTGAATTATTTTAACTTTTTTCTCTTGAGGCAAATTTGTGATATGGCCTCAATAAATAAAACGGACAACAGAATACTGTACTTTGCAAAACCAGACAGAATTGGTTGATCTTAGCATTGCACACGTTTTGGCAGTTGTGTTATTGACATAGTCAGCATTGGTTCTTTTCACAGTTCTTTTCTTGACTAAATAAAGTCTCTGCAGCTCAATACCCTCATGTTACTCTTTAATCACAGCACTGTGAGTTGTGTGTGGGGTGGAGTATGGAAGCAGCCTCTGGCAGGAGGCACCTGTTGAATCCACCGTGTTTCTGTCTGTGGCCCGTTGTGACACATCCCTCCAAAAGCATGGCTTGCAGCCCATAATATTCCCTTAACCACCAATGACGCAAATGCACCCTGTGCCAACACTTAATAGGGACTTTTCATATTTTCAGCCTTGTGTAGGTCTTTAATGTTACTTATACTGTGAATATAGTAGTTTTCCTGCTACTTAAGTATTAGCAAAACAGTTGTTGAAGGGGCACCATAAAACATTGCGTGCCCCACACTGACAAAGTGCATTTATTTAAAAGCCTCCAGGTATCCCGGTTAACACGTCAAACGTTTTTAACAGCTATTATTTAAAAACCATTAAGCGATCCACTTATGTAAACAAGCCTGGTGCAGTTGGGTGTTAGCATGGAGTGAAGACCTATACTTTCTAATCAGCACCTGGCAGAAAACAGCCTGTAAAAATGTGTTATTGTTATTAATGTGAAAAGGTTTTCAGCTGAGGTTTTCCCTGTATGCGTTTATGCTTTCAGGTATATGACTGCACTGACAGATTCTGAGGAAGAGGAGCCAAGTGATTCAGAACAGGGGGATGAAGAACAGCCGGAAGACAGGTTTTCTATCCTGCTTGAAAGGATTGACCGACTGCATCAAGGCACTGACGATGATAAAAGGGAAAGTCTTAACATCTTATTAGAGCAGAGAGAGAAGGTGTGTTCGCATACATCTACTTTATAAATGTTTATGTTGCTATGTTGTTGAGCTGCATGTGCACATAGTTGTGTTGCCTTGTTAGGACGGATTGTGTTGATTTGGTTGTGTGCAATGGACACACAGAGAAATATCTGTACATATGTGTTGATTTGTCTTTTTTATTTTTCCGTATTCTGCAGATTGTACTGCATTTATATGATATTTTCTAAAAGCCTAACCAGGGACCGAAGCTGCAAATTAACTTTTGCTTTGTGCCCTAAATACAAAGCATCGGTTGCTTAGTTGTAACAATGTTTAGCTGTATTGTCCCTGGAAAAAACAAAACCAAATGCACAATACAGTATCCTAACATCCTGGTGTACTTTTCCAGTTTGGAGAGGACTCAGCATTTCTTTGGCGGCTAATCCGTGCCTACTGTGACGTTCATGACATCAGCTCCAATGTAGAGGAGAAGAAGACCCATGCAGAAACTGGTAATCTACTAAATCTTGTTTAAGGCCTCATTTGCTAAGCATCAACCTCAAATGCTGTACTGGTCAAACCCTAAATCTCAATGCCTCAACTGAAAACCACAATCCTTGCAATTGGTCCTGCAATTACCTCACGCAGTTGGTTTGAATTGCTGGCCCATGGGATCAGCTTTGCTAAATGAACAACACGGAAAAAAAAGACCATCACTTCTTGACAGTCACATTTATAGTCAAGTTAAAGATCACATCTTCAGTTGAGTCGAGTTTGGACTGAGAGGAATGTTTAAAAGTGATTTAGAGCAGTAAAAGACTGGCAGAATCGAAAACACGATGGTATATAAACATTAGATCTATTTATACTAAGATTGATCCAATAGATACTTTCCCACTGTAAAGCATTATTATAATCCATCTGTTTAGTACTTCATGTGGCCCACATTATTTTGATATAAATGAAAAAATACCTGCGACAATCTGACTTTGAAATGGACACGATTGGATCCTTTAGAGCGAAGACATATAATTTCTCAGAATTTTCTGAAACTACAGAATCACCCAGTTCACATAAGGTTGTACAGCACTGTCAGTATCTTTTCTTATAAACCAATGAGCCTCATTCACCGGTGGTTTTTGGCAAGAAACTTTTTCTTGAAACCCACTTGTGCAGTTTTTACTAAAGCCACAGCCGCCCACACATCTAACTGTTCTTTACTTCCTTAACATTTGTTTTTGCTGCAAACTATTTTGCAGTTTAAGAACACATTATAAATCTGACATTTCTTAAGAAAAAAAACTAAACTAAACTGATTTAGGCCCGATATGGTGCAATTAAACCACAAACTGATTTTGGGTCAGCTGAAACAAACTACTACCAACAGAATTTTAGCATTTAAGCCGAAATCGACAATGTGTCCAGATCGTCTCCAGGACCATTCCTTAAGGTTGGCTAAGGACATGACCAGTCTTAGGTTGAAATTTAGTCCATATGTCACATAGCATGACACAGGCGTCCTCACAGTCCTTTTATTAAAGTGAGACTTACATTAACATTTCTGACACTTTGCCGTAACTATGATGTATCAATTAAAAATTTCTATACAGAATCGCCTGTATGGCCTATTTACACTCTTGTGCACAACTTCCTTTCTATGATTCTAGTTTGGGGAATAAATGTATAGTGTATTAAATAAAACAAATATATGTATAAATAAAGTTGAATTGAACTAAATCTTCTAATTTATTAATTGAAATTATTAATTAAAATAGAATTTAGCTAAATAAGACAGATGACAGTGTCTGGAGTAGGGCTGAGAATTTCTGGGAAACTCACAATTAGATTTAGATTTGATTTATGACGCTTCTCGTTTCAAAAATCACTTAATTTAATAAAAAGAAACGATTAAGATACTTTGGCCCTTATTCTAGTGAGCTATATGCCAAACCATTTATCTTTGTCCACTGAGCTGCATATGAAACATAACTGACAGACGACAGCAGCAGGTCGACCAAGCCTCAATAGTACAAGCAGATGACATCATCTGGACTGAAAAGGAAAAAAAAAAACTTTTTCAGGTGATGTCAGGGCTCACAGGCCCATTAAAAGCAGGCTATAATGGCTGTGCTTGTCCTGTATTACACACTAAGAGCCAGTACAGTAGATGATAACACTTTTTCCTCAAACAGGAGCTGTTTTGTGAATCTGCTGGAAGCTCAGACTGGAGTGACCTGTTTTTCTGTAAACCGTCCTCATTAATTAGAACTGGCCAGGTGCTTCCTGCTAAGACACTTGTGTCAAAACATATAATAATAGTCCTTGAGACATGGCTATTTAAAGCAACAGGTCTGCATATTTAACATTCATTTAAATATTTCTAGAGCAAATGGAATGAAACACTTTCCACTGAGGGATAAAAGATTTCAAAGTTCCTTTCGTGGATTGTATTTCATATCTCTTAATCCCTGTTCCCTATGATCTCTCTTGGTGATGTCTGTTGGTCTTGTGTAAATTGTCTTTTCTCATTCAACACACCCCTTGACTCTACTCATTCATGCTTTTTGTCATGTGAACAAGAATGTCCAAGGTGAATTACGTGAGGTGAATTTGTGTTTCAGTGAAGCAGCATTATTGGTTGTCTATTTTCCCTTTTCCTCTCAGGGAAGAAAGTTGGTGAGGAGGCAGTGAGACTGAACCCTACATGTGCTCAAAGTCATCAGTGGTAGGTTTGCATTGTTTTTCTTCCTTTCACATTTCTTCAGTCAAAAGCTACTTTTTATTCTGTTTATTAAAGTCTTTCTCGCTGCCATTTCAAAAGCAAATCAGCCAACTAAACCTTAAGGTACTGCCATTGCGCCGTCTTGGTAAATTCGTATCAAGGTAAACTTGATGAAAGCATAAAACAGGTACTTTCCCAGTGTGAGAGGTGTTTGGAGGGTTGGTTCCTTTGCAGTGACATTTTGGCTTCAAGCAGGTTTTCCTCTTTGTTTGACATTGTTTGATCTAGGCTTTACTTTGGGCACGTCAACAATAGAAACTTGAACAAATCAAAGGGTAGATGACACTAATATAAATGTGCATGATGTTAGGTTACACAAATTAATGTGGGTATTTTGTCAAATATAGAGTAAAATAAAAACGCTGCATGCTGTGCAGACAGGCATGTTTGTAAGAAAAGAGCAGCATCCATCCACCTCCACATTCACTTTCAGGAATGTAAACACAGTGTAGTTTATCAGACAGACTGATAGTAACATAATGTGGGAATAACTCATGTGATTATTGTCCTTCTGTCATTGTAGCTGCGGTTTCTTTATATTGCTGACAGCTTCACGCACTCAAGCTCCATGTATTTACAGCTCTAAATATTGAGGGCTTGGAGTTTTGCTGGAGACACATGCAGCACCAGTGGATCGTGGGTTTGTGTCCACCTCATAAAGTTTGTCTCGATTTGACAACTGTCCCCTTGTAGCTGTAATAAAACCAAAAAAACAAAAGTGGATTAAGGATTGTACAGCATGTTGCCTAGTTGGGGGCATGGTGGGTCAGTGGTATAACATTGGGTTTGCACCCCCACCAGGTGCAGCCCTGACCAGCCACCAAAGGCAACCTTGGTGACAGTCCCAAGCTTTAGATGTACTTTTCATTTAGAAAAGACTACTCAGATATAGGGGTGGGAGCAAGTCCGATAAAGTATTCATACTGTAGGTTTTTGTGTAGAGTTTTAAATATGTATTGGCAGAGGCTTTAACCTTACAAGCTAGAAAATTCAGCTTGCAAGTAAGTGAATAAATTGCAAATCATTAAGATCAGATTGCAGAAACAATTATTTAACTCCCAGTTAAGGGGTTAATGGAGCGTGAAAAGCAGAGATTCCTGATTGGCTGAGTGATAATTCACTATATGCTACATAATTCATATCTGCAATCCGACAAGGCAAAGCTACATTCTGTGCTCTGGAGCTGCTGTTTAAATGTATCATGGGAAGATAAAATGTCGAAAAGCTAGTCTTCTGTTTTATGCTTGTTTCTAACAAGTTCAAAATATAATCATGTCGAATAATAACCAGCGTTCAAATTATAAGTAAAAGTAAAAAGTTGAAGGATTAAGTACAGTGTGCATGTTTGTATTTTGCAGAAGTTTGTTTCAATATGCTCTTTTGTGTCAGCTTTAAAACTGATAACTAAATGTTACCATTTTGATAACTTAAATAAATGACAAAATAAACAAGTATAACAGACAAGTCAGCATTAAGTTAAATATAATGCTTGTATTCATTTCCTTTTTGATGACTGTAACAATGCTAATTGACTGTTATCCACCAACTGCTTTTATGTGTAACTTTTTGCACAATGCGTAATAATCTTCATCATCATCATTGTCCCACGCTGAAACTACAAACAGACTTTTTAACTGCTCTGTGCTGGTGAGGCGCTCGATCCGAAGTACAGCAGAGTGCATGGATGTGCATTGGCACAGTTAGCGGATTGCTGCTTTCCATTGGTGTAGTAATGTCATTTATTGATTCCTCTGCGATTGGTTTAACATGATGAAAACGAACTAAGAAGTACATGTTATAAATAAATGAGTAACGTAAATATCTTGGTGTAAGTTAGGACAGTGGTTAGAATTTACAGTGTGACTATAAGATAAATCAAAGGAAAGGGAATGATTCCTCGTACCCTTGATAACCTCCTTGGTTGCTCTGTGACTCAGAAAAATCACTTTTCTTTTTAATTATTTGTACCTGTTTTTGTTTGTGCAGGCCTCGGTCGTGCATTCCACATCTTAACCACCGTTCGTGTCCAAACTTGACTGCTGATCACATAGACCAGATGCAACTCTGAGATCAGATTGCCACTGTCTGAAAACAACTGCAACACACAGCTTCAATGAAATGACACCAGGGCCCTTTTACTTAGCTTGGTTTAATTCTCGTTCAGCATAAGGCACTGAAAAATATGAATTTCCATACAGTAAACCAAGTAGTGTGCTGCTTGTTTATGTGAATGGTATAGTTCCCCAGGCATCCCATTAATTACAGTCCCTGGATTAGTCCAGCGTAATTGAGAACATGTGGTTACTCTGCACACACACACACACACACACACACACACACACACACACACGAGAGCTGAAGCCAGCAGTCCTACTCGCTCTGTTCATTAGGGAATAATTAGCATGAATTCATGCACATGCTGCCGCACCTGAGATGTCAAGTGAAAGAGAAGGCCATGTTGGTTTAGTTAATTAAGAGCAACAGCTTTAAAAAAGCTTAATGCTTAATCCTATATCATCTGATGGAATTTGTAAGACTCTTAAACCATACACAAAGGCTGTCTCAGTTGATTGGACAGAGCAAAGTAGGTAAAGCCACACTTTTGACGAGGGAGGAGGCAAAGACTGGGGATGGTGCCAGTGAGTGTTGCAAGAAAGTTTACGTCTGAGGTAACTGTTTATTTATTGAACCTATGCCATGAGAAAGCTTGTCATCGGTTTTTTCTGAATTCCCCACTACTCATCACAGTTTGGCAGATGTTGTTGTCATTTCCTGCTCTGCCACTAAAACTGCTAAAATCCTCTTTACTTAGCCTAAGTGACTGAATCTGCAGCTGTCTTCTCAACCTATAGTACGTGAGTCTTGGAGGCGTATTATTTATAAATGTAAAAACTTTGCATTTATAAATAATAATGCACAAATGCAGAGTTAAAAAGGATAATGGCCAAATAATTTTAGTGCTGGCAGCTACTTTAATGACTGCATTACTCTTTGGGACCTTTTGTAATAGTTTTAAGTGATTTGGAAAAATCCATTCTTTGAAATAATTCTATCTAATTTTAATTGTGTATTACAATCTAAGTTATTTCACGGTGAAACAGTTTATACAATATTGGTAACCGGTAAACTCCCTTGACCCCGTGCATATTCACTTAGCAATCTTTGCGTAGCAGCTTAACAGGTAAGGTGAGGATGACGGTCTCAAGAAACTTGCTCTGTTGTATCTGTAACTTGCAGGGCAAGTTGCAGATTTTCATGAATACACTGTGAGTCTGTGAAAGAGAACATCAGTGGTTGATCCCTCAAATATGATAGAATCCATGGCCATGTGTGTTTTTAATATGCCGACAGTCCTAATTTATTGGCTGCATCAGAGAAGTGGAGAACGCTGCTGCTGTATCATTTGTGCCTATCTGTGTCCCCTGGTAGTAAAATTATCTTTGGACTTGTTTGTCTTAGCTTTGGAGGGGGACAGATTTAGCATAGTCTTAGGGTCCTCTGAAGGACTCCTATGTATAGGAACATTGCTCACTGTTGATATGGACACTGTCAGTGTCTTCATAGCTTAAATTCTCTATGTCAGAGTAGATAATTCCACCTTTTCACTCTTGAGATCTGTGGCAGCTCTGTGCTCTGTTCCAACTTACCATGGAAACGGTGTGTGCGCTCCAACATTGTAGTTTAGTGTAGTGCGAATCATTGCTGTTGGAACACTCGACATACTGCCACAAATTCCAGTCATCGCTTCTCTATTGTAAAGAGAACATTAGAAGTAAATCAGCGAACTTGACACACTCAGGTTGTTCCTAATATCCTTAAGTTTCTCCTGTTCGGTACATGTTTGACCTGCCTGGCCCTTTGGTCTTTGAATGAGCTCTCTTTGGATTCCAAGGCTGAAATCAATCTGCTGCTTTGCAGCTGATGCTTGGACCCTTTTGTTTTTGCCTGTTAGAGTGCAGGATTACGCTGAGCTGCACTTAAAACATGGACTAACCTTGCACGATTTAGCATTTTGTCCTTTTTGCATCTTTCTCATCGTGTTTTGTTACTACCAGCCTTTCCTCCACCTCTTGATTTTTTTTCCCATTCCGTCTTGCTTTTCATGAGGAGAGATGATATCTCAACTCAGAAAAGAAAAGAACAGTTATAGCAGGTAGACACTTGAGGCCAGACACACCTCTGTACACCTTTACATCACTCTTCTTTGTACACTTCCTCCCCAAACTTCTCTCCCTCCCCCACCACTGCCTCTCCACTGAAGGCCTGATGCCCCTTTTTGCACAGTGACAATAGAGGTGTTGTCTAAGACGACACAAGCATGGAATCAGTATAAACTTTGAGATAATAATGTCTGATAACTCCACGCAATGCAACTTGATGGAGGAGAGTAAAGGTGCTGAGATGAGCCACCACTATTCATTCATTTCCACCGGTCCATTCATTAGCAGCTCTGCCAAGGACACTCTTGGACTCGTATTCATGTCAGGAAACACTGCCAGAATTGCTACATGTTGAATAATGTTAGTTCTGGCCAATCAGGGGGAAATAAAATCATGTGGTAGCCTGGACGTTGAGCAATCTTTCCCACAGCCCTCACCTGGGTAGATGGATTACTAGTCCCTTCTGGTATGCTGGCTGCTCCTTTCATCTCGCCATTGCCAAGCTGTATTGTATTTAATCATATCAGCATATTACAGCATGCTTGTAAAGAGGCAAGGATGACTGACAGCTTTGCAAAAATTGTTCTCAGGCTCAAAGAGCACTTTAGATTTTTATAGTGAGGAGATACTATGGGTACATCCCAGTTCCCCTAATCACAATACATTTATCCCCACATGCGTCTTTTTTTTTTTTTTGCATTTTAAGCTTGAATTATTTTTGCCCTTTTTGTCCGTGTTGCCACATTTGAAGTCGAAAGTGCTGATGCATGATGAATATTTGTGTAGTTCTGCCAGGTTGTGTACCGGACAATTTTTGTAACTTCGTACTGGAACAGAAAATAATCCGCTGGAGTGTTTGAGTTGGTGGCTCACTACAGACATGTGCATGACTATGCACAGGTGATAATGAAAGAGCCGGCATTATTTATTTAAATACAGACACAGCAGACGGTTTGCAAGACCTTCTCAGCTGTGTTAACAGCACAACAAGGAACCAAGGAACTCCATTCTAATAGATCTGTCACCTGCAGCAACATACACAACTGATAGCGTCTTTGCGCCGGTGATGTTCAGCTTTCCACTTATCGAGTGCCAACCTGTGACAGCAGGCTGCACCCGTAGCTACCACAGACGTTTTTTTTTAACAGTTGCACACTATTCACCTTCCTTTGTCACCATTACGTCCCACACAGTTGGAGTAATAAGGGTTAGTATGAAGATTAAGGAGCGTTTTCAACTGAAATCATGGGTTTTTACTTGAAAGAAGCGAATATTGTACAATTTGACTTTTTTTTTAACACTGTTTCTGGATGTTGTATTTTTTACTGGCACGTCCAGAGATAGAAAAAGTGCAGGAAACTACAGTAGCCCACCACAAACTCATGCCCTCAATTCATTCACACGTACCAGACACATCAGTGCACATCCATTTTCAGATTCCACCTACCATCAGCACCACTGTCAGATGACCTTTGCACCCACTGATCCTTCGTATCACTCTGGTGTTTGACAGAGTACCAGCAGGATTAAAGCAACCTGGCAGTGAAACCAAACCCTCCAAACCCTCTGTCATGCTGACTTCCACGTCCCTAAGCTGAAATCTTTCTTTGTTTCCCCTCCACCTGCCCACTGGCCCAGGTCAGTGTATTAATTGGTGAGCAAGGGAATATGATAAAGCAGCTTATCTCTGTATATGTTGGCTAATTAGCAGTTTTGCAAACAAACAGTTTTTTTTATGCCCCTTTTGCTTGTTGTTTTTTTTAGTGGTAGTAACCCAGACAACAGAAGTTGTGGCCAAATTTGTTCTCCAATCATGAAAAATCTTAATTACCTGTAATGCAGTAGTCATACGCAGTAAACCAAACACTGTGCCTGCTTGCCTCATTGTAAAATCTATTGTTTATAATAACTTCTGATCATAAAGGTGCAACATGTTTGAGCTTTCAAATAATGTTCAGCTACTGTATCAAGTAAGAATAATTATTTGACATAGTTCTTTTCTTTCACAACAGTCTTCTGGAACTTGAGTAGCTGGATTAAGTACTAATCTTTAGTTGCTCTCGTGGGAGACATTCTGTCCCCCACCTGTTTTAAGGTTGCGATGCGTCCAAATGGACAAGTTCCATATATAGTGAGTACTGTGTTGTGTAATGTCCGACCCTTCCTGGGGTGGACAGTTGTTCACAACAGCCCCACTTACACAGATGACCATTATGCTTTAATCAGGCATAATGGTCATTTTAATTTGTCACATCCCATTTCCAGAAATAAAGGTACATTACGAAGAGGTCAATCAGACAGTGGACTGCGTCTCAGGTTCCAAACAATTAAAAATTGTCAGGTTCAAGATTAAAGGGAATTAACAAATCACTGATTTTAGTTTTTATTGCATTTATGTATTAATTTCTGATACTCTAAAGCTAACATTTGTATTTTATGTAGAAAAATAAGTGTCTTTATTTTCAATTTAAAACTGCATCATAACAGCTTTACAAAGAAATATCTTTTAATAAATATGTAGTTTATTTGTTTCCCTGCATGCATCTGTAAAAACAACTGCAAGCACAGAGCTGAACAGCATCATCTGATGATCACTGTCAATTTATAGTAAAATTGTGTGTGTGTGTGTGTGTGTGTGTGTGTGTGTGTGTGTGTGTGTGTGTGTGTGCGCGCAGGTATGCCATCATGTGTGGAATCATGGCAGATTATGACACAATACAGAACAAGATAAAGAATGGATACATCTTTAAGGTAAGTTATTGTGTAAAACATGATGATCATACAGTATGTTGAACCTACGACTGCATATTCTGAAACTGTGATTGTGATTATTTAATGAAATGCTGCCACTACCATGCCTATAGATAATTCCTATATATTTTGGATATGTACAAAGAATGAGGTGGTGGCTATATGTGATCATGGAGCCTGTCAGCCACTCCTACAGCCAATTAGTTGCATAAAACAGAACAAGGTGTGGAGCATTGGCACGTAGCAGTTTATCTTCTGTCAGCAGCTCTCTGTGTAGAATATATACCTTCATAACCCTTGACAGGTGAACGAGAGAGAGAGAGAGAGAGTAAGTGAGTTCAAGAAGGAAGATATGACAAAACTGTGAGAGACAGAAAGGAAAAGGACGCGGTGCGAGACAGTTAGAGCCTTGTGGTGACTTACAGAAATTGCATGTGTGTGAGACGTGTTTATCAAATACTTGTGGGTTGGTGAAGTAGGACAGATCAGGTCAAGACACAAGGCAATGGAAGCCCTGTCATAAATCAACAGTGAAACTCTTTTCTGCCTCTGTCTCTGTCTGTGTCTCGTCCCAGGATCATCTGGATAAAGCCATTGAGCTCAAGCCACAAGATCCCATGTCCTACTACCTCCTGGGCCGTTGGTGCTATGCTGTACGTATGTTGAGCGGGACAGATCTCTCTCATCTGTCCTTATATTGACAGAGTCAGAGGTTCACATGTGTCCCTGCCCTCCGGCCCCACTTTAACCCTGCCACTGCTTCACCTCATTCACTGCCACTATCTGGGTTACGCAAAGGTTTGTTTTCCCTTCTGTGATATTTGCAGAAAATACTACGGGAGGTAACACCAGCCATTGTTTGCTTTGAATCTGATTGTACCGGGGAGATAATTTCATCCTGTTTTCATTTGGTACATCTGGCTGTTTTTGATGCACCTCATGATTGTTTCTACGTCTATCTGGTCCTGTCTTTTATCTGTCCAATCAATGCTGGCATATGTGAAAAAAGTGTTGGCATTCATACATTTTGTCAAACTAAAGGAAGGAAGGAGGCTGCAATAGAAATTGCTCTGATAAAATTTTATACTTGCCTATTATCAGTTCCAGAGAAGTAGTGAGTTTCGGTGTATATTTAGTGGAGCATTCAATTATTTTTTTATATATATTTATATTATTTTAATATAGTGAAGCCAGAGGGAAGTTTAAAAGCAGGAGTTTATTGCACATTTATGCCCTAAACTAAAGCCTAGAAAACAAGTAACACTTGTTATTAACATTATTAACACTAATATTTAAGGTCTGTCTGTGGTTAGTCCACAATGATCTACTGGTTCCATCAATAAAGCAGTTTTATTTGAATCCTCCTGTGACGACGCTGATGCACTGATGAAATGTGCGGAACAGGAACATTCCATGTTTGGCCCAGACTTCTCCTGACCATTATTCTCCACAATAATTCAGTCGAAAGGTGTCATTGTACAGGGAGCCTTGGAATTTAGACTAAAGTGAAAATAGTATGTAACTGATACCCACAATATTTCTTAGTAGTATCTGTTTTTAATAAATAAATACCCACAAAAGTTAGCAACTCTGTTTTCAATAAAACAGTTTGCATTCGGCTGCTTAAAGGTGCCATTTTGAAACCTAGAAAGCAGAACACTCATAGAAATCTGAAACATGCAGTTAGTTTAACACAAATATTATTTATATATTTTTCACTTACAGCTACAGGATGTGAGTTTCAAATATTTTTGCAGCATAAAAACCAGAACATATCCTTCAACGGACATTTGTGAATTGATTTTGGGGGAACCCTGTATTCACAACTGCTCAATAATATTGACTTAAAGATTAAGTTCAAATGCACTGAACTTGGGTTTTTGCTGACCTCACGTCAGCGGTTTAGTTTGTCGCTTCACCCTGGTGGTGCACGTGTTTACCAAGACCACTGTGAAATTGCTCTTAGGTTTGCTTACATATTTCTGACTCACAGTACAGAAAACAGGCTTGCAATTTTGAACCAGAGAGGGCAGTGTAACTTTATTATTATTATTATTATTATTATTATTATTATTATTATTATTATTATTATTATTATTATTATTATTATTGGTGGTGTTCATTTCTTCTCAAAGTAATTTGCAAAATTGTCTTTGAACTTATGTTATTTGATTGGTTTGCAGGTGGCTCAGTTGTCGTGGATTGAGAGGAAAGTTGCAGCCACATTATTTGGAGAACCTCCAAGTGCCACAATTGAAGATGCACTGAGAAATTTCCTTAAGGTGATGTTACTTTTTTAAAGCAAGAGAAGGATTAAAATGTACCAGGTCCTACAACACATGGTTCGAAGGAGAAGGAGCTGGATGAGACGAAACCTTTTATGTCTTAGAAAGTTACAAAGTTACAAACATTAAGTGATGCCGTTGCCCAGCAGGCAGGTGTGGACGGAGGAGATTTCCCATGATGCTCAACAATTGACAGCTTCATTTCATAGCGTCCTTGAAGCTAACTTGTACCTTCAAAGTTAACAAAACCACGTCGATACAAAACAGGGTCTAATTTGTAATATTTGTTTCATGCTGTTTATTTGATTGCATGTTCTGACCTGCTGTGATGAAAAGTGTAACACACAGCGTCCTGTTTGTTCAGTTGCACTTTGCCTCGGGGTCTCTCCTGCACCCACTTTTAACAGAGCAGCCCATCTGTTTGTACAAAGGCTTAATCTGGTTCCACTTTTCACTTGTTTATATAGTAGATAAAATATAAATATAGATAAAATATTGCTTCTGGCTAATATTTGTGTGTGTTCTATCATTAATTTGACATATCTGTTATGACATGATGCTGCTGACGTGGAGTAAACTACAAAGAGGCTTTGGGGCTGTAATAAATACATCCTGCCTGTTAGAGAAACCCGCCGACCTCTGACCTTTTTGCTGCTCCACTATTAGTCTGTAATTGACTTAACTGTGGTTTTACAAAGACGTGAAGCATGAGATGAGTCATAGGTAACTACAACTATAGTCTTATTATGATGGAGACCAACGTTCCACTAAACCAGAGCACCAGTCAAATCAGAATCAGAAATACTTTATTTATTCTCTGAGGGGTAATTGCTTAAAACTACTAGAGTAATATTTATTTTTTCTTTATAACCTGAAACCTTTTGGCCTGTGTTTTTCATTCAGGTGGAGGAGATCCATCCAGGATATTCTAAACTCAACTATGTGTTTCTAGCTAAGGTGAGTCCCATTGAAATGTGTCTGTTGGTTGGATCCTATACGGACGAAACGATGCATTGACCTTTTTCGTTCTGTCTTTTGGCAGTGCTACAAAGTCCTGGGGCAGAGGGAGAAAGCTAAGAAGATGTGTGCAGCTGCTTGTTCGATGAGTGCTGCCTCAAAAGAGGTGGGCTTCATCCCTTTCTGCCTTTACATCTGCCTTCCTGGCTTATTCCTTCAGCGTTTCTCCTCCGTCCTCACAAAACGCGTTATGAATCAAAGATCCTAATAGCAAATTGTTAAAGTAGCTGCTGACATCACTCGCATAAACACACGTTATTGTATTTGACTTTTTCCGTAGGATGAAGAGGCACAGAAGGAGCTGGATTCACTGTGCCCAGCACTTGGCATCTGACAACAGCATGTGGCAGCATGTTTCTGTGGAAATGTATTTTCCATGTGGTGAAGGTGATGTGTGTGAAAGTGAGAGGCCATCATGTTAGTTCACTCTGTGAGTTGAGGGAAGTGTGCAGGTGCATTATTTCATTAATACCATACTCTGTCTTTTAAATCACACTTGGCTTCAGTTTTGCTCATATAAAGCTTTTAATAGTGGAAAACAAACTTTACATATAGTAATGGTTTTACCAAATCAGTGATATATATTCAGTTTTTCCTCCAATATTCAGCTTTATTGTCAAGTCTTTGATGTAAATTTATGTTGAATTTAATTGTTGGATAAACTAGATAAATCTTGAATTATACTGAGTCTAATAGTATATACAGTTTAAATATTGGAACCCCCATGTGTAGAGCAGTGTGTAGCAGACATTCTCTCAGCTCTGACTGAGGGATTATAGCACCACTGTGTTTAAAGGATACTGAGGGAAACAGAGACCAGTTTCTTTTTAGATAAGTGACTCTGTCACAGGATTTATTACCTTTTTGTTTTGTCCATGTGCCATTAACAAAGGGACATCAGACAATGGTGCAACCAAACAAAGATGGTAAATGCTATGACCCCTGGATGACCCTATGCCTTTTTTTTTACTCTGTCTCCCTTCAGGCCATATTTATTACTCCCTGGCTGCATGTATCTGCAGACTTCGTATAATTATAAGTTCGTTAAGAAGTGATGTACTATGGCATCAGCTCCTCATACAGTAATGCAATTTTATTATTGTTCTTTTAGAAATCTCAGTAGGAGATGTGAATATGTTAGTGGTTACTCATATGACATCGTCATTCCACAGATTTTTTGTGAGCACTGGTTAATTATTTATCTCTGATATTTCATATTTTGGAGACTGCAGAGTAGATGTCCTGTGGTTTATGGGCTCTCTGGTATTTTTGCCAAATCAGAGAAAAAAAACAAATGGTTTGAAAAAAAAAAAAAAACAAACTCAAATGATTCCAGTGGATTTCTATAAAGGGGTTATATGAAACACCTATGCAAGAATTTCTTTTAACTAAAGCCCATTTTAATCCTAAATTCTGTTGGAACATTTCAGGAAGCGTTGCCTTCCAGGAGTGTTACCACATCTTTTTATTTTCTGCATGTAACCTTTTAGAGCTTTGACATATGATATGTGTTTTATTGTTTTTAAATGTGGGTCATCTTAAGTCGATTTAGCAATGAATTTGGTTTTATTAATGTTTTTTTTTTTTATTATTATTAAAGAATGTGGAGAGCCCTCGTAATATGTCCATTCAAACATGTTTTGCTGCTCCAATATTTATGTTGACAAAATATGATGATCATACTTCACTGAAGAATAACCAACAAAGTTAGATAAAAGTCTTTAAAACATACCTTGCTGCTTTGTACAGTATATAAATGGAACCAGTGAAGTGAAACTGAAGGCTAGTTGTGCTGCGGTTGGAGCGATGACCCTCTTGTAAAAACTGACTGAGCATGACGTACTGATGCATATGATTGCATATGGTAAGATGATGTCACTAATATGTGAGCCAATAAGACCCATGTTATGTTTGTATATCTCATTCCCAACATTACTTTGTTCGTACTCAATCTTGTTGGTCTAATGCTTTTTACACATTGATTTTATATGTAAACTTTCATTTTGTTTACTACGGAGATTTGTTTTTAAGAATTGTGTCTATATACAGGCTGGTTAATGATTGATCCGTGAAAATGACAGTTTGTTGTTTTCTACCAGCACTATGAATGAATTTGACTTTTGTTTTTTAATGCCAAAGCAAATACAACGTTGCTCAAGGGTAAATCATATCTGATACACTACATAGAGATTATCCTGTAACGTAAGCAGTGTGTTCTGAATAATGATACTTGAATCTATAATTAAATCTGTGCAATGCTGATCCAAGTTGCACCTTTGTCGAGTTCCATGCTTGTTTGTGTGCTTGTTCACTTTTTATTGCTTTTTTTTTTTTTATGGCCTCCCACAGAAAGTTATGTAATCTATAACTCATTCCAATTTACAATGATTTGTATTATACACAAAATGTATCTGAATCCAAAATCAACAAAAATGTGACGAGCAGGTTCCTGCATGAGTAAAACATAATTGTGGCGTTTGTAGGCATCGTTTTCCTTTTCCCCCCCCCAGACGGTACATTTTGTGCCAGGGCAATTGGGGATTTGTTACTGGATCAGATTCAGGCCAGCGTCCCACCAGTCTAGTCATGTTTCAGCCCTTTATTTTCCCAGGATAGAGCCACACTCGATAGGCACCTCCTAAATGTACACAGGTGTTTGTTTATACAGTCATAAAAACTTCACCTTACTGTGATTGATTTTATTAGCCTCAATGTGCACTTTGATCAAAAGCATCAGTGGAGACAGCTGCAGAAATCCTTACAGCTGCTTTTGGTTTTTTTTTTTAAATATTGAGAAAACTGGATGTTTTGTATTTACTTCCAGACATCATTTGTCATTTCTGTGCGATTGCATCTTATCTTGATGTCTGTGCATGCTGGTGCCCAAGACAGGTTGAGGCCGTGTTGCATAAGAAGTTGAAAGGTGCAGCTTTCAGGTTTTCTGCTCGCTCTCTATTCACCTTCCTCAGGGACGTCTTGAATTTCTATTAATGTTCTGATATGTTTTGTTTTTTTTCTCCACCTCAGACATTTCTGTGTCGTGTTGTTTATTTGAAGCTCACTGTCACACCACTTGTTTATGTATCCCCAAAAAAATGGGGACATGAACGGATCCACCTTAGTGGATTGATCTTGACTCATTCATTATTTTGGGGACAACTTCATGAGCCATGCACCATTTTTAAAGCATAAACTAGATTTGAAATCTGGCCCCCGTCCACAAAAAAAGGGCCCTCATGATTATGTAATAATGCAATTGTTTTATATGATGCTTTAATGGGGCACAAATACAGGATTATCAGACAAAAACGATCAAATTACAACCAGGAGCCTTCAGGTTCTGGAGCCAGAAAGTTCCGTTCCCTTCTTCTACTCCTCCATACATTGATTACTGTAGTATGAAGTATAATGTACACACACTGTTCATGTCTTTACCTTCATTACTCATGACACTACTTTGGCGTCGACCTTAGCTGGCTTC
Source organism: Channa argus (assembly GCF_033026475.1). Classification (NCBI taxonomy): domain Eukaryota; kingdom Metazoa; phylum Chordata; class Actinopteri; order Anabantiformes; family Channidae; genus Channa; species Channa argus. The sequence goes on from NC_090197.1 coordinate 51,052,211, forward strand.
ACCCTGACCTCGTCATTGCTTGCAGGATTCCACTATATATATTCCAGTATTGTATGGCAACAATTCCAAACGGTGGTTTTCTCTGAGTTCCTATCACTCAGCCCACAACCTGCTCCCTAAGCACAACATCTGTACAATCTTGTTACAGTGACATTCAGTCAGATCTCCATATATCCCTTCATTTGCAATCTAATCTTCGTAATGTTAAAGTTACACAACTCCGAGTCAACAGCAGAAGGATCTTGTGTGTATGTGCTGTGCGTGTGGATGTTTTATCCTCCGCCAGTGCAGGATATGAGGTTAAATAGAGAGATTAACACTAAGCTTATTAATGCAGTCTTGACAGGTCTAAGAAATAATGACATAGGATGTGTCTTCATGCAATATTTCTCATCGGGCTTGCGCCACCACATGCCTTCTGGTTCGGTGCTGCCAAACTTGTCCTTTCTTTTTCGATCAGCGTGCAGCTCAGGTATTCAGTTCCAGAATTGGAGGGATAACATGGCTTTTAAATGTTGAAACTGTTGGCATCATTGTATTTAAGAGAAGAGAGATGCAAAAACAATTGAAAAGCCTTTTATGACTTATTTTATTTGTAATTGTTGAACACAGGACATGAATTCTTGTAATGAGACCATGGGTTAGAGTTGTCCCCATGTTTTGTTCCCAAATTGTGTGTTATAACTTAAGTGTCCAATCTCACAGTTGTTGGTTCAATCCCCGGCTCCTCCGGTGACATGTTGAAGTGTCCTTGAGCAAAACACTGAACCCCAACTTAGTTGCTGCCGGTGAGTGTTGGCCATCTGCATAGCAGCTCCCTCATCGGTGTGTGTGAGTGTGTGTGTGTGTGTTTGTGAATAAGAAGCAGTGTATAAGTGCAGATCATTTACCATGCAGTAGGAATATTTGCTTCCTCCTGTAGTTTCCTGAACTGCAAGGAGGGAAACAGCAAAAGCAATAATGTGCCTCAGGACATCATCCCACTGAATGGCTCGTTTTAACCATGTGTGTGACAAACACGACCTAACGGTCACTCGTTTAGTCCTAAGTTCGAGGTTTGCGCTTGTGAACAGGGACAAAGCGGTGCAGCTTCACTTAATCGTCGGCTGGAGCTTTATCTGAATTTGTCACGCACTCTGCAATTTGTCTGGCTGCGAGGCCCTTGCTGATCAAGTACAGGATGTTCTGGCAGGGTGAGATAAAACGCTGTCAGGGACAGGGATCTCCCAAACACTTCCCTTTTGTTCCCACCTCACCTGGCTAGGTGCCAACTGCGTGTTGCATTTTTTTTTTTTTTTTTTTTTACTAGTTCATGCTGAAACTGTTTCCACTGTTGATTTGCGTCGTATATGAAGTCACACTGGTGTAAATAATTTCTTTGGGGAGGAAAAAAAAAAAGATCTTTTGGGGAATTAAATTTAATTGTGGTCTCACGGGCCACAAAATTAGGCACAACAGCAGCTCTGCCACGAATTCTACTTTTAGAAGGTTATAATTAAGTAGACACTGTCACAAATGGGATAATTCTACTACGCGTTACACGCAGAGGCGGAGGGGGCCAAAACATTACAACCAAATGAAAAATGATAATGCTGAAGTTCCTCTCAGAGCTGCAGTAGGTGATTGCGTTAGAAAGTGCAGGCGAACCTAATAAAGTGGCCAGTGAGTGTATGTTTTCTTACCTTTTGACCAGTTTAAGGCAACGGACACAAAAGAACAGTCACAGTCTGTTTATTATGCAACTGTACAACATTTTAAAGGCACATGGGTTGAAGAAATACTCCAAAGCCCAAAATCATAGGTACTGTGTAGTAATAGAGTATATTAGTAAAGAGTAAAGACAAAAGCTTAAGTGGCTGTATCACTTCAAATAGTAATAAATATTGGTTTCATCTCAACTTGTGTACAGAATATTAAAATAATGTGCGGCAAGAATTTGGTTAATGCTGGGATTCGAGTGTTGGCATCACCATGTTGTGTACTGTTTAGTAGACATTCAATGAAATTACTGTTGTGTTCATAGTTGTAGGTACTTTTTAGTACCTCTGTGATGCACTGCAGTATTTTATGTGTGCACATACACTTTGACAAATTATGCTTTTTACTCCCAGACCACCTGCTGCCCTGATGGTTGTAGTTTCACTGGGCTACATCTGCGTATTGTGATTCACTAAAACATGCAAAATACTTCACATTACTACAAAATACTTTATGCAGCAGCCCAACAAACTCCACTACTTTAGTCACTGCAGTAGTCTCTCATGCTGAGACAGCAATTAGATGAATCTATAAAGAAAATTACCCCTAGTCTTCCAACATATTAATATTAATGCAATAGTTATTATTAATAATAAAGTAACTGGCATCTTGTGCATGGAGCATCCTACAGCTAAAAACATTGTAGGATGTTCATACATGTTCATCTGTTCATACAGCTACGTGAACAAATGTGCGTCCCGTTATTTTGAATTGGCAAAAAGTAAAACAAGAAAAAAATTTCTTCCGCATAATATTCACATCACAATTATCTAATAAAATGTTTCATATAAATGATCAATTATTATCATGCAAACCATTGCACCAACTATAAAAGAAATAAAATGATTTCTTTTACAATTTTGCCATTTCAAAATAAAGTGATATGCAAACGTCTGCGCCTGCACGTGGATTGAACAGCAGTTTACAGTTCGGTCCACCAGCATCTGCAATAGCTTTCAGATTATATTTCAGTTCCTCCAGAAATTTGCCACGTTGCCATCACAATTCCACCAGCTCCACTTAAATTCTGTGTGACCTTGCAATTTAGAACATGCTATAAACATTCACAACATTTTAAGCCGCAACAATTACAAAATTCTGAAAGGACTGATAGTAAATGATTTTATAAAACATTCTAGTTAAAATAATATGTGGCCTTTCTACGCCTACTTCCTGAGTAACTCTGCTGTTGTAATACTAAACATTTTAGGTTAATAAGTGTTAGATGAACAGGTGTTTGAATGTCTCACTGACATTCTGAACTGCTGCTTGTGTCACATGTGGCACATTTCACAATGCTGTGTCTGTTTCTCTCTGGCTCTATAACACTTAGAAATAAGTTCATAATCAGTGGTCACGACTGATCGGAAAAGATTTCAGCTTATACAAATCCCACAAACAATGAGATGCACACGTTTTTGTACTTGAACCTTCATTTTTTTTTTCCTTATATGATTTTAGATTTTATTAACTTTTTTGTTTGCGCGGGTCACGAGGTCTCATTCTTAGCAAGGCCCTGAGTCGTAGCTGCTTCCAGCAGAGTCATATCCTCCCGCAGAAACACTGCTATGGAGAAGGCGTGAGGTTTCAGGGTCAGACCATAGTTGTAGTCGAGTTTGGGTGGTCTGTCGGGGTCTGCAGTGAAGTGGCACTGGTGGGCGATGAGAGCTGTAAAGAGAAACAGCTGCAGCTTTGACAGCTCCTCACCGATGCAGCGCCGCTTACCCAGCGAGAAGAGGAGCACGCTGCTGGCCAGGTCCTTGTCCAGTGCTCCATTCTGGTCCAGGAAGCGCTGAGGGTCAAAGGTGTCGGGCCGGTGCCATATGGCTGGGTTGTGGTTGCTGGACCACTGGTTGATGAAAATAACGGTGTTTTTCGGTACGGCGTGGCCCATGATGGAGGTGTCCGCCGTGGTGGAGTGGGGGATGGTGAGAGGGACAAAGCTCGTGAAACGCATGACCTCGTAGAGGAAGGCCATGACGTAGGGCAGCTGCACCCGGTCCTCAAAGGTAGGGAGTCGGCTGCGGTCCACCACCTTGTCCACCTCCTGCTGGAGTCGCGCCTGCATCTCAGGGTACCTGCATTCACAGGGGAGACGCGTCATGGGTGAAGACCTCGCTGATGGAGGTCAGCGGGGAGTTAGGAACTAAAGAAAATGGCCCCTGTCATTTGACCCAAAAAGTCCAATAGAAATTAAAAGACTATCTGTTGTTTGACAAACCTGTAGCTCAAAGCGTTGTAATACGCTGAACCGCTGATTCAGGCTGATAAGATTAAACAATCAAGCAAGATAAGAAAAGGAACTGGCAGAGATCATATTTCTTGTTTAGTGAAATGCTGACTGGGCACTAAATTTTCAGTGGTGTAGCGTTTCAACTCTTTGTCCTTCTGCCAGTACCTGCCTGTGCATGCCCCCCCCCCCCACACACACACACCCCACCAGGCCATTACATAAGTAAGTGCTACTGAACTTCCTCAGTATTTGTTAGCAGCGTGATTTATGACCCATTGACATTTATGATTTAAATATTTCAGAACAATCACTATAAAGGTTTAGGAAAAGTTTCTCACTTGACAAGAATGAGGATGATCCACTGCAGGGCGGTTGACAGTGTGTCTTGACTCGCTCCAAATATGTCCCCGACAGATGGGACCACATAGTCCTTCTTTGATAAGACCTCATAATTATCTCTCAGTTGGTCCAGCGCCACTATAAAAGCATCTGTCATGTCTCTGATGGTGCTTGACTCGATTGTTTTCCTGTGTTCGACGACTTTATCTCGGATGAAGGTGGTGAACTCCACGTTGAGCTTCTTGAAGTTGTCAAAGATGGTTTTGATGGGGTTGGGGAAGTATTGGAGCCAGGGCATCACGTCCACTATGCTCCCTGCCCCCACCGTCTGCGTGAACTGGTCGTTCCTACCCACAACCTGCCGAAACTCCTCGTCGTCGTAGGAGTACCTCTTCCCAAAGCACACCGCGCTCATTATGTTGGCTGCGGACACCAGCAGCAGAGTCATGGGCTGGAAATAACGTTCCTCCTTCGTTTTGCGCACAAACCGCTGCAGCAGCTCTTTGACCTCGCACACGATGTGCTGCTCAAAGGTCTTTTTGGTTTGCGGGTTCCCGGTGGAAAACATGCGCAGAGTGGCCTGGGCCACTTTGCGGTGCACCTTCCACCAGTCTGTGACGGTGCCAAACGCAAAGCTGTCGCCGCCGGACACGCACTTAAAGGAGGTGAAGTCCGGTCTGCCGGCAAAGTCAAGTCCCTGCTTCACCAGCGCTTGTTTGATGCAGTCAGCACCGTTCAGCACCACCACGATCCGACAGCCCAGTTTGATTTGGAACACGTCGCCGTACTTCTTCGCCATGCGTGAAAAGTACAAGTGCGGCGCCTTCCCCATCTGCGCAGCGTTTCCGACGACCGGCCAGGCGAACGGGCCGGGGATCGACCGCTGCCGGAGCCTCCGCCACAGGTGGAAGAACAGCAACAGGGTCACACACGTCACTATCAGGGGTCTTACAGTTGCCGGGTCAATCCCCTCCAGTGTCACATCCATTGTGGGAATTCTGCGGGAGGAATATGATAATCATGTTAATATTACATCCATAAATGAATTTCTTATGAAATGAAATGGATCAAACCCACTCGGTTAAATCAGTTGGTGATTATTCACCTAGTCCTGTCGATTATTCATCGAAAAATATTGAATTCTCTTTCTGTTTGGAAAAAAAAACGACTTCAGATGTAAATAAAAATACTACATTTTTGCTTTAAAATTTCAGAAGAAAAAAAAAAGCTGATCCATGCGCAAAGTCTGATAATTGACTGGTTCAACGAGTGTGCAGCCTGTTGTGCATCCAGTGATAAACTGTGTGTGTGTGAGCACGAGAGAGAGACACACACACACACACACACTCAGAGAGAAACAGCTCCCTGCTCACTGTCTGCAGCCTCTGGATGCTTTGAAGTCCCACAGCACCTAGTGGAGTCATTTATCCCCAAACAGCGCCCGCATGTGTGTGTGTGCCCGAGCTGTGTTACAGTGGGCAGGTTTGTTGCAAAGGGTGTCAACCCACCATCACCCCCCTCCCACCATCACCCCCCTCCTTCAACAGGCTCCTTCTCTCTAAGTAAGGGAGCGTTTAAACTGCATGCGAGCTGTACGAAGTAACAAAGCTCAAATCAACTGGCAACTTTAAAAGAATAAAACTATAATAGTAATTAAATGGCACAATAATAACAATAATACTAACCTATCATTATTATTATTATTATTATTATTATTATTATTATTATTATTATTATTAGTAGTAGTAGTAGTAGTAGTAGTAGTAGTAGTAATAGTACTCGAATCATACCATTTTAGTACAGATTTATTTTGGGCCTTATAGTATTTTAATTCTTTATAGAATTTTTTTATGCCAACATTAATTTAAAAAATGTTATAGTTATCTATAATAATGTTGTGGGGAGAAATTATTATCAGTAGCCTATTAGTCTATAATAAATGTTCCTGTTGATATTATTATGAATATGCTATTAATATTATGATGCATTATTAATATTATTATTATTATCATTTCATACAGGGGTTGAACCTGTGTTTGAACTTTTTTTCATTATTTTATTGCTTCCTCAGCAGTGTTTCAGTGTCAGACAGTCAATGTGCTTGTAACAACGTGCTCGGCTGCCTGAGGGGGGGGATACCAGACACAAGTCAGCAGAGTTCAAATATTTTAACATGAATTATACGTCCGACCTGTGTAAAACCATTATTTACATTTGCGTCTTTGACGTAGGTGTTACGTCGAATCTTTACACATTTCCATAGAGTTTCCTAAGATTCTCATTTAAAAACGCTCCTGTGTGTTTGTGAGAGACGGACAGAGAGAAACACTGTATTTGCTACAGTGACAGTGATGCTTCGATCTAACGTTGTATTATTTTGTTCACGCATAATCTGCACATTGTGAACATGACACAGGGATGAACTTGGCTGAGTTTGGCTCCTTCTGCTGAAGCGTTTTGTAGCAGATCCTGGAGTAAGAACAAGCGTCTACTGCCAAGTCGTCGTGGGCCATGTGTACAGTATCTGTATCTCTGCAGTGGTGGATCAAGTACTCAAAACTGTACTTAAGTAAAAGTACAAATAAGCAAACAATAATGTACCCTAGTAAAAGTATAATTACCCACTGAAATACTTAAGTAAGTAAGTATATGATATATATTTTACTTACAATAATAAAAGCAAAAGTACTGGAATATTTTGTTTCTGTCCTGCTTCATGTTACTCCAAGAGTAAAGTTACTGCATACTAGCTCACTTATACTTATACTGAATACTGGTACTACGTCAAAGAAGTATCTTAAATAAGACCAGGGCAGGAAAAAAAATGAAATTATTATGAAATGTGTAAAATGATTGTAACTTTGATTCGAAAAGTAGTGGAGTAAAAGTCAAAGTAGCCATAATTAAATCTACTTAAGTAAAGTACAGATACATGAAAAATCCACTTAAACACAGTAAGAAAGTACTTGTATCTCGTAACTTGTCACCCCTGGTCTTGTGATGCTCCAAATGCCACAGAGTGAATTGATTTGAATAAAACCACAATCGCGGCTGCGCTTTCCTGTGACGCCACCAGGAGGAGGCGAACCCCGTTTTAAAACCTGTTCAACAACCGTGCTGTGCGTGAGGACACGGGACCCTGTGCTTTCTGTTCTCCACGTCCATCAAATAATGTTAAAAGTGGGGGGAGTTACTGCAGGAAACTTATTTCAGACCCCCCCTCCCCTAATTGTCAGTGCCAGACAGTACGGCTGTTATAGTGTGAACATCTTCAGTCTCTGTTATTTCAGCCATCGAGTCGTTTAAGTGACCCACATGATATTTGGGTCCCGGTCCTGGCTGTGCCCTGGACCTGACGCTCCCTGCTCTGGTTGTGATGTGACTCGGGGATCCCGCTTCAGCACCGCGGACAGCGGCTCAGAAAAAGCCGGTGATTATGTTCTGTGGCCTTCAACTGGTCCTCAGAACCGCGGCTCTATAGAAATCAGTCATTTCTTACTGATATTGAAAAATATTACCCAAAGGCTATAAAATAACATAAAATAAAACAACCGAATCATAATCATAAATCCCCCCCCCCCCCCCCCTTTATTTTTGTCTACATCTACTTAATGTAGCTTTCTGTATCATTGCCGTTGCTATAATCCACCTATAACTATTTCCTCTAAAATAACTTGTAAAATGCCTGTTTGTTCAGGTTTGTGCTTTGTAAGTTCTCAGTCACAGCAGCAGGTTGTTAATTGTTCATCTTAATTAATTGTGTTACACAAAGCAGTTTTGTAACAGGAGGGAGAACAGTAGGATCTTGGTAAGATTAATATTTTATTCTGTTTCCATCATCTTAGCTCTAATGCTCAGTCTGCTCCGTTTTTGAAAGTTCATTTTAGCCAATTAAAGCGTTAATTAAAACTTAGGCTTGTTACATTCACACCCAATGTTGATCCATTCAACGGAGCCAAAGCTGAGTAGCAAACATCCACTTCTTCCTAAAGACAAGCAGGCTGGTTGAGTGTGGAGCTAATCCAACTCCAATTCTGTGGCATTTTGAAAATTAGTGGAAAAGCTTTAAAAGTAATCGTAGTTTACTTGTGGTTAATTAGAACAGTTCTTACTTTTGTCTTTCTGCTTGTTTTGTCACCACACTACATCTCTCTGTTTGCTCTTTTTAGCTCAGAAATGTTTGTTCTTCAGAGTTTTACGGTTTGACCCGAGGCCCCCAGACAGCAAAGATGCTCAGCAAGAGAAGTGAGAAGGACTTATTCTACAAAAATGGCCTGTAAAACCAAATATTTCACTGTGATGTATAAACAGCTGTTTACTGGGAAATTAAATTCTGTAATTTCAATATAAAACCACATTATGCTCTTAACCACAGTACAGTTCAATTGCTGTAATTTCTAAACAATAAAACTTATTAGATCCTGTAATTTACTGTTTACAGCAAATAAACACATTTTTACAAGGATTCATTTGAAGCCTTTTTGCAGGTATTTACAGTTAATTTTTCACAGCTGCTCTTTGTATCAGTTGATTCATCTGAATCAAATTAAAATGTCAAGATTTCACCCTAAATAACAAATTACATTATTATCAATGCAGTTGTGCCCTGTTTTAATCACATTGCAAAAATATATCTGAAAAAAATCTCTTACCAACTCAAGTCCCTGCAGTTGTCCTCTGTTTAATGAACCTCTTAACAAGGTCACAGTGTGTGATCATGCTTTATTCTAGAAGTGACTAAATCCAAGAGGGTGGAGACAAGCTAGGGACAGAAAAAACATGGTCCTGTCCTCCTTTCCTGGCAGGGTCCACAGGCCTCCTGCCTTTCATATCACATAGTCAAAAGCATGTGGGATTTGCTCAAATCCTCCCATGTGGTCATGTAGTTTCCTTTTTGTAGACCTGTGGTTAGCACCTGCCATACTGAGCATCCCGTAGTCGTAAGGCTTCATTTTGGTACCTGGTGACTCTAAGGAGCCCACAGTCAGTTCAAAACTTAAATTGATAAATAATGGCAAAAAATAATCAATTCCCATAAATAGCCTCCATCTGTAGTCTTCATTCCAGTCTGTTTTCCCTTTTTAAACATAATATCATATCGTTCGCATCCAGAGATCCACCCAAGAAATCTACTTATACTCTTTTTTCCAGCTGCTTAGAGGAAGATAGACCCCTCTAAGGACCACAGCAGGGTACGCTCCCAAGTTTATTTATTTGAAATTCACGATTGTTGGAATGCAAACATTACCAGTGTATCACATGTGTCCCTGGGCAAGACACTGAACCAGCAACAGTACTGGTCCCAAGCCTGCTTCAAATTGGGGAGGGTTTCGTCAGGACGGGCCCCTGGTGTATAAATTGTGGCAAATCAATATGCGGATTACTTATGTAGTTACCCCGAACTTACAGGATACGCTAAAAGGACAACGGTAACTAGTGTATAGCTTATGCAAATGTGGGTACATTTAAGCCAGAGGTTTATGCCCATGAACCTGTTTATTCATTTGTGGTTAGATGTTGAACTTTGAACCTGTCAAAGACGCAGTGGGCTTAGCTTTAGCTGCAGAACAGCCTGCAGGCAGCCCCTCACAGTGGCCTCTGTCTGCAGCCCACAAAGTTTCCCACTGCTGGCAAGTTCAGTTTCAAGACTCGTTTCCTTTCCCTCTTGACTGACAGCTCAACTGCTGATCGCGTGTGAGTGAGCATGAAGGTCAGGAAGGAGCTCAGGTAGGTGTGTGCAGGTGATGATTTGATTAAACAGCAAAGCTCCAGCCTGGCAAGGCGGCGATGATGTCGGGTTCCAACATTTCTCACATTCACAGCATAGTTTCGTACTGTACTTGGAAAATCAGATTAGTAGTATCAGGAAATGACATCATCTGCCAGCAGGAATGATACATGAAATGGGCCATTACTTTGATTTATGCAATGCACGAGACATTGGAAGAGCTGCACAGCACTTTCTGAGTCAATCCTATGAACTTTTGGGGAAAACAGAGGAAGAGAAGGGGACTGCCCAAGGCCATACTGAAGGTGCAGAGCAGTCACGCACATGTGCTTCATCAAAGAGGTGGCAACTGAAGCAAAAGCCTCTGACAACTTCACAAAACACGGTTCCACTGCGGTGTGTTTGTCAGAGTTTAGCTTGTGAGGCAGCGGCTGACAGTGAAGTGCTGTCAACCAACGCATGCATTTAAACAGCAGCCCATTATAACACAGGGGAAGGAAACAGCACTGGAAAAGAAGACAAAACGAAAAACTCAAGAATCTGTTTGAGGTCTTAGTGCACAAGAAGCGCACGGACAGGGTTTGCACAGCAGAACAACAAGTTACTTTAAACAGATTTGCTGCAAAATGCAAAACAACAACAGCAACAATAATAATAATAATATGTTCGACTGCAAAAATATTTAAAGCAGCACTCATTAAGAATTTTATGCTGACAATTATATGAATTTGATTTATAATGAATACTCTGTTTTTGCATGCACTGATCAGCCACAACATTAGAACCACCTGGTGGACAGTGGTCGGTGTCTGACCCATCTGCAGCTACACAGCACTGACACCTGTGCCTCACGGTTATCTTTTCTTTTTGTTTTCTCCCCCCTCGTTGAGATGGTATTAATGTTGTGGCTGATCAGTGGATGTACAAATAGACACAGTGCACAGGCCTGCACACAAACTGCCGACACGCAGAGAGATACACACAGCTACACTAATCAGGACCGAGCGTATAACCCTGTCTTGGTAATTACTTTCCATCGGAGATGAATCAACCTGCCGCCGTGTGATTGGTCTGACTACCGTCAAGCCGAACTGTCATCGCGCTTGGCGATGAGTCAGGGAGAGTTGAGCGCGAGGACAAACCCCTTTACTCTGGTCCGACTGCGGGTGCCTCATTACGACTGAATGACCTCGCTGACTCCAAATGTCAAAACTGGCCCACACCAACCCCCACCCCCCCCGCTCGTGTCCCGATATTTCCCAGAAGTCCACAAATCCCGTTTTTTTCTTTTCTTTGCTGACGCTGAAAGAAAAACAACCAAGCCTTCCATGTAGGTTCATGAGAATGATGCTAATGAGTGTTACAAGCATCCTAATGACCTTGCAGATTAACTGAGTGCTCATTGAGGTACCTTTATCTGGATGGTCTTTCTTTTTTGCCCGGCCAACTGCTACAGAGGCCTCTGCCAAAGTGTAGTCAGCAGCCCGTGAAGGCGTCTCCCCTTCATTCTCACACTAAAAGGGCATTTTCCCCTTGAATTCGGTTTCAATGTGCATGTCAGATTATTTTATACAAATGGAGGCAACCTTTTCAGGGGTCTGTGGAGCCCAGTTGAACTATTGGTGCTTCGTGGCAAAGAATGAGAAGCTTAATACGAGTTCAGCCGCATGACTGCGCTTTCAGAATCCACAGCACCTAAATAGGCCTTGTCCGTTTCTACCCTTGTAACTGTTGTTGTCACTCGGCTTTTTTTTTTTTTTTTGCCTAATTGAAGAAACCGACGAGAACCCCGTGAAAAAAAAAACCAAAAAAACAGTCACCACAAAGTGAAAAGCTGTTAATGAAAAAAGAAATGAACTGAGGATTATGCAGAAATGAACGAGCACCAGTTTAATCAGGTCGTCACAAAACTGTTGACGACCTGCTTTGTAGGTTTTGTCTCAGAGTGCATCTAGTCAATGCTGCTCCAAGCAGCGGTGGGCTTCTAAATGGTAACCTACTGGAAAAAACTGTGAACTTAGTGACCTCAGTGGCACAATTCACATCTGATACTAGTGTATTATGTGCATATGTAAATGTGGGGCTGCCACTTGTCCTGTCTTTGCCTGATGAGGCCTGATCTTATCTAGTCTCTGCGTGACAACAGTGTTGCTATTCTAACCTAAACAAAGTTTGTCATTAAAAGTCACTGAAGCTTAGTAGTCTTCCCCCTTGTGTTTATCTCTTTCCCCCTGTGAGAGGTCAGAGGTGAAGCTGTGCTCAAAGGGAAGCTAAGCCTCTCCTCGGGGACCCCCTCCTCATGCCTGTCTTTGGTGTTTTTACAAGAAAGTAATGATGAAGGACAGTTATGCGCGATGGGCCGCGGCCTGCAGAGGTGGAAGTCACGCGAGGTGCAGCATCTAGTCCCTGCAAGACTTCGTCTGATGTGAGAAGGAGAGCGGCCACTTTCGAAGAAACAAAAACGAAGGAACCACGATGAGGGATAATGAGCACAGCAGAGAACTTTTGAAAAAATCTCAGCAAGGAGAATTTAGATCATACAACCTGTTTGTCTTGCAACCTGAAATAAAAACCTGAGAGTTTATAAATTACACTGACTATCAGGATGACAAATATTAGAGACTCTATTAGAATCTATTGATATGATTGTACCAGCACAGAATAAAAGCACGGACATGTTATGCAAATCACATTACAAATAGTTGTCTTATGTTTGTGTCTTCATGGCTGGAAAGGCCCAAACAAATCCAGCATCAGTCCTCTGAAGCATTAAACTGTGACTTATTTTGCCAGTCATGTGAAAACAAAGCGTGTATAAACTGCTCGACTACAATTGCGGGATGATCTGATTTAGGAGCCCAAGAAAGGGAAAGGCAGCGTGTTTGTTTATGTGCAGACTATTACGTGGATTTCATCGTTTTATTCTTTAATGTTTGAGGCTGATTTTCAGCACCACTGTAACAGGGACTTTGTGCTGGATTCTCCTTATTCTTCATGAGTACGACTTGTAGGCCACCTTCTCTAAACAGCAGTCCTGGCTCAGAGACTAACTCCACAGATGCTCCCCAGCAGCGGTTCTTTGAACTCGGTGCTTCCACTCACCTGACCTTTTTTTCTAATGGCTCCTCTGCCAGACCATCTGAATATCAGCATTGGAGCAACACGCACCGTGAACTCGCTTCATCTGCCACACAGTCATGAATAGAAAAGTGACTGTAGTCCATAGAAAACTGTTTGCTGGACCGGCTGTTATCTTACTGGTCTACTGAATCACTTTGGTCTGAACCAGATCAGGACATCTGTTGGAAGTAAGACTGGATTTACTGGACTGAGTGTACGGAGCTTTGGACTTTGTGAGTTTTGTTGACAAATGTCTGTAGAAAGCTACTCCATGAACATACGCTGTTACCCTGTACACTACAATAGTTTGAGTGAGGAATCAGTGTTTCTGTGTTTTACCTCCCTAATTACAACTTATAGTACACTTCATTTTCAAATACATGCTGCAAAGCTTTAGATTATATTCGCTTTCTAGGCAGCTTTTTCCAAAATCAGTCGAAATCAAAGACTCTGGAAACTTGCATGTATCGTCTTATCCATCACCTGCACGACTGCGTACAAAGCTGTTTACTATTGCAGAGAAAAGCACTGTGGACTTTTTCTAAAATCTTTCTGCAGCTAAACTGTATTTAGATTCATACATTTATATTTCATACTTTACAGACTTATGGCAACCAGGGAAACATTGAATTGCTAAAAAGGTTTTCTGTCATGTTAAATAAATATGGTTTTAAATGGTAAAAAATAATCTGTTTAGTTCTTTTAAAGTCAGAATACAATTTATTTTACAGAGGATTTTGTCATTATTGAAAAAGCAGCAATGGAACAATTCTGATCTTTTACTTAGGCAAAAGAACAACACACTATGTAAAAAGATTATTTTCATCACACATTAATGTGCTGATTACTTTATCAACCAATCAACTGATTCTTGATTAGAAAAATGCCATCAAACAGAGCCAACAAGTGACACCTCACACTTGTCTGTTTTATCAAAGCTAGAAACATTTTTCACTTGATTACACAGATTCTCTGCCACAAGACCAAGTAGTGGTACTGAAAGAAGGTTTTGCTATGAGCAGATGTAAACTTTCCTTTGAACATTGGTTAAACTGAAGCTGGTTGTTCTGGTTATTATCTGTTTTGTTGTGTTGTTGCTCAACCTCACGGACTCTCACAGACTCCTGCTAATGGAGTTATCTGAGTCAGTTTCTCTGCTCCTGAAGATGATTTAGAAGTAAAACCGAAAGCTTGAAAATAGCATTGATGCCCTCGTCTTTTTTGTAAATGTATATGTGGCGAATATAAGTGGATCATCTGTTTTCAAAGTAAATGTACTTAGTTACAATCCACTTTGGTATGATGCAGCTGTGTGCGTGAATTCTTGGGTTATTATTTCACAGAGACTGTTTTTTTGGCTGTGGCCCTGCTGCTATGTCAGATATCGAGACATGAATGAATGTTGTTGCTACCAATTTATTTTGTCTTCATTTTTTTTACTGTGTTTGTTAATTCAAGGCCAGTCAGTGACTAAGGTACAGGAACCAGTGCATTTAACCCCAAACACAGTCTCAGACTGTTCAGACTGCAGATTTATGGGCTGCAAATCCTGGTTCCCCAGGATTTGCATTTGCATTTGTTTAAAACCCTTGTGAAAGTCAACTTTTACTCATCTCTTTAAGTAAAATACAGCACATGTATCGCTTGGATCTTTACTTTGAACCACTGTGTGTAGCTTTTTGAAAAAGTCCATTTGCTGCATTTATTGAATAATTAATATCTTTAAATAAAAATAACTTCATAATTCAAGAAATGACACCTCTATACAAATGGAACAGACAGATTAATGTTGGTGCTTTTTTGTACAATACAAAACAAGAAAGGAGAAATAACAGCCACTGTGTTATAGCCAACTACCCTATAGCCCACTGTGCTGTATGTTGCTATAACTTACAATGAAAACAAATTATTTCCTCTCCACCCACATCCCTCTTCCTCCCTAACGACTCAAAACCCCTGACAGAAATAAGAAATAACCTCCCAGTAGATCTGGTTCTATATTGAGAGAAGGAAGGGTGGAGGAAAACAGACAGAACAACACAGTGAAACCGTCATGAGCTAAAAACCAGCCGCTGTGGTGTGTATGCACACACACACCCACACACACACACACACGTGCACACATGCAGACACACACACACACCGGGTTTTATTTTATTTGTTTGTCGACTATCATGAAAGAGCAAAGCAAAAATAAAGCAAACACAAACGAACAGCCATTATTAATTAACACTGATTTATTAATTTCGAATGTTGTTTTTAAGGGGGATTTAGTGGTAAAACCTGGCAACTCATTAAGCTGGACAACTTCATCATCCAATCTGCCCACTTCTGACTTTAGTCCCAAAATGCCTGCGGCGGTCAGTGTGATAAAACCCTGGTGATTCTGCGCCTCTAGGACAAAAGAACCGATGCTAATGAAATAGCCCATAAAGCGTCGTGATCCCCTGGTGTGTGAGGAAACGCTCTCATACACACATACAAAAAAGACCCCAAACTGACTACGAGACAGTGGCGACCGATCTCCCGAGCATGACGTTCTCATCATGTTGCCACAACATGATGAGAATGTCACAGCGTGTTGGCAGATGGAGGTGACAGCAGAGGTCTGGCTGCACAACAATAAATCTGAAAAGCATTTCTGGGACATGGGAGAGTGAGCAGCGAACCAACATTTGTGGTGTGATGCAACGGTCGCATTACTACTTGCATGCTCGGAAACGTGCAGGCTTCATTAATATAAAATGAAGAAATTCAAAAATGTAACTTTAAAACTGAACTTAAAATGAGATAACTCATCAAATGTGAAAGGAGCCACATGCAGAGACTCAGCATAACTGTTGTGCTTCACTCTCACAGCTTTTAATACAAACTAAATTCTTTGTTTCCTGGCACTAGAAATGTGTTTCTGCTCCTGAAAAACTACTGTTTATGTGCATGTGTGTAATGGTTTAGATTAAAATTCTGACACATGCAGTAGAACTGAGGTTAAATGTATAGGTGATGGTCTCAGCCCTGTTTGGATTTGTCAACACGTGGTGAGTCGACATGCTCTAATAACTTGAACTGAACTCTAATTAGATTCTAGCGTTGGCTCTTTTGTCAGACTTCGTGTCTGCATCTTGTCCGGGTTGAAAGAAGGATCTCTAATCGCCCCCGTGTGATGGGGAGGAGATTTTTCATCTCAGTTGATTTTTCATGGTGCATCCACTGAGAACGTCTATCATTTCAGGGGTCTTCAAAGGGGACTGTCCTTCCTCTACGACAGGCGCTGCAGTTATCACGGTGCTAGCAAAGCAGGATGGAGCAGGGTTGTTTTGTTTCTCGGGTTTAAGATTAGAAAAAAAAAAAAAACCCAGAAGTGCTGTCATGGCTTTGGTGCTTGCTCTGGCACAGAGGTGAGACACTGGCCTGTCACTCTGGATTATTTCTGTCTCAGCAGGGCTTTGAAGTACACTGACAGCCCAAGATAACTTCTTCATACTGAAGGAACATACGCTTCCTTGCTGTGTTTGCATTGGCTCCCACAGACAGGACACAGACTCAACTGAACTATTGCGTCTGCCATGTGAGAGTTTGCAGCCTTTCCTGAAAAAAAAAAGTGCTGTGGCACCTTAAGCCCATTGTCTGCGTGGGCTGTTTACATGACCGAGCTTGGAAGGTGTAACTGGCTTAAATAGAGAGACTGAGTCATATTAATTCATAATACTGCAAAAATATCGTCGCCCTTCTCTCTGCAGCCCAGCGCTCGGTTTACATAATCCGTGTATATTCATGTGGATTTATGAATGGTATGTGAGAAAGCTGTTTTCATTCATCAGTTTCCATTTACAGTCTGTGTGTTGTGCCCTGTGTGTCTACATCCACATTCTTTGTAGTTTACATTCTTCTTCAGTGTGTGTCAGGCTAATCAGAACACACCAAACTGGACGGACGAGGTCGCAGTAGCACAAGCACGCGATGCTCTGTCATCTTCTGATTCTTGCACATTCACACACATTCATTCCCTCTGGGAAACTTTCTTTGCAGCCACGAAACACCTTCAAAACACAAGTGACAAATTATGACCAGAGTCTGGGGATTTTTTTTATTTTATTTTTTGAATCATTCAAAAATGAATAGCCGCACGTAGCATTTATGAATAGCAGGACTTGACCTCAGCTGCTCAGTAGATGGGGGCAGATGAGGGTGTTCAGTGGTAAGATGAGCTGTCGACGAGTTATTGTTACAGCGGAGCCATTACAGGTGGTGGCTCTGCTCCAACAACTCTCTGTTGCACTGTCTTCTCACGGAACGTTTGGGCGCGGGAGGGGAGGACTCGCAGCGCAGGGAAATATCTAATGCAGAATCTCTCAGACAAAGCTTCTAGAGTCTGCTGCATCAGATAAATGCTGCGGTTGCATGTATATCAAGATTCCACTAAAAGACTAAAAGATCAGCCTTAGTGGAACAGAGCTGGGGGGGTGTAGCTGTCACCCCTGGGAAAGGGGGTGGGGGGGGGGGGGGGCTACAACACAACAGAAAAGTGAGATAAACAGTGTCAGGGAGCATGTTGCACTGAGGCAATGCAACGTCTCATAAATACGTTTCCACACATAGAAATTCAATAAAACAGTGTGTAAATACCACGATCTGTGTTGTATTTACTTTGAAAGAACATTATGCACAGATTAGGCAGCGAGGCAACAATTTGTACAATGTGAAAAGGTTATGCAACATTTCTGGTAGCCACTCCTCTCGCTGCTAAGTCTTCATAACTTTATAACTTATCAACAGGCACAGAAATGGCTGAAGAAATCAGTGTTGCCTTTAAAAGTACACATTAAAAACACATCCTGTCTTTTGTCTGTTTGATGGCAAAAAGCTGAATCAGACTGAGGTTTTTCTGACTTAATTAAGTTGCTCCTGAATGTCTGACTAGCTTCTCACACAGCAGCCTTCTGCTATCAGTCTGTGCACAAATACAACAACTTAGATGCAAATTGTAAAGTGAAACTGAATGAATTTGCTGAAAGATGCGTCTTAGGTTTATACAAAGTGAAATTTACGCTTTGGTGTGATTCAGGTTAGAGCAGGAGCATAATTATGGCAAATTAGCCATGGTTTTAAAAATTAGTAGTTACAAGTACAAGTCTGGATTTCAAAATATTACTTAGTTAAAGGATGTGTGGTGAGAAAAATCTAAAAGTACAAAAATGTATGTGTGTTTATGAAATTTCACAAAGCAGATGTTCTAACAGAAAATGAGCCAAATCCTAAAGAAGCAAAAGGCGAAAACTACCTGTAGATTAGTGCCAGAAACTTGGTTTCTTGAAAGGAAGAAAGAATTGAAAGCATTACAAGGTGCAAAGCTGTGGAATATGATTAAAATATAAAGTGTTGCTGTGTTGACATAATAATGGTCGTCATGTCATTTATTGTGTTTGTACCAAAAAATCCTAAATTTAGCAACTTCAAAAGCTGCAGGTTATAAACGACAGCACCAGCTGACTAGTTCTCCTGGGGAAAAATCCGCTGACCTTTGTCATTTCTCTGCCGAATCTACGTCACTGTCACCTATGATCCAGCCTCATTTCCCTATGAAATGCTGAGATTTGTGCTAATCTCTTCCCAGTGACACTCGAGCCTCCTCCTGCAGTACAACTGAAATAAGTGTTCTGTAATTACCGAGCTGCTGATGGCGGCACCGACAGCTTCCCATTGTGCCGTACAAGCCCTGCGTGTCGTCCTTAGTGTGGACATGTGTGTGTTGAATCCAACACTTTCCACGGAGCTTAGTAACAAACCTTTGTTTTCGCATGTTTGCTTGCTACTAATTGATGTCACCATCGCTTCCTCCACCACTGCAGGTTAAATTTAACTAAATTATAGGAAAACGTGCAACACTTAGGGTCAAAGGGGGAATAAAACAGGCAATGAATCATCTGATAGGACAGTGATGGAAATATGTTTTATATGCGTGTTATTTTATTAAAGACGTCCCAGTGGAGGTGGATTTAATATGATGTGATTGTCCCTTCAATTAGCAATTTGTTTTCCAGGCATTTAGGGGCATTAAACACGTCTCTTTCCCACACTGGAAAATAAAGCAATGTACCTCAACTGGAACCTGCTGTGAAAGAGCCAGAAGACCCCTCCCCCCCCCGGGTAATGGTAATAAAGTAATACTTATTGCAGTGTTGTGGTACTGAGTATGTCATTCAACATGCACCAGTTGACATATTTCCTAAAAATGTCATCGTCTATCTGCGATGTGATCTTGCTACAATCTATTTTTAAAGCTGATCTGTTCACTTGCGGTTGCTATTGTGTCTGCTCAGTTGGCAGTGGGTTTTTTTTCCACTGATGTTTGGTTGGAAAAAAACTGTCAGGCCAGGTACAGAAATCAAGTGTGTGGTGCCATTTTGTCTGTCTCACTTTAGCAAAGCATTTATAGTTTCCCGGTGTTGGATTTAGGGGAATGAAAAAAAAAACTATTTCTAACCTTGTGCTTTTTTTTCCTGTTCTCTAAATTTGCTGAACTCTGATACAAATAGAGATACAGCTAATCCAAGAAAGGTAAAGGTTTATTAAGTCTAAAGTGCCAAAGAAACATTAGCGAATTTGATAAACATACAAAGTCCATTTGGAGAAAAAATTAGAAGGCTGTATAAAGTGTTAATTAAAAGACGCCAATAAATGCAAATTAATTTACCGTAAATGTCTATTTTGAACAAAGACCACACATTAAATTTTAGAACTGAAAAAAACTGGTAGTTTTTGAAAGATATCTGATCATCTGTTGGTAGCAACATGTCTCAAAAAAGTCTAGACAGGAGCATGTTAACCACTACTGTATGTTGCAAGACCGTTTCTTTAGACAAAACTCCATCAGCATTGAGAAACTGGGGAAATAAATATGTTCATTTTGAAAGCGAAACCTTTTCCAGTTTTGCCTGATCTTGGATTTCCACTGCTCAACAATTCGAAACCTCTTGTGTTGTACTTTTCACTGCATGATGTGCCACATGTTGTCAGTGGGTGACAGGTCCGTCCTGCTGGTAGGGAAGTTTAGCACCCACTTAAAAGACTCTTTTACTGTGGAGCCATGCTGTAGTGATACATGCACTAGAAAGGGCTTTGGCATTGTGTTAGCGTGGATCGAGATCAGCGGCTTTCGTCCTGTCCCTTCAGGGGGGTTGCCATAGCGACATGTGTTCCGCACGTTGATTTGGCAGGTGTTTTTACGCCAGATCCACGTCCTGCCACAACCCTCCCTTTTCTATCTGGGCTTGGGACCGGCACCACGGTTGCCCTTGGTGGCTGGGCAGGGCCACACCTGGTGGGTTGGGAGTCGAACCTGTGAACCTTCTTCAAAGATCCTGAACTATTCCTGCTATTTAGATGAGCTTGGACCCAGAGAAGGCAGCAGTGTTGTTGCTGTTTGTTTGCATGATAGGGATTTAACTTGATAGAGATTTGTGCATGCAGAGAGAAGCTGTTACTGCAGAATCATAGAATCATTTCTGGTTTTAATGCAGTGCTGCATTGAAGTTTTAATGAATGAATTTTAATTATAGGTGTGGACCATCATATTTTACAGTGATAAACTTTGCTACATTCTTACGTCAAAAAGCATGCGTTGCTTTTTCTATTCAAAGTCATGATACTGACCTGTTGCCAGTTGTAAGATATTCAACAAGGTGTTTTAAGTTTTTTTAATTGAATTGAATTGAATTGAATCGAATTGAATTGAATTTGATTCAATTTAAGCTAATTTAACTTAATTTAATTTAATTTAATTTAGCATCGCACAACTTTTTCAGTCTTGTCTCATACATATTTTCAGTCAAACATCGTAGGTTTAAAATTATTTGCAACTCGTTGCATTCTCCTTACATTTTCAAATCATATGTAGCCTGATGCAACATTTTCATTCATTCAACATGTAAGAATCAACCCACATCTTTACATTTACTACATACTATATAACTATTGTTTTCTAAATTTGCAGTATAGCAAACTGACATGTCATGTGAAAGATAATCAGCTTCTACGATTAGGCAAGAAGACCCAACAATTACACAGCATCTTAAGCATGTTGTTTGCCCTGTGAGCAACTTTGAGTCACTAACATCATTCCAGGAATGCAACCATCATCACAGCAGCTTATAAAAGCTCTTACAATTGTCGCCAAATACCAGTATCCCAATACCGGATACCAGCTTACTCACTATCCCTTAGTCACGGAAAATAATCTAAGTCATAATCATTTTTAAACATGTACTTTGTGTTCCCTTAGGTGACGCCATTTACAGCCACAGAGTCAGGAGTATTACTAATATTGATGACGGCTGATAGTCATTATTTTCTGTACCAGTTCACTTCATCTATTTATGTTCCAGTGTCTTTCATAATAGGATAAAATTAAGTCACACAATAAGAGCGTTGGCTTTACTAACATCTTTGATTCAAGCTAACTTAAATACATTAGTTTTCACTTGGACCACACCCACTGAAAAACATTGCCTCCTGATTGCCTGATTCACTCAGCTTGTCTCGACATGACCAGAGGCAAATGCCAAGTCCAAGTTTTTTATTTTTTTTTATGTTAAAGGAATCTTCTGCTCAGACAAATTTGTTTTTATATGTTATACTTTTAAGCCTAAACAATATAGGATTAATACTTTTTAGTATTACTTGTCATCGTTAGTTTTTTTTTTAAATTTCTCTGACAAGGTCCTTGGACTTAAAATAATTAGTTCAAATCCATTTGCTGTGGCTGAGTAACTTACATTGAGTTGTCAGCATGCAATTTTTGAGTCATGAAACATTCCAGAGATTATATTTGTAATGTGTAAAAGGCATTTAGAAATGTCACGTGTGATTTTTGTGTATATTTAATTGCTTTGAAAAGTTTGGAATTTGGTGCCTAACAGAGCAAACAAATAAATATAGTATTGATTCAGTTTTTAGCTCAGGTCTGATCTCTTCAAATGTTATTATGAGATTTACTTCACCAGCCAGTTTACAGTAGCTTTGTCTTTTGTCTTTATTTTTGCAAACAACTGCCAAAAAGTTTAATGGAAGTGGGGATATGAGCCAAACAGTAAACTTGCAGATGCGAAACCAAAACCATGAGCTGAAAGAGGCTGAAGGGAACAGAAGAATCAGATAATAATTATCTGTGGGTTCATCACAATGAGTAACACTTTCATATTACATTTATTTGATCCACTATTTACACACTAACATTGACAAATTCAGCTATAAAACACAATCTACTCATTTTAAAACACCTTTTTTTCACCCAGAAGCCTTTTTTACATTACTCGATCAATCGATTTATTTTAAGTTTCTCCTTTTTCCCACCACTTTCTGACTTCCTATCAGTATTGCTGCATCTCTTACGAACAGCAGGACATTATTATTATTATCATATTATGATCTGCAAACTTAGTGAGCCATAGCAGAGCTGTTTATTGTCTCAGCCATACAACAGTAGATAAGCACTGCAGAAAACAGAGGCACAGGTAGAGGTTTACCTGTCCTCATAACACATGTTACTGATGAGAAGGTTGCTGGATGACAGACAGAGGCCTCCTTTTTGTGCCATGCTGAAAACAAAGGGTTCCCTTCATCCTCGGCGAGCCAGGTTACATGTCCTGTTCCTCTTAGATTTCAATTGAGATTTATAAAAGGGTCCAGCTATCAGACTCACTTGGGACCATCTGTCCCCAACCTTTATCAGCCTTTATCAGCACCAGGTATCCTGCTTTAGAGGAAAACCCTGTGGGAGGTTCAGTCTAGCCTGTAATTCACAGCCACTTCTTTGAATATTTACACAGTTATTAGATGTCAGATTATCTTTAAAATGTAAATTGTTTGTTGGTTTTTGCTTTGTGTTCTGTATTTCTACCATTGGAGCCGTTAATATGTTGCTCAGTGATATGGAGTGTTTGTAGTGTTTTAATGGGAAATGACTTGTAGAGTCTGGAGCAAGCTTCCCTCCATTGTTGTGGAAACAAATCCACTTGAGCTAATTATGTAATGCCATAAGCCATATAGTCATAAAAGAAGACATCTTTGCGATCTTTCCAGCTCCCTGAGGGGAAGGATACCAGAGAAACACGATGTCATTTGTTAATAATGAAGCCAGAAACTTTAGCAACATGAGAATTTGTACGAAGCAATTTTGCAACTTACTTCAGTTTGTTTTAAACAAGCAGCCGTCATTAAATGCTGTTTCGGAGACATTTGTTTATGCAAGAGATGCAGTGTTATATGAGAGTGACATATTTAGCACAGGGTGATTGTGGATGTGTCTTTGTGTCCAAACATGTCTGTGCTACAGCATCTGTACGTGCTTGTTGTTAGACCAAACCAGCATTTGAGGTCTATGCGTTTCATGAGTGGGATGTATCATATATGTCACATGGATTTGGCAACATGAAAATATTCAACTGAGCCGTTTACTAAATATCAATATGGCTACTACTCTATGTCTGCACCACCAGCTATTCCTCCAAACATATGTGATTTTATGTTGCTCATAACAGCATAACAGCAACAGGTATAAAGATGATCTGACTGGTTGAAAAGCAGCGTACTTTCATGTTGCCTTGTCTGATTAATACAGAAAGAAGGTACAAAGTATTTCTCTGTATTTTCTTTAAACGTCTGTTCCGAAGTACATTTTCTTACCATTTACTCCTTTTGACTCTTACGCCAAAGTCATATGATGGACGTGACAACTGGATGATCTCACAGAGATTCCACACACAAGGAGACGGAGGAATGACGTGAAGAATGCAGATGGATTCGTGTCTTCGCCACTTTAACGCCATCTGGAAGCCTCTTCCAAACGTCTTAATTTCACATTGGGCATGTCATGTCATCCGCACTCGTCCCTGGTGAAGGAAAATAAATCCTTCAAGTGGAAAGCGTAAAGCTCATGGAGCAGTCAAAGTCAAGCAGCCATGCACCATCTGTTCTTCGCACTGTCCACATTTCAGCATCACACATCATGATCCAGCCCGGTGCTGCAAAGCAAAGGGACTTGATTGGATTTATTTTCTCAGTATCAGCGTATTGCAGCTATAGCTAATATCTTAATAATGACCAATAGGAGTAAATTAGTGAGACATTTCCTGTAAATAAAGACGGTGCAATGCTAATTAAAGTCAAACAGAAACTGTAAATGCATTTCTGTCGAACAGGATATATGCAGCCGTGCAAACCTACGAGGGACATAGTTTAATAGATATAATAATCAAGCACTGCTACACGTGTTTTTCCATCCTTTGAGGCTTTATTATGTCATGTCATTACATTATGTTCATCAGCAATGTTTGTGCTAAATCCACCATCCAACAGAGTGACTGACACGATGCATAGAATAAATACATTCTTGATGAGGTTTAAACAGAGCAGTTATTTTCAAATCATCCTCTGATGTAAAGAACAGTCTTCAGAAAAGTCTATGTTTATTATAATCGATACCAAATTACACAGTTGTTTCCAGCACATGATCAGGAAATTACATTTTTTAAGGAAATAACAATAATCAAGAGGATTTATTGACACCTTTTATGTTCACCTTCAAACTCTTAATGACTAATCCTCTGACACTTGATGCTGTCAACTGAATTAGAAACATCTCAACTTTCTAAATGTCCCCAGGGGTTTTTCCAGGGCAAATGCCGTGTTCAAAACCATGATGTCAGAGTTTCAAAATCACACAGGGAAGTAGGAGCTGAGGATCGCTTTCAAATTTCGGATAAAGGCTTCTTTGGCAAGTAAAATTGTGTCTTATGCCAAATATGCAAGTTTTTTACAGCCTTAATCCAACATGTGTTATGACTTGGCCTTTATTATCTTTATTATTAGTATTATTTATTAATCATCGTACTAATAAAAACAAGACCAGAGATCCTTCCTTAAAGTGAGCATTTTGCTTTGTATATCAGTTTTCTTGGACTTCAAAAACCTGACATATGGTTTGATAGGAGATTTTATACAGTCTATAGTATTACGAGATTTGAAACAGCTTATTATGTCTGTGTTGTGGTTTTCGTTGCGTGTTTCAGAGAGAAGCTTCAAAGCCTCTGCACAATGCAAGTCATCAGTCATCAGTCTGTCTCTGTCTGTCTCACCTGGTTCCCATCCAGCATGAAAATTGCACCTTTGGTATAAGGTGGTGTGCTGCTGAATCTGTAGCACATATCTCCACAGGGCTTCTTGATGTTCTCATGGCTTCTCAAGCGTCAGCACAAAACCCAATGTATCGGTAAAAGATCTGCTGTGTGTTGCTGAGTCTCCTCGTTTGCAAAATGTCCTTACACCAACAATGTCCTCTGTTGTGATATGAAAATACACAGTGAACCAACAAATATAAACAGGGCAAAAAGTTACACTTCACACAAAACGTTGACATGCTGATGAATGTGCTGAGGTTTGTAGATGTTACAAGTCTTCTCAAAACATAATTGTGCTTTTAAGGCAAAATAATTTTCTTTTAAAAAGTATCGTACATTGTAATTTATTTTAACTTCAGCACAAATTTCTATCACTTTAAGCTCGTTATGCATCTCTTGTAAAAACATAACCAGGAGCAAAAGCAGAGTAAAGTTTTTGTGACACGCTGGTCTTATAGAACTTAAACACAATATGGCCACAAATTACAAGTGTGTATTAGCATCACAAATGTTCATCTCATGAAGAAACTAGAGTTAACCTTACCTGTTAACCTTAATAAAACAGCTGTCATTTGATGACAATAACTTTAAAATGTTAAAGCCACAGCTTCACTTTTTATTGAGGTTTTATTTTGTATATTTTAACCACTAGCCTGGAAGGTTAGAAAGTGAAAAATGTTCTCCACAAGTCAGCTTGTATTTTATCCCAGGTGGGTTCAGCTCCTGTCTTTGGAAATTATGGAAAAATTCGAATTTTTCCTAGTCTTTTGTTGAAAGAGGTTCTACGTGATGATGACGCTGTTGTTAACCCTGCTTCCCTCTGCAAAGATCTAATCTCTAATTGGTGTTTCTCACCTCCTGCTATGTGCCTCTAATTAAAAGTCTACCTGTGACCATGGGGTCAGTGAGGAGATGGTCAGAGGACATTTATGTTTCCCTGCAGGGTTGTTTTAAGGCCATGGACTAAAATGCCACGTGGAGAATGTGTATAGTGCCTTGAAAAAGTAATATGAAATTTTCCAAATTTTGTCACATTACAACCACAAACAATAGTGTATTTTATTGGGATTGTGAAGTTTTTTGATGACTTTGCCATCGGATAACTTTGTCACACGGTGTGAGCAGAACCATCTGCAGCCCAATGTGGTGAAGACAAAGGAACTGCTTGTGAATCTGAGGAGGGCTAAGGCAGTAGTCAGTTTCTATTCAGGGTCACAGTGTGGACGTTGTGGTGGATTATAAATGCCTGGGAGTGTTACTGCCAATAAACTGGACTGGGTTTAAGAACATGGAAGCCTTCTACAAAAAGATCTAGAGCTGCCTGTATTTTTTTGAGGAGGCTTAGGTCCATTAACATCTGTCGAACAATGCTGAGAATGTTTTATGAG
The DNA here is from genome assembly GCF_033026475.1 of Channa argus. Classification (NCBI taxonomy): domain Eukaryota; kingdom Metazoa; phylum Chordata; class Actinopteri; order Anabantiformes; family Channidae; genus Channa; species Channa argus. The sequence continues at coordinate 51,078,953 of NC_090197.1, forward strand.
TCTGTGGAGGAGAGTGTGATTCTGTCTGCTGTTGTGTGTTGGAGCAGTGGACTGAGAGCTGCAGACACCAACAGCCTCAACAAACCAATGAGAAGGGGCAGTGACATTGTGGGGATGGAGCTGGACACTTTATCAGCAGTGTCAAGCAGAGAGATGCTGTCCAAGCTACAAGGGACAACGGAGAACGGTTCCCATCCAAGACTCATATTACCAACGTGCAATACAGAGCACCACAGGAAATCATTCCTTCCTGTGGCCATCAACCTTTATAACTGCTCCCAATGAGATCAGATACTCGGATTTTAACTTTATATTTCATTTATTGTATTCGCTGTCTATGTTTATATGTTAGATTCCATGTGGTAATTCAGCCGTGTAGAAGACTAGCAGCTTTTTTTCTACTATCTTAACACAAGTAATGGAATGTGGCTTTAGGAACAGAGTTTTGTCCCGTTCTGGATTTTGCCCTGTGGCAGCAGGGACTGGTTGCGGCTCCTCGGTCCTGGCTCTCGCCCTACATGAGGCTGCACTGGTTCAGTGGCCGCTCAGAAAAACGCAGGTGCATCAGCACACAGTGGCAGCCTGCCAGCCAACTCTGGGAAAACACAGCATACATACACATCTAATGATGCACAATACACGTCCACAAGACCCACTGAGAAAAGAGATTTGGCTGGACCGAATGAAAAAAGGCAAATGATCTGACGTGTTACCGATGTTCCTAAATTGCACGAGCTTAGCAGAAAAGCCTATCGCCACTTGATCACAGAGATTATTGCATAACAGTCTGGAGAGGCACCGTCCTGCCCCATATCATGTTGTTTTGTTTGTGTGTACGTGCAGGTTTCTAGACTCTCCGTGTTACTTTGACAAGTGCCATTTAGCACACTGGCTTTCTCTACTGAAGTTCCTACATTCCCCTGGCCTCGATAAAATCTCACATCTGTGTGTCTGTGTGTGTGCGTGAGACTGGGCTGAATATCATCTATCTCACGTGGGCGACTGTGTTGCAGGAGGTTGCTGGTTTGATTCCCGGCTCCTCCCGACGCATGTCGAAGTGCCCTTGAGTGAACCCCAAATTACTTGCTCCCAGTGAGTGTTGGCCAGCTGCGTATCTGCTTCTCCATCATTGTGTGAGTGCGTGTGAACTGGACGCCTTCCTACGAAAAGGGGTCCAAGGAAGCACAACCACTGAACTCGTGAAACATGATCGTGAAACGATCATGGGAAGCTCATCTGCCCCACAGCTTGCTGTGTATGGGGCTGCAGCGGTCACAATGCTGACCCCTGTGCACCAACGAAGGAAGCTATAAATGGCATAAAAGAACTGGAGGCATGGAAGAGGGGGACCTGGTCTGATTCATTTTGAAGCTTCCTCTTTTGCATTAAGTGGACAAAAAGGTGCAAGTCTGTTTTTTTTTTTTTATTACCTGGGAAACAGGTGGCTGCAGGATCTACGCTGGCAGAGGCAGTGTGATGCACTGGGCAGTGTTCTGCTGAGAAACCTTAAATCCTGGCTTTCATGTGCATGTAACTTTGAAATGCCGCCTGATTAAACATTGTTGCCTACCAACAACATTGTTGCAACAAACACTGATGCCCATTCATGGCAACAGTATTTGCGGTGCCTCTTTCAGCAGGATAATGCACCCTTCCACCGTGGAAAATGGTTCAGGAATGGTTTAAGTAGCATGACAAATATTTTAAGGTGTTGTCTTGGCCTCCAAATACCTCAGATCTTAATCCGATCTGGGTAATTTCGATGCATCTATGGGATGTGCTGGAAAAACATGTCTGATCCATGTTGGCCCCACCTGGCAACTTGGAGAATATGCTGCTGCTGTTTTGGTTCCAGATACCAGAGGACAACATTAGAAGTCCTGTGGAATTAATGCCTCAACATGGTCAGATTAGGCATCTGTGTGTACAAAACACAGGCACTCGTGGCTGGTCCACATGAACAGCCCAAATACAAAGAGTCAACGAAGGGTTACAAGAACATAATAGGTGTGTAAAGTCTTTTAACTAATGGAAAAATAAGGCCGATCAAATAAGGAAGTGTTACTTCCCTGCAATGAAGATATAAGGTGTTTGCTGGAGTGGCACCCTGGATAATCAGACTTTGAAGGGGGATTTGTGTCCAGCTGAGAGATAGCGTGTGAATGTGTGCAACCACGGCCACCCACACAGATAAAAGAGGAACTGTGTCGTGCAAAGACACCAGGCCCCACTGGTCCTTCAGATGCCTGAACTTAATTGGAAAGGTTACACACTCACTGTTGGGGAAGTTATTTACTTCTTTTTTCCCTCCACATCAGAGGGGGATTTCCAAACTTTACACTTGTGTGCTCACTCTTTATGCCACTGTTTATGTTTCTCTTTCCTTTTAAGGTTAAGGGTGATAAAAAAGGGTTCTGAGTTCATTTGCTGCACGTCTGTCATTTAAACCAGCGTATTCCTCCTTTGCATGCAAGCGGCAGGTGTTTGTTCTGAGACATAATAGCAGGTTAGGCATCTCACACCATTTCTGGATTTACAGTTTATCACTGACATTTTTTTTTGCCCCGGGTGATTAAAATAATTAGGTAACTGGGGTAATGTGAGAAAGGTTTTTTGTCTTTTCAACTGGATTTGGTTCAGGCCTGTGCACTGCTGGTGTGAACCACTGGCTCACAGCCAGATGACAGAGAACCTTAAAGGACAGGTTGCATAAGATTTGGGTTTGTTTTGATTTTGTGTGTGTGTGTGTGTGTGGGTTTGAATTGGCAACATCCACAGCAAAGTGTCACGTAAGGCATTTAATTAGACAACCAATGACACTGATTCTTTCCTCCTATTTCCTGGAAAACTTCTCCATAATAGAACAGGAAGCACTGGATCACTGCATGTGTGTGTGTGTGTGTGTGTGTGTGTGTGTGTGTGTGTGTGTCTAATAATAAAGCCAAATATAGCCATGTACTCCATTGGAACATTTCTGCGCAAAAAAAACGAATTAGCTTACATTAAAATTCCTAAGAAGATTTCATCGCTTTATTTATTTATATAATACTTTTATATTTCCTTAAATAGTCTTTATAATATTTTATTAATATCAACAAAACGCACATTTCCCTTAAATGTCAGACGCAGGTTTATTTTAAGTGTAACAGGTGAAATCAGTGCTGGGAATCTCATGACCTGCTGGCAAAGTTTCATATGTTAGTTACTACCGCCCTCTACCGGATAAACGTCGCCATTACCTAATTGTTTTTTTTTTTTTCAGAACTACAATTCCCAGCATGCAGTTTCCCCGGCAGAACTTCCGCAATTAACCGACTAGGAATATGGTGTAAACGTGGAGGAGCAGGGCAATGGAGCGCAAACCTGTGAAGGCAATCATATTTGATTTGGACAATACGCTCATTGAAACAAGTCGGGCGGGTGGAGTGGCGATACAAAAGGTGATAAAATCCGAATATTCCCCACGTGGCGTCCACAGCTAACGTCCATGTTCCTAATGAATTGGTTCATTAAAGGGTCTCGGACTAAATGCCGGTGATTTCTCTTCAACCGTGCAATAATGTCACGTAGTGTGTTTAGTTCAAAGTGTTAGTGAAGGTACTAACGTTGCTGTAACGTTAATGGACTTTATACAGTTCTAGTTTTTACTCACGTGACCAAAGTCAGGGCTCTGAAAACGGTCATATGCGGCCAGATGTTCACCAACCGCGTTTTTACCTGGATTGCTCATAAAACCGACCAACCAGCGTAACATCTGGTTATTTTTTGGTTCATTTCCGTATTTGCATTGTTCTTGCAAAAGATGCCAGCAGAGATGTGAGCAGTTTCATTCCTTAATAAAATACGCCAAGTCATTTTCAAAGTGTCACATTGATGGTAAATGTTTACACACTGTGCTAAACTCCACACCTGCCAAAGTAATTATCTTTAATGGTGCTTATGTAGCTCAACAGTGACCTCTTGTTGATTTTTTCTTTAATTTTCTGATCCTTCTAATCCTACAGACTAGTGAACTTTTGAATACCACACTGGGCCTTGATGACTGCACCATTTGCAGCATTTGTGACAAGTTCAAGCAGAAGCTTTTCCATGAACACTTTGACCCCTCAGCAGGAAGAACTATAGACGATGTTCGTGTGGGTCACTGGGTGGAGAGCCTGCAGGAGACCGTGGGCACAAGTTCCAGCCCTTCACTGGCAGCTCAGTGCTACTACCTGTGGAAAAGCAGTCGGCTGGCGGAGCTCAGTCTCTCCCCTGAAATATGCAACCTCCTGAAACAGCTGCGACGCAGATACAAACTGCTGCTGCTGACTAACGGAGAAACTCTGACCCAAAGGGAGAAAGTGGAGGCAAGCGGATGTGGGGGGTTCTTCGATGCCATAGTGATTGGGGGAGAACACGCAGAGCAGAAACCATTCCTCTCCATCTTTACACTGTGTTTTAAGTTGCTGGAGGTGGAGGCGCAGAACTGTGTTATGGTAGGAGACTCTCTAGACACTGACATTCAGGGGGGCTTTAATGCTGGAGTACGGGCCACAGTTTGGATCAACAGTGCAGGTTGTGCTGTACCAGATGATTCAGTGAAACCAGACTACACTGTTCCTACTGCGCTGGACCTGCCAGATGTTCTGGCTCAACTGGAATAAAGGGAAACTAAACAGAAACGTTTAAACCTTAAATTGTAGAAATTTGCATTTATGGTTATTTTCAGACACTGTATCACTATCATGATATAAACTCGACTCTCTTACAACAAACCGACCTTTGAGTTAATTATGAATAAAGCAAGGGGTTTTAAAAAAACATAAAATATAGAATTTCAATTCTATAATTATATAATAATAAAATCTTATGAAGGAATAAGATTTTACTCTCGTGAGAAATGAGATCTTTCATGATTTCAAACTATATTTAAAAAAGATGTACTGTACTTGCAGGTAGTGAAAATGTTGATGACACAGTAACACTAAAGTAATTTCCTTGGTATTTACAAACAGGATTTTTCATTATAATGGAATTGCTATATTTCTTCCAACACAAATCAAAAGGATCAACCTCAGCAAACACAGTGGCATTAACACACAATCTTTATGTAAAACCAGAATGACTGTACTTTCACTCCTCTATAATTGTCAACGTTCATTCCATAATATGCTGCTACTTGATCATTTGTCTAATAAATAATTTTTTGACACAGTTATTTTTCTGTAGCATGGTTAATTCTAGCAGATTTTCCAAGATCAATTTGAACAAATTACACTTTATTTTCATCCGTAGCCTGGAATATTTGAGTCCTATATCCTCCTGCAAAAATCACTTAACATCTAATTTGACTTTGATGTTCATTGCTGCAAGCTCAGCTACAAAATAGCGAAAGACATAAGGGACAGACACAGAGTCAATAGAGTCACTTTTGCCACAAAGGGTGCAAACAGTCTTCCGGTGGCGCATGGCCGACCAGTAGGGTGGGGGTTTCTCTAGCAGGGGGGAAAGCAGGCTCCCACAGTCAACACACACCTGAGCCACTGATCTGTCCGAGCAGTTGAACAGGCGATCGTGTAGGAGGAAGGAAGAGCCATGCGCCAGCAGGGCGTCTCGCTCCATCTCCCCAAACCGGATGCCTCCCTGGATGTTCCTCCCTCCCACAGGCTGGTTGGTCACTTTGTCTCGTGCTCCTGTGGTCCTCACCTGAAACTTGTCGGAAACCATGTGCCGTAGGCGCTGGTAGTAGACAACTCCAATAAAAATGTCGGCCTCCAGCTCCAGCCCGCTCAAGCCGCTGTACAGCCGCTCTGTGCCGTAGTAGTTGTAGCCACCAGCTCGAAGCATTTCTCCAAAATACTCGAGCGCAGAGTTCTCCTCGGAGAAAGTGAAGGGCGTGGCGTCGTGGCTGAGGCCATGCAGGGCTCCGGATTTTCCAGCCATGCTCTCAATCAACATCCCTATGGTCATGCGTGAGGGGAAGCCGTGGGGGTTGAAGAGAATGTCAGGGGTCATGCCGCTTTCTGTGAAGGGCATGTCCTCTGCTGGCCACAGGCGACTCAGGATCCCCTTCTGGCCATGGCGGCTGGCAAACTTGTCACCAATGGTGGGGTTTCGCGGCACTCGTATGGTGATGCACACGCGTTTAAAGCGGCCCGAGCCAGTGTCATTACTGCAAATCTTGATATTGTCAATAACACAAGACTCTTGGCTCCTAAAAGGAAAATACAAAAATTAAGCAGTAAATAACTGAAAATTGCAAAATGTCATTTAATTGATTTGATTAATTTCATTTCTTTAGTGCTTTAAAGAAAAAAAAACACCACCACATAAATGTAAACACTGACTTGTAGTAGTTGACAAAGGTCTGGCCAGTGTTGAGGTTGATGTAGCTGTAGAAAGGGTCTCCATACTGAAGCGTTGAGCCAATGTAAGGTAGTCCATCTGCGTCCAGTTTCTCATGAACCTTAGGGTCACCTGGCTTGGTCCCAAACACCACGCCGTCTTCACCTTTCACCCTGTCAGCCAGGTCCACCAGCTCAGTCTTGTAGATACTTCCATGGGCGAAGCCTCTCTCCCACGAGGACTTGTTCACAATCTAATCAAAATGTGGCTACTGACTTTAAACAGTCACTCGTAATTTAGCTGTGTGTGTTTAATAACTATTCAATTAGTAGTAAAAATTACAATAATTATCCCGTTTTTTCTTACCATTGCATCTTCCATGTCATAGCCGGTGTAGGATATGACAGCCACAATGGCGTTAGTGCCACTGGGGTAGTTGTCCAGGTTGTAGTGGTCGTACATATACGGCCGAACCAGCGGGCTCTGTGGGGTCTGGAGCCGGTAGAGCTTGTTATCCGAGCGGTCAGTGAATGAGTGCAAGGGGAAACCCATCGTCTGCTTACCTACACAGAGAATACGTTTTGTCTCTAAATGTTCGAAATGGAGCAAATCAACAAAAGGACAGAAATATCTGAATGTAAGCCTGCATAGACCTGTAATGGTGGTCTCAGACTTACCCATCTGACACTGGTACATGTTCCTAGGACTCTGGTTGTGATCGGAGTAGGGGATGAAATTAGCCACCACACTAAGCATACTGTGAGGGAAAAGCTCCTGATGTGTGGTCACTCCAGGCTCAATCTCATCCTCCAAGATGCCCACATTTATGAAAAGCTGTAGCAAGATTAAAGATACAGTGACTTTATACTCTGTATTACTGTTTGATGTCATCACCTTTCAGCAGATCACTTGGGCAAAAATGGCAAATCCACCATGGATCAACTTATTGGTCCAACACGGTTTAAATTTAACATATTACCTTGTTTACACTGTCTAAACCTGGCAACAAACCTGCAGATACTTTGCCAGAACAACAAATTCAACACAACTATAGAAGCATATTCATATGTCAACAATGTGATCTGGTTAACATTTTAATGTACGAGTAACTGGTAAGATAACTAACTACCATAGTTTTCGTAGTATACACATACTTGTTCAAAGGTGCCAATTAACTCTTGTTTCCCAAGAGTCAAGTTGCGTACGGGCCGCACCATCCGACAGGGTGTTGTAAAGAGAAACAGGCCTGGATACAAGCTGGCCTTTCCTGTTTTGGGAACCAGAACAATCTCAGTCCAGGGAGGGATCCTCTTCTCTCTCAGCACCTGAAGGAATATGGTTCAAATGTCAGTTGTCTGCAAAGAAGCACAGTACAGACGTGTCATGTTTTAATAGAATGGGTGTAAAACCTTAAACCTGCGGAGTGAGTCAACCACAACTGGAGCTAATTCTGCCTCCACCCAGCCTATGACAGCCCCATCAAGCACCACATGGTAGCAGTCTGAAAAGGCCTGACCAGGAGTTCCATCTACTGGAGTAACACCTTAGGCACAAGAGACATAAAATACTTTGTAAAACACAAATCAGCCTGCTAATTTTTTTTTGCTCAACTGCTGTCTTAAGTGAGTACTCACCTAGAGAACAGAGCAGCGTGGGAAGGGACGTAGTGAGCAAGGTTGGGGCCACGATTTCACAACTGGCCGTCATGTGGTTCATGAGACCACAGGGTTCTCCATCTGGTGTGTGGACAGGACACAGGAAGCCCCAGGACTCAGGCAGCAGCTTACGAACAGAAGTGGTCCTCATCTTAGCGAAGGCTGCTCCTCTGTGCACACAGCGGAAGTGGGACAGGTAGCGGATGAAGTTGAGCTTGTCAGCTACAACACACAGGCCAGTGTTCTGCAGCATGCCAAGACCTGGGGACGGAGAAATGACATTTATGGAGTAAATGAAGACATTTCGTATACCCAAAGGAGAGCACACGCTTGGCTCGTGGGGCCGTACCTGTCCTGGAGTTCAGGTTCCCCGTCGCCAGCAGATATTCAAAAGGTTTCGTCACATCAGAGCCCATGTTGAAGATCTTCATTATGTTTTCAGCGCTCCATCCTCCACTCAGTCTGCTGCCTTTTTTGTCAAAGGACAGCTTCACAGACACCAACCAGGCAGTCATTCTCTCCTTTAGAGACATTTTAGATTAGGTGAGATGAAGATCAGATGTCTCCAAGCACATAATCACCACGGGGGACTGGAGGACATGTCTCACTCACAGGTCTACTCCACAGGTTAAAAACAGATCTTTAAATCTCAGAATAACTTATTTTGAGATCTGCTACTGCTTGATTGTCGAACCAGCGCATGGCCTCCTAAGTGGAAAGTCTGTGCACCGCAGAGCACATTATGTGGCATGAAGTGCTTATCAATGCTTATGCATGGTGAAATACTAAGGTTTCATCTTTAAATAAATAAATAAATAAATAAATAAATAAAAACTGCCCAGAATATGGTAAATATGACTAAAAGCTGCTGTTGTTTAAAATCCTGAATAACAAGGGAAACAATTGTTAATACTGCTAATTTGCTTAATTTGATATTATTAGTTTATTGCATTAGTCTTACAATTTTTAATCTATGTATCTATCTATCAGTTGGAGAGTGTTTGATTAAAATAGTTTTTTTTACGTGTTAAACAGAATTTGCTGCAGCTTATTTTAATAGGCTATTGATTTTATTTTACTAATACTTTAACAGAGACGCCTGTTCTGAGTGAAGCAACAGCAGTATCTGAACAAACGTTCAGGTTCAGGAAGCAGTTAGAGATCCTCTGGCTGGTATCATGCACAGCCTGTTAAAGTCAAAGCCTTAAAACCTGGGGGTGCGGGTCTGGTGACTCTCCATGGTGCTGAGCTGACATTTCTAGCTTTTAATGCCAATATCATGTCTGGTTTACCCACTGTTAATATTTCTGGGTCTTAAATCGCAATGGAATTTCTTCTGATCAGCAACAGAAACCAAAACAGGGAACAAATGATCAGCTTAGACAAAAACTTGCCTTCAGAAACATGAGGTAGAGCTGACCAGGAGTGAGCACTTCCTGACACATGATGCTGTCAGGGTTCTCCTCCATGCACTCCTGCTTAGCAAACGTGAAAAGCTTCCTCGTCATCAGACACAGCAAGTAGAATTTCTCCACATCTGACTTCAGGTGGATACAAATGCACTCACTGATCAAAAGAGAAAACAGTGCATTTTACCAACTGTACCATAAAATAACACTCCGCATGTTGTTTCTGTTCCGCCAGTAAAGACAGTTAAAAGCATCCATCATAAATACTTACTCAAGCAGGAAGTCGGCACACTGCTTATTTGTGTACCACTCAGGAAGGTTCATTTTTATTCTAAAGCGTTCTCCAAGGTAATTGAGCACATTGCTGCGAGTGTGGCAGCCCTCCTCTGTGACCATGCGCAGCATCTCTGATGCACAACTCTTATAGAAAGAATTGTCTTCGCGACCCTTGATCAACTCCTGGTAGATCTGGAAGTCGGTGAAGTCCACCAAAGCCTGATGGACACGATGAAGAGAGTGAGTTAGAAGAGTTCATAGAAGAGTTTATAACTTGTATTGTAAGATATATTTTAAGATGCTGAGTGATGCATATATTAGAGACGTCCCAATCCAAGAATATCAGATTAATAATTTAATCTAATAAACTTCATAGGTTGTAACAATGATTTCCAGATCAAGTAGATCCTCACAAATGAGATTAATGTCAACATGACAAATACATATTTAAAAAACATTAAATGAAGATAAATGCAAGTATGGGACTGTAATTAGTATCAGCTGATAGCTAATACGAAAGGTATTGGATCTGTATCGGGGCCTTAAGTACTAGAACAAGACATTACTAGTATTTGTTTTTAACATCTTTCTATTCACTTCATAACAAAGGCTGCAGCCTTGTTCCTTTATAAAATGTCATGAACATAATTGGTACCTTGAGGGCAAAACCTAATGGGAGAAAGAACAGCTCTTTCTGGTAGATGAAATTCAGCATCACAGTCCCGTTTTCCAGATAATGCAAGTTCATGTTGACAGCTGTGTGCTCCTCCTTCACGCAGCGCATGGAAATACCTGTGAGTGGAAAAAGGTGATCAAAAATAATTGGGACTAGTATTTACAGCTATGTTTCCTGTGTTTTACAGCAAATGATCTTAGTGGTCGTATTTACCATACTGTGTGTATCCCTGGCCCCTGCTTTTCCACTTAGGTCTGGACATGGCAATGGGATAGTTCCTCCTCGGCATGATTAGCATTCGGATAACCTTCTCAATTCCATTCACTATGAAATAACCTCCCATTTCCTGTAAATATCAAAGACAGAGTTGTAATAAATATGAATAATTCACTTCAACTTGCAATTGTTACCAATGTGCGTCGTACCTCTGCTTCTTCATGGTGCTCCACAAGCTCTTTTGGGGACATGCCATGGAGATTACATAGCTTGGACTTTACCATGATTGGCACCTGACCCAGGGACTGTTTGATGATCCCTTTAGGAACACCATTGATAGACCAGCTTATATCTGCCTGATGCGACACAAAAGATGCCAAATTAAAGACCTTTAAATCTACTATTCTGCTTCACTGACCACCCCCACACTTCACCCCTTACACTTAAGTGCCAGTTTAAATGTGCCAAGATACAAGTCAAGTTATAAAGAGAGAAGAAAATATGTGTATTAATGTCAGTCTTACCACAAGCTTTCCTTTGTAGGAGCATCTTCTTCCTCGGCATTCTGCTGGAAACACCCTCATTTCCCTGCAGATGCTCCCTTTGGCGACCACTGGGTTGAAGATAGTGGCTTCGACAAAGGAAAGGCTGATCCTCTCATTTTTGAAAGTGAACTCCAAAGGCGGGATGGCCTGAGAGAGAGAGAGAGAGAGAGAGAGAGAGAGAGAGATGACACAAAACTGATCAATCTAAACGAACAGGAACCTTGGTGCAAGACAACCAGCCAAAGGAAGCAGCAACATGAGCGTGAATGCAACGTATTACTTTTGACGAATACGATACACACTCTCTAGATCCACGTTAACTGTTAACATTGAACTACTCCAAACAGTCAAAAAACACGCCTTTCTTTACTCCATGTATAATTGCTAACAAGTAACGTAGCTTCAGTTGACATTAACTTCAGATAATTCATGTCCTAATGGTTTTTACATTTCAAATCGGCGCCATTTAGCCATACTTTCAGTATAATTCAGTATTATTTTAAATTTCTAACAACTTAAGATTAATGAAGTCCCACTGACCTGCACAACGCGGCTGAGTCCGTCAGTAACAGCCTGGTCAAACGAGTCGATGTGAGCTTTAGTTAAATCCTGAACAGCGGCAAGTTGAGTCTCGTTCAGGACCCCAAAGCCTCCTTCTGTCAGATTTTTTAAACTCGGACCTTTGGGTAAATTGCTCCACTTAGTTGAAAAGTCCATGCTTACTTGTTTACCACATGTGTACACTTACACAGGAAGTATTTCCCTTTGGCACCGGAAGTCTTCTTCTTCGTCGTCGTCTTTGTCTAAACTCCTTAATGTTAAATTACTGCCACCTACATAAGAAGGATAGAAACACTGTTTCTCCTATTTTTGAAAACTGTCACTTTTCATTGCTGATAACATTTACATTACTGTGGGAAATGTATTGTTTGGATTCATGACCTTATTGTTTGTGTTATTTATTTTAACTCCAATTTGACCAAATTTTATAACCATGGCTTTTTTAAATGAACCACAGTGTTAATGTTTTTGCTGAGTGTGTATATCAAACAATATAGTAATACTGTTTAAATTAACAAAAACAAAAGCTGTAAAAATATATACCATTACTATATGTAAAAAATTGTGGGACATCCAGGACTTGGATGGACTTAGATCCAGGATGTCTTGTAGCCTTCAAGCTTGATTTTTTTCATCTGGTTCGATACATAATATAGCTGGGTATCATCAGCATAGCAATGGAAATGTATGGAGAGTTTTTTAATAGTGTTGCGTAAAGGAGACATATATAAAGTAAAAAGTATTGGTCCTAACACAGAGCCTTCTAGAACTCCATAGCTAACCTTTGTGAACATGGAGGATTCATCATTAACATGAACAAATTGAAGTCTATCAGATAGATAAGATTTAAACCAACCTAGTGCAGTTCCTTAAATCCCAATTTCATGTTCCAGTCTCTGTAATAAAATGTTGTGATCAGCACTAAGATCTAACAGAACAAGTATAGAGATGAGTCCATTATCTGAGGCCATGAGAAGATCGTTGGTGACTCTTACCAGTTCTGTTTCTGTACTATGATGAACTCTAAATCCTGACTGAAAGTCTTCATACAAATTATTCCTGTACAACTGGTCGCATAGTTGTTTTGCAACTACTTTTTCAATTATTTTAGAAATAAATGGGAGATTAGATATTGATCTGTAATTGGCTAAAACACTTGGGTCAAGACAGGGTTTTTTAAGTAGTGGTTTTAATTACAGCTACCTTATAGGCCTGTGGTACATAGTCTGTTTCTAAAGATAGATTGATGATATCTAATATGAACGTATCTATTAAGGGTAAAGCTTCCTTGAGCAGTCTAGTTGGAATAGGGTCTAGCAGACAGGTTGTTGGTTTTGATGAGGTAATAATTGAAGTTAGCTCAGAGAGATCTATGGGTAAATAGCAGTCTAAGAGGGATTGGGGCCTTATTGATGATTCTAGCACTGCTGTACATGAAGATCTATCTGTAATATTTGGTGGGAGGATCTGGATCTGGGGAGGTTCTTCTATAATTGATGAATAATATGCTGTTCTGGCATCACAGAGAGCTTTTTATTTTATTTTATTTTTTGCATTTCTCTGCATATTAATCAGACTAAGTTGCTGATAAAATGCTTGTTTTTTTAAAAAAAGCAGTGTATTTCGATAACTTTGATAACACTGTTGAGTCCAGAATTGTTCCACATGTGCCCCATAATGTTTCTGCAGAAATCTTTAATTATCTGGGCTTGTAAAAAACTAATTGTAAGAATTTGAAAACCATCCAGTTTATTTTATTCTATTCGGAAACGGACACTTAGTGGGAATAAAAGCTAAAGTTACGGGCTACTAACTAAAAACAAAAAATGAGAAAATGAACTCATTTGAGATTTGTGCTGAAAACCAAGAAAACTTACAATGGTATAAAATATTACAAAAAATAATTATTAAATAAAAATTAAGAACAAACACAGAAAAAGGGAAGAAAGCACATTTCTGATAGATGAAAGCTGTCATAGTGTTCCTGGTGTTAATGAGTAGCAGTGCATAGAGATGGAGAAACGCAATTTAAGAGGTGAAATTAGTCCAGATACAACAACCACGCCTCAACGTAAGTTACTTTTCCTGGAAGAAAGAGCGAGTTGTACACAGAGAAATTTTTTTTTCTTTCAAGCATTTTAAGACTAACGGTGTCACTGCTGCTCTGCTCCAGCTGGAGGCGCTGTAGGAGCAACAAGCAGCTCCGGTTGCTGAAGCTTTTTGTGGAAAGAAGCAGATGCAGACAGAGAGAAGAAGCTGCTGTATGACGATGAAACAGGACGTTTGACCGTGTGTGTTGTCCCACAGTATAAAGAGAAGAAAAAGACTGGGTCCCGCTGTGTCCTCAGGCTGCGCTACAGCGTCTATTCACAGGCGCGATCCCACTACTGAGCGGCACGGAGGCTTTGACCTGCTCCGTTTCCGACCTGGGCCGGTGCACCCCTCCTTAGACGACCTGGTGGTCCCGGGCTCCCCCAGGAGCACCATATCGATACCGAACTTAGTGCGGACACCCGCTCGACACAGTCCGCTGCAGCTCAGAGCTCCTGAGCTCCAACGATCCTCCAGCCTCAGCCTCCCAGTAGCTTGGATTACAGGCGCGTGCCACCGCACCCGGCTACCGACGCCGTCATTCATGGAGGGTTGGAGTTTTACCAAGCTGACGTCATCAGGTGAACACGTCAAGCTGCAGTGCAGAAAGGTGTAGTAGTATCTGAGCAGTTTCCAAAGTGTTAAATCAGTGTTTGAGTAAAGAGAAAAACTTTATCCCTGTTCTTTAAAATGTTCTTATCAAGCTGTCGGTCAGTGTTTGACCTCAGTGCTGAATGAATCCACCACCAAAATATGCTGCAGACCACAACTGAAGCTACATCACTGCTGGTTTTTCTCATGTGAGAACTCTACAGGGTCTGTGGTGCTGATTTGAATGATGTGACTGATGGTCATTGCTCCAGTGGAGACGGTGCAGAACCAACAAACCTGGATCCTGGTGGTTTGCAAAGAAACACTTATTGCAAACAGGCACAGGTCAAGTTTTTAAGAAGTTACTGAGGCATTTTAACAAATCCCTCATCAACATTATGAAGGAAAGTTTATATTTAAGTATAATATTTCCTGTATTTTGTTGTCATAATATTTCACAGTTTTAAATAGGAGATAAGTGTGAAAATTACACACTTATTCTGTACTCGGTAAGGACAGCAGGGACATAAACATGCACAGAGGTTGGTGATCAGTCAAGGCTGAACTGGGAACTGTTACCTCAGGGTCCTCAACAGGTAAATCGACTCTATAAGGATTTTATTAAAAAGATTTGGTTTAACAAATTTCATTCTATAAACAAATGTTGTAAAGTGCAAAACCTGCCATCATCTCCTGTGTTAATGACATTTCAGCAGGTACAAATCAGACACGAATGATCATATTTGTCCCCACTGGGTGAAGCTCTGTTCATTCAGGATGCTGAAGGTGAGAAGAGAGTTTTTCCTTAAAATGGCTTTTTTCTCAGTTGTATCATATGAGCATTTATGGGAACATGTCCATTTGTAAATACCACTAGTGGAGGACATATTTAATGACTCCACTCACTGTAAGATATGTTAGATTTATTTGTTTGCAGAACTGCTCCAAGGTCAGTTATTGTCTAACAGCAGATCACCCCACACTGTAGTGACCCAGATTCACTTCATGCTCACAGGTGCTTATCAAAGTGCTGAAAAGGGAAAAACACATCCTGGAAACACTTGATGTGTCTAAGACCAGATAATGTCATTTTTAACATTAATAACAAAAAACAGATATAATTGGTTTCCAGTCAGTTGAGAGACTTTACTGATTATAAAAAATCATTTATTATCAGCTATTTATCTGTTAATAATTTAAAGATAATGAGAAACTGTCTATTGTTGCTAAAAACCAGGAGTTCAGAGAGAAACATTACACTATTTTACTTTAATACTCCATCACTTAAACAGAAACATGAATGTAAGATCTGAAGGAATCAAACAAGACAAAGTCAAATCCAGGTGGAGGTGGAGGAGGTGGTTGAGTGTGGAGCAGAAGGAGTGGAGGAGTCTCAGTGTGTCTGCAGAGACTGTGTAGAAGGACAGAGCAGCAGCAGAGCAGATCCACTGCTGATCCTCTGTCAGATCCAGAGGAACACACAGGGATGATGGTGGACTTGACATTGTGTCTGACAGTGGAGCTGTTCTCAGAGCAGTTCAGACTGCAGCACTGAGAGTCATCTCCACTTCTTCTGATTCCTCTGTCAGTCACTGCTGGATGAAGCTCTCCTCTCCACTCTACCTCCCAGTAACATGGTCCAGTCAGAGCCTCTCTGCACACAACATGCTGCTGCTGCAACATCTGCATCATCAGGACACAGAGAGATCATCACTTCCACCTGTGGAGAGAATGAGAGAGAACAGAGGAGATCAGTGATGTTTCCAGAGACTCACTTCATCATCTGTCAGTCAGCAGAGGTTCTGGTCTGTACAAAGACCACATGGTTACTAAATGTAACCATGGTTCTTTGATTTGCAGGGTTCAGTCAGACTGATCTTAGAGCTGTGACAAAGATGAAACTGATCAATAGTTTAGTGTTGAAATCAGATCAGATTTGATGAATGAGGACCACTGTCTCTATACATGTTGTGAGGCTGTCAGCTGGAATCCAGCTTTATTTCCTGTCCACATGAAGACAACAACAACAGACGTCTTCACATTAACTCAAACACATGATCACAAGCTTCTGGCTGTCTGTTCTCTCTGTGTCTGTCTTTCTGTCCAATCCTGAAGCCTGTCCCCATTGTCCTCTCACAGATTCACTGAGGAAAGCAGCCACTGAGAAGGTTGGAGCGTTACAGGAAATACTGGATCTTTGCTTTGATACTAACTGGGTTCAGTACAATACTGCTGAAAGCAGCATGGACTGACTCCAACCCTCTACTGACCTCAGAGTCTCCAGTCTACAGTGTGGACTCTCCACAAGATCAGACAGAAGCTTCACTGCCGAATCCTGCAGGTTGTTGTAGCTCAGGTCCAGTTCTCTCAGATGGGAGGGGTTGGACTTCACAGCTGAGACCAGAGAATCACAGCTGATCTCTGACAAACTGCAGTCACTCAATCTGAATAAAGAATCAAAGATGTAGATCAAATCATTAGTAATCAATCAGATTTGTCCTAATCAATGGTGTTTTCTCTAAAATGAGCAAAACTAAAAACTATTTTACTACTAAACTATTCAGAACAAAAACTATTTGAATCCCAAATTACAGATGATTTCATGAAAACTTTGGAAAATGTTCAGCAGAAATGTGAAATAGAAACAATTTCCACTTCATGGACTGAAACATGGAAAAACAACAGTTTGGTTCTTTAAACATTTTGCAACACAATTAACAAGAAAATTCACCTCTGTGAAAAAATACAACTGTTTTTATATGAACATCAATGATTACAGCTCACTGATATGAATTAAATCCAAATAATATTGTTTTGTTAAGTTTATTTCAGTTTATTCTTGTGATAAATCTGAATTTAAATTCAAAGATGAACTCAACATTCTTTACAATGTATTGAGAAACATTAGTGAGAAATATGAATATTAATTTGACAGAAAAATGACACATGACTAAAAATAATTAGATGCAACAAAACCCAATATTTGTCTGACATTCCCCAAAATGTATTGATCATCTTTGGATTATCCAGGACTCTGCAGCCAAAGGTCTCATCCAATCTAAAACATGTGAACACGTTACTTCATCATGTTCAGTTGGAAATTCTTTTGGAAGTATTCAAAGCTCTGCATGGCCTTGCTCCTGCATAACTGGCCAATTTGAGCCTTTATGATGTTGCCTCCCTCATGCTGTGATCTACTTCAGCTGCTGAAGTTCAACTCAGAACCAGAACTGAGACTCTGGACTGAACTTCCCTTTCACATTCACCAACACAGTTTCATTGCAGAGTTAAACATGTGTCTCTTTAAGGTTGCAGATCCATTATAATGCAGCTTTTCACTGACTGCAAATTGATTTTAATAAGGATTTTATTGCTGTTCTAAACAGAGTTTGATTTTATTACTGTTACATTTTTTAAAAAGGTTTCTTTGTATTTGGTTTAGTTTGGTATTATTGTCTTAAATAAATGTAGGTTTATTATTAATACGTTCACCTGAAACTGTAGAAAAAAATGTCCCCATTCTCCTCTCACAGCTTCACTGAGGAAAGCAGCCACTGAGAAGGTTGGAGCTTTACAGGAAATAACTGGATCTTTGCTTTGATACTAACTGGGTTTAGTACAATACTGCTGAAAGCAGCATGGACTGACTCCAACCCTCTACTGACCTCAGAGTCTCCAGTCTACAGTGTGGACTCTCCAGAAAACCACACAGCAGCTTCACTCCTGAATCCTGCAGGTTGTTGAAGCTTAGCTCCAGTTCTCTCAGATGGGAGGGGTTGGACTTCAGAGCTGAGACCAGAGAATCACAGCTGATCTCTGACAAACGGCAGCGACTCAATCTGAATAAAGAAGCAAAGATGAAGATCAAATCATTAGTAATCAATCAGATGTGTCCTAATAAATGGTGTTTTCTCTAAAATGAGCAAAACTAAAAACTATTTTACTACTAAACTATTCAGAACAAAAACTATTTGAATCCCAAATTACAGATGATTTCATGAAAACTTTGGAAAATGTTCAGCAGAAATGTGAAACAAAAACAATTTTCACTTCATGGACTGAAACATGGAAAAAGAACTGTTTGGTGGTTTAAAATTTTTTCAATTCATTTAACAACAAAATTCACCTCTGTGAAAAAATACAACTGTTTTTATATGATCATCAATGATTAAATCTCACTTATATGAATTAAATCCAAAGAATATTGTTTTGTTAAGTTTATTTCAGTTTATTCTTGTGATAAATCTGAATTTAAATTCAAAGATGAACTCAACATTCTTTACAATGTATTGAGAAACATTAGTGAGAAATATGAGCATTTGAGATCTGAAGGTTTAATTTGACAGAAAAATGACACATGACTAAAAATATTTAAATGCAACAAAACCCAATATTTGTCTGACATTCCCCAAAATGTATTGATCATCTTTGGATTATCCAGGACTCTGCAGCCAAAGGTCTCATCCAATCTAAAACATGTGAACACGTTACTTCATCATGTTCAGTTGGAAATTCTTTTGGAAGTATTCAAAGCTCTGCATGGCCTTGCTCCTGCATAACTGGCCAATTTAAGTCTTTATGATGTTGCCTCCCTCATGCTGTGATCTACTTCAGCTGCTGAAGTTCAACTCAGAACCAGAACTGAGACTCTGGACTGAACTTCCCTTTCACATTCACCAACACAGTTTCATTGCAGAGTTAAACGTGTGTCTCTTTAAGGTTGCAGATCCATTATAATGCAGCTTTTCACTGACTGTAAATTGATTTTAATAAGGATTTTATTGCTGTTCTAAAAAGAGTTTGATTTTATTACTTTTACATTTTTAAAAAAAGTTTCTTTGTATTTGGTTTAGTTTTATTATTATTGTCTTAAATAAATGTAGGTTTATTATTAATACATTCACCTGAAACTGTAGAAAAAAATGTTCCCATTCTCTTCTCACAGCTTCACTGAGGAAAGCAGCCACTGAGAAGGTTGGAGCTTTACAGGAAATACTGGATCTTTGCTTTGATACTAACTGGGTTTAGTACAATACTGCTGAAAGCAACATGGACTGACTCCAACCCTCTACTGACCTCAGAGTCTCCAGTCTACAGTGTGGACTCTCCAGAAGATCAGACAGAAGCTTCACTGCTGAATCCTGCATCTTCTTGTTCCAGCTCATGTCCAGTTCTCTCAGATGGGAGGGGTTGGACTTCAGAGCTGAGACCAGAGAATCACAGCTGATCTTTGACAAACTGCAGCTTCTCAATCTGAATAAAGAATCAAATATGTAGGTTTAGAAAACAAAGTTCCTGTTTTAAACCATCAATGTTTTATCATCTGGTCAGAGCTGAGATCAGGATTTTTTGAGGATTCTTTAACAATATATTTCTGTCTGTCTTCTTCTTCATTTGGACAGTCCATGTTGTCTTTGTGAAGACAGAAGCAACAATCTGATCATTAGTGAAATGTTAGAGTCTAAACTCTGCTAAACACAAACTTCAACCTCTTGTCTGCTCTTAATGATCAAACCTTCAAACTAAGGTTTTTCTGTGTCTGTCTTCAAACACTGGACAGAGACAGAGAGTCCTCACACATTTGAAATGTCTCTAAGGTGGATCTCACAGCACAGCTGCTGTCATTCACCTGGATTTGGCTTCATGTGATCAGACAATGTAGTGATTGGAAAAAGATCCAGTTTGTCTCCAGCAACATGTTGGTTGTCCTCAACACACATTTGTCCTCCCTGCTCTCTCATGTGTCTCTCACATGTCTTCACACATGCAAAATATTTCCCATATGATGTAAAGCTGTCAATCATCTCCTGTTGCACTTGATAGTAGCTGTGGAATGTTTGGAGGATTTCTTTCCTTTTCTCTGCACCTTCCAATCCCACTCTGCTGCTCCTCTCTACATTTATTCCACTCAAATCAAACAGGATCAACTGTCTCTGCTTCTTGACACAGTTGGGAGTTGGATGCTTCTTCATTAGCTTCAGTCAACTATTTAGTGCTGTGTGTCCTGTTCTTAACCTGCTGATTCTTCTCTCCTCCTTCTATTTGCTCCAAGCTGATTCTCTGTTGCTGCTTTATACAAGTGTCTTCAATTCTAAGTCTGACAATCAAATGTAATTTTCACATTTTCACATCTGATTTTTCGACACTTTCAAAACTTCCTTTTTACCACTGAACAGTTTGAATGTGATTTGACCTCAGAAACATGAACCTGTCTGTAGTTTAGTGTCACCACAACTTTCACATCATATTAATCTCAGCACACAACTAAAAAATGGTGTCTGACCTCAGAGTCTCCAGTCTACAGTGTGGACTCTCCAGAAAACCACACAGCAGCTTCAGTTCTGAATCCTGCAGGTTGTTGACACTCAGATCCAGTTCTCTCAGATGGGAGGGGTTGGACTTCAGAGCTGAGACCAGAGAATCACAGTGGATCTCTGACAAACTGCATTTCCTCAATCTGAATAAAGAATCAAAGATGTAGATCAAATCAATAGTAATTAATCAGATATGTCCTAATCAATGGTGTTAGAGTGACTTTGTCCTTGTGTTTACATTTACATTTACATTTAGTCATTTAGCAGACGATTTTATCCAAAGCGACTTACAAGTGAGGTACAAGGCAGCAAAAATCTAAGTCAAGGAGAAAACATCAAAACAAAGTCTTATCACAAAAGTGTTCACAGTTCATGAGATGCAAGTGCGAGAAAGAGCAGAAAGAATTTTTTTTTTTTTAAGAGATTTAAGTGCATAGGAAGACGCGCAAGAGTTCTGTTTTCAGCAGTTTTTTGAATATTGGGAGAGATTCAGCTGAGCGTGCAGAGTTTGGTAGCTCGTTCCACCATCGTGGGATCATTCTGTGCGGTGCTGGGACCACCAGACGTCGTTCGTTGGCAGATCGCAGCGGGCGGGAAGGATTGTAGATTTGAATGAGTGGTTTGAGGTAAGTGGGAGCTGTCGAGTTAACCACCCTGTGAGCAAGAGACCGAGCTTTGAACCTCATGCGAGCAGCAACAGGAAGCCAGTGTAGAGATCTAAAAAGTGGTGTGACATGGGTCTTTTTTGACTGATTAAAAATGAGGTGAGCTGCTGCATTTTGGATCATCTGCAAGGGTTTGATTGTGGATATCGGTAACCCCATCAACAAAGGGTTGCAGTAATCGAGACGAGATGTGACCAGCGCCTGTACAATGAGTTGGGTTGTATATTCCGTGATGTAGGGTCTGATCTTCCTGATGTTGTAGAGAGAAAATCTGCTGCCCTAGAGACTGAGGAGATGTGGTCCTTAAAGCTCAGTTGGTCGTCGATGATGACCCCCAGATTTTTGACCGATTTAGTGGGGACAATCACTGTAGATCCAATCTTGATGCTGATATTGTGTTGCATCGAAGGTCTGGCTGGGAAGACAAGGACTTCGGTCTTGGAGAGGTTGAGCTGAAGGTGTCTCTCACTCATCCAAGCTGAGATGTCTGAGAGACAGGCAGAAATGCGCGATGAGACAGTGGAGTCTTCCGGTGGAAAGGACAGGAAGAGCTGTGTGTCATCAGCGTAGCAGTGATAGGAAAGACCATGTGAGTGAATGATGGCCCCTAGGGATGAAGTATAGATAGAAAAGAGGAGAGGACCAAGAACTGAGCCCTGCGGCACACCGGTAGACAGGCTATGAGAGTTAGAAAGATGCCTCCGCCAGGATACCTTGAAGGTTCGTCCCGATAGGTAAGAACGAAGCCAGACTAGAGCTGATCCAGAGATGCCCAAGTCGGAGAGTGTAGACAAGAGGATCTGATGGTTCACAGTGTCAAAGGCTGATGATAGATCAAGTAGAATTAAGACAGATGATTGACCTGTGGCTTTTGCAGCTCGAAGATATTCCACAACAGTCAGGAGTGCCGTTTCTGTGGAGTGACCCCTCTTGAAACCAGACTGTTTGACATCGAGGAGGTTGTTCTTGGAAAGGAAGTCTGAGAGTTGGTTGAAGACTGCTCGTTCAATTGTCTTGGCCAGAAAAGGAAGGAGGGAGACAGGTCTGTAGTTCTCCACTACAGAGGGATCAAGAGAAGGCTTCTTGAGCAGTGGGGTAATCAAGGCCTGCTTGAAAGAGGTTGGAAAAGTCCCTGTTTTGAGAGATGTGTTGATGACTTGTGTAATAGCTGGCATTAGTGCAGGTGCAACTGCTTGAAGAAGAGTGGAAGGGATTGGATCCAGAGTGCAGGTGGTCTGATGATTAGAGAGGAGGAGGGTGGATACGTCATCCTCAGTCAGAATTGCAAATGATGGGAGCAATGCAGTGTTGGAAGAGGTTAGATGGATGTCATCATCTGGTGGAGAGAACTGTGAGCTGATGGCTGCCACCTTATTGGTAAAAAAGTCAAGGCAAAGTTGTCAGCAGTGAGAGAGGTAGATGGCGGAGGTGAAGGTGGGTAGATGAGTGATTTGAAAGTGGAGAACAGCTTTCTGGTGTCCGAGGTGTTGCTGAGCTTCTCCTGGTAGTAATTGATCTTAGCCCTGGTGACACTGTGAGAAAAAGGTCCAAGCAGATTCTGATAATCAGCAAGGGCAGATGGAGTGTTGGATTTGCGCCACTTCCTCTCAGCACTCCTGAGCGTGGTGCATTGTTCACGGATCCCGTCAGTGAGCCACGGATTAGAAGGTGAGAGCCGAGCGGACTCGTCTGTGTCTGTGACTGCATCTGAATCGCGGATGGAGAGGTCCTGGCAGAGACCAGCGAGGAGAATCGATCCGGGTTGAGAGACCTGAGGTTGCGCCAGAATGTTACAAGTGTGGGGGGAGATTGCGAAGGTCTAGGGATAAAGACTGTGAGTTGAATGAAGAAATGATCCGATACATGCAGAGGAGTGACCAAGATGTTGTCTGTGGTGCAGTTCCGGGTGAGGATGAGGTTGTTGCCAGCTTTGTGGGTCGGAGGAGTGGAGACCAGACTCAGGTCAAATGTGTTTAGAAGAGCAAACACATCAGCAGCATGTGGTTTGTCCAGGTGAATGTTCAGGTCTCCCATGACGATGAGAGGAGTGGCATCTTCCGGGAAGTGGGACAGCAACATGTCCAGTTCACCGCAGAAGTTCCCCAGCTGGCCCGGTGGTCGGTATATCACAGTCACCTGGACTGCAATCGGTGCTGTGATCCTAACTGCATGATATTCCAGAGAACACAGATTGCTGAGTGGTGCTGTCGAGGAAAACTTCCAGGTGTCATTGATGAGAAGTCCAGTCCCACCCCCCGGCCTGATGAGCGAGGAGTGTGAGAGAATGAAAAATTGGCGGAGAGTAAGTGCAAGCAGGTGAACAGCTGACTGTGTAGCAAAAGCTGGAATGAAGTCGGCCTTGTTCACTGCAGACTGGCAGTTCCACAGGGCAAGAGAAAAAAAGGCTGGTGACAAAGTGGTCTGGGTGAGAGTGCGCAGGTGAGAAACATGTCTTCCCCTAGTAGGACGCCATGTCCTGCGTCTGCGGAGGAGAACAGGGATCTGCTGAAAACACATAGTATAACAAAGAAAAAGGCTTTCTGGAGTAGAAAGGATTAATGTGAAGCAAAGTAGAGAAAAGAAGTAGAAGAAGTTTGAAATAAACTACCTAGTGTCGTCGCTCGGTATACTCGCTTGTGTTATTGTGGATCATCAGAATGTCAGACTTCTACAGACATCATCCAAATGTCAGCACAACATTCATACACCTATTCATGTCAGCACTGATTCAGAACATGACATTTATAACATATTATAAAATCAGACATGTTTATTCAAAAGACTGAATCTTGAAAGTTTTCTTTAGAATTTCATAAATGACCAGTATTGTGAAATAAATGACCACACTGAGTTCAGCTTCCTCTGAAAGTCAGATGGATGTTCTCTTCTCTGATCCTAAATGGAACCTAGCACCTTTCTATACAAACATGTCTGCAGGGTCAGATTTCTGCTCCTGGTTACTGGTTGTGTCTCTACACAAAGTGACATCATTGTCTGACAGGAAGCATCATGCACAGGTTGATGGAGATAAATCAGACACCACTAAAGATATGAAGAGTTCATTTGCATATTTTTGGAGGGATTTGACCTGAGGAAATATCAAACTGATGTTTATTAAATTAATTTCTTTGTTTTTGATTTCAACAGTAGATAAGTATGCTACTGACTTTCCAGACTCTCTTCAATTTTAGTTATTAAATATCTTTTAACATAAACCAGCAACTAAATTGTGAAACATTACAACAAAATCCACCTTTAACTGGTTCATTGCAAGGTCAAACCGATCAAACCACCAAAATCCTGATCATGTCCTCAGCAGTAGAATTTAAAGAGCTGCTACAAAGGTTCACTGTAGCTCTGATTCATACTGAGACGACATTCAGCCTTTGGTTTTTCTCAACAACACTAACAAAACTATTTGACAGTTATTTCTAGAAAAGTTGGGACTTTTTCCAAACTGCAATTAAAAACTCCAATCTGTGATTTGTTCATTCACTTGAACTTTGGTTTATCTGACAAAAGGACAAAGAAAAGATTTTTCACTGTATTTTGTAAATTGAAGCTCATTGAGAAAAGACAAAATAAGAGTGAAAAGTGAAGAAAAGTCAGATGGTTGTGGATGATTCCAGAATGAGGAGCTTCATTGGTAACAGGTGAGGGGATCAGGATTGGCTCAAAGGCTCAGTCTCTACAATCAAACATGGCTCGTGGCTCAGCACTTTGACAATTCTGTCATCAAGTTGAAAGAAGAAGTTTGCAAAGAACTGAGCTCTTTCACCATCTCCACAACATCACAGTGGGAAAAGATTCAGTGCATAAAGGCCACAGGCAGAAACCACTGTTGAATGTGTGGAACCTTCCAGCTGTCAGGCAGACAAATGTCAGAGAAAGAAAGTTTCATCTTCACACTTTTCACTCTTTAACACTTGAGAAAAACTCGGCTTTCCTTAAGTTCATGGTCCACTACTAGTGCAGACAAGGTACTAGTCCAAGGCCCAATCAGACTGTCAGCCTGTTCCTCCTCAGCACCACTTTCCTTCAAGTACAGTCTGCAAACATGGAGACATCTCCCATCAGCCAGTCTGGACTTATTTCACTTCTCTATGTGGACTCAACTTAAAGTCCCACATAGTGTTGAGGGATTTGACCTGAGGAAATGGTTTTCACATTTGTGCTCAGACAAACGTAGAAACTAATGAACCAAACGAAACCTGAACATTCACTTATGGATTTAAGATGGAAAACTGACCTCAGAGTCTCCAGGAGACAGTTTGGATTCTTCAGTCCAGAACAAATCAGCTTCACTCCTGAATCCTGTAGGTCCCAGTTTCCACTCAGGTCCAGTTCTCTCATATGGGAGGGGCTGGACTTCAGAGCTGAGGCCACAACTTCACAGTGAGTCTCTGAGAGTCCACAGCCAGAAAGTCTGTGATCGGAGATAATGAGAAATAATATTAATATTTAATTTTTAAGTATAATTTTAGATCTACTATAAAGTTTATATTTTCTCTAATTTGATCACAAAGCAGAATGAGATGGAAGCAGTAGCTAAATGGTCTGAACTTATCTTCTATAAACACACACACACACACACACACACACACAGTCACCCAGGTCCATAAGTATTTGAACAGGGACACAGATTTCATGGTTCTGGCACTTTGTCCCACCACAGTGGATTTGAAGTGAAACCATCAAAATGTGCTTAAAGTGGAGACTGTCAGCTTTCATTTAAGGCTTTGCTCCAAAACATTAGATGAACAGTGGAGGAACTACACACACTTTTATTCACAGACCCCCAATTTTAGTGGCTCACAAATATTAAGAACAAGTTCAACTGTCTGTTTTAATATTTGTTCCAAATCTTTCCGAGTCAAAAACTCGCTGAAGTCTGGAACCATGAACATCACAAGATGCCGGGTTTCTTCCCTGGTGATGCTCTGCCAGACCTTTACTGCAGCTCTCTTCACTTCAGCTTGGTTTTGGGGGCTTTGCCTTCAGTTTGGCCTTCAGCAGGTCAAATCCAAGTTTAACTGGATTCAGGTCAGATGACTGACTTGGCCATTGAACAACATTCAACTGTGGAGCCTTGAAAAAGTCTTGGGTGTCTTTCACAGTGTGCTTTGAGTCACTGTCCATCTACACTGTGAAACTCTGAGCTTTTAGCTCAATGTGAGCAGATAATAAAGCCCTAAACACGTGAGAATTCATCCTGCTGCATCATCAGTACAAACCAGAGAAAGAGTTCCTTTCCAACAGTTCTACAAACACCATTTCTTCATCAAGTGACAACAGATTCTGATCTGTTCCTTTAATGAATCAGCCGACACTTCCAACATGTGCTCAGTTGATCCAAATAAAGTCCATCTGTAAATCTGATCCAACATTTTCTACCACACAACACAGCATCATGTCAGCAGCCTGCAGCCCAGCTCCTCATGACCAGTTAACGTCCACCATGATCCCAGGTTAGAACAGTCTTATCTCAGTAAGCTGTGTGACAATTTACCACTGGTTCTGTTTCTCTAGTGCTTTTATACAAGTTATTATTCATTTTGCAAACAAAAGCTGCTGCTAAAGTTAAATATGTTAAATATGTTGCTGCCAGTTTGTCTGAAGGAAAAGTTGAAAATACACATCTTATTTGATAAATGGTTGTAGTTTTTTAAACATGTGAAGGAGACGTTTGTCTTTTACCACAATGCAGCTGTGAATTTGGTTTTTCCTTGAAAAATCAGTTTGTGTAACAGTTTAAATTATTTTGTCACTGTACAACAAGGACTGTAGTTGTGCTAAAGTGTCTCCATTAGTGCTGAGCTGAGCTGCTGCTGCCACCAAGAAGACTGAGGCTGAGTGTGTATATATATAAAACATGATACCATCAAATGAAAGATGAAATGCTGAACCTTCTTCTGTGATCTTTTCATCTTAAACCAAAATATCTTTAGTTTACAGATCAGATCAATATGACTTGTTGTTCCAACATCTATTTATGTGTGTTAAGTGTGATTGATCACATCTGGACTTACTGAGCCTTTCTGCAGTTCCTCACAGCTGGGATCAGTCTCTGTCGTCCCTCCTCTGATGTGTTGTACTTCTTCAGGTCCAACTCATCCAGAACCTCCTCTGACAGCTGCAGCATGTAGGCCAGCGCTGAGCAGTGGATCACAGAGAGTTCCTTCTCTGATCTGTTCTCTGACTTCAAGAACTCTTGGATCTCCTGATGTACTGAGTGGTCCTTCATCTCCATCAGACAGTGGAATATGTTGATGCTTCTGTCAGGAGAGATTTTATAACTGTTCATCTCTTTCAGGTTGCTGATGACTCTCTGGAGGATTTCTGGACTGTTCTCTGTCTGACCCAGCAGACCTCCTAGGAGTCTCTGGTTGGTCTCCAGATAGAGGCCATGAAGGAAGCGGACAAACAGGTCCAGGTGACCATTTTGACTTTGGAGGGATTTCTGCATGGCTGAATTCAGGAAAACCTCAAGAGATGGGTTTTGAGTTGAGTATTTCTTCCCCAGGAAGTCCTCCAGTACCTCTGTCTCCCTGTTGGTGTAACAGTGGAAGAAGTAAACTGCAGCCAGAAACTCCTGAATGCTCAGATGAACAAAGCAGTAGACTGTTTTCTGGAAGATCACACTCTCTCTTTTGAAGATCTCTGTACAAACTCCTGAGTACACCAAGGCCTCTGTGACATCAAGACCACACTGCTCCAGGTCGTCTTGGTAGAACATGATGTTTCCTTTCTTCAGATGTTCAAACGCCAGCCTCCCCAGCTTCACAAGAACGTCCCTGTCAGCCTCCGTCAGCTCCTGTGGACTGGTCTCATGTCCCTCATCATACTTGTTCTTCTTCCTCTTGGTCTGAACCAGTAGGAAGTGTGAGTACATGTCAGTCAGGGTCTTGGGCAGCTCTCCTCTCTGCTCTGTAGTCAACATGTGCTCCAGAACTGTAGCAGTGATCCAGCAGAAGACTGGGATGTGACACATGACGTGGAGGCTCCTGGATGTCTTGATGTTGGAGATGATTCTGCTGGACAGCTCTTCATCACTGAACCTCCTCCTGAAGTACTCCTCCTTCTGGGCATCAGTGAAGCCTCGTACTTCTGTTACCCTGTCGACACATGTAGGAGGGATCTGATTGGCTGCTGCAGGTCTGGAAGTTATCCAGACCAGAGCCGAGGGAAGCAGATTCCCCTTGATGAGGTTTGTCAACAGCACGTCGACTGATGACTTCTGTGTGACATCAGACACAACCTCACTGTTGTTGAAATCCAGTGAACGTCTGCTTTCATCCAGGCCGTCAAAGATGAACAAAAGTTTACAGACAGCCAGCTGCTCTGCTGTGACCTTCTGTAATGTTGGATGGAAAACATGGAGCAGCGTGAGAAGACTGTACTGCTCATCTTTGATCAAGTTCAGCTCCCTGAATGAAAGCAGAACCAGCACACTGACATCTTGGTTTTCCAAGCCCTCTGCCCAGTCCAGACTGAACTTCTGCACCGAGAAGGTTTTTCCAACACCAGCGACACCGTTGGTCAGAACCACTCTGATGTGTCTCTGTTGCTCAGGTAAGACTTTAAAGATGTCGTGGACCTTGATTGGAGTGACATGGACGGTCTTCATCTTGGAAGCTGTCTCAAGCTGCCTCACCTCATGTTGGGTATTAACCTCTTCACTCTGTCCCTCTGTGATGTAGAGCTCAGTGTAGATCCTGTTGAGGAGGGTTCCACTTCCTGTTTCATCACTTCCTTCAGTCACACATTCACATCTCCTCCTCAGACTGATCTTATGTTCATCTAAAACCTCCTGCAGACCAACATCTGCTGAAAGATCAGAAACTACCAATGAAGAAAACACAAAGATGTTTAAGAATTTGTGATTATTATAATATTTAACACAAATGAATGATAATAACAAAATAAATGTTAATGCTGTATAATACGACAAATGTCTGTGTATAAAACAACAAGTCTTGTTTTCAGAAACATCAGCAGACAGATGTTCAGTCTTACTTTGTACAGAGCTGCTCTGACTGTCTGTCTGCAGTCCAGGTCTTGTTCTGGATCTTTCTCCAAACTGCTTTTTCTTCTCTCTGTGAAAACATTTCTTTATAACTAACTAATCAGTAGATTTCTGTTTTTTTCTTTTTTTACTACAGAAACACCATCAGTAGTTTGTGGAAATAAAACCCAGACTAAGATCCATCTTAGTCTGAACCAGTATCTGCACTAATAGTTCTGCATCATGAATATAAATCATCCTCAGTGAATCATCTTCATCAGGTCAGTTTAAAGTAGAAACTGTCTCTTACTTTGTGTCTGAGGGTCCAGGTTCAGGACTGAAGTCTGGAGGACAATCATTGGACCAGTCACTCTTCATAGACAGATGACTGGATGCTGAAGACTCTGGTTTCTGTCTGTGGAAACAAAATTGTTTTTATCAATAACACTTGTAATAAACAGACATAAACACAAGACATTATCAGAGCTTTAGAATATAAAACGATTATGTGTTTTTCTCCATCAATAACCTGTTTTCAGAAAAGTTGAGATGTTGTAAAACGTAAATACAATCACGACGAAATAATTTCCAAATAATTTAAAACCTATATTTGTGAAGGCAGCAGTGGTGGAGCGGTTAATGCTGTTGCTTCACAGCTAGAAGGTCCTTGGATCAAATCCCTGACCAGCTGCAGTCTCTCTGTGTGGAGTTTGCATGTTGTCCCTGTTTTTGTGCGAGTTTCCTCCCACAGTCCAAAGACATGCATGTTAGGGAAATTGTCCCTAGGTGTCTGTCTGTGTATGTCTCTCTGTATTGGCCCTGAGACAGACTGGAGACCTGTCCAGGGTGGATAAGTGGTTGCAGATAATGGATGGATGCTAATTGTGAATTTGACACCAAAAACCTAAAGACGCGTCTCTTTGTTTGTCCTACATGTGTCATGTTCTTTTATGTGACTGTCACAGGTTTGTCTTCACAGTTCACTTTGTTACATGTGACAGTGGTTTACAGCTCACACACTGCACTGAATCTGCACAGTCAACGGCTCAAACACAGATAAACATTTTGATTATCACAGTTTAATTAGGTCATAACTTTTTTTTAAACAGGGACTGAAAGTTAACTTGCTATAAAACTCTATATACACAGCATCAGTTACTTAATAAACTAATAATATATCATAAATACACAGTAACTTACACCTCAAACTGTGGGAAATTTATTTTCCAGTAAAGTTTATTCTGTGTCCACAGACAATGTCAAACACGACTTACCTCCTACAGCCCAACATGAGACTAAACTAGATTCTCTGACAGTGAAATAATAAATAATAATACAAAACTTACGATGTGTTACCCATGTTCCTCCATCCACAGCATCAATCAGTCTTCTGGTTGAACGTGTTCAGAATAAAAGCACTTCCTCTATTAAGTTCATTTACTTTATCTAAATACAAAAGTGGAAAAGTTCTGTTAGACATTTAACGATAAATTGTCGATCATCTTAACGTCTACAACCACACAACAAACAGGTAAATAGACTCACTGATCAGTTTCACCAGGTAAATGAAGTCCTACTGTAGCATACAGTGTCTTTATGAAGATCAGTTTCAGTTTTTGATGATAATTCTCAAAAATGCTTTAATTTAATTCCATCTTAATTATAGGGAACATAATTAAAGGTGGTTATATTCTGAGGTTTTCCTAATATTAGACTAAAAATAGAGACACATCTGAAACTCAAACAGAATGGAACCATAATTAAAGATGGAAAAACAGAAGAGCTAAGAGATTTTTGATTACTTTTAAAGTATTTGAATTTTTGTTTAGTTTGTACTGTGATTCTCCTTTTTCTGCTGAGTTTTAATTTGCATTAGTTGGAGCCTTGTTGATTTATTCAGCACTTTGCAAAAACCCTGTGAATTTAATTAAAAGTAAGAATAACAAAAACTGTGGCCCAAGTTAAAGTTTTCCATTTACATTTTTTTGATTTGAATAAAAGTACAATAATATTGTAGCAGTATTAAGAGTTGCAGTAGTGCAGTAATATTGATGTGTTGCAGTATTATACCAAAACTGATACAAGTAAAGTCCAGAAGTATTGTACTTTAAGCAGTGAGAGTAGACGTGGTCACTTCAGATGCTGGAGACTATTCAGCAGTGATCAAGCAGCAAATCACGAACATAAGCAGGAGTCTGATCATCAGAAAACAAATCAGTCCTAAAATTTACAGGTCAAAACGACCCCAAAACGTGGGTTTGGGGATGTTGTACGAAGACACAACTGTCACATCCTCTGAGTTCAACTCCAGAATCTTGTGTGTTGTTGTTCAGGCAATAAAAAAACACTTTGGTTAAAGTTAGAGAAGGACAGTGGTTAAAGGCTAATGAACAAATTGTGAATAAAAGGTAAAATTGTTCTCTTGTAAAGTGGAAAACAACATGTCTCTAACTTTGACCAAGTGCTGACAGAGTGTAATTTTATTAACACTATAATCACAAAAACCTCAAATATACAAAATACAAAAATACAAAAAACACTGTGGAAAACTTTACAGATACAGTTTGGTGCTCTGACAGGACTTTGCTTTGATGTTTTCTCCTTGACTTAGATTTTTGCTGCCTTGTACCTCACTTGTAAGTCGCTTTGGACAAAAGCGTCTGACAAATGACTAAATGTAAATGTAAATGTAAATGGTGCAAACATGTCTTTCCTGTGTGTGTTGTGTCCTCTACTGTCCACAAGGACAAACTGACTCACCCTGTCTCAGTCTTCACTTTTCCTCCTTCTGCTCTATTCAATGTAAACAGAGGCTGAACTCACAGACTCAACACCTTCAGTGTTTCCCTCCCTGTTCTCATGTACCTGGATCACATGCTTAGTGTAGCTCCGTCCCCTCCCCACTTACACCTGTGTGTGTTTATGAGCGTCTGTCTTAGTTTGAACAGGTTGAACTAAAGATGTTAATCAGCAGAAATGTGCTTGTTCATT
Organism: Channa argus; assembly: GCF_033026475.1. Classification (NCBI taxonomy): domain Eukaryota; kingdom Metazoa; phylum Chordata; class Actinopteri; order Anabantiformes; family Channidae; genus Channa; species Channa argus. The sequence goes on from NC_090197.1 coordinate 51,111,275, forward strand.
TTCAGCAGCTTGTCTGTTCCCTCTTTTCCATCTCACCATCCTGACAAGTTCTCTGTACAGTCACAGCTGCTTTAAATGATTCTTTAGTTCCACACTGAACACTTTGTTTTTAGTGTTGGAGACAGAAACTTCGGCTGCAGACTCACTTACTTTTTTACAAACACTGAAGTTGATCAAACTGTTTGTTCTGCCTTTGAAAAGACAACATGGAAGTTCAAATTAATAGTAAGAGGAAGAAATATATTGTTTAACAATTATAAAAGAAAATCATGATGTTAAATCTTAGTGAATAAAAAAATGTGTTTGATATTTCACCCAGAATGAAGCAATAAACTGTAATAAACTGTACCATCAGATCAGTCATGGGGCAAAGTTCTGTTACTTCTCATAAAATATTTGTGTTAATACTTGTGTACTTTGACCTAAGTGGAAGTTTTACTTTCAGTTTACGATTTCTACAGAGCCACTTAAGAAAAGGTTTCGAGTTCTTCTTCTACCACTGCTGATACCAAACACATGTACAGTAATAAGACTCTGACCTAAAGACCCATGTGGAGATTCAACATCATCAGTAAATGTCAAATCCTGCTCACTTATCAAAGTCCTCTCATCATCACTGTCTCATTATTTATTCTTTCTGGAATAAAAATGAGATTTCACATCTTGTAAGGAGTAAAAATCCCAAATAGTTGCTGATCTATAGACAAAATGACTTTGATGTCCTTCAATGTTCATTCTGTAATTATGATTGTTCAATAAAGCACAAACACTGAGTAGACACATAAAACTAAGAGTAAATCCCACTGGACCTACTGACTGTAAGATCACAAACACAAGTCAGGTTTGAATGTCCTACTTTTCCTCAGTGTCTCTGTACTGATGTTGATTCTGTCTCTACTTTGCAAATGCAAAATGTTAATGTACCAATACACCAACAACATGGAAATGACAGTGGTTATTAAAAAGGAGTTAGTAGAAGTTCTCTTACTTATTCATTTGTAGGTTTTTCACCAGACCAACAAGGCTTCATAGACAGCTGGATCCTGCAGACTGTGCTGTGTCTTCATCTTCCTTCCTCTGGACTTCAGTCAGTCTGAGAGGTAAATGATTAATATGACTGTGAACTGTGGACACAGGGATTATGACCAAGACGTCAGGTTGTAAATACAAAACAGGAGGAGCATGACCTTAGGATCTTCAGTAACTGTCCCACAAACTCTAAAAGAAATCTGGGGTCATCACTGACACCACACTGAACTTTACTGACCACATCTCCTCCATCTCTCAGCAGCAGATTTAGTCTCTACACATCAGAAAGATCAGACCCCACATTTCTGCCTTCCTGAACTCCCTCATCCAGGTCTACAATCCCTCTCTCTAACTGAACAAACAGCATCTGGTGGTTCCTTCCTCACAAAGCAAAAGATCCCAACCTAATTTCTTCAGTGCAGTGGTCCCACGATGGTGGAACAAGCTTCTAAACTCTGCACAAACAGCAAACACTATGTAAACTATGTTACATGAAGGTATAAATTCATGTAAATGTGACAGTGGTGATCACACAGATCAGTAGTTTAAAATGTTCATGACGTCTCATGATTTGAAGATGTTGCTATTGAAATGATTGTGTGCAGATGAGACAGAAACACACTGTTTTCTGTTGGAGTCTCATCTCATTGTGGATGCAGCAGCTCCGCCTGCTGTCCAAAGCTACTAACTAACAGCTGAAGTGTTTAAATCCCATCTCAGACATCCTTCATGTTCACTGCTGTGTGTGTCTTGTTGTTGCTGTCTGACACACACTCATGATCCTGCAGCTACAGCTCACTGAAAAAACACTGCTTAACTTTGAAAAAAGGGACAATGAAGCACATTTAAAACAATGAGTAACAAACAATCACTGAATCTGAGCTCAGTCTGGGTTTATTATCCACAATATTAAAACTGAGGACACCTTCAAACTTCAAACAGAACTTGAACACGTTTGTCTTCGTCTCCTTCTGGTCTGCAAATGTCTCAGTGACTTTCTGGTTAAAGTCCGTCTCAATCACTAGTCTCTGTTCCACTGACAACATGGTCCATGTATTGAGTCTGTCCCCGGTCCTGGTGTTTCTCTGGAAAGTTTGAATTCTTTCCCAGGTAAAGAAGAATCTCTCAGCTTCAGCTGTGCTCATGGTGAGGTGATGAGGATCTTTAGCAGAACTTGTCCTGATCAAACCTGTCCTCCTGCAGCAGGGGGACACTGACAAGGTGGTGTCCCTGGTGTGTCCCAGTCTGGAACCACAGACAGAGTCAGAATATAAAAATGACCATTTCACTTCCATCACAGATCAGTAGTTTTACTAAATATTGTGTTTGCAGCCCCAGTTTGACTCTATGACGTCATAAGATTAGAAAGTCATTTCAAATATGAGCGAACGACAGCTGTTTACTGTGCACGGTGTGTTCATGTTACAGCAGGTTGATGAGTTTCCAACATTTAGATAAAGTTCAGAGCCTCCTGAACAAAGACAATGTCTCAAGCTACATGCTGTGATGATTTTAATATGGAGGCTGATATTTGCTGAATAATTTTCACTAAGGTTCAACTGTCAGTGAACAAAAGTTCCTGTCTGAGGTTTGGATTTATTCCATTTGTCTTTTTACAAACGTGTGTTAGGTCTTGTAGCCCTGGAACTTTGAAAGTCTGAAAAGACCAAGAGCGCTGATCATCCGCGATGTCCCAGTTACCAGTTCTGACTTTCCGTCTTCTGGTTTTAAATTACTGACTTTAATTTTGTCCGGTGGACGGACGTGACTCAGCTAATGCTAAACTGAAACCAAACGCTCTCCGTTGTAACCTTGATCCATGACGTCATGACGTTGGGGAAGGTGAGCTGGATGGAGGCTGAAGAGAGGAGGAAGAGGAGGAAGAGGAGGAGGACGACTGGTGTCTGAGGACATGAAGTCTTTTTCTCACAGCATCCAGAGAGGATTTGGTGGCTGGGAGGAAACAAAGAATCATGACAGAGATGAAAAGACATGAGACATGTCCACAGACAGTTTTTACTCAATAATTCTGGCATAACTGAGAGTTTTTTTGTACATTTTTAAACTATTTTTCCAGGCTAAATGAGATTCTTCTAAATTTCTGGAACGCCACTTCCTTTTCTAACTTTCGTGTTGCTTGTTTTAAGCTGCGTGTTTGTGAACTATACCATGGAGATCACCTCTTCCTGTTTACTGCCTTCTTTTTCAGAGGGGCAACACTATCGAGTATTGTACGTAGTGAGGCTGCGGAATTGTCAACTTAAGCATCTGCTATAGTGGAATTTTTCCCTAACTGCTGTATAGTCCGTTATTGTAAATTCAAATGTTATTAGAAAATGGTCAGACAGAAGAGAGTTGTGCGGAAATATTGTTAAATTATCCATTTTAATTCCATATGTAAGAACACGGTCTAGCCTCTTAAGACCCAAGCTCTAATTTAATATGCATTTTTTATTTCTCTTTGCTATTTGGGCTTATTGGAACTTCATAAGTATAAAAACTCAAGGAACTGCATAATTCTGTTCTTTAATGTACCAGATATTGTAGCTATGTAGTATCATAGCATTAGAGCAATCTGAAATAATTTTCATCAAATCTTTATCTATGTACTGTTCAAAATAGTTCAGTGTAAGTGTCCATATACGTGGCCAAGAGGTCTCAGTTAAGTAGAATTAACTACTATGGAAATATAACCCAAAATGTGATGTACACGCATGTGGACGCCAGATCCTAAGGGGTCAATAAAAGGGTTTGACTAAAACAGTGACTGGGTTTATTTACATTAAATCTAATAATGAATTAAACACAATGCTCAGGCAGATACTGTCAGATCATCAAATCATCAACAGGTGTGTTGGTGATTTGTTCTGGCTTTGAAAGTTGTTATTGATTTAACCTCATGTCTGACTCTTTATCTTCACTCTAAACACTGATCTGAGATGTTCAGCAGCCGATTTATGATGATGTCAGTGTCATATTTGACTTGTTCATTTCACCATCATCCAGTCTGTGTGACGTCCTGTGTTTGATAGAATCCATATTCTACATGTTCACATATCTTCAGTCAGGTTTGTCTTTTCTTGTGTAAATGCAGTTTGTCAAGGGTTGGGATTATTTTCCACTCCATCAAGACTCACATTAAGAGCTAATTAGCAATTAGTTTGCACTGGTGTCACTGCTGCTCTGCTCCAGCTGGAGGCGCTGTAGGAGCAACAAGCAGCTCCGGTTGCTGAAGCTTTTTGTGGAAAGAAGCAGATGCAGACAGAGAGAAGAAGCTGCTGTATGACGATGAAACAGGACGTTTGACCGTGTGTGTTGTCCCACAGTATAAAGAGAAGAAAAAGACTGGGTCCCGCTGTGTCCTCAGGCTGCGCTACAGCGTCTATTCACAGGCGCGATCCCACTACTGAGCGGCACGGAGGCTTTGACCTGCTCCGTTTCCGACCTGGGCCGGTGCACCCCTCCTTAGACGACCTGGTGGTCCCGGGCTCCCCCAGGAGCACCATATCGATACCGAACTTAGTGCGGACACCCGCTCGACACAGTCCGCTGCAGCTCAGAGCTCCTGAGCTCCAACGATCCTCCAGCCTCAGCCTCCCAGTAGCTTGGATTACAGGCGCGTGCCACCGCACCCGGCTACCGACGCCGTCCTTCATGGAGGGTTGGAGTTTTACAAAGCTGACGTCATCAGGTGAACACGTCAAGCTGCAGTGCAGAAAGGTGTAGTAGTATCTGAGCAGTTTCCAAAGTGTTAAATCAGTGTTTGAGTAAAGAGAAAAACTTTATCCCTGTAGTAGAAATGTGGAAGAGTGAAGTGGATCATGAGGATTTTTCTAGTCCAGAAACGTCACAGGGTCTGAGCTCCTGGTTTGACTGAGGCAGTGCCGGAGAAACAAACCTGGATCCTGGTGGTTTGCAAAGAAACACTTATTGCAAACAGGCACAGGTCAAGTTTTTAAGAAGTTACTGAGGCATTTTAACAAATCCCTCATCAACATTATGAAGGAAAGTTTATATTTAAGTATAATATTTCCTGTATTTTGTTGTCATAATATTTCACAGTTTTAAATAGGAGATAAGTGTGAAAATTACACACTTATTCTGTACTCGGTAAGGACAGCAGGGACATACACATGCACAGAGGTTGGTGATCAGTCAAGGACAAACTGGGAACTGTTACCTCAGGGTCCTCAACAGGTAAATCGACTCTATGAAGATTTTATTAAAAAGATTTGGCTTAACAAATTTCATTCTATAAACAAATGTTGTAAAGTGCAAAACCTGCCATCATCTCCTGTGTTAATGACATTTCAGCAGGTACAAATCAGACACGAATGATCATATTTGTCCCCACTGGGTGAAGCTCTGTTCATTCAGGAAGCGTAATTTACCCTTATACCTTTTCAGCACTTTGATAAGCACCTGTGAGCATGAAGTGACTCTGGGTCACTACAGTGTGGGATGATCTGCTGTTAGACAATAACTGACCTTGGAGCAGTTCTGCAAACACTTCAAGACAAAACATGGATATGAGACAGATGTTAATCTCTTAATCAGATCTGAGTCTGAGATGAAGTCAGAGAATTTAAGCCAAAGATTCCTGTCATCATTTCCCCAGAGATGCTCCTGGTTTTCTGTTGGTTTCAGTCTGTCCAGACAAATATCTGCTGCTGTGTTAACTTGAGCTTTTTCGATGTGTTGTACAGTAACTATTTCCAAACTATCTGATGTTTGCCAGCTCATATCTATCTAATGCTGCATTAACTACACAAATACTCTGAGTCCTGAACTACTTCATCAAGTTCTCTTTTGGAGGAACTTCAAGATTCTGCAGTCACATTCTAAATCCTGACAGGACAGAAACAGTCACTGAGATCTGTTTGTGTTGCTCTGATATTTACAGCTCACATGAGATTTAAGAAACCAACTCAATTCTTACAGTGAAATCTTTAAACACAGGAATTCAACTGATTAAGCCCCATAAATTGACATATCTATTGATTAACTTGTGGATCTGTCTGACGTCTACATCAGAAGTAATACGAGTGTTCAGTCATTTAAACTTTGCAAACACACACGGCCCTGATTCTTTGTTACATGTGTATGAATGGAAGTGTCACATTATCCATTTTCCCCAATGTGCACAGATTTAATGTCAGAAGGTGATTTACATTGTACAGCAGGATTCACATGGCCCTGATGTTCCTTATGAACAAAGAGGGGATTCAGTGAAGTCTGAGAAATTGACTGCAGGGTTTTTGTATTGGTCTGATCACAGATGTGCACTGTCTGTCTGTCTGAAGGAGAAACTAAACATTTCTATGATGTTTCATATGCTGCTCCTCTTATATTGTCATTAGCTAAATCAGAAGAAGATAATTGGGAAAATGTTCTTCTGTGCATGAGTGGAAGCAGCTCATGGTTGAGTCTTTTAGTTCTGTTTTGCCTGAGAAGAAAACACACACACACACTCTCTTTATGTAGTGGCAGCAACACGTAGTGATAGAGGTGCGAGCAGAGAGGAGAGGGTTAGGATTGGATGAGCCAGTGATTCTTTCAGATTTCACAGTAAAAGAGCATGAAGCTGTCCTTGTTATAGAGTAGGTCTCATAATAAAACACCCTGATGTCACACGGAGCCTTAATGTAACCTGTGACAACCTTTCAATGAAAAAAGGAAAAAAGAAAAAATGATCATGTGATTCATTCATTCATTCATTCATATTTCCAAGAGGGTGATTCAGATTCACTGTTTTCTACTGAGAAAAGTGGGATTTCACATCATTCAAAACATTTTGGCAAAAAAAAAAAAAAAAAATGTTTTTTTGCTGATTGAGGAAGAAAAACGGGAAAAAATCTCATTTGGTTCCTGTTTGTTTTCATAGTGTATAATAAATAACTGACTTAAGGTTCCATCATATGTTTCATATGTTGATGCAAAAAAGTTCTCATGGTGTAAAATATCCTAAAATAATTATTGTTGAATTCAAATAATAACAGTTTATATTCATGGCGGTATTTTTTTTCTAATTTATTGAAGATGTAATAGGCCTAAATCTGCACGGATGTTAATTTTAAATACTCATATTTATCTACTGATGGATAAAAGTCTTGAATGTCAACCATGTTTTATCAATTAAGATTTTTCATTTGACATACAACCTCCCATGAACACGTCCATTCTGTCTGTTTGTTAATACATCTGAATTCTGCATTAACCCTGGGAAAAATGTAATATACAAATAAAATAAAATATATTTTTGAGCTGGTTGTGATAATACCAAAGTTTACTTACAGGCCCAGCAAATGACAATATTCTTTAAAACAAAAGCCACTGATGGAATTACATCAGTTTTTGAGTTGTTGAAGAAAAGCAGTTGTAATTGTGTCTGTGAAACTTTCTCAGCAAAGATACGTGATGGTGGAAAGTGGAGATTTGTACAGGATTTGCAAGTAGTAAAAATGGAAATTCATCCGAGAGCTTCAGAAGTATTAAATCCACAATCAGCTTCCACTAATTTCTCAATTGCTGATTTGGAGAATGTATTTCTATTTGTCCTTATGTTCGCTGACAGCCATTACTTTTTGCTTTTTCCTTAAAAATAATAGCGGTTACCTGGATAAGATTTGGCTTTTGAATTGACTTTTTGAGACGTCCAGGTGATTTTCAGCTGAAATCATTGATGACTTTCTGATGTGCAGCCTGTCTGAGAAAGCCTGCATGTTAGATAAGGTGAACCTACCCAAACATTTAGCAGAAAACTGACTCACATTACAGTTTGTCCTACCTAAAGAAACTTATTTAGGTCATGTGATCACAGCTGAGATCACATAACCAAACAATCTGTTCTAATATCTTTAACCAAGAAACAATGACGTCAAACTGAAAACAATGGATTCACAGTTGCCAAGACAGAAAGGCTCCTTGTCTTTAATATTCTGTAGATATTATTATATTATGCTGTATGACATCTGTTTGGTTAAAGAGCCATGATGGCATGATGATAACCTATTGCTTACTTTTCAGCTAAGCTGGACCCTGTAGATGATGGAATATGATGCCTGCCAGCTGTGACAGTTGCAGAGAAAGCTGTCATGACTCAGACAAACAGTTGGTTAGTTTGATCTAACCAGCAGTAGCCTGAGGGTGGAGAATGTTCTGTCCAGCAACAGAAAGTTATAAAACTAATGATTGTGATGTATGAAGTTTAGAACTGCACTGGAAACTCTGTAGATGTTCTTCTCTCTTCCTGGATGTTGAAACTTCTTTACTTTTTACACTTGAGGTGTCTAAGACCAGAAATTGTCATTTTTAACAGTAATAACAAAAAACAGATATAATTGATTTCCAGTCAGTTGAGAGACTTTACTGATTATAAAAACACATTTATTATCAGCTATTTATCTGTTAATAATATAAAGATAATGAGAAACTGTCTATTGTTGCTAAAAACCAGGAGTTCAGAGAGAAACATTACACTATTTTACTTTAATACTCCATCACTTAAACAGAAATATGAATTTAAGATCTGAAGGAATCAAAAAAGACAAAGTCAAATCCAGGTGGAGGTGGAGGAGGTGGTTGAGTGTGGAGCAGAAGGAGTGGAGGAGTCTCAGTGTGTCTGCAGAGACTGTGTAGAAGGACAGAGCAGCAGCAGAGCAGATCCACTGCTGATCCAGATCCAGAGGATCACACAGGGATGATGGTGGACTTGACATTGTGTCTGACAGTGGAGCTGTTCTCAGAGCAGTTCAGACTGCAGCACTGAGAGTCATCTCCACTTCTTCTGATTCCTCTGTCAGTCACTGCTGGATGAAGCTCTCCTCTCCACTCTACCTCCCAGTAACATGGTCCAGTCAGAGCCTCTCTGCACACAACATGCTGCTGCTGCTGCAACATCTGCATCATCAGGACAAACATTATCCTGGTCATTTAATGACACTTTTACATCAGACATTAATATGATCTGACTCTATTTTGCTGGTCCATTATAGTCGGCTTCCACCTGTAGAGAGAATGAGACAGAACAGAGGAGATCAGTGATGTTTCCAAAGACTCACTTCATCGTCTGTCAGTCAGCAGAGGTTCTGGTCTGTACAAAGACCACATGGTTACTAAATGTAACCATGGTTCTTTGATTTGCAGGCTTCAGTCAGACTGATCTTAGAGCTGTGACAAAGATGAAACTGATCAATAGTTTAGTGTTGAAATAAATCAGATTCACGTTTTGAGGCTGTCAGCTGGAATCCAGCTTTATTTCCTGTCCACAACAGTCGTCTTCACATCAACTCAAACACACGATGACAACAAGCTTGTGGCTGATCTCATTGGCTGACTGTTCTCTCTGCCTCTGTCTTTCTGTCCAATCCTGAAGCCTGTCCCCATTCTCCTCTCACAGCTTCACTGAGGAAAGCAGCCGCTGAGAAGGTTGGAGCTTTACAGGAAATACTGGATCTTTGCTTTGATACTAACTGGGTTTAGTACAATACTGCTGAAAGCAGCATGGACTGACTCCAACCATCTACTGACCTCAGAGTCTCCAGTCTACAGTGTGGACTCTCCAGAAAACCACACAGCAGCTTCACTCCTGAATCCTGCAGCTTGTTGACACTCAGGTCCAGTTCTCTCAGATGGGAGGGGTTGGACTTCAGAGCTGAGACCAGAGAATCACAGCTGATCTCTGACAAACTGCAGTCCCACAATCTGAATCAAAGATGTAGATCAAATCATTAGTAATCAATCAGATTTGTCCTAATCAATGGTGTTTTCTCTAAAATGAGCAAAACTAAAAACTATTTTACTACTAAACTATTCAGAACAAAAACTATTTGAATCCCAAATTACAGATGATTTTATGAAAACTTTGGAAAATGTTCAGCAGAAATGTGAAATAAAAACAATTTCCACTTCATGGACTGAAACATGGAAAAACAACAGTTTGGTTCTTTAAACATTTTCAACTCATTTAACAAGAAAATTCACCTGTATGAAAAAATACAATTGTTTTTATATGATCATCAATGATTACAGCTCACTGATATTAAGTAAATCCAAAGAATATTGTTTTGTTAATTTTATTTCAGTTTATTGTTGTTATAAATCTGAATTTAAATTCAAAGATGAACTCAACATTCTTTACAATGTATTGAGAAACATTAGTGAGAAATATTAATATTAATTTGACAGAAAAATGACACATGACTAAAAATAATTAGATGCAACAAAACCCAATATTTGTCTGACATTCCCCAAAATGTATTGATCATCTTTGGATTATCCAGGACTCTGCAGCCAAAGGTCTCATCCAATCTAAAACATGTGAACACGTTACTTCATCATGTTCAGTTGGAAATTCTTTTGGAAGTATTCAAAGCTCTGCATGGCCTTGCTCCTGCATAACTGGCCAATTTGAGCCTTTATGATGTTGCCTCCCTCATGCTGTGATCTACTTCAGCTGCTGAAGTTCAACTCAGAACCAGAACTGAGACTCTGGACTGAACTTCCCTTTCACATTCACCAACACAGTTTCATTGCAGAGTTAAACATGTGTCTCTTTAAGGTTGCAGATCCATTATAATGCAGCTTTTCACTGACTGTAAATTGATTTTTAATAAGGATTTTATTCCTGTTCTAAAAAGAGTTTGATTTTATTACTGTTACATTTTTTAAAAAGGTTTCTTTGTATTTGGTTTAGTTTGGTATTATTGTCTTAAATAAATGTAGGTTTATTATTAATAGATTTACCTGAAACTGAAGGAAAAAAATGTCCCCATTCTCCTCTCACAGCTTCACTGAGGAAAGCAGCCACTGAGAAGGTTGGAGCTTTACAGGAAAAACTGGATCTTTGCTTTGATACTAACTGGGTTTAGTACAATACTGCTGAAAGCAGCATGGACTGACTCCAACCCTCTACTGACCTCAGAGTCTCCAGTCTACAGTGTGGACTCTCCAGAAAACCACACAGCAGCTTCACTCCTGAATCCTGCAGCTTGTTGACACTCAGGTCCAGTTCTCTCAGATGGGAGGGGTTGGACTTCAGAGCTGAGACCAGAGAATCACAGCTGATCTCTGACAAACTGCAGTGACTTAATCTGAATAAAGAATCAAAGATGTAAGTTTAGAAACAAAATTCCTGTTTGAATGTTTCATCATCTGATCAGATCTGAGATCAGGATTTTCATTGAGGATTCTTTAACAATATATTTCTGTCTTTCTTCTTCATTTGGACAGTCCATCTTGTCTTTGTGAAGACAGAAGCAACAATCTGATCATTAGGGAAATTTTAGTGATCAGACAATGTAGTGATTGAGAAAAAGATCCAGTTTGTCTGCAGCAACACTTTGGTTTTCCTCAACACACATTTGTCCTCCCTGCTCTCTCATGTGTCTCTCACATGTCTTCACACATGCAAACTATTTCCCATATGATGTAAAGCTGTCAATCATCTCCTGTTGCACTTGATAGTAGTTGTGGAATGTTTGGAGGATTTCTTTCCTTTTCTCTGCACCTTCCAATCCCACTCTGCTGCTCCTCTCTACATTTATTCCACTCAAATCAAACAGGATCAACTGTCTCTGCTTCTTGACACAGTTGGATGCTTCTTCATTAGCTTCAGTCAACTATCGAGTGCTGTGTGTCCTGTTCTTAACCTGCTGATTCTTCTCTCCTCCTTCTATTTGCTCCAAGCTGATTCTCTGTTGCTGCTTTATACAAGTGTCTTCAATTCTAAGTCTGACAATCAAATGTTATTTTCACATTTTTATATCGGATTTTTCGACACTTTCAAAACTTCCTTTCAACCACTGAACAGTTTGAATGTGATTTGACCTCAGAAACATGAACCTGTCTGTAGTTTAGTGTCACCACAACTTTCACATCATATTAATCTCAGCACACAACTAAAAAATGGTGTCTGACCTCAGATTCTCCAGTCTACAGTGTGGACTCTCCAGAAAACCACACAGCAGCTTCACTCCTGAATCCTGCAGCTTGTTGAAGCTCAGGTTTAGTTGTCTCAGATGGGAGGGGTTGGACTTCAGAGCTGAGACCAGAGAATCACAGCTGATCTCTGACAAACTGCAGTCTTTCAATCTGAATAAAAAATCAAAGATGTCGATCAAATCATTAGTAACAATCAGATATGTCCTAATCAAAGGTGTTAGAGTGACTTTGTCCTTGTGTTATTGTGGATCATCAGAATGTCAGACTTCTACAGACATCATCCAAATGTCAGCACAACATTCATACACCTATTCATGTCAGCACTGATTCAGAACATGGTGCTCACCTCACTCACCACTGGAATTAGAAGACAAACATCAAATCACATATGACAGACTAAAAACTTACTACAATATTCAGTAACTGTAAACTGATAATATTATTTTAAAAAAGAAACATTTGATTTTAATTAACTAACTACAGTTGTCAACTAAAAAAAAATCTCCAACACTATCTCTCACGGAAAAAATGGTGTCTGACCTCAGAGTCTTCAGTCTACAGTGTGGACTCTCCAGAAAACCACACAGCAGCTTCACTCCTGAATCCTGCAGGTTGTTGTAGCTCAGGTCAAGTTCTCTCAGATGGGAGGGGTTGGACTTCAGAGCTGAGACCAGAGAATCACAGCTGATGTCTGACAAACCGCAGTTCCTCAATCTGAATAAAGAATCAAAGATGTGGATCAGATCATTAGTAATCAATCAGATTTGTCCTAATCAATGGTGTTAAAGTGACTTTGTCCTTGTGTTATTGTGGATCATCAGAATGTCAGACTTCTACAGACATCATCCAAATGTCAGCACAACATTCATACACCTATTCATGTCAGCACTGATTCAGAACATGCTGCTCACCTCACTCACCAATTTACAGTGGTGGAAAGTAATGGAGCACAAATATTTCCTTACTGTAATTTGTCACATTTCACTTAACTTAAGTAAATTTAATTATGGCTACTTTGACTTTTCCTCCACTACATTTCTAAAATTGTTGTGTTCTTATATTACAATCAGGTTATTTTACAGATTTCATAATTAACCACTTTGTTCATTTTCTTATGAAAACGAGTAACAAGTGACACAGAAATGTCTTTATTAAACCAGGTGCAGGCTGTTATTTGACATATTAGCAATAATCAAAAGTGAGCTCAGCAATTTTCCTTTTTGGCGTGTTGTGTGCAGTTTGGCCTGAGAGCTGCATTCACCGCACAGGATTTAAACCCCAGACTCATGGTCTCTTTTTAGACATAAAGCTGCTGTATTTATTGTAAAATGTGCCTTCAAATCGGATCCTTGAAGCCGATGTCAGAGTGGATCAAACAATATAATGACAAGCGCTTATAATGTTTTCTTAATAGAACTTGTCATTGCATCCTTCTTTGTTCCATGGGCACAGAAAGGAGCAGATTTGAAGCAGTGCTATGTGAGTTTTTGGTGTTACAGCACTGAGAACTGGGACAGAGCTGGTACCTGCTTATTCACACATTCACATATTGACTGACTGAAGTGTTTTTTGTTTTTCCTCCTTGTGAAGGAAGTGGTGATATACACTAGTGTCTATTACCATGAATTAGTACATTTTTCTTTTTCTGTAGGAAACTGATGAAAGTTGTCTCTGACTGAGCCAAGTTTACTGTATCAGTACAGTTTATTACTGTAAGTTATTGTGCTATGTGCAGTGTGGTGTATTTTATTTTCCATATCTTAAGCATAGTGGTTTTATGGTGCATAATGTTTGGGCTAGAGTGCCAACATACTCTAGGATCACCACTGGGTGAGGGGATCAGGATTGGCTCAAAGCCTCAGTCTCTACAATCAAACATGGCTCGTGGCTCAGCACTTTGACAATTCTGTCATCAAGTTGAAAAAAGGAGTTTGCAAAGAACTGAGCTCTTTCACCATCTCCACAACATCACAGTGGGAAAAGATTCAGTGCATAAAGGCCACAGGCAGAAACCACTGTTGAATGTGTGGAACCTTCCAGCTGTCAGGCAGACAAATGTCAGAGAAACAAAGTTTCATCTTCACACTTTTCACTCTTTAACACTTGAGAAAAACTCGGCTTTCCTTAAGTTCATGGTCCACTACTAGTGCAGACAAGGTACTAGTCCAAGGCCCAATCAGACTGTCAGCCTGTTCCTCCTCAGCACCACTTTCCTTCAAGTACAGTCTGCAAACATGGAGACATCTCCCATCAGCCAGTCTGGACTTATTTCACTTCTCTATGTGGACTCAACTTAAAGTCCCACATAGTGTTGAGGGATTTGACCTGAGGAAATGGTTTTCACATTTGTGCTCAGACAAACGTAGAAACTAATGAACCAAACGAAACCTGAACATTCACTTATGGATTTAAGATGGAAAACTGACCTCAGAGTCTCCAGGAGACAGTTTGGATTCTTCAGGCCAGAACAAATCAGCTTCACTCCTGAATCCTGTAGGTCCCAGTTTCCACTCAAGTCCAGTTCTCTCAGATGGGAGGGGCTGGACTTCAGAGCTGAGGCCACAACTTCACAGTGAGTCTCTGAGAGTCCAAAGCCAGAAAGTCTGTGATCACAGATAATGAGACATAATATGAACATTTATTAAGTATAATCAAAGATTTATTATAAAGTTTATATTTTCTCTATTTTGATCACAAAGCAGAATGAGATGGAGGCAGCAGCTAAATGATCTGAACTTTTGTACATTACAGAGACACAAACACACACACAAACACACTGAAGTCTGGAACCATGAACATCACAAGATGCCGGGTTTCTTCCCTGGTGATGCTCTGCCAGACCTTTACTGCAGCTCTCTTCACTTCAGCTTGGTTTTGGGGGCTTTGCCTTCAGTTTGGCCTTCAGCAGGTCAAATCCAAGTTTAACTGGATTCTGGTCAGATGACTGACTTGGCCATTGAACAACATTCAACTGTGGAGCCTTGAAAAAGTCTTGGGTGTCTTTCACAGTGTGCTTTGAGTCACTGTCCATCTACACTGTGAAATTCTGAGCTTTTAGCTCAATGTGAGCAGATAATAAAGCCCTAAACACGTGAGAATTCATCCTGCTGCATCATCAGTACAAACCAGAGAAAGAGTTCCTTTCCAACAGTTCTACAAACACCATTTCTTCATCAAGTGACAACAGATTCTGATCTGTTCCTTTAATGAATCAGCCGACACTTCCAACATGTGCTCAGTTGATCCAAATAAAGTCCATCTGTAAATCTGATCCAACATTTTCTACCACACAACACAGCATCATGTCAGCAGCCTGCAGCCCAGCTCCTCATGACCAGTTAACGTCCACCATGATCCCAGGTTAGAACAGTCTTATCTCAGTAAGCTGTGTGACAATTTACCACTGGCTCTGTTTCTCTAGTGTTTTATACAAGTTATTATTCATTTTGCAAACAAAAGCTGCTGCTAAAGTTAAATATGTTAAATATGTTGCTGCCAGTTTGTCTGAAGGAAAAGTTGAATATAAACGTCTTATTTGATAAATGGTTGGTTTTTTAAACGTGAAGAAGACGTTTGTCTTGTTTTTCCTTGAAAAATCAGTTTGTGTAACAGTTTAAATTATTTTGTCACTGTGCAACAAGGACTGTAGTTGTGTTGAAGTGTGTCCATCAGTGCTGAGCTGAGCTGCTGCTGCCACCAAGAACATGAAAGATGAAATGCTGAACCTTCATCTGTGATCTTTTTATCTTAAACCCAAATGTCTTTAGTTTACAGAACAGATCAATGTGACTTGTTGTTCCAGCTTTTATGTGTGTTAAGTGTGATTAATCACATCTGGACTTACTGAGCCTTTCTGCAGTTCCTCACAGCTGGGATCAGTCTCCGTCGTCCCCCCTCTGATGTGTTGTAGTTCTTCAGGTCCAACTCATCCAGAACCTCCTCTGACATCTGCAGCATGTAGGCCAGAGCTGAGCAGTGGATCTCAGAGAGTTTCTTCTCTGATCTGTTCTCTGACTTCAGGAACTCTTGGATCTCCTGATGTACTGAGTGGTCCTTCATCTCCATCAGACAGTGGAAGATGTTGATGCTTCTGTCAGGAAAACTTTTAGTTTGCTTTTTCTTCAGGTTGCTGATGACTCTCTTGACGATTTCTGGACTGTTCTCTGTCTGACCCAGCAGACCTCCTAGGAGTCTCTGGTTGGTCTCCAGAGAGAGGCCATGAAGGAACCGGACAAACAGGTCCAGGTGACCGTTTTTACTTTGAAGGGATTTTTGCATGGCTGACTTCATGTAAACCTCAAGAGATGGGTTTTGAGATGAGTATTTCTTCCCCAGGAAGTCCTCCAGTACCTTTCTCTCCCCATTGGTGTAACAGTGGAAGAAGTAAACTGCAGCCAGAAACTCCTGAATGCTCAGATGAACAAAGCAGTAGACTATTTTCTGGAAGATCACACTCTCTCTTTTGAAGATCTCTGTACAAACTCCTGAGTACACCAAGGCCTCTGTGACATCAAGACCACACTGCTCCAGGTCGTCTTGATAGAACATGATGTTTCCTTTCTCCAGATGTTCAAACGCCAGCCTCCCCAGCTTCACAAGAACGTCCCTGTCAGCGTCCATCAGCTCCTGTGGACTGGTCTCATGTCTTTCTTCATACTTGTTCTTCTTCCTCTTGGTCTGAACCAGCAGGAAGTGTGAGTACATGTCAGTCAGGGTCTTGGGCAGCTCTCCTCTCTGCTCTGTAGTCAACATGTGCTCCACAACTGTAGCAGTGATCCAGCAGAAGACTGGGATGTGACACATGATGTGGAGGCTCCTGGATGTCTTGATGTGGGAGATGATTCTGCTGGACAGCTCTTCATCACTGAACCTCCTCCTGAAGTACTCCTCCTTCTGGGCGTCAGTGAAGCCTCGTACTTCTGTTACACTGTCGACACATGTAGGAGGGATCTGATTGGCTTCTGCAGGTCTGGAAGTTATCCAGACCAGAGCCGAGGGAAGCAGATTCCCCTTGATGAGGTTTGTCAACAGCACGTCGACTGATGACTTCTGTGTGACATCAGACACAACCTCACTGTTGTTGAAATCCAGTGAACGTCTGCTTTCATCCAGGCCGTCAAAGATGAACAAAAGTTTACAGACAGCCAGCTGCTCTGCTGTGACCTTCTGTAATGTTGGATGGAAAACATGGAGCAGCGTGAGAAGACTGTACTGCTCATCTTTGATCAAGTTCAGCTCCCTGAACGAAAGCACAACCAGCACACTGACATCTTGGTTTTCCAAGTCCTCTGCCCAGTCCAGACTGAACTTCTGCACCAAGAAGGTTTTTCCAACACCAGCGACACCGTTGGTCAGAACCACTCTGATGTGTCTCTGTTGGTCAGGTAAGACTTTAAAGATGTCGTGGACCTTGATTGAAGTGTCATGGAGGGTCTTCATCTTGGAAGCTGTCTCAAGCTGCTTCACCTCATGTTGGGTATTAACCTCTTCACTCTGTCCCTCTGTGATGTAGAGCTCAGTGTAGATCCTGTTGAGGAGGGTTCCACTTCCTGTTTCATCACTTCCTTCAGTCACACATTCACATCTCCTCCTCAGACTGATCTTATGTTCATCTAAAACCTCCTGCAGACCAACATCTGCTGAAAGATGAGAAACTACCAATGAAGAAAACACAAAGATGTTTAAGAATTTGTGATTATTATAATATTTAACACAAATGAATGATAATAACAAAATAAATGTTAATGCTGTATAATACGACAAATGTCTGTGTATAAAACAACAAGTCTTGTTTTCAGAAACATCAGCAGACAGATGTTCAGTCTTACTTTGTACAGAGCTGCTCTGACTGTCTGTCTGCAGTCCAGGTCTTGTTCTGGATCTTTCTCCAAACTGCTTTTTCTTCTCTCTGTGAAAACATTTCTCTATAACTAACTAATCAGTAGATTTCTGTTTTTTTCTTTTTTTACTACAGAAACACCATCAGTAGTTTGTGGAAATAAAACCCAGACTAAGATCCATCTTATTCTGAACCAGTATCTGCACTAATAGTTCTGCATCATGAATATAAATCATCCTCAGTGAATCATCTTCATCAGGTCAGTTTACAGTAGAAACTCTCTTACTTTGTGTCTGAGGGTTCAGGTTCAGGACTGAAGTTTAGAGGATGTCCTTTGGACCGGTCACTCTTCATAGACAGATGACTGGATGCTGAAGACTCTGGTTTGTGTCTGTGGAAACAAAAGTGTTTTTTATCATTAACACTTGTAATAAACAGACATAAACACAAGACATTATCAGAGCTTTAGAATAAAAAAGGATTATGTGTTTTTCTCCATCAATAACCTGTTTTCAGAAAAGTTGGGATGCTGTAAAACGTAAATACAATCACGACGAAATTATTTCCAAATAATTTAAAACCTATATTTGTGAAGGCAGCAGTGGTGGAGCGGTTAATGCTGTTGCTTCACAGCTAGAAGGTCCTTGGATCAAATCCCTGACCAGCTGCAGTCTCTCTGTGTGGAGTTTGCATGTTGTCCCTGTGTTTGTGCGAGTTTCCTCCCACAGTCCAAAGACATGCATGTTAGGGAAATTGTCCCTAGGTGTCTGTCTGTGTATGTCTCTCTGTGTTGGCCCTGAGACAGACTGGAGACCTGTCCAGGGTGGATAAGTGGTGGATGCTAATTGTGAATTTGACACCAAAAACCTAAAGACGCGTCTCTTTGTTTGTCCTACATGTGTCATGTTCTTTTATGTGACTGTCACAGGTTTGTCTTCACAGTTCACTTTGTTACATGTGACAGTGGTTTACAGCTCACACACTGCACTGAATCTGCACAATCAACGGCTCAAACATAGATAAACATTTTGATTATCACAGTTTAATTAGTTCATAACTTTTTTTAAACAGGGACTGAAAGTTAACTTGCTATAAAACTCTATATACACAGCATCAGTTACTTAATAAACTAATAATATATCATAAATACACAGTAACTTACACCTCAAACTGTGGGAAATTTATTTTCCAGTAAAGTTTATTCTGTGTCCACAGACAATGTCAAACACGACCTCCTACAGTCCAACATGAGACTAAACTAGATTCTCTGACAGTGAAATAATAAATAATAATACAAAACTTACGATGTGTTCTCCATGTTCCTCCATCCACAGCATCAATCAGTCTTCTGGTTGGACGTGTTCAGAATAAAAGAACTTCCTCTATTAAGTTCATTTACTTTATCTAAATACAAAAGTGGAAAAGTTCTGTTAGACATTTAACGATAAATTGTCGATCATCTTAACGTCTACAACCACACAACAAACAGGCAAATAGACTCACTGATCAGTTTCACCAGGTAAATGAAGTCCTACTGTAGCATACATTGTCTTTATGAAGATCAGTTTCAGTTTTTGATGATAATTCTCAAAAATGCTTTAATTTAATTCCATCTTAATTATAGGGAACATAATAAAAGGTGGTTATATTCTGAGGTTTTCCTAATATTAGAATAAAAATAGAGACACATCTGAAACTCAAGCAGAATAGAACCATAGTTAAAGATGGAAAAACAGAAGAGCTAAGAGGTTTTTGATTACTTTTAAAGAAATTGAATTGAAACACAGAGGCAGAGCTGGCAGTACTTGGTGCTAGATGGTTAACCATCCACTACATCCACGGGCAGGATGTGTTAAGTACAGTTATGTTGGTTCACCTTTTGTTTAGCTTCAGACCAGGCTACTCCAAGTCATCAATCATCCTCCCATTGATTTGGACTTTCTTGAGTTTACTTGTTCTCAAGAGTTCACTTTGATCCCTCCACCCATTTTACAGGGATTACACAACCTTCTAAATGATATTCATATCTGTGACCCTGAGGTGCCTGATGCCTCTCCAGAACAAGTACAAGGAGCAATGGGTCGGCCACGTTATGTAGTATCTGCAAACCAGCTTCAGGGGCTGCTTGACATGTCCATGTCAGTTGGAATGATGGCTCAGCATCTTGGAGTATCTAGGAGGACTGTTCAGAGATGTGTAGCTGAAAACAACTTGTCAACTTGACACCAATTCTAAAATGACAGATGAAGAACTTGACCATGTCGTGTTGACAATAAAGAACACAGTGCCACATGCTGGGTACAGATTCATGAAAGGAGCCTCCTCCTCCCCTGTCTTCATTTCTACACATTGCCATGTCACCATTATATGTCACTAACTATTTTCTTTTCCCATAGTTGTGCTTTTATCTTCTGCAGGTGTCCCCAGTTTGGAGCTGTGTGTTTCCATATGCAGTCACTGGCCTTAGTTATTGTTTTTTTTATTTTTTCTCTGCTTTTTTTCACCACACCGTTACCTTTGTGCTTGCTCAATGTCCTTTGTTGGCTTTGTCTGTACATTTCTAAGGCCATGAACTTACTATGTAAAGTGCCTTGACATTATTTTGCTGTAAATCTCTGCTCTATAAATAAAATAACATTAAGATTTCAATAAATCGACACTATGTGACAAAAATTCCAAGTTATGTAATAATTAATTGGAAAAAGTAAAATGCTTATGAAATGAAGCCTTGTTTTCCTACTAATTGTTTTGCAATCATTTGTCATTGACTGAATGTGTCTATGGGAGGGTGAAAACTAGAGGCTGCTAAACTGAAAGCACCGAGGTAGATACCCATTGAGGAAGTTAACGTTCCAAATCTACCTACAAACATTAACTAAAATAACATTACTTAGAATAAAGAAAAAGAAAGAAAAAGAAAAAAAGAAAAAGGTTGTTTTAATTAAGTTAATTTAGTTTTTTCATTATTTTACAATAACTTCTTCATACACTTCTTTTTTGTAAAATATATGTAAAGTTTGCATCTTTACACTAAAAAGAATTTTTGTACACAACTGTATGTTTAGCATGAATGTATTAGTGACTTTATATTTATGTTATTGTTAACATGTCCTTATTGTGTTAGCAGAAAAAAATGTGGGTTTCTGTTCCCTTCTGTTCACATAAAAAAACGCATGTGACTCCAGTTTATTAGCATAGAAACAACTGTATGTGTATGTTTGTACAAGTCATGATGAACCAATAACAGAAACTGTGAGACCAGAACAAGAATCAGGTTTGTTCACACACACACACACACACACACACACACAGAGTCGTGTCTAACTAGACTGGTGAAGACACTCTTGAAATAATTCTTATATCAACACCAACCATTAAGAACTAAAACCAAGTCTTAACCTTCAGACTCTGAAATTGTCAGGAGCCAAAACTTCTTCACAACAATGGTGTAAAAACAAAATGTGTCATTTTAAGGAAACACCACATTTTCTACTTCCTGGTTTTTGTTTTCCGGAGTCTCTTCATATAAACAGCAGTGGACAGTGTGTGTTGTTTCCTCTATTGTCCTCAGGGACAAACTGACTCAGAGACAGTAAAATAATAGTAATGTTGGATTAACACTCACCCTGTCTCAGTCTTCTTTTCCTCCATTTTGTCTCTGGTCTTTAAGCTGTAAACTGCTGCAGGCTACAGACTGATGAATGATTTTCACTAAGGTTCAACTGTCAGTGAACAAAAGTTCCTGTCTGAGGTTTCGATTTATTCCGTTTGTCTTTTTACAAACATGTGTTAAGTCTTGTAGCCCTGGAACTTTGAAAGTCGTTAAAGACCAAGAGCGTTGATCATCCGCGATGTCCCAGTTACCAATTCTGACTTTCCGTCTTCTGGTTTTAAATTAATGGCATTAACTTTGGACGGACGTGACTTAGCTAATGCTAAACTGAAACCGAACGTTCTCCGTTGTAACCTCGATCCATGACGTCATGACGTTGGGGAAGGTGAGCTGGATGGAGGCTGAAGAGAGGAGGAAGAGGAGGAGGACAGCTGGTATCTGAGGACATGAAGTCTTTTTCTCACAGCATCCAGAGAGGTTTTGGTGCCTGGGAGGAAACAAAGAATCAGCACAGAAATGAAAAGACACGAGACATGTCCACAGACAGTTTTTACTAAATAACAACAAGTCTCAGTCTGTGTTCACACTGTGAGGACAAAAAATAAGCAAAACGCTGTGTAAGTAAAGTCAGTGATGGACAATGTGTAGGATTTGTGTTGTAGAAACGATTAACTGTAGAAATACTGTTAATGTCACATTACTCACACAAATCTACACATATTTTATTATTTTACAAGTCTCTAAAGTCATAAACATGTCTTTGACATTTCCTGAAAAACAAGGTCTAAGGTTTGGTTATTCTTTTGTTACACTGTTTACTTTAGTTTTTCCTCCCTTTTGGTATTTAAGTTTGTCTTTGGATTTATTTTGTTAATTTACACGCTGTGTAATTCTTGTTCGTCCTTATGGAGGGATTTTTATGTTGGTGTTCACATTCCCCTAACTCCCTATAATAAATGTCCCTTTACTTTGAAACCCTCTCTGACTGTCTCCTTATTTGTGTCCTCAAACCAAATTACCCAATCCTTAAACAAATCATGTTTCATATTAAACTGAAGACAAGAAAACACTGAAAGCTCAGATATTTCTGCATCTACAGAAAAACTTGTTTTGACCTCATATGTAGTTTTCTATAGCACAAACATAATTGATGAGATGAGCTCATAAAGATTATTTTTTTATAGTTATTCTCCAAAGTTTAGTCCTTTACAAAAATAATGAAGACATTAACATCACGTCAGCAGAACAAACCAAACCTTTTCATAAAAAGTGGATCAAAACATTCAGAAATAAAGGACAAGAATAACTGAGCAGACTAAGCTCCTGAAAGAGGTCGACCCAGAGCCGGGACAGTAAAAACCTGATCCCCTCTGGTCTTTAATCCAATATCTGCTTCGTTCTACAACTTCATCATCTTTTGTAAATAGAATCAAATGTCAAGTTTCATGTCTGCAATCAGAAGTTTAGAGGAGACAAAATAAGAGTGAAACCATGATGAATCCATCACGAGCAGGTGAACTGGTACCAGGTGAGAGGATCATCACTGGGTGTAAAAGGAGCATCCAGCAAAGGCTCCAAAGTCTTTGTGAGAGAAAGATTCAACAAGAAAATGTCTCAATACAAGAAACAACAAACAGTGGAGGGAAACAGCCAAAATCTTTTCTTTGTGCTTTTTTACATGAATAAAGGTTCAAATGAACAAACAAATCATACATTTATATTTTTATTGAAAAAAGTCCTACTTTTTCTGGAATCACAAAAATGTTGTAAAACACAAACCAGATGAAATAAAGAATCATTTACCAAACTGAAGCCTGACACAGGATAAAACACTGAAACTACAACTTAATTAGTTTTCTGACAAAATTCCAGATTTTAGTTGATAAATAAGATTTTTATTTGGCTTATTTATTTACATCCACAACAGCGGATACTGTCACTGTCCCTGTTACCTGTTTGCTGTAATCTGACACCAACGGACGAAGAGCACGGCTGTGGACACACAGACTCAGTCTATCGAGACGTGTTAGGCTGGTTGGACCAAGAAGAATTGTTCAGAGAGGTTGTCTGGACTGGAACTCTGTCAGATCATCAAATCATCAACAGGTGTGTTGGTGATTTGTTCTGGCTTTGAAAGTTGAGCTTGGACTTGGACATAGTTATCAGAGGCCAGTTTGTGACTTAGTAAATATTGTTCCACCATTTGGACCTTTCAAGTTAACCCTAGGATTTGACATGTTGTGCTGTTGACATGTTTCCCCTTAATACTTTAACCTTATTCTAACCCAAACAGTTCAGGAAATAGACTTGACCTTTTTGTTGATTTGTCCAGTTTCTTCTAGTTTATTTCTGTCAGTTGTTGTAATAAACAGGTTTAATTTGAATTTCATCATTTCAGTCCCATTTCAGAGGAAACTGCTGCTTCTTTAATGGTTGATTGGATTATTGATCAGTTATTGATTTAACCTCATGTCTGAGTCTTTATCTTCACTCTAAACACTGAGCTGATTTATGATGATGTCAGTGTCATATTTGACTTTTTCATTTCCCCATAATCCAGTCTGTGTGACGTCCTGTGTTTGCTGTGGATCTGGATCTGAGCACTGGTGTCACTGCTGCTCTGCTCCAGCTGGAGGCGCTGTAGGACCAAGAAGAAGCTCCGGTTGCTGAAGCTTTTTGTGGAAAGAAGCAGATGCAGACAGAGAGAAGAAGCTGCTGTATGACGATGAAACAGGACGTTTGACCGTGTGTGTTGTCCCACAGTATAAAGAGAAGAAAAAGACTGGGTCCCGCTGTGTCCTCAGGCTGCGCTACAGCGTCTATTCACAGGCGCGATCCCACTACTGAGCGGCACGGAGGCTTTGACCTGCTCCGTTTCCGACCTGGGCCGGTGCACCCCTCCTTAGACGACCTGGTGGTCCCGGGCTCCCCCAGGAGCACCATATCGATACCGAACTTAGTGCGGACACCCGCTCGACACAGTCCGCTGCAGCTCAGAGCTCCTGAGCTCCAACGATCCTCCAGCCTCAGCCTCCCAGTAGCTTGGATTACAGGCGCGTGCCACCGCACCCGGCTACCGACGCCGTCCTTCATGGAGGGTTGGAGTTTTACAAAGCTGACGTCATCAGGTGAACACGTCAAGCTGCAGTGCAGAAAGGTGTAGTAGTATCTGAGCAGTTTCCAAAGTGTTATATCAGTGTTTCATTAAAGAGAAAAACTTTATCCCTGTAGTAGAAATGTGGAAGAGTGAAGTGGATCATGAGGATTTTTCTAGTCCAGAAACGTCACAGGGTCTGAGCTCCTGGTTTGACTGAGGCAGTGCCGGAGAAACAAACCTGGATTCTGGTGGTTTGCAAAGAAACACTTATTGCAAACAGGCACAGGTCAAGTTTTTAAGAAGTTACTGAGGCATTTTAACAAATCCCTCATCAACGTTATGAAGGAAAGTTTATATTAAAGTACAAGTATTTCCTGTATTTTGTTGTCATAATATTTCACAGTTTGAAACTGAAAATAGGAGATAAGTGTGAAAATTACACACTTATTCTGTACTCGGTAAGGACAGCAGGGACATAAACATGCACAGAGGTTGGCGATCAGTCAAGGCCGAACTGGGAACTGTTACCTCAGGGTCCTCAACAGGTAAATCAACTCTATGAAGATTTCATTAAAAAGATTTGGCTTAACAAATTTCATTCTATAAACAAATGTTGTAAAGTGCAAAACCTGCCATCATCTCCTGTGTTAATGACATTTCAGCAGGTACAAATCAGACACGAATGATCATATTTGTCCCCACTGGGTGAAGCTCTGTTCATTCAGGAAGCGTAATTTACCCTTATACCTTTTCAGCACTTTGATAAGCACCTGTGAGCATGAAGTGACTCTGGGTCACTACAGTGTGGGATGATCTGCTGTTAGACAATAACTGACCTTGGAGCAGTTCTGCAAACACTATAAGACAAAACATGGATATGAGACAGATGTTAATCTCTTAATCAGATCTGAGTCTGAGATGAAGTCAGAGAATTTAAGCCAAAGATTCCTGTCATCATTTCCCCAGAGATGCTCCTGGTTTTCTATTGGTTTCAGTCTGTCCAGACAAATATCTGGGTTAGAAACAGAGAAGCCTGTAGCACGACCAGGACAGGCAGGACTCACTGGTGGTGAGGTCTGAGGGGGAAACCAGAGTCCATGCACGAGCCCTGGACTAGAAAAGGCAGGACACAAAGTGGGGTCCACACAACAACAGGAAACAGAAGTGCTGCAAAGTTACAAACCAGTGTGTTTCTATGCGGCTGTGATCAGGTCAAAGCAGAACTTGTGCATGTGAGTGGAGAAACGGCAGAAAGGTCACAGAAACCAGGCACAGAGGGAGGGAGGGATCTGAAACCCAGTTTGTGGTGCTCACAGCTTCAAACAGATTTTCTTGCAGAGCTCTGAATTGGGGCCATTTGTAGTAGAGAACTTTGGGTATAAAGGCCGAGAACTGTAGCTCAAGGGTTCAGTGAGTTAGAGGAGCTGAAGAACCAATGTTACAACCAAACCCAGTTGTTATTGACACTATCAACAAAACTCAAATGTCTGTTGGTGGACAACAAAACGTCCACTGTGATAATTGGACCGATTCCAAATCAGAAATTGAAAAGCAGACAAACCACCTGTGCTCTCATGGATCTGTAGTAAACTATTTCACCAAGAAATGTTTCAGTGGACAGTTGACCGTCTTCACATTTAGAAGCGGAGACTTTTCATGTCGTCTTCTGGTGAACGTAAAGACACGAGCACGTAGATAAACTGGCTGAGTCGTATCAGAGGTGAACATTTGCTGCTTTCCTGTCTTTATATATTCAGGACCTCAGTGTGTTCAACTGTTGGACAAACACGTCCACATGTTTGACTCTGTTTCCACTTTTATATTAGTAACTTCACCATAAGTAACTTTATTTTGACGCAGTTGTTGTGTGAGTGACTCTGAGTCCTGAACTACTTCATCAAGTTTTCTTTTGGAGGAACTTCACTTTTCTTCAAACGGTGCTGATGAGGTTTATTAACAGAATCACATTAGTCATTCAAACAACATGGAACAGGAACTTCAAGATTCTGCAGTCACATTCTAAATCCTGACAGGACAGAAACAGTCGCTGAGATCTGTTTGTGTTGCTCTGATATTTACAGCTCACATGAGATTTAAGAAACCAACTGAATTCTTACTGTGAAATCTTTAAACACAGGAAGTCAACTGATTATATAAATACATAAATTGACATATCTAATGATTAACTTGTGGATCTGTCTGACGTCTACATCAGAAGTAATACAAGTGTTCAGTAATTTAAAATTTGCAAACACACACGGCCCTGATTCTTTGTTACATGTGTATGAATGGAAGTGTCACATTATCCATTTTCCCCAATGTGCACAGATTTAATGTCAGAAGGTGATTTACATTGTACAGCAGGATTCACATGGCCCTGATGTTCCTTATGAACAAAGAGGGGATTCAGTGAAGTCTGACAAATTGACTGCAGGGTTTTTGTATTGGTCTGATCACAGATGTGCACTGTCTGTCTGTCTGAAGGAGAAACTAAACATTTCTATGAGGTTTCAAATGCTGCTCCTCTTATATTGTCATTAGCTAAATCAGAAGAAGATAATTGGGAAAATGTTCTTCTGTGCATGAGTGGAAGCAGCTCGTGGTTGAGTCTTTTATTTCTGTTTTGCCTGAGAACAAAACACACACACTCTCTTTATGTAGTGGCAGCAACACAAAAATGATCATGTGATTCATTCATTCATTCATATTCATTCCAAGAGGGTGATTCAGATTCACTGTTTTCTACTGAGAAAAGTGAGATTTCACATCATTCAAAACATTTTTGGAAAAAAAACGTTTTTTTTTGCTGATTAAGAAAGAAAAACAAACAAAAAAAAAACAATTTCGTTCCTGTTTGTTTTCATAGTGTATAATAAATAGTTAACTGGCTTAATGTTCCATCTTTTCATAAGTTGATGCAAAAAAAGTTCACATGCTGTATAATATCCTAAAATAATTATTGTTGAATTCAAATTATAAATCTGCACAGATGTTAATTTTAAACACTCATATATATCTACTGAGGGACAAAAGTCTTGAATATCAATTAAGATTTTTCATTTGACATACAACCTCCCATGAACACGTCCATTCTGTCTGTTTGTTAATACATCTGAATTTTGCAATAACCATTAAGCCAGTTAACTATTTATTATATTTGTCCTTATTTTCGCTGACAGCCATTACTTTTTTGCTTTTTCCTTAAAAATAATAGCGGTTACCTGGATAAGATTTGGCTTTTGAATTGACTTTTTGAGACGTCCAGGTGATTTTCAGCTGAAATCATTGATGACTTTCTGATGTGCAGCCTGTCTGAGAAAGCCTGCATGTTAGATAAGGTGAACCTACCCAAACATTTAGCAGAAAACTGACTCACATTACAGTTTGTCCTACCTAAAGAAACTTATTTAGGTCATGTGATCACAGCTGAGATCACATAACCAAACAATCTGTTCTAATATCTTTAACCAAGAAACAATGACGTCATACTGAAAACAATGGATTCACAGTTGCCAAGACAGAAAGGCTCCTTGTCTTTAATATTCTGTAGATATGATTATATTATGCTGTATGACATCTGTTTGGTTAAAGAGCCATGATGGCATGATGATAACCTATTGCTTACTTTTCAGCTAAGCTGGACCCTGTAGATGATGGAATATGATGCCTGCCAGCTGTGACAGTTGCAGAGAAAGCTGTCATGACTCAGACAAACAGTTGGTTAGTTTGATCTAACCAGCAGTAGCCTGAGGGTGGAGAATGTTCTGTCCAGCAACAGAAAGTTATAAAACTAATGATTGTGATGTATGAAGTTTAGAACTGCACTGGAAGCTCTGTTGATGTTCTTCTCTCTTCTAAGGTAATAAAACCCTAAAAGAGACTTGATGTGTCTAAGACCATATAATGTCATTTTTAACAGTAATAACAAAAAAACAGATATATTTGGTTTCCAGTCAGTTGAGAGACTTTACTGATTATAAAAACACATTTATTATCAGCTATTTATCTGTTAATAATATGAAGATAATGAGAAACTGTCTATTGTTGCTAAAAACCAGGAGTTCAGAGAGAAACATTACACTATTTTACTTTAATACTCCATCACTTAAACAGAAATATGAATTTAAGATCTGAAGGAATCAAACAAGACAAAGTCAAATCCAGGTGGAGGTGGAGGAGGTGGTTGAGTGTGGAGCAGAAGGAGTGGAGGAGTCTCAGTGTGTCTGCAGAGACTGTGTAGAAGGACAGAGCAGCAGCAGAGCAGATCCACTGCTGATCCTCTGTCAGATCCAGAGGATCACACAGGGATGATGGTGGACTTGACATTGTGTCTGACAGTGGAGCTGTTCTCAGAGCAGTTCAGACTGCAGCACTGAGAGTCACTTCTTCTGATTCCTCTGTCAGTCACTGCTGGATGAAGCTCTCCTCTCCACTCTACCTCCCAGTAACATGGTCCAGTCAGAGCCTCTCTGCACACAACATGCTGCTGCTGCAACTTCTGCATCATCAGGACAAACATTATCCTGGTCATTTAATGACACTCTTACATCGGACATTAATATGATCTGAATCTTCTTTGCTGGTCCATTATAGTCGGCCTCCACCTGTTGAGAGAATGAGACCGAACAGAGGAGATCAGTGATGTTTCCAGAGACTCACTTCATCATCTGTCAGTCAGCAGATGGTCTCTACAAAGACCACATGGTTACTAAATGTAACCATGGACTGACTCCAACCCTCTACTGACCTCAGAGTCTCCAGTCTACAGTGTGGACTCTCCACAAGATCAGACAGAAGCTTCACTCGTGAATCCTGCAGGTTGTTGGGGCTCAGGTCCAGTTCTCTCAGATGGGAGGGGTTGGACTTCAGAGCTGAGACCAGAGAATCACAGCTGATCTCTGACAAACTGCAGTCACTCAATCTGAATAAAGAATCAAAGATGTAGATCAAATCATTAGTAATCATTCAGATTTGTCCTAATAAATGGTGTTTTCTCAAAAATGTGAAAAACTAAAAACTATTTTACTACCAAACTATTCAGAACAAAAACTATTTGAATCCCAAATTACAGATGATTTCATGAAAACTTTGGAAAATGTTCAGCAGAAATGTGAAACAAAAACAATTTCCACTTCATGGACTGAAACATGGAAAAACAACAGTTTGGTTCTTTAAACATTTTGCAACACAATTAACAAGTTCAACAAACTCACCTCTATGAAAAAATACAACTGCTTTTATATGAACATCAATGATTACAGCTCACTGATATGAATTAAATCCAAAGAATATTGTTTTGTTGAGTTTATTTCAGTTTATTTTTGTGATAAATCTGAATTTAAATTCAAAGATGAACTCAACATTCTTTACAATGTATTGACAAACATTAGTGAGAAATATGAATATTAATTTGACAGAAAAATGACACATGACTAAAAATAATTAGATGCAACAAAACCCAATATTTGTCTGACATTCCCCAAAATGTATTGATCATCTTTGGATCATCCAGGACTCTGCAGCCAAAGGTCTCATCCAATCTAAAACATGTGAACACGTTACTTCATCATGTTCAGTTGGAAATTCTTTTGGAAGTATTCAAAGCTCTGCATTGCCTTGCTCCTGCATAACTGGCCAATTTGAGCCTTTATGATGTTGCCTCCCTCATGCTGTGATCTACTTCAGCTGCTGAAGTTCAACTCAGAACCAGAACTGAGACTCTGGACTGAACTTCCTTTTCACATTCACCAACACAGTTTCATTGCAGAGTTAAACATGTGTCTCTTTAAGGTTGCAGATCCATTATAATGCAGCTTTTCACTGACTGTAAATTGATTTTAATAAGGATTTTATTGCTGTTCTAAAAAGAGTTTGATTTTATTACTTTTACATTTTGAAAACAAGTTTCTTTGTATTTGGTTTAGTTTGGTATTATTGTCTTAAATAAATGTAGGTTTATTATTAATACATTTACCTGAAACTGAAGAAAATATTTTTAGTCTGTTGATATAAGAAACATTTAACTTCAAAGTGTAATTGATTTATTAATGACAGTTGGGGACAAAACACATAAAATCTCCAACAGTATCAGTCAGTGAACTGACCTCAGAGTCTCCAGTCTACAGTGTGGACTCTCCAGAAAACCACACAGCAGCTTCACTCCTGAATCCTGGAGGTTGTTGAAGCTCAGGTCCAGTTCTCTCAGATGGGAGGGGTTGGACTTCAGAGCTGAGACCAGAGAATCACAGCTGATCTCTGACAAACTGCAGCTTATCAATCTGTATAAAGAATAAAAGATGTAAATTTAGAAACAAAGTTCCTGTTTGAAACCATCAAACACTGGACAGAGACAGAGAGGAGGAACTTTGTCCTCACACATTTGAAATGTCTCTAAGGTGGATCTCACAGCACAGCTGCTGTCATTCACCTGGATTTGGCTTCATGTGATCAGACAATGTAGTGATTGGAAAAAGATCCAGTTTGACTGCAGCAACACTTTGGTTGTCCTCAACACACATTTGTCCTCCCTGCTCTCTCATGTGTCTCTCACATGTCTTCACCCATGCAAAATATTTCCCATATGATGTAAAGCTGTCAATCATCTCCTGTTGCACTTGATAGTAGCTGTGGAATGTTTGGAGGATTTCTTTCCTTTTCTCTGCACCTTCCAATCCCACTCTGCTGCTCCTCTCTACATTTATTCCACTCAAATCAAACAGGATCAACTGTCTCTGCTTCTTGACACAGTTGGATGCTTCTTCATTAGCTTCAGTCAACTATTTAGTGCTGTGTGTCCTGTTCTTAACCTGCTGATTCTTCTCTCCTCCTTCTATTTGCTCCAAGATGATTCTCTGTTGCTGCTTTATACAAGTGTCTTCAATTCTAAGTCTGACAATCAACTGTCATTTTCACATTTTTATATCAGATTTTTCTACTTTCAAATCAGAGTCGACACTTTCAAAACTTACTTTCAACCACTGAACAGTTTGAATGTGATTTGACCTCAGAAACATGAACCTGTCTGTAGTTTAGTGTCACCACAACTTTCACATCATATTAATCTCAGCACACAACTAAAAAATGGAATCTGACCTCAGAGTCTCCAGTCTACAATGTAGACTCTCCAGAAAACCACACAGCAGCTTCACTCCTGAATCCTGCAGGTTGTTGTCATTCAGGTCCAGTTGTCTCAGATGGGAGGGGTTGGACTTCAGAGCTGAGACCAGAGAATCACAGCTGATCTCTGACAAACTGCAGCTTATCAATCTGTATAAAGAATCAAAGATGTAAATTTAGAAACAAAGTTCCTGTTTGAACCATCAATGTTTCATCATCTGATCAGAGCTGAGATCAGGATTTTCTCTCAGGATTCTTCAATAACATATTTCTGTCTTTCTTCTTCTTCATTTGGACAGTTCATGTTGTCTTTGTGAAGACAGAAGCAACAATCTAATCATTAGTGAAATGTTAGTGTCTAAACTCTGCTAAACACAAACTTCAACCTCTTGTCTGCTCTTAATGATCAAACCTTCAAACTAAGGTTTTTCTGTGTCTGTCTTCAAACACTGGACAGAGACAGACAGGAGGAACTTTGTACTCACACATTTGAAATGTCTCTGAGGTGGATCTCACAGCACAGCTGCTGTCATTCATCCTGGATTTGGCTTCATGTGATCAGACAATGTAGTGATTGGAAAAAGATCCAGTTTGTCTGCAGCAACACGTTGGTTGTCCTCAACACACATTTGTCCTCCCTGCTCTCTCATGTGTCTCTCACATGTCTTCACACATGCAAACTATTTCCCATGTGATGTAAAGCTGTCAATCATCTCCTGTTGCACTTGATAGTAGCTGTGGAATGTTTGGAGGATTTCTTTCCTTTTCTCTGCACCTTCCAATCCCACTCTGCTGCTCCTCTCTACATTTATTCCACTCAAATCAAACAGGATCAACTGTCTCTGCTTCTTGACACAGTTGGATGCTTCTTCATTAGCTTCAGTCAACTATTTAGTGCTGTGTGTCCTGTTCTTAACCTGCTGATTCTTCTCTCCTCCTTCTATTTGCTCCAAGCTGATTCTCTGTTGCTGCTTTATACAAGTGTCTTCAATTCTAAGTCTGACAATCAAATGTCATCTTCACATTTTTACATCATATTTTTCTACTTTCAAATCAGAGTCGACACTTTCAAAACTTACTATTAACCACTGAACAGTTTGAATGTGATTTGACCTCAGAAACTTGAACCTGTCTGTAGTTTAGTGTCACCACAACTTTCACATCATATTAATCTCAGCACACAACTAAAAAATGGAATCTGACCTCAGAGTCTCCAGTCTACAGTGTGGACTCTCCAGAAAACCACACAGCAGCTTCACTCCTGAATCCAGCAGCTTGTTGAAGCTCAGGTCCAGTTGTCTCAGATGGGAGGGGTTGGACTTCAGAGCTGAGACCAGAGAATCACAGCTGATGTCTGACAAATCGCAGCAACTTAATCTGAATAAAGAATCAAAGGTGTAAATTAACTCATTAGTAATCAATCAGATTTGTCCTAATCAATGGTGTTAGAATGACTTTATCCTTGTGTTATTGTGGATCATCAGAATGTCAGACTTCTACAGACATCATCCAAATGTCAGCACAACATTCATACACCTATTCATGTCAGCACTGATTCAGAACATGACATTTATAACATATTATAAAATCAGACATGTTTATTCAAAAGACTGAATCTTGAAAGTTTTCTTTAGAATTTCATAAATGACCAGTATTGTGAAATAAATGACCACACTGAGTTCAGCTTCCTCTGAAAGTCAGATGGATGTTCTCTTCTCTGATCCTAAATGGAACCTAGCACCTTTCTGTACAAACATGTCTGCAGGGTCAGATTTCTGCTCCTGGTTACTGGTTGTGTCTCTACACAAAGTGACATCATTGTCTGACAGGAAGCATCATGCACAGGTTCAAGTGTCACCTGTTGATGGAGACAAATCAGACACCACTAAAGATATGAAGAGTTCATTTGATAAAACAGATTTTGACTGTGTTAAATTTTACTTATTAAATGTCGTTTAACATAAAACCAGCAGGTAAATCGTGAAAAATTACAACAAAATCCACCATGAAGTGGTTCATTCCAAGGTCAAAACGACCAAACCACCAAAATCCTGATCATATCCTCAGCAGTGGAATTTAAAGAGCTGCTACAAAGTTTCACTGTAGCTCTGATTCATACTGAGACGACATTCAGCCTTTGGTTTTTCTCAACAACACTAACAAAACTATTTGCCTGTTTCTCATCTACAAACCTTACTTCCAGAAAAGTTGGGACTTTTTCCAAACTGCAATAAAAACTCCAATCTGGGATTTGTTCATTCACTTGAAATTTGATTTATCTGACAAAAGGACAAAGAAAAGATTTTTCACTGTATTTTATAAATTGAAGCTCATTGAGAAAAGACAAAATAAGAGTGAAAAGTGAAGAAAAGTCAGACGGTTGTGGATGATTCCAGAATGAGGAGCTTCATTGGTAACAGGTGAGGGGATCAGGATTGGCTCAAAGCCTCAGTCTCTACAATCAAACATGGCTCGTGGCTCAGCACTTTGACAATTCTGTCATCAAGTTGAAAAAAGGAGTTTGCAAAGAACTGAGCTCTTTCACCATCTCCACAACATCACAGTGGGAAAAGATTCAGTGCATAAAGGCCACAGGCAGAAACCACTGTTGAATGTGTGGAACCTTCCAGCTGTCAGGCAGACAAATGTCAGAGAAACAAAGTTTCATCTTCACACTTTTCACTCTTTAACACTTGAGAAAAACTCGGCTTTCCTTAAGTTCATGGTCCACTACTAGTGCAGACAAGGTACTAGTCCAAGGCCCAATCAGACTGTCAGCCTGTTCCTCCTCAGCACCACTTTCCTTCAAGTACAGTCTGCAAACATGGAGACATCTCCCATCAGCCAGTCTGGACTTATTTCACTTCTCTATGTGGACTCAACTTAAAGTCCCACATAGTGTTGAGGGATTTGACCTGAGGAAATGGTTTTCACATTTGTGCTCAGACAAACGTAGAAACTAATGAACCAAACGAAACCTGAACATTCACTTATGGATTTAAGATGGAAAACTGACCTCAGAGTCTCCAGGAGACAGTTTGGATTCTTCAGGCCAGAACAAATCAGCTTCACTCCTGAATCCTGCAGCTTGTTTTCACTCAGGTCCAGTTCTCTCAGATGGGAGGGGCTGGACTTCAGAGCTGAGGCCAAAACTTCACAGTGAGTCTCTGAGAGTTTGCAGCCACGAAGTCTGTGATAACAGATAATGAGAAATAATATGAATATGTAATTTATAAGTATAATTAAAAATCTACTATAAAGTTTAGACTTTCTTTATTTTGATCACAAAGCAGAATGAGATGGAGGCAGAAGCTAAATGGTCTGAACTTATCTTCTATAACACTTTTCTACATCACGGAGACACAAACACACACACACACACACAGTCAGGTCCATAAGTATTTGAACAGGGACACAGATTTCATGGTTCTGGTTCTCTGTCCCACCACAGTGGATTTGAAGTGAAACCATCAAAATGTGCTTAAAGTGGAGACTGTCAGCTTTCATTTAAGGCTTTGCTCCAAAACATTAGATGAACAGTGGAGGAACTACACACACTTTTATTGACAGACCCCCAATTTTAGTGGCTCACAACTATTAAGAACAATAAAGTTCAACTCTCTGTTTTAATATTTGTTCCAAATCTTTCTGAGTCAAAAACTCGCTGAAAACTGGAACTATGAACATCACAAGATGCCGGGTTTCTTCCCTGGTGATGCTCTGCCAGACCTTTACTACAGCTCTCTTCACTTCAGCTTGGTTTCGGGGGTTCAAACATCTTTTATGTGTGTTAAGTGGGATTGATCACATCTGGACTTACTGAGCCTTTCTGCAGTTCCTCACAGCTGGGATCAGTCTAAATCGTCCCTCCTCTGATGTGTTGTACTTCTTCAGGTCCAACTCATCCAGAACCTCCTCTGACATCTGCAGCATGTAGGCCAGAGCTGAGCAGTGGATCACAGGGAGTTTCTTCTCTGATCTGTTCTCTGACTTCAGGAACTCTTGGATCTGCTGATGTACTGAGTGGTCCTTCATCTCCATCAGACAGTGGAAGATGTTGATACTTCTGTCAGGAGAACTTTTAGTTTGCTTTTTCTTCAGGTTCTTTATGACTCTCTGGATGATTTCTGGACTGTTCTCTGTCTGACCCAGCAGACCTTCTAAGAGTCTCTGGTTGAACTCCAGAGAGAGACCATGAAGGAAGCGGACAAACAGGTCCAGGTGACCATTTTGACTTTGGAGGGATTTCTGCATGGCTGACTTTAGGAAAACCTCAAGAGATGGGTTGTGAGATGAGTATTTCTTCCCCAGGAAGTCCTCCAGTACCTTTGTCTCCCAGTTGGTGTAACAGTGGAAGAAGTAAACTGCAGCCAGAAACTCTTGAATGCTCAGATGAACAAAGCAGTAGACTGTTTTCTGGAAGATCACACTCTCTCTTTTGAAGATCTCTGTAGAAACTCCTGAGTACACCAAGGCCTCTGTGACATCAAGACCACACTGCTCCAGGTCTTCTTGGTAGAACATGATGTTTCCTTTCTTCAGATGTTCAAACGCCAGCCTCCCCAGCTTCACAAGAACATCCCTGTCAGCCTCCGTCAGCTCCTGTGGACTGGTCTCATGTCCCTCATCATACTTGTTCTTCTTCCTCTTGGTTTGAACCAGCAGGAAATGTGAGTACATGTCAGTCAGGGTCTTGGGCAGCTCTCCTCTCTGCTCTGTAGTCAACATGTGCTCTACAACTGTAGCAGTGATCCAGCTGAAGACTGGGATGTGACACATGACGTGGAGGCTCCTGGATGTCTTGATGTGGGAGATGATTCTGCTGGACAGCTCTTCATCACTGAACCTCCTCCTGAAGTACTCCTCCTTCTGGGCGTCAGTGAAGCCTCGTACTTCTGTTACCCTGTCGACACATGTAGGAGGGATCTGATTGGCTGCTGCAGGTCTGGAAGTTATCCAGACCAGAGCCGAAGGAAGCAGATTCCCCTTGATGAGGTTTGTCAGCAGCACGTCGACTGATGACTTCTGTGTGACATCAGACACAACCTCACTGTTGTTGAAATCCAGTGAACGTCTGCTTTCATCTAGGCCGTCAAAGATGAACAAAAGTTTACAGACAGCCAGCTGCTCTGCTGTGACCTTCTGTAATGTTGGATGGAAAACATGGAGCAGCTTGAGAAGACTGTACTGCTCATCTTTGATCAAGTTCAGCTCCCTGAACGAAAGCAGAACCAGCACACTGACATCTTGGTTTTCCAAGTCCTCTGCCCAGTCCAGACTGAACTTCTGCACCGAGAAGGTTTTTCCAACACCAGCGACACCGTTGGTCAGAACCACTCTGATGTGTCTCTGTTGGTCAGGTAAGACTTTAAAGATGTCGTGGACCTTGATTGGAGTGTCATGGAGGGTCTTCATCTTGGAAGCTGTCTCAAGCTGCCTCACCTCATGTTGGGTATTAACCTCTTCACTCTGTCCCTCTGTGATGTAGAGCTCAGTGTAGATCCTGTTGAGGAGGGTTCCACTTCCTGTTTCATCACTTCCTTCAGTCACACATTCACATCTCCTCCTCAGACTGATCTTATGTTCATCTAAAACCTCCTGCAGACCAACATCTGCTGATAGATCAGAAACTACCAATGAAGAAAACACAAAAAGATGTTTAGGAATTTGTGATTATTATAATATTTAACACAAATGAATGATAATAACAAAATAAATGTTAATGCTGTATAATACGCAGCCTCAGGTTTATCTGCAACACCACTGTGTTAACTTGAGCTTTTTCGATGTGTTGTACAGTAACTATTTCCAAACTATCTGATGTTTGCCAGCTCATATCTATCTAATCCTGCATTAACTACACAAATACTCTGAGTCCTGAACTACTTCATCAGGTTTTCTTTTGGAGGAACTTCCCTTTTCTTCAAACTGTGCTGATGAGGTTTATTAACAGAATCACATTAGTCATTCAAACAACATGGAACAGGAACTTCAAGATTCTGCAGTCACATTCTAAATCCTGACAGGACAGAAACAGTCGCTGAGATCTGTTTGTGTTGCTCTGATATTTACAGCTCACATGAGATTTAGGAAACCAACTCAATTTTTACTGTGAAATCTTTAAACACAGGAAGTCAGCTGATTATATAAATACATAAATTGACATATCTAATGATTAACTTGTGGATCTGTCTGACGTCTACATCAGAAGTAATACAAGTGTTCAGTAATTTAAAATTTGCAAACACCCACGGCCCTGATTCTTTGTTACATGTGTATGAATGGAAGTGTCACATTATCCATTTTCCCCAATGTGCACAGATTTAATGTCAGAAGGTGATTTACATTGTACAGCAGGATTCACATGGCCCTGATGTTCCTAATGAACAAAGAGGGGATTCAGTGAAGTCTGAGAAATTGACTGCAGGGTTTTTGTATTGGTCTGATCACAGATGTGCACTGTCTGTCTGTCTGAAGGAGAAACTAAACATTTCTATGATGTTTCATATGCTGCTCCTCTTATATTGTCATTAGCTAAAGAAGAAGATAATTGGGAAAATGTTCTTCTGTGCATGAGTGGAAGCAGCTCGTGGTTGAGTCTTTTATTTCTGTTTTGCCTGAGAATAAAACATACACACTCTCTTTATGTAGTGGCAGCAACACAAAAATGATCCATTCATTCATTCATATTTCCAAGAGGGTGATTCAGATTCACTGTTTTCTACTGAGAAAAGTGGGATTTCACATCATTCAAAACATTTTTGGAAAAAAAAGGTTTTTTTGCTGATTAAGAAAGAAAAACAAAAAAAAAACCATTTGCTTCCTGTTTGTTTTCATAGTATATAATAAATAGTTAACTGGCTTAATGTTCCATCTTTTCATATGTTGATGCAAAAAATATCCTAAAATAATTATTGTTGAATTCAAATTATAACAGTTTATATTCATGGCAATATTTTTATTCTAATTTATTGAAGATGTAATAGGCCTAAATCTGCACGGATGTTAATTTTAAACACTCATATTTATCTACTGAGGGACAAAAGTCTTGAATGTCAACCATGTTTTATCAATTAAGATTTTTCATTTGACATACAACCTCCCATGAACACGTCCATTCTGTCTGTTTGTTAATACATCTGAATTCTGCATTAACCCTGGGAAAAAATGTAATGTTAATATATATTAATATTAATATATTAATAAGAAAAGCAGTTGTAATTGTGTCTTGTGAAACTTTATCAGCAAAGATACGTGATGGTGGAAAGTGGAGATTTGTACAGGATTTGCAAGTAGTAAAAATGGAAATTCATCCAAGAGCTCCAGAAGTATTAAATCCACAATTAACTTCCACTAATTTCTCGGTTGCTGATTTGGAGAATGTATTTCTATTTGTCCTTATGTTCACTGACAGCCATTACTTTTTGCTTTTTCCTTAAAAATAATAGCGGTTACCTGGATAAGATTTGGCTTTTTAACTGACTTTTTGAGACGTCCAGGTGATTTTCAGCTGAAATCATTGATGACTTTCTGATGTGCAGCCTGTCTGAGAAAACCTGCATGTTAGATAAGGTGAACCTACCCAAACATTTAGCAGAAAACTGACTCACATTACAGTTTGTCCTACCTACTTATTTCTGTACATCTGCTTGTAATTTTTGCATTTTGTGGATGTTGTCTTATGCCACATGGAAGAGGTCTAATTATGTGAGTCACAGAGTGCTGTGACTCATCAGATGGTACTTGTTGATCTAAGATCTGCAAAGAATAATGTTCCTCTTTTAGAACCTGATGTTGATCCATTCACAGATTGTAAATATGCTAAGAAAACCTCCTAATCTCTGCTTAGCTCTGTACCCCAGTGATGTCTGTCACACAAAAACAGAGCCTGAATTTCCAATACAACATTATGATGATGTATATTGAATATCTTAAATGTCTCAGGAGGGAATTGTGATGCAAAATCAAGTATGATTAAATGCTAATGCTTGTGTTTTCTCTAGTTGTAATGGTAAATTGTGAAAAATGTTCAAACTTTGTCTCATATCCATGTTTTGTCTTGAAGTGTTTGCAGAACTGCTCCCAGGTCAGTTATTGTCTAACAGCAGATCACCCCACACTGTAGTGACCCAGAGTCACTTCATGCGCACAGGTGCTTATCAAAGTGCTGAAAAGGGAAAAGGTTTCTAGAAAAGCAGAAAAGGGCTGAGAGCAGTAGCCTGAGGGTGGAGAATGTTCTGTCCAGCAACACAAGGTTAGAAAACTAATGTGTGATGTATGAAGTTTAGAACTGCACTGGAAGCTCTGTTGATGTTCTTCTCTCTTCTAAGGTAATAAAACCCTAAAAGAGACTTGATGTGTCTAAGACCAGATAATGTCATTTTTAACAGTAATAACAAAAAAAACAGATATAATCGATTTCCAGTCAGTTGAGAGACTTTACTGATTATAAAATCACATTTATTATCAGCTATTTATCTGTTATTAATATAAAGATAATGAGAAACTGTCTATTGTTGCTAAAAACCAGGAG
The DNA here is from genome assembly GCF_033026475.1 of Channa argus. Classification (NCBI taxonomy): domain Eukaryota; kingdom Metazoa; phylum Chordata; class Actinopteri; order Anabantiformes; family Channidae; genus Channa; species Channa argus. The sequence continues at coordinate 51,151,443 of NC_090197.1, forward strand.
TTCAGAGAGAAACATTACACTATTTTACTTTAATACTCCATCACTTAAACAGAAATATGAATTTAAGATCTGAAGGAATCAAAAAAGACAAAGTCAAATCCAGGTGGAGGTGGAGGAGGTGGTTGAGTGTGGAGCAGAAGGAGTGGAGGAGTCTCAGTGTGTCTGCAGAGACTGTGTAGAAGGACAGAGCAGCAGCAGAGCAGATCCACTGCTGATCCTCTCTCAGATCCAGAGGATCACACAGGGATGATGGTGGACTTGACATTGTGTCTGACAGTGGAGCTGTTCTCAGAGCAGTTCAGACTGCAGCACTGAGAGTCATCTCCACTTCTTCTGATTCCTCTGTCAGTCACTGCTGGATGAAGCTCTCCTCTCCACTCTACCTCCCAGTAACATGGTCCAGTCAGAGCCTCTCTGCACACAACATGCTGCTGCTGCTGCAACATCTGCATCATCAGGACAAACATTATCCTGGTCATTTAATGACACTGTTACATCAGACATTGATATGATACAAATCTTCTTTGCTGGTCCATTAGAGTCGGCTTCCCCCTGTAGAGAGAATGAGAGAGAACAGAGGAGATCAGTGATGTTTCCAGAGACTCACTTGGTTACTAAATGTAACCATGGTTCTTTGATTTGCAGGCTTCAGTCAGACTGATCTTAGAGCTGTGACAAAGATGAAACTGATCAATAGTTTAGTTTTGAAAACGATCAGATTTGATGAATGAGGACCACTGTCTCTTTTTATGTTGTGAGGCTGTCAGCTGGAATCCAGCTTTATTTCCTGTCCACATGAAGACAACAACAACAGTCATCTTCACATTAACTCAAACAGATGATGACAACAAGCTTCTGGCTGATCTGATTGGCTGACTGTTTTCTCTGTCTCTGTCTTTCTGTCCAATCCTGAAGCCTGTCCCCATTCTCCTCTCACAGCTTCACTGAGGAAAGCAGCCACTGAGAAGGTTGGAGCTTTACAGGAAATACTGGATCTTTGCTTTGATACAAACTGGGTTTAGTACAATACTGCTGAAAGCAGCATGGACTGACTCCAACCCTCTACTGACCTCAGAGTCTCCAGTCTACAGTGTGGACTCTCCACAAGATCAGACAGAAGCTTCACTCTTGAATCCTGCAGGTTGTTGTAGCTCAGGTCCAGTTCTCTCAGATGGGAGGGGTTGGACTTCACAGCTGAGAACAGAGAGTCACAGCTGATCTCTGACAAACTGCAGTCCCACAATCTGAATAAAGAATCAAAGATGTAGATCAAATCATTAGTAATCAATCAGATTTGTCCTAATCAATGGTGTTTTCTCTAAAATGAGCAAAACTAAAAACTATTTTACTACTAAACTATTCAGAACAAAACTATTTGAATCCCAAATTACAGATGATTTCATGAAAACTTTGGAAAATGTTCAGCAGAAATGTGAAATAAAAACAATTTCAACTTCATGGACTGAAACATGGAAAAACAACAGTTTAGTTCTTTAAACATTTTGCAACTTAATTAACAAGAAAATTCACCTCTGTGAAAAAATACAACTAATTCTATATGAACATCAATGATTACAGCTCACTGATATGAATTAAATCCAAAGAATATTGTTTTGTTAAGTTTATTTCAGTTTATTGTTGTGATAAATCTGAATTTAAATTCAAAGATGAACTCAACATTCTTTACAATGTATTGACAAACATTAGTGAGAAATATGAGCATTTGAGATCTGAAGGTTTAATTTGTCAGAAAAATGACACATGACTAAAAATAATTAGATGCAACAAAACCCAATATTTGTCTGACATTCCCCAAAATGTATTGATCATCTTTGGATTATCCAGGACTCTGCAGCCAAAGGTCTCATCCAATCTAAAACATGTGAACACGTTACTTCGTCATGTTCAGTTGGAAATTCTTTTGGAAGTATTCAAAGCTCTGCATTGCCTTGCTCCTGCATAACTGGCCAATTTGAGCCTTTATGATGTTGCCTCCCTCATGCTGTGATCTACTTCAGCTGCTGAAGTTCAACTCAGAACCAGAACTGAGACTCTGGACTGAACTTCCCTTTCACATTCACCAACACAGTTTCATTGCAGAGTTAAACATGTGTCTCTTTAAGGTTGCAGATCCATTATAATGCAGCTTTTCACTGACTGTAAATTGATTTTAATAAGGATTTTATTGCTGTTCTAAACAGAGTTTGATTTTATTACTGTTACATTTTTTAAAAAGGTTTCTTTGTATTTGGTTTAGTTTGGTATTATTGTCTTAAATAAATGTAGGTTTATTATTAATACATTTACCTGAAACTAAAGAAAAAAATGTCCCCATTCTCCTCTCACAGCTTCACTGAGGAAAGCAGCCACTGAGAAGGTTGGAGCTTTACAGGAAATAACTGGATCTTTGCTTTGATACTAACTGGGTTTAGTACAATACTGCTGAAAGCAGCATGGACGGACTCCAACCCTCTACTGACCTCAGAGTCTCCAGTCTACAGTGTGGACTCTCCAGAAAACCACACAGCAGCTTCACTCCTGAATCCTGCAGGTTGTTGTCACTCAGGTCCAGTTGTCTCAGATGGGAGGGGTTGGACTTCAGAGCTGAGACCAGAGAATCACAGCTGATCTCTGAAAAACTGCAGAAACTCAATCTGAATAAAGAATCAAAGATGAAAGTTTAGAGACAAAGTTCCTGTTTGAAACCATCAATCTTTCATCATCTGATCAGAGCTGAGATTAGGATTTTCTCTCAGGATTCTTCAATAATATATTTCTGTGTCTGTCTTCTTCTTCATTTGGACAGTCCATTTTGTCTTTGTGAAGACAGAAGCAACAATCTGATCATTAGTGAAATGTTAGTGTCTAAACTCTGCTAAACACAAACTTCAACCTCTTGTCTGCTCTTAATGATCAAACCTTCGAACTAAGGTTTTTCTGTGTCTGTCTTCAAACACTGGACAGAGACAGACAGGAGGAACTGTGTCCTCACACATTTGAAATGTCTCTAAGGTGGATCTCACAGCACAGCTGCTGTCATTCACCTGGATTTGGCTTCATGTGATCAGACAATGTAGTGATTGGAAAAAGATCCAGTTTGTCTCCAGCAACATGTTGGTTGTCCTCAACACACATTTGTCCTCCCTGCTCTCTCATGTGTCTCTCACATGTCTTCACACATGCAAAATATTTCCCATATGATGTAAAGCTGTCAATCATCTCCTGTTGCACTTGATAGTAGCTGTGGAATGTTTGGAGGATTTCTTTCCTTTTCTCTGCACCTTCCAATCCCACTCTGCTGCTCCTCTCTACATTTATTCCACTCAAATCAAACAGGATCAACTGTCTCTGCTTCTTGACACAGTTGGATGCTTCTTCATTAGCTTCAGTCAACTATTTAGTGCTGTGTGTCCTGTTCTTAACCTGCTGATTCTTCTCTCCTCCTTCTATTTGCTCCAAGCTGATTCTCTGTTGCTGCTTTATACAAGTGTCTTCAATTCTAAGTCTGACAATCAAATGTCATCTTCACATCAGATTTTTCTACTTTCAAATCAGAGTCGACACTTTCAAAACTTACTTTCAGCCACTGAACAGTTTGAATGTGATTTTACCTCAGAAACATGAACCTGTCTGTAGTTTAGTGTCACCACAACTTTCACATCATATTAATCTCAGCACACAACTAAAAAATGTTGTCTGACCTCAGAGTCTCCAGTCTACAGTGTGGACTCTCCAGAAAACCACACAGTAGCTTCACTGCTGAATCCTGCAGGTTGTTTTCACTCAGGTCCAGTTGTCTCAGATGGGAGGGGTTGGACTTCAGAGCTGAGACCAGAGAATCACAGCTGATCTCTGACAAATCGCAGGAACTTAATCTGAATAAAGAATCAAAGATGTCGATCAAATCATTAGTAATCAATCAGATATGTCCTAATCAATGGTGTTAGAGTAACTTTGTCCTTGTGTTATTGTGGATCATCAGAATGTCAGCACAACATTCATACACCTATTCATGTCAGCACTGATTCAGAACATGCTGCTCACCTCACTCACCACTGGAATTAGAAGACAAACATCAAATCACATATGACAGACTAAAAACTTACTACAATATTCAGTAACTGTAAACTGATATTATTTTAAAAAAGACACTTTTGATTTTAATTAACTAACTACAGTTGTCAACTAAAAAAAGATCTCCAACAGTATCTCTCACTGAAAAAATGGTGTCTGACCTCAGAGTCTCCAGTCTACAGTGTGGACTCTCCAGAAAACCACACAGCAGCTTCACTACTGAATCCTGCAGCTTGTTGAAGCTCAGGTCCAGTTCTTTCAGATGGGAGGGGTTGGACTTCAGAGCTGAGACCAGAGAATCACAGCTGATCTTTGACAAACTGCAGTGACTCAATCTGAATAAAGAATCAAAGATGTCGATCAAATCATTAGTAATCAATCAGATTTGTCCTAATCAATGGTGTTAGAGTGACTTTGTCCTTGTGTTATTGTGGATCATCAGAATGTCAGACTTCTACAGACATCATCCAAATGTCAGCACAACATTCATACACCTATTCATGTCAGCACTGATTCATAAAATGACAGTTATAACATATAAAATCAGACATGTTTATTCAAAAGACTGAATCTTGACTGAAGTTTTCTTTAAAATTTCATAAATGACCAGTATTGTGAAATAAATGATCACACTGAGTTCAGGTTCCTCTGAAAGTCAGATGGATGTTCTCTTCTCTGATCCTAAATGGAACCTAGCACCTTTCTGTACAAACATGTCTGCAGGGTCAGATTTCTGAAAAAGGATTTTTTCAAGTTTCATCTTCACACTTTTCGCTCTTTAACACTTGAGAAAAACTCGGCTTTCCTTAAGTTCATGGTCCACTACTAGTGCAGACAAGGTACTAGTCCAAGGCCCAATCAGACCGTCAGCCTGTTCCTCCTCAGCACCACTTTCCTTCAAGTACAGTCTGCAAACATGGAGACATCTCCCATCAGCCAGTCTGGACTTATTTCACTTCTCTATGTGGACTCAACTTAAAGTCCCACATAGTGTTGAGGGATTTGACCTGAGGAAATGGTTTTCACATTTGTGCTCAGACAAACGTAGAAACTAATGAACCAAACGAAACCTGAACATTCACTTATGGATTTAAGATGGAAAACTGACCTCAGAGTCTCCAGGAGACAGTTTGGATTCTTCAGGCCAGAACAAATCAGCTTCACTCCTGAATCCTGCAAGTCCCAGTTTCCATTCAGGTCCAGTTCTCTCAGATGGGAGGGGCTGGACTTCAGAGCTGAGGCCAAAACTTCACAGTGAGTCTCTGAGAGTTTGCAGCCAGAAAGTCTGTGATAACAGATAATGAGAAATAATATGAATATGTAATTTATAAGTATAATTAAAAATCTACTATAAAGTTTAGACTTTCTTTATTTTGATCACAAAGCAGAATGAGATGGAGGCAGCAGCTAAATGATCTGAACTTATCTTCTATAACACTTTTCTACATCACGGAGACACAAACACACACACACACACAGTCAGGTCCATAAGTATCTGAACAGGGACACAGATTTCATGGTTCTGTCTCTGTCCCACCACAGTGGATTTGAAGTGAAACCATCAAAATGTGCTTAAAGTGGAGACTGTCAGCTTTCATTTAAGGCTTTGCTCCAAAACATTAGATGAACAGTGGAGGAACTACACACACTTTTATTCACAGACCCCCAATTTTAGTGGCTCACAAATATTAAGAACAATAAAGTTCAACTCTCTGTTTTAAAATTTGTTCCAAATCTTTCTGAGTCAAAAACTCGCTGAAATCTGGAACTATGAACATCACAAGATGCCGGGTTTCTTCCCTGGTGATGCTCTGTCAGACCTTTACTGTAGCTCTCTTCACTTCAGCTTGGTTTCGGGGGTTCAAACATCTTTTATGTGTGTTAAGTGTGATTGATCACATCTGGACTTACTGAGCCTTTCTGCAGTTCCTCACAGCTGGGATCAGTCTCAGTCGTCCCTCCTCTGATGTGTTGTACTTCTTCAGGTCCAAATCATCCAGAACCTCCTCTGACATCTGCAGAATGTAGGCCAGAGCTGAGCAGTGGATCACAGGGAGTTTCTTCTTTGATCTGTTCTCTGACTTCAGGAACTCTTGGATCTGCTGATGTACTGAGTGGTCCTTCATCTCCATCAGACAGTGGAAGATGTTGATGCTTCTGTCAGGAGAACTTTTAGTTTGCTTTTTCTTCAGGTTGTTTATGACTCTCTGGATGGTTTCTGGACTGTTCTCTGTCTGACCCAGCAGACCTTCTAAGAGTCTCTGGTTGGACTCCAGAGAGAGACCATGAAGGAAGCGGACAAACAGGTCCAGGTGACCATTTTTACTTTGGAGGGATTTCTGCATGGCTGACTTCAGGAAAACCTCAGGAGAGGAGTTTTGAGATGAGTATTTCTTCCCCAGGAAGTCCTCCAGTACCTCTGTCTCCCTGTTGGTGTAACAGTGGAAGAAGTAAACTGCAGCCAGAAACTCCTGAATGCTCAGATGAACAAAGCAGTAGACTGTTTTCTGGAAGATCACACTCTCTCTTTTGAAGATCTCTGTACAAACTCCTGAGTACACCAAGGCCTCTGTGACATCAAGACCACACTGCTCCAGGTCTTCTTGGTAGAAGATTATGTTTCCTTTCTTCAGATGTTCAAACGCCAGCATCCCCAGCTTCACAAGAACATCCCTGTCAGCCTCCATCAGCTCCTGTGGCCTGGTCTCATGTCCCTCATCATACTTGTTCTTCTTCCTCTTGGTTTGAACCAGCAGGAAATGTGAGTACATGTCAGTCAGGGTCTTGGGCAGCTCTCCACTCTGCTCTGTAGTCAACATGTGCTCCACAACTGTAGCAGTGATCCAGCTGAAGACTGGGATGTGACACATGACGTGAAGGCTCCTGGATGTCTTGATGTGGGAGATGATTCTGCTGGACAGCTCTTCATCACTGAACCTCCTCCTGAAGTACTCCTCCTTCTGGGCGTCAGTGAAGCCTCGTACTTCTGTTACCCTGTCGACACATGTAGGAGGGATCTGATTGGCTGCTGCAGGTCTGGAAGTTATCCAGACCAGAGCCGAGGGAAGCAGATTCCCCTTGATGAGGTTTGTCAACAGCACGTCGACTGATGACTTCTGTGTGACATCAGACACAACCTCACTGTTGTTGAAATCCAGTGAACGTCTGCTTTCATCCAGGCCGTCAAAGATGAACAAAAGTTTACAGACAGCCAGCTGCTCTGCTGTGACCTTCTGTAATGTTGGATGGAAAACATGGAGCAGCGTGAGAAGACTGTACTGCTCATCTTTGATCAAGTTCAGCTCCCTGAACGAAAGCACAACCAGCACACTGACATCTTGGTTTTCCAAGTCCTCTGCCCAGTCCAGACTGAACTTCTGCACCAAGAAGGTTTTTCCAACACCAGCGACACCGTTGGTCAGAACCACTCTGATGTGTCTCTGTTGGTCAGGTAAGGCTTTAAAGATGTCGTGGACCTTGATTGAAGTGTCATGGAGGGTCTTCATCTTGGAAGCTGTCTCAAGCTGCCTCACCTCATGTTGGGTATTAACCTCTTCACTCTGTCCCTCTGTGATGTAGAGCTCAGTGTAGATCCTGTTGAGGAGGGTTCCACTTCCTGTTTCATCACTTCCTTCAGTCACACATTCACATCTCCTCCTCAGACTGATCTTATGTTCATCTAAAACCTCCTGCAGACCAACATCTGCTGAAAGATGAGAAACTACCAATGAAGAAAACACAAAGATGTTTAAGAATTTGTGATTATTATAATATTTAACACAAATGAATGATAATAACAAAATAAATGTTAATGCTGTATAATACGACAAATGTCTGTGTATAAAACAACAAGTCTTGTTTTCAGAAACATCAGCAGACAGATGTTCAGTCTTACTTTGTACAGAGCTGCTCTGACTGTCTGTCTGCAGTCCAGGTCTTGTTCTGGATCTTTCTCCAAACTGCTTTTTCTTCTCTCTGTGAAAACATTTCTCTATAACTAACTAATCAGTAGATTTCTGTTTTTTTCTTTTTTTACTACAGAAACACCATCAGTAGTTTGTGGAAATAAAACCCAGACTAAGATCCATCTTATTCTGAACCAGTATCTGCACTAATAGTTCTGCATCATGAATATAAATCATCCTCAGTGAATCATTTTCATCAGGTCAGTTTACAGTAGAAACTGTCTCTTACTTTGTGTCTGAGGGCCCAGGTTCAGGACTGAAGTCTGGAGGATTTCCTTTGGACCGGTCACTCTTCATAGACAGATGACTGGATGCTGAAGACTCTGGTTTGTGTCTGTGGAAACAAAAGTGTTTTTTATCATTAACACTTGTAATAAACAGACATAAACACAAGACATTATCAGAGCTTTAGAATATAAAACGATTATGTGTTTTTCTCCATCAATAACCTGTTTTCAGAAAAGTTGGGATGCTGTAAAACGTAAATACAATCACAACGAAATTATTTCCAAATAATTTAAAACCTATATTTGTGAAGGCAGCAGTGGTGGAGCGGTTAATGCTGTTGCTTCACAGCTAGAAGGTCCTTGGATCAAATCCCTGACCAGCTGCAGTCTCTCTGTGTGGAGTTTGCATGTTGTCCCTGTGTTTGTGCGAGTTTCCTCCCACAGTCCAAAGACATGCATGTTAGGGAAATTGTCCCTAGGTGTCTGTCTGTGTATGTCTCTCTGTGTTGGCCCTGAGACAGACTGGAGACCTGTCCAGGGTGGATAAGTGGTGGATGCTAATTGTGAATTTGACACCAAAAACCTAAAGACGCGTCTCTTTGTTTGTCCTACATGTGTCATGTTCTTTTATGTGACTGTCACAGGTTTGTCTTCACAGTTCACTTTGTTACATGTGACAGTGGTTTACAGCTCACACACTGCACTGAATCTGCACAATCAACGGCTCAAACATAGATAAACATTTTGATTATCACAGTTTAATTAGTTCATAACTTTTTTTAAACAGGGACTGAAAGTTAACTTGCTATAAAACTCTATATACACAGCATCAGTTACTTAATAAACTAATAATATATCATAAATACACAGTAACTTACACCTCAAACTGTGGGAAATTTATTTTCCAGTAAAGTTTATTCTGTGTCCACAGACAATGTCAAACACGACCTCCTACAGTCCAACATGAGACTAAACTAGATTCTCTGACAGTGAAATAATAAATAATAATACAAAACTTACGATGTGTTCTCCATGTTCCTCCATCCACAGCATCAATCAGTCTTCTGGTTGGACGTGTTCAGAATAAAAGAACTTCCTCTATTAAGTTCATTTACTTTATCTAAATACAAAAGTGGAAAAGTTCTGTTAGACATTTAACGATAAATTGTCGATCATCTTAACGTCTACAACCACACAACAAACAGGCAAATAGACTCACTGATCAGTTTCACCAGGTAAATGAAGTCCTACTGTAGCATACATTGTCTTTATGAAGATCAGTTTCAGTTTTTGATGATAATTCTCAAAAATGCTTTAATTTAATTCCATCTTAATTATAGGGAACATAATAAAAGGTGGTTATATTCTGAGGTTTTCCTAATATTAGAATAAAAATAGAGACACATCTGAAACTCAAGCAGAATAGAACCATAGTTAAAGATGGAAAAACAGAAGAGCTAAGAGGTTTTTGATTACTTTTAAAGAAATTGAATTGAAACACAGAGGCAGAGCTGGCAGTACTTGGTGCTAGATGGTTAACCATCCACTACATCCACGGGCAGGATGTGTTAAGTACAGTTATGTTGGTTCACCTTTTGTTTAGCTTCAGACCAGGCTACTCCAAGTCATCAATCATCCTCCCATTGATTTGGACTTTCTTGAGTTTACTTGTTCTCAAGAGTTCACTTTGATCCCTCCACCCATTTTACAGGGATTACACAACCTTCTAAATGATATTCATATCTGTGACCCTGAGGTGCCTGATGCCTCTCCAGAACAAGTACAAGGAGCAATGGGTCGGCCACGTTATGTAGTATCTGCAAACCAGCTTCAGGGGCTGCTTGACATGTCCATGTCAGTTGGAATGATGGCTCAGCATCTTGGAGTATCTAGGAGGACTGTTCAGAGATGTGTAGCTGAAAACAACTTGTCAACTTGACACCAATTCTAAAATGACAGATGAAGAACTTGACCATGTCGTGTTGACAATAAAGAACACAGTGCCACATGCTGGGTACAGATTCATGAAAGGAGCCTCCTCCTCCCCTCTCTTCATTTCTACACATTGCCATGTCACCATTATATGTCACTAACTATTTTCTTTTCCCATAGTTGTGCTTTTATCTTCTGCAGGTGTCCCCAGTTTGGAGCTGTGTGTTTCCATATGCAGTCACTGGCCTTAGTTATTGTTTTTTTTATTTTTTCTCTGCTTTTTTTCACCACACCGTTACCTTTGTGCTTGCTCAATGTCCTTTGTTGGCTTTGTCTGTACATTTCTAAGGCCATGAACTTACTATGTAAAGTGCCTTGACATTATTTTGCTGTAAATCTCTGCTCTATAAATAAAATAACATTAAGATTTCAATAAATCGACACTATGTGACAAAAATTCCAAGTTATGTAATAATTAATTGGAAAAAGTAAAATGCTTATGAAATGAAGCCTTGTTTTCCTACTAATTGTTTTGCAATCATTTGTCATTGACTGAATGTGTCTATGGGAGGGTGAAAACTAGAGGCTGCTAAACTGAAAGCACCGAGGTAGATACCCATTGAGGAAGTTAACGTTCCAAATCTACCTACAAACATTAACTAAAATAACATTACTTAGAATAAAGAAAAAGAAAGAAAAAGAAAAAAAGAAAAAGGTTGTTTTAATTAAGTTAATTTAGTTTTTTCATTATTTTACAATAACTTCTTCATACACTTCTTTTTTGTAAAATATATGTAAAGTTTGCATCTTTACACTAAAAAGAATTTTTGTACACAACTGTATGTTTAGCATGAATGTATTAGTGACTTTATATTTATGTTATTGTTAACATGTCCTTATTGTGTTAGCAGAAAAAAATGTGGGTTTCTGTTCCCTTCTGTTCACATAAAAAAACGCATGTGACTCCAGTTTATTAGCATAGAAACAACTGTATGTGTATGTTTGTACAAGTCATGATGAACCAATAACAGAAACTGTGAGACCAGAACAAGAATCAGGTTTGTTCACACACACACACACACACACACAGAGTCGTGTCTTACTAGACTGGTGAAGACACTCTTGAAATAATTCTTATATCAACACCAACCATTAAGAACTAAAACCAAGTCTTAACCTTCAGACTCTGAAATTGTCAGGAGCCAAAACTTCTTCACAACAATGGTGTAAAAACAAAATGTGTCATTTTAAGGAAACACCACATTTTCTACTTCCTGGTTTTTGTTTTCCGGAGTCTCTTCATATAAACAGCAGTGGACAGTGTGTGTTGTTTCCTCTATTGTCCTCAGGGACAAACTGACTCAGAGACAGTAAAATAATAGTAATGTTGGATTAACACTCACCCTGTCTCAGTCTTCTTTTCCTCCATTTTGTCTCTGGTCTTTAAGCTGTAAACTGCTGCAGGCTACAGACTGATGAATGATTTTCACTAAGGTTCAACTGTCAGTGAACAAAAGTTCCTGTCTGAGGTTTCGATTTATTCCGTTTGTCTTTTTACAAACATGTGTTAAGTCTTGTAGCCCTGGAACTTTGAAAGTCGTTAAAGACCAAGAGCGTTGATCATCCGCGATGTCCCAGTTACCAATTCTGACTTTCCGTCTTCTGGTTTTAAATTAATGGCATTAACTTTGGACGGACGTGACTTAGCTAATGCTAAACTGAAACCGAACGTTCTCCGTTGTAACCTCGATCCATGACGTCATGACGTTGGGGAAGGTGAGCTGGATGGAGGCTGAAGAGAGGAGGAAGAGGAGGAGGACAGCTGGTATCTGAGGACATGAAGTCTTTTTCTCACAGCATCCAGAGAGGTTTTGGTGCCTGGGAGGAAACAAAGAATCAGCACAGAAATGAAAAGACACGAGACATGTCCACAGACAGTTTTTACTAAATAACAACAAGTCTCAGTCTGTGTTCACACTGTGAGGACAAAAAATAAGCAAAACGCTGTGTAAGTAAAGTCAGTGATGGACAATGTGTAGGATTTGTGTTGTAGAAACGATTAACTGTAGAAATACTGTTAATGTCACATTACTCACACAAATCTACACATATTTTATTATTTTACAAGTCTCTAAAGTCATAAACATGTCTTTGACATTTCCTGAAAAACAAGGTCTAAGGTTTGGTTATTCTTTTGTTACACTGTTTACTTTAGTTTTTCCTCCCTTTTGGTATTTAAGTTTGTCTTTGGATTTATTTTGTTAATTTACACGCTGTGTAATTCTTGTTCGTCCTTATGGAGGGATTTTTATGTTGGTGTTAACATTCCCCTAACTCCCTATAATAAATGTCCCTTTACTTTGAAACCCTCTCTGACTGTCTCCTTATTTGTGTCCTCAAACCAAATTACCCAATCCTTAAACAAATCATGTTTCATATTAAACTGAAGACAAGAAAACACTGAAAGCTCAGATATTTCTGCATCTACAGAAAAACTTGTTTTGACCTCATATGTAGTTTTCTATAGCACAAACATAATTGATGAGATGAGCTCATAAAGATTATTTTTTTATAGTTATTCTCCAAAGTTTAGTCCTTTACAAAAATAATGAAGACATTAACATCACGTCAGCAGAACAAACCAAACCTTTTCATAAAAAGTGGATCAAAACATTCAGAAATAAAGGACAAGAATAACTGAGCAGACTAAGCTCCTGAAAGAGGTCGACCCAGAGCCGGGACAGTAAAAACCTGATCCCCTCTGGTCTTTAATCCAATATCTGCTTCGTTCTACAACTTCATCATCTTTTGTAAATAGAATCAAATGTCAAGTTTCATGTCTGCAATCAGAAGTTTAGAGGAGACAAAATAAGAGTGAAACCATGATGAATCCATCACGAGCAGGTGAACTGGTACCAGGTGAGAGGATCATCACTGGGTGTAAAAGGAGCATCCAGCAAAGGCTCCAAAGTCTTTGTGAGAGAAAGATTCAACAAGAAAATGTCTCAATACAAGAAACAACAAACAGTGGAGGGAAACAGCCAAAATCTTTTCTTTGTGCTTTTTTACATGAATAAAGGTTCAAATGAACAAACAAATCATACATTTATATTTTTATTGAAAAAAGTCCTACTTTTTCTGGAATCACAAAAATGTTGTAAAACACAAACCAGATGAAATAAAGAATCATTTACCAAACTGAAGCCTGACACAGGATAAAACACTGAAACTAAAACTTAATTAGTTTTCTGACAAAATTCCAGATTTTAGTTGATAAATAAGATTTTTATTTGGCTTATTTATTTACATCCACAACAGCGGATACTGTCACTGTCCCTGTTACCTGTTTGCTGTAATCTGACACCAACGGACGAAGAGCACGGCTGTGGACACACAGACTCAGTCTATCGAGACGTGTTAGGCTGGTTGGACCAAGAAGAATTGTTCAGAGAGGTTGTCTGGACTGGAACTCTGTCAGATCATCAAATCATCAACAGGTGTGTTGGTGATTTGTTCTGGCTTTGAAAGTTGAGCTTGGACTTGGACATAGTTATCAGAGGCCAGTTTGTGACTTAGTAAATATTGTTCCACCATTTGGACCTTTCAAGTTAACCCTAGGATTTGACATGTTGTGCTGTTGACATGTTTCCCCTTAATACTTTAACCTTATTCTAACCCAAACAGTTCAGGAAATAGACTTGACCTTTTTGTTGATTTGTCCAGTTTCTTCTAGTTTATTTCTGTCAGTTGTTGTAATAAACAGGTTTAATTTGAATTTCATCATTTCAGTCCCATTTCAGAGGAAACTGCTGCTTCTTTAATGGTTGATTGGATTATTGATCAGTTATTGATTTAACCTCATGTCTGAGTCTTTATCTTCACTCTAAACACTGAGCTGATTTATGATGATGTCAGTGTCATATTTGACTTTTTCATTTCCCCATAATCCAGTCTGTGTGACGTCCTGTGTTTGCTGTGGATCTGGATCTGAGCACTGGTGTCACTGCTGCTCTGCTCCAGCTGGAGGCGCTGTAGGACCAAGAAGAAGCTCCGGTTGCTGAAGCTTTTTGTGGAAAGAAGCAGATGCAGACAGAGAGAAGAAGCTGGTGTATGACGATGAAACAGGACGTTTGACCGTGTGTGTTGTCCCACAGTATAAAGAGAAGAAAAAGACTGGGTCCCGCTGTGTCCTCAGGCTGCGCTACAGCGTCTATTCACAGGCGCGATCCCACTACTGAGCGGCACGGAGGCTTTGACCTGCTCCGTTTCCGACCTGGGCCGGTGCACCCCTCCTTAGACGACCTGGTGGTCCCGGGCTCCCCCAGGAGCACCATATCGATACCGAACTTAGTGCGGACACCCGCTCGACACAGTCCGCTGCAGCTCAGAGCTCCTGAGCTCCAACGATCCTCCAGCCTCAGCCTCCCAGTAGCTTGGATTACAGGCGCGTGCCACCGCACCCGGCTACCGACGCCGTCATTCATGGAGGGTTGGAGTTTTACAAAGCTGACGTCATCAGGTGAACACGTCAAGCTGCAGTGCAGAAAGGTGTAGTAGTATCTGAGCAGTTTCCAAAGTGTTAAATCAGTGTTTGAGTAAAGAGAAAAACTTTATCCCTGTTCTTTAAAATGTTCTTATCAAGCTGTCGGTCAGTGTTTGACCTCAGTGCTGAATGAATCCACCACCAAAATATGCTGCAGACCACAACTGAAGCTACATCACTGCTGGTTTTTCTCATGTGAGAACTCTACAGGGTCTGTGGTGCTGATTTGAATGATGTGACTGATGGTCATTGCTCCAGTGGAGACGGTGCAGAACCAACAAACCTGGATCCTGGTGGTTTGCAAAGAAACACTTATTGCAAACAGGCACAGGTCAAGTTTTTAAGAAGTTACTGAGGCATTTTAACAAATCCCTCATCAACATTATGAAGGAAAGTTTATATTTAAGTATAATATTTCCTGTATTTTGTTGTCATTTTATATAATATTTCACGGTTTGAAATAGGAGATAAGTGTGAAAATTACACACTTATTCTGTACTCGGTAAGGACAGCAGGGACATAAACATGCACAGAGGTTGGTGATCAGTCAAGGACAAACTGGGAACTGTTACCTCAGGGTCCTCAACAGATAAATCGACTCTATGAAGATTTTATTAAAAAGATTTGGTTTAACAAATTTCATTCTATAAACAAATGTTTCAAAGTGCAAAACCTGCCATCATCTCCTGTGTTAATGACATTTCAGCAGGTACAAATCAGACACGAATGATCATATTTGTCCCCACTGGGTGAAGCTCTGTTCATTCAGGAAGCGTAATTTACCCTTATACCTTTTCAGCACTTTGATAAGCACCTGTGAGCATGAAGTGACTCTGGGTCACTACAGTGTGGGATGATCTGCTGTTAGACAATAACTGACCTTGGAGCAGTTCTGCAAACACTATAAGACAAAACATGGATATGAGACAGATGTTAATCTCTTAATCAGATCTGAGTCTGAGATGAAGTCAGAGAATTTAAGCCAAAGATTCCTGTCATCATTTCCCCAGAGATGCTCCTGGTTTTCTATTGGTTTCAGTCTGTCCAGACAAATATCTGGGTTAGAAACAGAGAAGCCTGTAGCACGACCAGGACAGGCAGGACTCACTGGTGGTGAGGTCTGAGGGGGAAACCAGAGTCCATGCACGAGCCCTGGACTAGAAAAGGCAGGACACAAAGTGGGGTCCACACAACAACAGGAAACAGAAGTGCTGCAAAGTTACAAACCAGTGTGTTTCTATGCGGCTGTGATCAGGTCAAAGCAGAACTTGTGCATGTGAGTGGAGAAACGGCAGAAACAAATCCCTCATCAACTTTATGAAGGAAAGTTTATATTTAAGTACAAGTATTTCCCTTATTTTGTTGTCATTTTCTATAATATTTCAAGGTTTGAAACTGAAAATAGGAGAGAAGTGTGAAAATTACACACTTATTCTGTACTCGGTAAGGACAGCAGGGACATACACATGCACAGAGGTTGGTGATCAGTCAAGGACAAACTGGGAACTGTTACCTCAGGGTCCTCAACAGATAAATCGACTCTATGAAGATTTCATTAAAAAGATTTGGTTTAACAAATTTCATTCTATAAACAAATGTTGTAAAGTGCAAAACCTGCCATCATCTCCTGTGTTAATGACATTTCAGCAGGTACAAATCAGACACGAATGATCATATTTGTCCCCACTGGGTGAAGCTCTGTTCATTCAGGATGCTGAAGGTGAGAAGAGAGTTTTTCCTAAAAATGGCTTTTTTCTCAGTTGTATCATATGAGCATTTATGGGAACATGTCCATTTGTAAATACCACTAGTGGAGGACATATTTAATGACTCCACTCACTGTAAGATATGTTAGATTTATTTGTCAAATTTAAGCCATTACTCACCACAAGATCCTGCCTTATGAGACAGCAGCTCAATTGTTTATTGACTCTTTCACTGTGAAGCAGCCTCAGGTTTATCTGCAACACCACTGTGTTAACTTGAGCTTTTTCGATGTGTTGTACAGTAACTATTTCCAAACTATCTAATGTTTGCCAGCTCATATCTATCTAATGCTGCATTAACTACACGAATAAACATGAACTTAGAACCTTCACCACTTTAGTTCCATCATGACTGTTGGTTTCAGCTCATTTACATGAATCACATGTACAGTAGAAACTAAGCTCCAATATTTTCAATCACTTAAAACCTGCCTCCTTTTGAAAACATGTCACTGAAGCATCACCATGGTTTTTGTAAAGGGTTAGAAACAGAGAAGCCTGTAGCACGACCAGGACAGGCAGGACTCACTGGTGGTGAGGTCTGAGGGGGAAACCAGAGTCCATGCACGAGCCCTGGACTAGAAAAGGCAGGACACAAAGTGGGGTCCACACAACAACAGGAAACAGAAGTGCTGCAAAGTTACAAACCAGTGTGTTTCTATGCGGCTGTGATCAGGTCAAAGCAGAACTTGTGCATGTGAGTGGAGAAACGGCAGAAAGGTCACAGAAACCAGGCACAGAGGGAGGGAGGGATCTGAAACCCAGTTTGTGGTGCTCACAGCTTCAAACAGATTTTCTTGCAGAGCTCTGAATTGGGGCCATTTGTAGTAGAGAACTTTGGGTATAAAGGCCGAGAACTGTAGCTCAAGGGTTCAGTGAGTTAGAGGAGCTGAAGAACCAATGTTACAACCAAACCCAGTTTTTATTGACACTATCAACAAAAATCAAATGTCTGTTGGTGGACAACAAAACGTCCACTGTGATAATTGGACTGATTCCAAAGCAGAAATTGAAAAGCAGACAAACCCCCTGTGCTCTCATGGATCTGTAGTAAACTATTTCACCAAGAAATGTTTCAGTGGACAGTTGACCGTCTTCACATTTAGAAGCGGAGACTTTTCATGTCGTCTTCTGGTGAACGTAAAGACACGAGCACGTAGATAAACTGGCTGAGTCGTATCAGAGGTGAACATTTGCTGCTTTCCTGTCTTTATATATTCAGGACCTCAGTGTGTTCAACTGTTGGACAAACACGTCCACATGTTTGACTCTGTTTCCACTTTTATATTAGTAACTTCACCATAAGTAACTTTATTTAGATGCAGTTGTTGTGTGAGTGACTCTGAGTCCTGAACTACTTCATCAAGTTTTCTTTTGGAGGAACTTCACTTTTCTTCAAACGGTGCTGATGAGGTTTATTAACAGAATCACATTAGTCATTCAAACAACATGGAACAGGAACTTCAAGATTCTGCAGTCACATTCTAAATCCTGACAGGACAGAAACAGTCGCTGAGATCTGTTTGTGTTGCTCTGATATTTACAGCTCACATGAGATTTAAGAAACCAACTGAATTCTTACTGTGAAATCTTTAAACACAGGAAGTCAACTGATTATATAAATACATAAATTGACATATCTAATGATTAACTTGTGGATCTGTCTGACGTCTACATCAGAAGTAATACAAGTGTTCAGTAATTTAAAATTTGCAAACACACACGGCCCTGATTCTTTGTTACATGTGTATGAATGGAAGTGTCACATTATCCATTTTCCCCAATGTGCACAGATTTAATGTCAGAAGGTGATTTACATTGTACAGCAGGATTCACATGGCCCTGATGTTCCTTATGAACAAAGAGGGGATTCAGTGAAGTCTGACAAATTGACTGCAGGGTTTTTGTATTGGTCTGATCACAGATGTGCACTGTCTGTCTGTCTGAAGGAGAAACTAAACATTTCTATGAGGTTTCATATGCTGCTCCTCTTATATTGTCATTAGCTAAATCAGAAGAAGATAATTGGGAAAATGTTCTTCTGTGCATGAGTGGAAGCAGCTCGTGGTTGAGTCTTTTATTTATCTTTTGCCTGAACACATAGTGATAGAGGTGCGAGCAGAGAGGAGAGGGTTAGGATTGGATGAGCCAGTGATTCTTTCAGATTTCACAGTAAAAGAGCATGAAGCTGTCCTTGTTATAGAGTAGGTCTCATAATAAAACACCCTGATGTCACACGGAGCCTTAATGTAACCTGTGACAACATGTCAATGAAAAAAGGAAAAAAGAAAAAAATTTGATTAATTCATTCATTCATATTTCCAAGAGGGTGAATCAGATACAGTTTTTTTATGAGAAAAGTGGGATGTCACGTCATTCAAAACATTTTGGCAAAGAAAAAAAAAAACAGTTTTTTGCTGATTGAGGAAGAAAAACAGGAAAAAAACACATTTGGTTCCTGTTTGTTTTCATAGTGTGTAATAAATAGTTAACTGGCTTAATGTTCCATCTTTTCATATGTTGATGCAAAAAAAGTTCTAAAATAATTATTGTTGAATTCACATTATGCATCTGCACAGATGTTAATTTTAAACACTCATATTTATCTACTGAGGGACAAAAGTCTTGAATGTCGACCATGTTTTATCAATTAAGATTTTTCATTTGACATACAACCTCCCATGAACACGTCCATTCTGTCTATTTGTTAATACATCTGAATTCTGCATTAACCCTGGGAAAAAATGTAATATACAAATAAAACAAAATATATTTTTGAGCTGGTTGTGATAATACCAAAGTTTACTTACAGGCCCAGCAAATGACAATATTCTTTAAAACAAAAGCCACTGATGGAATTACATCAGTTTTTGAGTTGTTGAAGAAAAGCAGTTGTAATTGTGTCTTGTGAAACTTTCTCATTAAAGATACGTGATGGTGGAAAGTGGAGATTTGTACAGGATTTGCAAGTAGTAAAAATGGAAATTCATCCGAGAGCTTCAGAAGTATTAAATCCACAATCAGCTTCCACTAATTTCTCAATTGCTGATTTGGAGAATGTATTTCTATTTGTCCTTATGTTCGCTGACAGCCATTACTTTTTGCTTTTTCCTTAAAAATAATAGCGGTTACCTGGATAAGATTTGGCTTTTGAATTGACTTTTTGAGACGTCCAGGTGATTTTCAGCTGAAATCATTGATGACTTTCTGATGTGCAGCCTGTCTGAGAAAGCCTGCATGTTAGATAAGGTGAACCTACCCAAACATTTAGCAGAAAACTGACTCACATTACAGTTTGTCCTACCTAAAGAAACTTATTTAGGTCATGTGATCACAGCTGAGATCACATAACCAAACAATCTGTTCTAATATCTTTAACCAAGAAACAATGACGTCATACTGAAAACAATGGATTCACAGTTGCCAAGACAGAAAGGCTCCTTGTCTTTAATATTCTGTAGATATGATTATATTCTGTTTGGTTAAAGAGCCATGATGGCATGATGATAACCTATTGCTTACTTTTCAGCTAAGCTGGACCCTGTAGATGATGGAATATGATGCCTGCCAGCTGTGACAGTTGCAGAGAAAGCTGTCATGACTCAGACAAACAGTTGGTTAGACTGATCTAACTCTTTTGGTTCCTTATGCAGCCTCTCTTTCATCTTCCAGGAGCAGAGACTCATCACCTTTCTACAGCGAGTTGTTGAACAAACATAAAAGTTTTCTCATCACTCACTGCTGTGCAAACTTTTCCTACTGCTGAGAAAAAAAAGAAACAAAAAGAGGAGGTTGCAAATTCCAAATTTGAAATATTCTTCCTACACACTTATGAGGTTGACACAAAGGGTTAGTGACTCTGAAGGATCATTTGATGGAAAATGTACATAGCTAAGGTGGGGGTTCCTAGAGGGGGCCAGATGAATACAAAGCCAGAAACCAAATATCTGCAGTTTGAGTTTTCTTTGTGCCATTAATAAAATCCAAATGTCCATTGGATTAATTACATATATCACAAAAAGAAAGAAGTGTTTGGAGACTCATGTTGTACTTTCATTCCTAATAATACTGCAGCTGATGGAAGAGGGTCTCAGGTCCATCAGGGAAGAACTTGCATGAAACTCTGGTGTAAGTACTGGTTGGATTGAGCAGATATTTGGTAAATGGAAACCTGTTATATTGTCTCTGCTTACTTCTGTACTTCTGCTTGTAATTTTTGCATTTTGTGGATGTTGTCTTATGCCACATGGAAGAGGTCTAATTATGTGAGTCACAGAGTGCTGTGACTCATCAGATGGCACTTGTTGATCTAAGATCTGCAAAGAATAATGTTCCTCTTTTAGAACCTGATGTTGATCCATTCACAGATTGTAAATATGCTTAGAAAACCTCCTAATCTCTGCTTAGCTCTGTACCCCAGTGATGTCTGTCACACAAAAACAGAGCCTGAATTTCCAATACAACATTATGATGATGTATATTGAATATCTTAAATGTCTCAGGAGGGAATTGTGATGGAAAATCAAGTATGATTAAATGTTAATGCTTGTGTTTTCTCTAGTTGTAATAGTAAATTGTGAAAGATGTTTTAAATGTTGTTCAGACTTTGTCTCATATCCATGTTTTGTCTTATAGTGTTTGCAAAACTGCTCCAAGGTCAGTTATTGTCTAACAGCAGATCATCCCACACTGTAGTGACCCAGAGTCACTTCATGCTCACAGGTGCTTATCAAAGTGCTGAAAAGGGAAAAGGTTTCTAGAAAAGCAGAAAAGGGCTGAGAGCAGTAGCCTGAGGGTGGAGAATGTTCTGTCCAGCAACACAAGGTTAGAAAACTAATGTGTGATGTATGAAGTTTAGAACTGCACTGGAAGCTCTGTTGATGTTCTTCTCTCTTCTAAGGTAATAAAACCCTAAAAGAGACTTGATGTGTCTAAGACCATATAATGTCATTTTTAACAGTAATAACAAAAAAACAGATATATTTGGTTTCCAGTCAGTTGAGAGACTTTACTGATTATAAAAACACATTTATTATCAGCTATTTATCTGTTAATAATATGAAGATAATGAGAAACTGTCTATTGTTGCTAAAAACCAGGAGTTCAGAGAGAAACATTACACTATTTTACTTTAATACTTTATCAATTAAACAGAAATATGAATGTAAGATCTGAAGGAATCAAACAAGACAAAGTCAAATCCAGGTGGAGGTGGAGGAGGTGGTTGAGTGTGGAGCAGAAGGAGTGGAGGAGTCTCAGTGTGTCTGCAGAGACTGTGTAGAAGGACAGAGCAGCAGCAGAGCAGATCCACTGCTGATCCAGATCCAGAGGATCACACAGGGATGATGGTGGACTTGACATTGTGTCTGACAGTGGAGCTGTTCTCAGAGCAGTTCAGACTGCAGCACTGAGAGTCATCTCCACTTCTTCTGATTCCTCTGTCAGTCACTGCTGGATGAAGCTCTCCTCTCCACTCTACCTCCCAGTAACATGGTCCAGTCAGAGCCTCTCTGCACACAACATGCTGCTGCTGCTGCAACATCTGCATCATCAGGACAAACATTATCCTGGTCATTTAATGACACTTTTACATCAGACATTAATATGATCTGACTCTATTTTGCTGGTCCATTATAGTCGGCCTCCACCTGTAGAGAGAATGAGACAGAACAGAGGAGATCAGTGATGTTTCCAGAGACTCACTTCATCATCTGTCAGTCAGCAGATGGTCTCTACAAAGACCACATGGTTACTAAATGTAACCATGGACTGACTCCAACCCTCTACTGACCTCAGAGTCTCCAGTCTACAGTGTGGACTCTCCACAAGATCAGACAGAAGCTTCACTCGTGAATCCTGCAGGTTGTTGGGGCTCAGGTCCAGTTCTCTCAGATGGGAGGGGTTGGACTTCAGAGCTGAGACCAGAGAATCACAGCTGATATCTGACAAGCTGCAGCTCTTTAATCTGAATAAAGAATCAAAGATGTAGATCAAATCATTAGTAATCAATCAGATTTGTCCTAATCAATGGTGTTTTCTCTAAAATGAGCAAAACTAAAAACTATTTTACTACTAAACTATTCAGAACAAAAACTATTTGAATCCCAAATTACAGATGATTTCATGAAAACTTGTGAAATAAAAACAATTTCTTCATGGACTGAAACATGGAAAAACAACAGTTTGGTTCTTTAAACATTTTGCAACACAATTAACAAGTTCAACAAACTCACCTCTATGAAAAAATACAACTGCTTTTATATGAACATCAATGATTACAGCTCACTGATATGAATTAAATCCAAAGAATATTGTTTTGTTGAGTTTATTTCAGTTTATTTTTGTGATAAATCTGAATTTAAATTCAAAGATGAACTCAACATTCTTTACAATGTATTGAGAAACATTAGTGAGAAATATGAATATTAATTTGACAGAAAAATGACACATGACTAAAAATAATTAGATGCAACAAAACCCAATATTTGTCTGACATTCCCCAAAATGTATTGATCATCTTTGGATCATCCAGGACTCTGCAGCCAAAGGTCTCATCCAATCTAAAACATGTGAACACGTTACTTCATCATGTTCAGTTGGAAATTCTTTTGGAAGTATTCAAAGCTCTGCATGGCCTTGCTCCTGCATAACTGGCCAATTTGAGCCTTTATGATGTTGCCTCCCTCATGCTGTGATCTACTTCAGCTGCTGAAGTTCAACTCAGAACCAGAACTGAGACTCTGGACTGAACTTCCCTTTCACATTCACCAACACAGTTTCATTGCAGAGTTAAACATGTGTCTCTTTAAGGTTGCAGATCCATTATAATGCAGCTTTTCACTGACTGTAAATTGATTTTAATAAGGATTTTATTGCTGTTCTAAAAAGAGTTTGATTTTATTACTTTTACATTTTGAAAACAAGTTTCTTTGTATTTGGTTTAGTTTGGTATTATTGTCTTAAATAAATGTAGGTTTATTATTAATACATTTACCTGAAACTGAAGAAAATATTTTTAGTCTGTTGATATAAGAAACATTTAACTTCAAAGTGTAATTGATTTATTAATGACAGTTGGGGACAAAACACATAAAATCTCCAACAGTATCAGTCAGTGAACTGACCTCAGAGTCTCCAGTCTACAGTGTGGACTCTCCAGAAAACCACACAGCAGCTTCACTCCTGAATCCTGGAGGTTGTTGAAGCTCAGGTCCAGTTCTCTCAGATGGGAGGGGTTGGACTTCAGAGCTGAGACCAGAGAATCACAGCTGATCTCTGACAAACTGCAGCTTATCAATCTGTATAAAGAATAAAAGATGTAAATTTAGAAACAAAGTTCCTGTTTGAAACCATCAAACACTGGACAGAGACAGACAGGAGGAACTTTGTCCTCACACATTTGAAATGTCTCTAAGGTGGATCTCACAGCACAGCTGCTGTCATTCACCTGGATTTGGCTTCATGTGATCAGACAATGTAGTGATTGGAAAAAGATCCAGTTTGACTGCAGCAACACTTTGGTTTTCCTCAACACACATTTGTCCTCCCTGCTCTCTCATGTGTCTCTCACATGTCTTCACCCATGCAAAATATTTCCCATATGATGTAAAGCTGTCAATCATCTCCTGTTGCACTTGATAGTAGCTGTGGAATGTTTGGAGGATTTCTTTCCTTTTCTCTGCACCTTCCAATCCCACTCTGCTGCTCCTCTCTACATTTATTCCACTCAAATCAAACAGGATCAACTGTCTCTGCTTCTTGACACAGTTGGCAGTTGGATGCTTCTTCATTAGCTTCAGTCAACTATTTAGTGCTGTGTGTCCTGTTCTTAACCTGCTGATTCTTCTCTCCTCCTTCTATTTGCTCCAAGCTGATTCTCTGTTGCTGCTTTATACAAGTGTCTTCAATTCTAAGTCTGACAATCAACTGTCATTTTCACATTTTTACATCAGATTTTTCTACTTTCAAATCAGAGTCGACACTTTCAAAACTTACTTTCAACCACTGAACAGTTTGAATGTGATTTGACCTCAGAAACATGAACCTGTCTGTAGTTTAGTGTCACCACAACTTTCACATCATATTAATCTCAGCACACAACTAAAAAATGGAATCTGACCTCAGAGTCTCCAGTCTACAGTGTGGACTCTCCAGAAAACAACACAGCAGCTTCACTCCTGAATCCTGCAGGTTGTTGTCATTCAGGTCCAGTTGTCTCAGATGGGAGGGGTTGGACTTCAGAGCTGAGACCAGAGAATCACAGCTGATCTCTGACAAACTGCAGCTTATCAATCTGTATAAAGAATCAAAGATGTAAATTTAGAAACAAAGTTCCTGTTTGAACCATCAATGTTTCATCATCTGATCAGAGCTGAGATCAGGATTTTCTCTCAGGATTCTTCAATAACATATTTCTGTCTTTCTTCTTCTTCATTTGGACAGTTCATGTTGTCTTTGTGAAGACAGAAGCAACAATCTAATCATTAGTGAAATGTTAGTGTCTAAACTCTGCTAAACACAAACTTCAACCTCTTGTCTGCTCTTAATGATCAAACCTTCAAACTAAGGTTTTTCTGTGTCTGTCTTCAAACACTGGACAGAGACAGACAGGAGGAACTTTGTCCTCACACATTTGAAATGTCTCTAAGGTGGATCTCACAGCACAGCTGCTGTCATTCACCTGGATTTGGCTTCATGTGATCAGACAATGTAGTGATTGGAAAAAGATCCAGTTTGTCTGCAGCAACACTTTGGTTGTCCTCAACACACAGTTGTCCTCTGTCTCATGTGTCTCTCACATGTCTTCACACATGCAAACTATTTCCCATATGATGTAAAGCTGTCAATCATCTCCTGTTGCACTTGATAGTAGCTGTGGAATGTTTGGAGGATTTCTTTCCTTTTCTCTGCACCTTCCAATCCCACTCTGCTGCTCCTCTCTACATTTATTCCACTCAAATCAAACAGGATCAACTGTCTCTGCTTCTTGACACAGTTGGATGCTTCTTCATTAGCTTCAGTCAACTATTTAGTGCTGTGTGTCCTGTTCTTAACCTGCTGATTCTTCTCTCCTCCTTCTATTTGCTCCAAGCTGATTCTCTGTTGCTGCTTTATACAAGTGTCTTCAATTCTAAGTCTGACAATCAAATGTCATCTTCACATTTTTACATCATATTTTTCTACTTTCAAATCAGAGTCGACACTTTCAAAACTTACTATTAACCACTGAACAGTTTGAATGTGATTTGACCTCAGAAACTTGAACCTGTCTGTAGTTTAGTGTCACCACAACTTTCACATCATATTAATCTCAGCACACAACTAAAAAATGGAATCTGACCTCAGAGTCTCCAGTCTACAGTGTGGACTCTCCAGAAAACCACACAGCAGCTTCACTCCTGAATCCAGCAGCTTGCTGAAGCTCAGGTCCAGTTGTCTCAGATGGGAGGGGTTGGACTTCAGAGCTGAGACCAGAGAATCACAGCTGATCTCTGAGAAATCGCAGCAACTTAATCTGAATAAAAAATCAAAGATGTGGATCAAATCATTCGTAATCAATCAGATATGTCCTAATCAATGGTGTTAGAGTGACTTTGTCCTTGTGTTATCAGAATGTCAGACTTCTACAGACATCATCCAAATGTCAGCACAGCATTCATACACCTATTCATGTCCCCACTGATTCAGAACATGACATTTATAACATATTATAAAATCAGACATGTTTATTCAAAAGACTGAATCTTGAATGAAGTTTTCTTTAGAATTTCATAAATGACCAGTATTGTGAAATAAATGACCACACTGAGTTCAGCTTCCTCTGAAAGTCAGATGGATGTTCTCTTCTCTGATCCTAAATGGAACCTAGCACCTTTCTGTACAAACATGTCTGCAGGGTCAGATTTCTGCTCCTGGTTACTGGTTGTGTCTCTACACAAAGTGACATCATTGTCTGACAGGAAGCATCATGCACAGGTTCAAGTGTCACCTGTTGATGGAGACAAATCAGACACCACTAAAGATATGAAGAGTTCATTTGATAAAACAGATTTTGACTGTGTTAAATTTTACTTATTAAATGTCGTTTAACATAAAACCAGCAGGTAAATCGTGAAAAATTACAACAAAATCCACCATGAACTGGTTCATTCCAAGGTCAAAGCGACCAAACCACCAAAATCCTGATCATATCCTCAGCAGTGGAATTTAAAGAGCTGCTACAAAGGTTCACTGTAGCTCTGATTGATACTGAGACGACATTCAGCCTTTGGTTTTTCTCAACAACACTAACAAAACTATTTGCCTGTTTCTCATCTACAAACCTTACTTCCAGAAAAGTTGGTACTTTTTCCAAACTGCAATAAAAACTCCAATCTGGGATTTGTTCATTCACTTGAAATTTGATTTATCTGACAAAAGGACAAAGAAAAGATTTTTCACTGTATTTTGTAAATTGAAGCTCATTGAGAAAAGACAAAATAAGAGTGAAAAGTGAAGAAAAGTCCGACGGTTGTGGATGATTCCAGAATGAGCAGCTTCATTGGTAACAGGTGAGGGGATCAGGATTGGCTCAAAGCCTCAGTCTCTACAATCAAACATGGCTCGTGGCTCAGCACTTTGACAATTCTGTCATCAAGTTGAAAGAAGAAGTTTGCAAAGAACTGAGCTCTTTCACCATCTCCACAACATCACAGTGGGAAAAGATTCAGTGCATAAAGGCCACAGGCAGAAACCACTGTTGAATGTGTGGAACCTTCCAGCTGTCAGGCAGACAAATGTCAGAGAAACAAAGTTTCATCTTCACACTTTTCACTCTTTAACACTTGAGAAAAACTCGGCTTTCCTTAAGTTCATGGTCTACTACTAGTGCAGACAAGGTACTAGTCCAAGGCCCAATCAGACTGTCAGCCTGTTCCTCCTCAGCACCACTTTCCTTCAAGTACAGTCTGCAAACATGGAGACATCTCCCATCAGCCAGTCTGGACTTATTTCACTTCTCTATGTGGACTCAACTTAAAGTCCCACATAGTGTTGAGGGATTTGACCTGAGGAAATGGTTTTCACATTTGTGCTCAGACAAACGTAGAAACTAATGAACCAAACGAAACCTGAACATTCACTTATGGATTTAAGATGGAAAACTGACCTCAGAGTCTCCAGGAGACAGTTTGGATTCTTCAGGCCAGAACAAATCAGCTTCACTCCTGAATCCTGCAGCTTGTTTTCACTCAGGTCCAGTTCTCTCAGATGGGAGGGGCTGGACTTCAGAGCTGAGGCCAAAACTTCACAGTGAGTCTCTGAGAGTTTGCAGCCACGAAGTCTGTGATAACAGATAATGAGAAATAATATGAATATGTAATTTATAAGTATAATTAAAAATCTACTATAAAGTTTAGACTTTCTTTATTTTGATCACAAAGCAGAATGAGATGGAGGCAGAAGCTAAATGGTCTGAACTTATCTTCTATAACACTTTTCTACATCACGGAGACACAAACACACACACACACACACAGTCAGGTCCATAAGTATTTGAACAGGGACACAGATTTCATGGTTCTGGTTCTCTGTCCCACCACAGTGGATTTGAAGTGAAACCATCAAAATGTGCTTAAAGTGGAGACTGTCAGCTTTCATTTAAGGCTTTGCTCCAAAACATTAGATGAACAGTGGAGGAACTACACACACTTTTATTGACAGACCCCCAATTTTAGTGGCTCACAACTATTAAGAACAATAAAGTTCAACTCTCTGTTTTAATATTTGTTCCAAATCTTTCTGAGTCAAAAACTCGCTGAAAACTGGAACTATGAACATCACAAGATGCCGGGTTTCTTCCCTGGTGATGCTCTGCCAGACCTTTACTACAGCTCTCTTCACTTCAGCTTGGTTTCGGGGGTTCAAACATCTTTTATGTGTGTTAAGTGGGATTGATCACATCTGGACTTACTGAGCCTTTCTGCAGTTCCTCACAGCTGGGATCAGTCTAAATCGTCCCTCCTCTGATGTGTTGTACTTCTTCAGGTCCAACTCATCCAGAACCTCCTCTGACATCTGCAGCATGTAGGCCAGAGCTGAGCAGTGGATCACAGGGAGTTTCTTCTCTGATCTGTTCTCTGACTTCAGGAACTCTTGGATCTGCTGATGTACTGAGTGGTCCTTCATCTCCATCAGACAGTGGAAGATGTTGATACTTCTGTCAGGAGAACTTTTAGTTTGCTTTTTCTTCAGGTTCTTTATGACTCTCTGGATGATTTCTGGACTGTTCTCTGTCTGACCCAGCAGACCTTCTAAGAGTCTCTGGTTGAACTCCAGAGAGAGACCATGAAGGAAGCGGACAAACAGGTCCAGGTGACCATTTTGACTTTGGAGGGATTTCTGCATGGCTGACTTTAGGAAAACCTCAAGAGATGGGTTGTGAGATGAGTATTTCTTCCCCAGGAA
The DNA here is from genome assembly GCF_033026475.1 of Channa argus. Lineage (NCBI taxonomy): Eukaryota > Metazoa > Chordata > Actinopteri > Anabantiformes > Channidae > Channa > Channa argus. Next base: position 51,180,394 of record NC_090197.1, read on the forward strand.
GTCCTCCAGTACCTTTGTCTCCCAGTTGGTGTAACAGTGGAAGAAGTAAACTGCAGCCAGAAACTCTTGAATGCTCAGATGAACAAAGCAGTAGACTGTTTTCTGGAAGATCACACTCTCTCTTTTGAAGATCTCTGTAGAAACTCCTGAGTACACCAAGGCCTCTGTGACATCAAGACCACACTGCTCCAGGTCTTCTTGGTAGAACATGATGTTTCCTTTCTTCAGATGTTCAAACGCCAGCCTCCCCAGCTTCACAAGAACATCCCTGTCAGCCTCCGTCAGCTCCTGTGGACTGGTCTCATGTCCCTCATCATACTTGTTCTTCTTCCTCTTGGTTTGAACCAGCAGGAAATGTGAGTACATGTCAGTCAGGGACTTGGGCAGCTCTCCACTCTGCTCTGTAGTCAACATGTGCTCCACAACTGTAGCAGTGATCCAGCTGAAGACTGGGATGTGACACATGACGTGGAGGCTCCTGGATGTCTTGATGTGGGAGATGATTCTGCTGGACAGCTCTTCATCACTGAACCTCCTCCTGAAGTACTCCTCCTTCTGGGCGTCAGTGAAGCCTCGTACTTCTGTTACCCTGTCGACACATGTAGGAGGGATCTGATTGGCTGCTGCAGGTCTGGAAGTTATCCAGACCAGAGCCGAAGGAAGCAGATTCCCCTTGATGAGGTTTGTCAGCAGCACGTCGACTGATGACTTCTGTGTGACATCAGACACAACCTCACTGTTGTTGAAATCCAGTGAACGTCTGCTTTCATCTAGGCCGTCAAAGATGAACAAAAGTTTACAGACAGCCAGCTGCTCTGCTGTGACCTTCTGTAATGTTGGATGGAAAACATGGAGCAGCTTGAGAAGACTGTACTGCTCATCTTTGATCAAGTTCAGCTCCCTGAACGAAAGCAGAACCAGCACACTGACATCTTGGTTTTCCAAGTCCTCTGCCCAGTCCAGACTGAACTTCTGCACCGAGAAGGTTTTTCCAACACCAGCGACACCGTTGGTCAGAACCACTCTGATGTGTCTCTGTTGGTCAGGTAAGACTTTAAAGATGTCGTGGACCTTGATTGGAGTGTCATGGAGGGTCTTCATCTTGGAAGCTGTCTCAAGCTGCCTCACCTCATGTTGGGTATTAACCTCTTCACTCTGTCCCTCTGTGATGTAGAGCTCAGTGTAGATCCTGTTGAGGAGGGTTCCACTTCCTGTTTCATCACTTCCTTCAGTCACACATTCACATCTCCTCCTCAGACTGATCTTATGTTCATCTAAAACCTCCTGCAGACCAACATCTGCTGATAGATCAGAAACTACCAATGAAGAAAACACAAAAAGATGTTTAGGAATTTGTGATTATTATAATATTTAACACAAATGAATGATAATAACAAAATAAATGTTAATGCTGTATAATACGCAGCCTCAGGTTTATCTGCAACACCACTGTGTTAACTTGAGCTTTTTCGATGTGTTGTACAGTAACTATTTCCAAACTATCTGATGTTTGCCAGCTCATATCTATCTAATCCTGCATTAACTACACAAATACTCTGAGTCCTGAACTACTTCATCAGGTTTTCTTTTGGAGGAACTTCCCTTTTCTTCAAACTGTGCTGATGAGGTTTATTAACAGAATCACATTAGTCATTCAAACAACATGGAACAGGAACTTCAAGATTCTGCAGTCACATTCTAAATCCTGACAGGACAGAAACAGTCGCTGAGATCTGTTTGTGTTGCTCTGATATTTACAGCTCACATGAGATTTAGGAAACCAACTCAATTTTTACTGTGAAATCTTTAAACACAGGAAGTCAGCTGATTATATAAATACATAAATTGACATATCTAATGATTAACTTGTGGATCTGTCTGACGTCTACATCAGAAGTAATACAAGTGTTCAGTAATTTAAAATTTGCAAACACCCACGGCCCTGATTCTTTGTTACATGTGTATGAATGGAAGTGTCACATTATCCATTTTCCCCAATGTGCACAGATTTAATGTCAGAAGGTGATTTACATTGTACAGCAGGATTCACATGGCCCTGATGTTCCTAATGAACAAAGAGGGGATTCAGTGAAGTCTGAGAAATTGACTGCAGGGTTTTTGTATTGGTCTGATCACAGATGTGCACTGTCTGTCTGTCTGAAGGAGAAACTAAACATTTCTATGATGTTTCATATGCTGCTCCTCTTATATTGTCATTAGCTAAAGAAGAAGATAATTGGGAAAATGTTCTTCTGTGCATGAGTGGAAGCAGCTCGTGGTTGAGTCTTTTATTTCTGTTTTGCCTGAGAATAAAACATACACACTCTCTTTATGTAGTGGCAGCAACACAAAAATGATCCATTCATTCATTCATATTTCCAAGAGGGTGATTCAGATTCATTGTTTTCTACTGAGAAAAGTGGGATTTCACATCATTCAAAACATTTTTGGAAAAAAAAGGTTTTTTTGCTGATTAAGAAAGAAAAACAAAAAAAAAACCATTTGCTTCCTGTTTGTTTTCATAGTATATAATAAATAGTTAACTGGCTTAATGTTCCATCTTTTCATATGTTGATGCAAAAAATATCCTAAAATAATTATTGTTGAATTCAAATTATAACAGTTTATATTCATGGCAATATTTTTATTCTAATTTATTGAAGATGTAATAGGCCTAAATCTGCACGGATGTTAATTTTAAACACTCATATTTATCTACTGAGGGACAAAAGTCTTGAATGTCAACCATGTTTTATCAATTAAGATTTTTCATTTGACATACAACCTCCCATGAACACGTCCATTCTGTCTGTTTGTTAATACATCTGAATTCTGCATTAACCCTGGGAAAAAATGTAATGTTAATATATATTAATATTAATATATTAATAAGAAAAGCAGTTGTAATTGTGTCTTGTGAAACTTTATCAGCAAAGATACGTGATGGTGGAAAGTGGAGATTTGTACAGGATTTGCAAGTAGTAAAAATGGAAATTCATCCAAGAGCTCCAGAAGTATTAAATCCACAATTAACTTCCACTAATTTCTCGGTTGCTGATTTGGAGAATGTATTTCTATTTGTCCTTATGTTCGCTGACAGCCATTACTTTTTGCTTTTTCCTTAAAAATAATAGCGGTTACCTGGATAAGATTTGGCTTTTGAATTGACTTTTTGAGACGTCCAGGTGATTTTCAGCTGAAATCATTGATGACTTTCTGATGTGCAGCCTGTCTGAGAAAGCCTGCATGTTAGATAAGGTGAACCTACCCAAACATTTAGCAGAAAACTGACTCACATTACAGTTTGTCCTACCTACTTATTTCTGTACATCTGCTTGTAATTTTTGCATTTTGTGGATGTTGTCTTATGCCACATGGAAGAGGTCTAATTATGTGAGTCACAGAGTGCTGTGACTCATCAGATGGTACTTGTTGATCTAAGATCTGCAAAGAATAATGTTCCTCTTTTAGAACCTGATGTTGATCCATTCACAGATTGTAAATATGCTTAGAAAACCTCCTAATCTCTGCTTAGCTCTGTACCCCAGTGATGTCTGTCACACAGAAACAGAGCCTGAATTTCCAATACAACATTATGATGATGTATATTGAATATCTTAAATGTCTCAGGAGGGAATTGTGATGCAAAATCAAGTATGATTAAATGCTAATGCTTGTGTTTTCTCTAGTTGTAATGGTAAATTGTGAAAAATGTTCAAACTTTGTCTCATATCCATGTTTTGTCTTGAAGTGTTTGCAGAACTGCTCCCAGGTCAGTTATTGTCTAACAGCAGATCACCCCACACTGTAGTGACCCAGAGTCACTTCATGCGCACAGGTGCTTATCAAAGTGCTGAAAAGGGAAAAGGTTTCTAGAAAAGCAGAAAAGGGCTGAGAGCAGTAGCCTGAGGGTGGAGAATGTTCTGTCCAGCAACACAAGGTTAGAAAACTAATGTGTGATGTATGAAGTTTAGAACTGCACTGGAAGCTCTGTTGATGTTCTTCTCTCTTCTAAGGTAATAAAACCCTAAAAGAGACTTGATGTGTCTAAGACCAGATAATGTCATTTTTAACAGTAATAACAAAAAAAACAGATATAATCGATTTCCAGTCAGTTGAGAGACTTTACTGATTATAAAATCACATTTATTATCAGCTATTTATCTGTTATTAATATAAAGATAATGAGAAACTGTCTATTGTTGCTAAAAACCAGGAGTTCAGAGAGAAACATTACACTATTTTACTTTAATACTCCATCACTTAAACAGAAATATGAATTTAAGATCTGAAGGAATCAAAAAAGACAAAGTCAAATCCAGGTGGAGGTGGAGGAGGTGGTTGAGTGTGGAGCAGAAGGAGTGGAGGAGTCTCAGTGTGTCTGCAGAGACTGTGTAGAAGGACAGAGCAGCAGCAGAGCAGATCCACTGCTGATCCTCTCTCAGATCCAGAGGATCACACAGGGATGATGGTGGACTTGACATTGTGTCTGACAGTGGAGCTGTTCTCAGAGCAGTTCAGACTGCAGCACTGAGAGTCATCTCCACTTCTTCTGATTCCTCTGTCAGTCACTGCTGGATGAAGCTCTCCTCTCCACTCTACCTCCCAGTAACATGGTCCAGTCAGAGCCTCTCTGCACACAACATGCTGCTGCTGCTGCAACATCTGCATCATCAGGACAAACATTATCCTGGTCATTTAATGACACTGTTACATCAGACATTGATATGATACAAATCTTCTTTGCTGGTCCATTAGAGTCGGCTTCCCCCTGTAGAGAGAATGAGAGAGAACAGAGGAGATCAGTGATGTTTCCAGAGACTCACTTGGTTACTAAATGTAACCATGGTTCTTTGATTTGCAGGCTTCAGTCAGACTGATCTTAGAGCTGTGACAAAGATGAAACTGATCAATAGTTTAGTTTTGAAAACGATCAGATTTGATGAATGAGGACCACTGTCTCTTTTTATGTTGTGAGGCTGTCAGCTGGAATCCAGCTTTATTTCCTGTCCACATGAAGACAACAACAACAGTCATCTTCACATTAACTCAAACAGATGATGACAACAAGCTTCTGGCTGATCTGATTGGCTGACTGTTTTCTCTGTCTCTGTCTTTCTGTCCAATCCTGAAGCCTGTCCCCATTCTCCTCTCACAGCTTCACTGAGGAAAGCAGCCACTGAGAAGGTTGGAGCTTTACAGGAAATACTGGATCTTTGCTTTGATACAAACTGGGTTTAGTACAATACTGCTGAAAGCAGCATGGACTGACTCCAACCCTCTACTGACCTCAGAGTCTCCAGTCTACAGTGTGGACTCTCCACAAGATCAGACAGAAGCTTCACTCTTGAATCCTGCAGGTTGTTGTAGCTCAGGTCCAGTTCTCTCAGATGGGAGGGGTTGGACTTCACAGCTGAGAACAGAGAGTCACAGCTGATCTCTGACAAACTGCAGTCCCACAATCTGAATAAAGAATCAAAGATGTAGATCAAATCATTAGTAATCAATCAGATTTGTCCTAATCAATGGTGTTTTCTCTAAAATGAGCAAAACTAAAAACTATTTTACTACTAAACTATTCAGAACAAAACTATTTGAATCCCAAATTACAGATGATTTCATGAAAACTTTGGAAAATGTTCAGCAGAAATGTGAAATAAAAACAATTTCAACTTCATGGACTGAAACATGGAAAAACAACAGTTTAGTTCTTTAAACATTTTGCAACTTAATTAACAAGAAAATTCACCTCTGTGAAAAAATACAACTAATTCTATATGAACATCAATGATTACAGCTCACTGATATGAATTAAATCCAAAGAATATTGTTTTGTTAAGTTTATTTCAGTTTATTGTTGTGATAAATCTGAATTTAAATTCAAAGATGAACTCAACATTCTTTACAATGTATTGACAAACATTAGTGAGAAATATGAGCATTTGAGATCTGAAGGTTTAATTTGTCAGAAAAATGACACATGACTAAAAATAATTAGATGCAACAAAACCCAATATTTGTCTGACATTCCCCAAAATGTATTGATCATCTTTGGATTATCCAGGACTCTGCAGCCAAAGGTCTCATCCAATCTAAAACATGTGAACACGTTACTTCGTCATGTTCAGTTGGAAATTCTTTTGGAAGTATTCAAAGCTCTGCATTGCCTTGCTCCTGCATAACTGGCCAATTTGAGCCTTTATGATGTTGCCTCCCTCATGCTGTGATCTACTTCAGCTGCTGAAGTTCAACTCAGAACCAGAACTGAGACTCTGGACTGAACTTCCCTTTCACATTCACCAACACAGTTTCATTGCAGAGTTAAACATGTGTCTCTTTAAGGTTGCAGATCCATTATAATGCAGCTTTTCACTGACTGTAAATTGATTTTAATAAGGATTTTATTGCTGTTCTAAACAGAGTTTGATTTTATTACTGTTACATTTTTTAAAAAGGTTTCTTTGTATTTGGTTTAGTTTGGTATTATTGTCTTAAATAAATGTAGGTTTATTATTAATACATTTACCTGAAACTAAAGAAAAAAATGTCCCCATTCTCCTCTCACAGCTTCACTGAGGAAAGCAGCCACTGAGAAGGTTGGAGCTTTACAGGAAATAACTGGATCTTTGCTTTGATACTAACTGGGTTTAGTACAATACTGCTGAAAGCAGCATGGACGGACTCCAACCCTCTACTGACCTCAGAGTCTCCAGTCTACAGTGTGGACTCTCCAGAAAACCACACAGCAGCTTCACTCCTGAATCCTGCAGGTTGTTGTCACTCAGGTCCAGTTGTCTCAGATGGGAGGGGTTGGACTTCAGAGCTGAGACCAGAGAATCACAGCTGATCTCTGAAAAACTGCAGAAACTCAATCTGAATAAAGAATCAAAGATGAAAGTTTAGAGACAAAGTTCCTGTTTGAAACCATCAATCTTTCATCATCTGATCAGAGCTGAGATTAGGATTTTCTCTCAGGATTCTTCAATAATATATTTCTGTGTCTGTCTTCTTCTTCATTTGGACAGTCCATTTTGTCTTTGTGAAGACAGAAGCAACAATCTGATCATTAGTGAAATGTTAGTGTCTAAACTCTGCTAAACACAAACTTCAACCTCTTGTCTGCTCTTAATGATCAAACCTTCGAACTAAGGTTTTTCTGTGTCTGTCTTCAAACACTGGACAGAGACAGACAGGAGGAACTGTGTCCTCACACATTTGAAATGTCTCTAAGGTGGATCTCACAGCACAGCTGCTGTCATTCACCTGGATTTGGCTTCATGTGATCAGACAATGTAGTGATTGGAAAAAGATCCAGTTTGTCTCCAGCAACATGTTGGTTGTCCTCAACACACATTTGTCCTCCCTGCTCTCTCATGTGTCTCTCACATGTCTTCACACATGCAAAATATTTCCCATATGATGTAAAGCTGTCAATCATCTCCTGTTGCACTTGATAGTAGCTGTGGAATGTTTGGAGGATTTCTTTCCTTTTCTCTGCACCTTCCAATCCCACTCTGCTGCTCCTCTCTACATTTATTCCACTCAAATCAAACAGGATCAACTGTCTCTGCTTCTTGACACAGTTGGATGCTTCTTCATTAGCTTCAGTCAACTATTTAGTGCTGTGTGTCCTGTTCTTAACCTGCTGATTCTTCTCTCCTCCTTCTATTTGCTCCAAGCTGATTCTCTGTTGCTGCTTTATACAAGTGTCTTCAATTCTAAGTCTGACAATCAAATGTCATCTTCACATCAGATTTTTCTACTTTCAAATCAGAGTCGACACTTTCAAAACTTACTTTCAGCCACTGAACAGTTTGAATGTGATTTTACCTCAGAAACATGAACCTGTCTGTAGTTTAGTGTCACCACAACTTTCACATCATATTAATCTCAGCACACAACTAAAAAATGTTGTCTGACCTCAGAGTCTCCAGTCTACAGTGTGGACTCTCCAGAAAACCACACAGTAGCTTCACTGCTGAATCCTGCAGGTTGTTTTCACTCAGGTCCAGTTGTCTCAGATGGGAGGGGTTGGACTTCAGAGCTGAGACCAGAGAATCACAGCTGATCTCTGACAAATCGCAGGAACTTAATCTGAATAAAGAATCAAAGATGTCGATCAAATCATTAGTAATCAATCAGATATGTCCTAATCAATGGTGTTAGAGTAACTTTGTCCTTGTGTTATTGTGGATCATCAGAATGTCAGCACAACATTCATACACCTATTCATGTCAGCACTGATTCAGAACATGCTGCTCACCTCACTCACCACTGGAATTAGAAGACAAACATCAAATCACATATGACAGACTAAAAACTTACTACAATATTCAGTAACTGTAAACTGATATTATTTTAAAAAAGACACTTTTGATTTTAATTAACTAACTACAGTTGTCAACTAAAAAAAGATCTCCAACAGTATCTCTCACTGAAAAAATGGTGTCTGACCTCAGAGTCTCCAGTCTACAGTGTGGACTCTCCAGAAAACCACACAGCAGCTTCACTACTGAATCCTGCAGCTTGTTGAAGCTCAGGTCCAGTTCTTTCAGATGGGAGGGGTTGGACTTCAGAGCTGAGACCAGAGAATCACAGCTGATCTTTGACAAACTGCAGTGACTCAATCTGAATAAAGAATCAAAGATGTCGATCAAATCATTAGTAATCAATCAGATTTGTCCTAATCAATGGTGTTAGAGTGACTTTGTCCTTGTGTTATTGTGGATCATCAGAATGTCAGACTTCTACAGACATCATCCAAATGTCAGCACAACATTCATACACCTATTCATGTCAGCACTGATTCATAAAATGACAGTTATAACATATAAAATCAGACATGTTTATTCAAAAGACTGAATCTTGACTGAAGTTTTCTTTAAAATTTCATAAATGACCAGTATTGTGAAATAAATGATCACACTGAGTTCAGGTTCCTCTGAAAGTCAGATGGATGTTCTCTTCTCTGATCCTAAATGGAACCTAGCACCTTTCTGTACAAACATGTCTGCAGGGTCAGATTTCTGAAAAAGGATTTTTTCAAGTTTCATCTTCACACTTTTCGCTCTTTAACACTTGAGAAAAACTCGGCTTTCCTTAAGTTCATGGTCCACTACTAGTGCAGACAAGGTACTAGTCCAAGGCCCAATCAGACCGTCAGCCTGTTCCTCCTCAGCACCACTTTCCTTCAAGTACAGTCTGCAAACATGGAGACATCTCCCATCAGCCAGTCTGGACTTATTTCACTTCTCTATGTGGACTCAACTTAAAGTCCCACATAGTGTTGAGGGATTTGACCTGAGGAAATGGTTTTCACATTTGTGCTCAGACAAACGTAGAAACTAATGAACCAAACGAAACCTGAACATTCACTTATGGATTTAAGATGGAAAACTGACCTCAGAGTCTCCAGGAGACAGTTTGGATTCTTCAGGCCAGAACAAATCAGCTTCACTCCTGAATCCTGCAAGTCCCAGTTTCCATTCAGGTCCAGTTCTCTCAGATGGGAGGGGCTGGACTTCAGAGCTGAGGCCAAAACTTCACAGTGAGTCTCTGAGAGTTTGCAGCCAGAAAGTCTGTGATAACAGATAATGAGAAATAATATGAATATGTAATTTATAAGTATAATTAAAAATCTACTATAAAGTTTAGACTTTCTTTATTTTGATCACAAAGCAGAATGAGATGGAGGCAGCAGCTAAATGATCTGAACTTATCTTCTATAACACTTTTCTACATCACGGAGACACAAACACACACACACACACAGTCAGGTCCATAAGTATCTGAACAGGGACACAGATTTCATGGTTCTGTCTCTGTCCCACCACAGTGGATTTGAAGTGAAACCATCAAAATGTGCTTAAAGTGGAGACTGTCAGCTTTCATTTAAGGCTTTGCTCCAAAACATTAGATGAACAGTGGAGGAACTACACACACTTTTATTCACAGACCCCCAATTTTAGTGGCTCACAAATATTAAGAACAATAAAGTTCAACTCTCTGTTTTAAAATTTGTTCCAAATCTTTCTGAGTCAAAAACTCGCTGAAATCTGGAACTATGAACATCACAAGATGCCGGGTTTCTTCCCTGGTGATGCTCTGTCAGACCTTTACTGTAGCTCTCTTCACTTCAGCTTGGTTTCGGGGGTTCAAACATCTTTTATGTGTGTTAAGTGTGATTGATCACATCTGGACTTACTGAGCCTTTCTGCAGTTCCTCACAGCTGGGATCAGTCTCAGTCGTCCCTCCTCTGATGTGTTGTACTTCTTCAGGTCCAACTCATCCAGAACCTCCTCTGACATCTGCAGCATGTAGGCCAGAGCTGAGCAGTGGATCACAGGGAGTTTCTTCTCTGATCTGTTCTCTGACTTCAGGAACTCTTGGATCTGCTGATGTACTGAGTGGTCCTTCATCTCCATCAGACAGTGGAAGATGTTGATGCTTCTGTCAGGAGAACTACTAGTTTGCTTTTTCTTCAAGTTGTTTATGACTCTCTGGATGATTTCTGGACTGTTCTCTGTCTGACCCAGCAGACCTTCTAAGAGTCTCTGGTTGGACTCCAGAGAGAGACCATGAAGGAAGCGGACAAACAGGTCCAGGTGACCATTTTTACTTTGGAGGGATTTCTGCATGGCTGACTTCAGGAAAACCTCAGGAGAGGAGTTTTGAGATGAGTATTTCTTCCCCAGGAAGTCCTCCAGTACCTCTGTCTCCCTGTTGGTGTAACAGTGGAAGAAGTAAACTGCAGCCAGAAACTCCTGAATGCTCAGATGAACAAAGCAGTAGACTGTTTTCTGGAAGATCACACTCTCTCTTTTGAAGATCTCTGTACAAACTCCTGAGTACACCAAGGCCTCTGTGACATCAAGACCACACTGCTCCAGGTCTTCTTGGTAGAAGATTATGTTTCCTTTCTTCAGATGTTCAAACGCCAGCATCCCCAGCTTCACAAGAACATCCCTGTCAGCCTCCATCAGCTCCTGTGGCCTGGTCTCATGTCCCTCATCATACTTGTTCTTCTTCCTCTTGGTTTGAACCAGCAGGAAATGTGAGTACATGTCAGTCAGGGTCTTGGGCAGCTCTCCACTCTGCTCTGTAGTCAACATGTGCTCCACAACTGTAGCAGTGATCCAGCTGAAGACTGGGATGTGACACATGACGTGAAGGCTCCTGGATGTCTTGATGTGGGAGATGATTCTGCTGGACAGCTCTTCATCACTGAACCTCCTCCTGAAGTACTCCTCCTTCTGGGCGTCAGTGAAGCCTCGTACTTCTGTTACCCTGTCGACACATGTAGGAGGGATCTGATTGGCTGCTGCAGGTCTGGAAGTTATCCAGACCAGAGCCGAGGGAAGCAGATTCCCCTTGATGAGGTTTGTCAACAGCACGTCGACTGATGACTTCTGTGTGACATCAGACACAACCTCACTGTTGTTGAAATCCAGTGAACGTCTGCTTTCATCCAGGCCGTCAAAGATGAACAAAAGTTTACAGACAGCCAGCTGCTCTGCTGTGACCTTCTGTAATGTTGGATGGAAAACATGGAGCAGCGTGAGAAGACTGTACTGCTCATCTTTGATCAAGTTCAGCTCCCTGAACGAAAGCACAACCAGCACACTGACATCTTGGTTTTCCAAGTCCTCTGCCCAGTCCAGACTGAACTTCTGCACCAAGAAGGTTTTTCCAACACCAGCGACACCGTTGGTCAGAACCACTCTGATGTGTCTCTGTTGGTCAGGTAAGACTTTAAAGATGTCGTGGACCTTGATTGAAGTGTCATGGAGGGTCTTCATCTTGGAAGCTGTCTCAAGCTGCTTCACCTCATGTTGGGTATTAACCTCTTCACTCTGTCCCTCTGTGATGTAGAGCTCAGTGTAGATCCTGTTGAGGAGGGTTCCACTTCCTGTTTCATCACTTCCTTCAGTCACACATTCACATCTCCTCCTCAGACTGATCTTATGTTCATCTAAAACCTCCTGCAGACCAACATCTGCTGAAAGATGAGAAACTACCAATGAAGAAAACACAAAGATGTTTAAGAATTTGTGATTATTATAATATTTAACACAAATGAATGATAATAACAAAATAAATGTTAATGCTGTATAATACGACAAATGTCTGTGTATAAAACAACAAGTCTTGTTTTCAGAAACATCAGCAGACAGATGTTCAGTCTTACTTTGTACAGAGCTGCTCTGACTGTCTGTCTGCAGTCCAGGTCTTGTTCTGGATCTTTCTCCAAACTGCTTTTTCTTCTCTCTGTGAAAACATTTCTCTATAACTAACTAATCAGTAGATTTCTGTTTTTTTCTTTTTTTACTACAGAAACACCATCAGTAGTTTGTGGAAATAAAACCCAGACTAAGATCCATCTTATTCTGAACCAGTATCTGCACTAATAGTTCTGCATCATGAATATAAATCATCCTCAGTGAATCATCTTCATCAGGTCAGTTTACAGTAGAAACTCTCTTACTTTGTGTCTGAGGGTTCAGGTTCAGGACTGAAGTTTAGAGGATGTCCTTTGGACCGGTCACTCTTCATAGACAGATGACTGGATGCTGAAGACTCTGGTTTGTGTCTGTGGAAACAAAAGTGTTTTTTATCATTAACACTTGTAATAAACAGACATAAACACAAGACATTATCAGAGCTTTAGAATAAAAAAGGATTATGTGTTTTTCTCCATCAATAACCTGTTTTCAGAAAAGTTGGGATGCTGTAAAACGTAAATACAATCACGACGAAATTATTTCCAAATAATTTAAAACCTATATTTGTGAAGGCAGCAGTGGTGGAGCGGTTAATGCTGTTGCTTCACAGCTAGAAGGTCCTTGGATCAAATCCCTGACCAGCTGCAGTCTCTCTGTGTGGAGTTTGCATGTTGTCCCTGTGTTTGTGCGAGTTTCCTCCCACAGTCCAAAGACATGCATGTTAGGGAAATTGTCCCTAGGTGTCTGTCTGTGTATGTCTCTCTGTGTTGGCCCTGAGACAGACTGGAGACCTGTCCAGGGTGGATAAGTGGTGGATGCTAATTGTGAATTTGACACCAAAAACCTAAAGACGCGTCTCTTTGTTTGTCCTACATGTGTCATGTTCTTTTATGTGACTGTCACAGGTTTGTCTTCACAGTTCACTTTGTTACATGTGACAGTGGTTTACAGCTCACACACTGCACTGAATCTGCACAATCAACGGCTCAAACATAGATAAACATTTTGATTATCACAGTTTAATTAGTTCATAACTTTTTTTAAACAGGGACTGAAAGTTAACTTGCTATAAAACTCTATATACACAGCATCAGTTACTTAATAAACTAATAATATATCATAAATACACAGTAACTTACACCTCAAACTGTGGGAAATTTATTTTCCAGTAAAGTTTATTCTGTGTCCACAGACAATGTCAAACACGACCTCCTACAGTCCAACATGAGACTAAACTAGATTCTCTGACAGTGAAATAATAAATAATAATACAAAACTTACGATGTGTTCTCCATGTTCCTCCATCCACAGCATCAATCAGTCTTCTGGTTGGACGTGTTCAGAATAAAAGAACTTCCTCTATTAAGTTCATTTACTTTATCTAAATACAAAAGTGGAAAAGTTCTGTTAGACATTTAACGATAAATTGTCGATCATCTTAACGTCTACAACCACACAACAAACAGGCAAATAGACTCACTGATCAGTTTCACCAGGTAAATGAAGTCCTACTGTAGCATACATTGTCTTTATGAAGATCAGTTTCAGTTTTTGATGATAATTCTCAAAAATGCTTTAATTTAATTCCATCTTAATTATAGGGAACATAATAAAAGGTGGTTATATTCTGAGGTTTTCCTAATATTAGAATAAAAATAGAGACACATCTGAAACTCAAGCAGAATAGAACCATAGTTAAAGATGGAAAAACAGAAGAGCTAAGAGGTTTTTGATTACTTTTAAAGAAATTGAATTGAAACACAGAGGCAGAGCTGGCAGTACTTGGTGCTAGATGGTTAACCATCCACTACATCCACGGGCAGGATGTGTTAAGTACAGTTATGTTGGTTCACCTTTTGTTTAGCTTCAGACCAGGCTACTCCAAGTCATCAATCATCCTCCCATTGATTTGGACTTTCTTGAGTTTACTTGTTCTCAAGAGTTCACTTTGATCCCTCCACCCATTTTACAGGGATTACACAACCTTCTAAATGATATTCATATCTGTGACCCTGAGGTGCCTGATGCCTCTCCAGAACAAGTACAAGGAGCAATGGGTCGGCCACGTTATGTAGTATCTGCAAACCAGCTTCAGGGGCTGCTTGACATGTCCATGTCAGTTGGAATGATGGCTCAGCATCTTGGAGTATCTAGGAGGACTGTTCAGAGATGTGTAGCTGAAAACAACTTGTCAACTTGACACCAATTCTAAAATGACAGATGAAGAACTTGACCATGTCGTGTTGACAATAACGAACACAGTGCCACATGCTGGGTACAGATTCATGAAAGGAGCCTCCTCCTCCCCTGTCTTCATTTCTACACATTGCCATGTCACCATTATATGTCACTAACTATTTTCTTTTCCCATAGTTGTGCTTTTATCTTCTGCAGGTGTCCCCAGTTTGGAGCTGTGTGTTTCCATATGCAGTCACTGGCCTTAGTTATTGTTTTTTTTATTTTTTCTCTGCTTTTTTTCACCACACCGTTACCTTTGTGCTTGCTCAATGTCCTTTGTTGGCTTTGTCTGTACATTTCTAAGGCCATGAACTTACTATGTAAAGTGCCTTGACATTATTTTGCTGTAAATCTCTGCTCTATAAATAAAATAACATTAAGATTTCAATAAATCGACACTATGTGACAAAAATTCCAAGTTATGTAATAATTAATTGGAAAAAGTAAAATGCTTATGAAATGAAGCCTTGTTTTCCTACTAATTGTTTTGCAATCATTTGTCATTGACTGAATGTGTCTATGGGAGGGTGAAAACTAGAGGCTGCTAAACTGAAAGCACCGAGGTAGATACCCATTGAGGAAGTTAACGTTCCAAATCTACCTACAAACATTAACTAAAATAACATTACTTAGAATAAAGAAAAAGAAAGAAAAAGAAAAAAAGAAAAAGGTTGTTTTAATTAAGTTAATTTAGTTTTTTCATTATTTTACAATAACTTCTTCATACACTTCTTTTTTGTAAAATATATGTAAAGTTTGCATCTTTACACTAAAAAGAATTTTTGTACACAACTGTATGTTTAGCATGAATGTATTAGTGACTTTATATTTATGTTATTGTTAACATGTCCTTATTGTGTTAGCAGAAAAAAATGTGGGTTTCTGTTCCCTTCTGTTCACATAAAAAAACGCATGTGACTCCAGTTTATTAGCATAGAAACAACTGTATGTGTATGTTTGTACAAGTCATGATGAACCAATAACAGAAACTGTGAGACCAGAACAAGAATCAGGTTTGTTCACACACACACACACACACACACACACACAGAGTCGTGTCTAACTAGACTGGTGAAGACACTCTTGAAATAATTCTTATATCAACACCAACCATTAAGAACTAAAACCAAGTCTTAACCTTCAGACTCTGAAATTGTCAGGAGCCAAAACTTCTTCACAACAATGGTGTAAAAACAAAATGTGTCATTTTAAGGAAACACCATATTTTCTACTTCCTGGTTTTTGTTTTCCGGAGTCTCTTCATATAAACAGCAGTGGACAGTGTGTGTTGTTTCCTCTATTGTCCTCAGGGACAAACTGACTCAGAGACAGTAAAATAATAGTAATGTTGGATTAACACTCACCCTGTCTCAGTCTTTACTTTTCCTCCATTTTCTCTCTGGTCTTTAAGCTGTAAACTGCTGCAGGCTACAGACTGATGAATGATTTTCACTGAGGTTCAACTGTCAGAGAAAAAAAGTTCCTGTCTGAGGTTTCGATTTATTCCGTTTGTCTTTTTACAAACGTGTGTTAGGTCTTGTAGCCCTGGAACTTTGAAAGTCTGAAAAGACCAAGAGCGTTGATCATCCGCGATGTCCCAGTTACCAATTCTGACTTTCCGTCTTCTGGTTTTAAATTAATGGCATTAACTTTGGACGGACGTGACTTAGCTAATGCTAAACTGAAACCGAACGTTCTCCGTTGTAACCTCGATCCATGACGTCATGACGTTGGGGAAGGTGAGCTGGATGGAGGCTGAAGAGAGGAGGAAGAGGAGGAGGACAGCTGGTATCTGAGGACATGAAGTCTTTTTCTCACAGCATCCAGAGAGGTTTTGGTTCCTGGGAGGAAACAAAGAATCAGGAAAGAGATGAAAAGACATGTATGAAAAAAAAGACACAAAACGCTGTGTAAGTAAAGTGATGGACAATGTGCAGGATTTGTGTTGTAGAAACGATTAACAGTAGAAATACTGTTAATTTCACATTACTCACACAAATCTACACATATTTTATTATGTCTTTGACATTTCCTGAAAAACAAGGTCTAAGGTTTGGTTATTCTTTGGTTACACTGTTTACTTTAGTTTTTCCTCCCTTTTGGTATTTAAGTTTGTCTTTGGATTTATTTTGTTAATTTACACGCTGTGTAATTCTTGTTCGTCCTTATGGAGGGATTTTTATGTTGGTGTTCACATTCCCCTAACTCCCTATAATAAATGTCCCTTTACTTTGAAACCCTCTCTGACTGTCTCCTTATTTGTGTCCTCAAACCAAATTACCCAATCCTTAAACAAATCATGTTTCATATTAAACTGAAGACAAGAAAACAGTGAAAGCTCAGATATTTCTGCATCTACAGAAAAACTTGTTTTGACCTCATATGTAGTTTTTTTCTATAGCACAAACATAATTGATGAGATGAGCTCATAAAGATTATTTTTTTATAGTTATTCTCCAAAGTTTAGTCCTTTACAAAAATAATGAAGACATTAACATCACGTCAGCAGAACAAACCAAACCTTTTCATAAAAAGTGGATCAAAACATTCAGAAATAAAGGACAAGAATAACTGAGCAGACTAAGCTCCTGAAAGAGGTCGACCCAGAGCCGGGACAGTAAAAACCTGATCCCCTCTGGTCTTTAATCCAATATCTGCTTCGTTCTACAACTTCATCATCTTTTGTAAATAGAATCAAATGTCAAGTTTCATGTCTGCAATCAGAAGTTTAGAGGAGACAAAATAAGAGTGAAACCATGATGAATCCATCACGAGCAGGTGAACTGGTACCAGGTGAGAGGATCATCACTGGGTGTAAAAGGAGCATCCAGCAAAGGCTCCAAAGTCTTTGTGAGAGAAAGATTCAACAAGAAAATGTCTCAATACAAGAAACAACAAACAGTGGAGGGAAACAGCCAAAATCTTTTCTTTGTGCTTTTTTACATGAATAAAGGTTCAAATGAACAAACAAATCATACATTTATATTTTTATTGAAAAAAGTCCTACTTTTTCTGGAATCACAAAAATGTTGTAAAACACAAACCAGATGAAATAAAGAATCATTTACCAAACTGAAGCCTGACACAGGATAAAACACTGAAACTAAAACTTAATTAGTTTTCTGACAAAATTCCAGATTTTAGTTGATAAATAAGATTTTTATTTGGCTTATTTATTTACATCCACAACAGCGGATACTGTCACTGTCCCTGTTACCTGTTTGCTGTAATCTGACACCAACGGACGAAGAGCACGGCTGTGGACACACAGACTCAGTCTATCGAGACGTGTTAGGCTGGTTGGACCAAGAAGAATTGTTCAGAGAGGTTGTCTGGACTGGAACTCTGTCAGATCATCAAATCATCAACAGGTGTGTTGGTGATTTGTTCTGGCTTTGAAAGTTGAGCTTGGACTTGGACATAGTTATCAGAGGCCAGTTTGTGACTTAGTAAATATTGTTCCACCATTTGGACCTTTCAAGTTAACCCTAGGATTTGACATGTTGTGCTGTTGACATGTTTCCCCTTAATACTTTAACCTTATTCTAACCCAAACAGTTCAGGAAATAGACTTGACCTTTTTGTTGATTTGTCCAGTTTCTTCTAGTTTATTTCTGTCAGTTGTTGTAATAAACAGGTTTAATTTGAATTTCATCATTTCAGTCCCATTTCAGAGGAAACTGCTGCTTCTTTAATGGTTGATTGGATTATTGATCAGTTATTGATTTAACCTCATGTCTGAGTCTTTATCTTCACTCTAAACACTGAGCTGATTTATGATGATGTCAGTGTCATATTTGACTTTTTCATTTCCCCATAATCCAGTCTGTGTGACGTCCTGTGTTTGCTGTGGATCTGGATCTGAGCACTGGTGTCACTGCTGCTCTGCTCCAGCTGGAGGCGCTGTAGGACCAAGAAGAAGCTCCGGTTGCTGAAGCTTTTTGTGGAAAGAAGCAGATGCAGACAGAGAGAAGAAGCTGGTGTATGACGATGAAACAGGACGTTTGACCGTGTGTGTTGTCCCACAGTATAAAGAGAAGAAAAAGACTGGGTCCCGCTGTGTCCTCAGGCTGCGCTACAGCGTCTATTCACAGGCGCGATCCCACTACTGAGCGGCACGGAGGCTTTGACCTGCTCCGTTTCCGACCTGGGCCGGTGCACCCCTCCTTAGACGACCTGGTGGTCCCGGGCTCCCCCAGGAGCACCATATCGATACCGAACTTAGTGCGGACACCCGCTCGACACAGTCCGCTGCAGCTCAGAGCTCCTGAGCTCCAACGATCCTCCAGCCTCAGCCTCCCAGTAGCTTGGATTACAGGCGCGTGCCACCGCACCCGGCTACCGACGCCGTCATTCATGGAGGGTTGGAGTTTTACCAAGCTGACGTCATCAGGTGAACACGTCAAGCTGCAGTGCAGAAAGGTGTAGTAGTATCTGAGCAGTTTCCAAAGTGTTAAATCAGTGTTTGAGTAAAGAGAAAAACTTTATCCCTGTTCTTTAAAATGTTCTTATCAAGCTGTCGGTCAGTGTTTGACCTCAGTGCTGAATGAATCCACCACCAAAATATGCTGCAGACCACAACTGAAGCTACATCACTGCTGGTTTTTCTCATGTGAGAACTCTACAGGGTCTGTGGTGCTGATTTGAATGATGTGACTGATGGTCATTGCTCCAGTGGAGACGGTGCAGAACCAACAAACCTGGATCCTGGTGGTTTGCAAAGAAACACTTATTGCAAACAGGCACAGGTCAAGTTTTTAAGAAGTTACTGAGGCATTTTAACAAATCCCTCATCAACATTATGAAGGAAAGTTTATATTTAAGTATAATATTTCCTGTATTTTGTTGTCATTTTATATAATATTTCACGGTTTGAAATAGGAGATAAGTGTGAAAATTACACACTTATTCTGTACTCGGTAAGGACAGCAGGGACATACACATGCACAGAGGTTGGTGATCAGTCAAGGACAAACTGGGAACTGTTACCTCAGGGTCCTCAACAGATAAATCGACTCTATGAAGATTTTATTAAAAAGATTTGGTTTAACAAATTTCATTCTATAAACAAATGTTTCAAAGTGCAAAACCTGCCATCATCTCCTGTGTTAATGACATTTCAGCAGGTACAAATCAGACACGAATGATCATATTTGTCCCCACTGGGTGAAGCTCTGTTCATTCAGGAAGCGTAATTTACCCTTATACCTTTTCAGCACTTTGATAAGCACCTGTGAGCATGAAGTGACTTTGGGTCACTACAGTGTGGGATGATCTGCTGTTAGACAATAACTGACCTTGGAGCAGTTCTGCAAACACTATAAGACAAAACATGGATATGAGACAGATGTTAATCTCTTAATCAGATCTGAGTCTGAGATGAAGTCAGAGAATTTAAGCCAAAGATTCCTGTCATCATTTCCCCAGAGATGCTCCTGGTTTTCTATTGGTTTCAGTCTGTCCAGACAAATATCTGGGTTAGAAACAGAGAAGCCTGTAGCACGACCAGGACAGGCAGGACTCACTGGTGGTGAGGTCTGAGGGGGAAACCAGAGTCCATGCACGAGCCCTGGACTAGAAAAGGCAGGACACAAAGTGGGGTCCACACAACAACAGGAAACAGAAGTGCTGCAAAGTTACAAACCAGTGTGTTTCTATGCGGCTGTGATCAGGTCAAAGCAGAACTTGTGCATGTGAGTGGAGAAACGGCAGAAACAAATCCCTCATCAACTTTATGAAGGAAAGTTTATATTTAAGTACAAGTATTTCCCTTATTTTGTTGTCATTTTCTATAATATTTCAAGGTTTGAAACTGAAAATAGGAGAGAAGTGTGAAAATTACACACTTATTCTGTACTCGGTAAGGACAGCAGGGACATACACATGCACAGAGGTTGGTGATCAGTCAAGGACAAACTGGGAACTGTTACCTCAGGGTCCTCAACAGATAAATCGACTCTATGAAGATTTCATTAAAAAGATTTGGTTTAACAAATTTCATTCTATAAACAAATGTTGTAAAGTGCAAAACCTGCCATCATCTCCTGTGTTAATGACATTTCAGCAGGTACAAATCAGACACGAATGATCATATTTGTCCCCACTGGGTGAAGCTCTGTTCATTCAGGATGCTGAAGGTGAGAAGAGAGTTTTTCCTAAAAATGGCTTTTTTCTCAGTTGTATCATATGAGCATTTATGGGAACATGTCCATTTGTAAATACCACTAGTGGAGGACATATTTAATGACTCCACTCACTGTAAGATATGTTAGATTTATTTGTCAAATTTAAGCCATTACTCACCACAAGATCCTGCCTTATGAGACAGCAGCTCAATTGTTTATTGACTCTTTCACTGTGAAGCAGCCTCAGGTTTATCTGCAACACCACTGTGTTAACTTGAGCTTTTTCGATGTGTTGTACAGTAACTATTTCCAAACTATCTAATGTTTGCCAGCTCATATCTATCTAATGCTGCATTAACTACACAAATAAACATGAACTTAGAACCTTCACCACTTTAGTTCCATCATGACTGTTGGTTTCAGCTCATTTACATGAATCACATGTACAGTAGAAACTAAGCTCCAATATTTTCAATCACTTAAAACCTGCCTCCTTTTGAAAACATGTCACTGAAGCATCACCATGGTTTTTGTAAAGGGTTAGAAACAGAGAAGCCTGTAGCACGACCAGGACAGGCAGGACTCACTGGTGGTGAGGTCTGAGGGGGAAACCAGAGTCCATGCACGAGCCCTGGACTAGAAAAGGCAGGACACAAAGTGGGGTCCACACAACAACAGGAAACAGAAGTGCTGCAAAGTTACAAACCAGTGTGTTTCTATGCGGCTGTGATCAGGTCAAAGCAGAACTTGTGCATGTGAGTGGAGAAACGGCAGAAAGGTCACAGAAACCAGGCACAGAGGGAGGGAGGGATCTGAAACCCAGTTTGTGGTGCTCACAGCTTCAAACAGATTTTCTTGCAGAGCTCTGAATTGGGGCCATTTGTAGTAGAGAACTTTGGGTATAAAGGCCGAGAACTGTAGCTCAAGGGTTCAGTGAGTTAGAGGAGCTGAAGAACCAATGTTACAACCAAACCCAGTTTTTATTGACACTATCAACAAAAATCAAATGTCTGTTGGTGGACAACAAAACGTCCACTGTGATAATTGGACTGATTCCAAAGCAGAAATTGAAAAGCAGACAAACCCCCTGTGCTCTCATGGATCTGTAGTAAACTATTTCACCAAGAAATGTTTCAGTGGACAGTTGACCGTCTTCACATTTAGAAGCGGAGACTTTTCATGTCGTCTTCTGGTGAACGTAAAGACACGAGCACGTAGATAAACTGGCTGAGTCGTATCAGAGGTGAACATTTGCTGCTTTCCTGTCTTTATATATTCAGGACCTCAGTGTGTTCAACTGTTGGACAAACACGTCCACATGTTTGACTCTGTTTCCACTTTTATATTAGTAACTTCACCATAAGTAACTTTATTTAGATGCAGTTGTTGTGTGAGTGACTCTGAGTCCTGAACTACTTCATCAAGTTTTCTTTTGGAGGAACTTCACTTTTCTTCAAACGGTGCTGATGAGGTTTATTAACAGAATCACATTAGTCATTCAAACAACATGGAACAGGAACTTCAAGATTCTGCAGTCACATTCTAAATCCTGACAGGACAGAAACAGTCGCTGAGATCTGTTTGTGTTGCTCTGATATTTACAGCTCACATGAGATTTAAGAAACCAACTCAATTCTTACTGTGAAATCTTTAAACACAGGAAGTCAACTGATTATATAAATACATAAATTGACATATCTAATGATTAACTTGTGGATCTGTCTGACGTCTACATCAGAAGTAATACAAGTGTTCAGTAATTTAAAATTTGCAAACACACACGGCCCTGATTCTTTGTTACATGTGTATGAATGGAAGTGTCACATTATCCATTTTCCCCAATGTGCACAGATTTAATGTCAGAAGGTGATTTACATTGTACAGCAGGATTCACATGGCCCTGATGTTCCTTATGAACAAAGAGGGGATTCAGTGAAGTCTGACAAATTGACTGCAGGGTTTTTGTATTGGTCTGATCACAGATGTGCACTGTCTGTCTGTCTGAAGGAGAAACTAAACATTTCTATGAGGTTTCATATGCTGCTCCTCTTATATTGTCATTAGCTAAATCAGAAGAAGATAATTGGGAAAATGTTCTTCTGTGCATGAGTGGAAGCAGCTCGTGGTTGAGTCTTTTATTTATCTTTTGCCTGAACACATAGTGATAGAGGTGCGAGCAGAGAGGAGAGGGTTAGGATTGGATGAGCCAGTGATTCTTTCAGATTTCACAGTAAAAGAGCATGAAGCTGTCCTTGTTATAGAGTAGGTCTCATAATAAAACACCCTGATGTCACACGGAGCCTTAATGTAACCTGTGACAACATGTCAATGAAAAAAGGAAAAAAGAAAAAAATTTGATTAATTCATTCATTCATATTTCCAAGAGGGTGAATCAGATACAGTTTTTTTATGAGAAAAGTGGGATGTCACGTCATTCAAAACATTTTGGCAAAGAAAAAAAAAAACAGTTTTTTGCTGATTGAGGAAGAAAAACAGGAAAAAAACACATTTGGTTCCTGTTTGTTTTCATAGTGTGTAATAAATAGTTAACTGGCTTAATGTTCCATCTTTTCATATGTTGATGCAAAAAAAGTTCTAAAATAATTATTGTTGAATTCACATTATGCATCTGCACAGATGTTAATTTTAAACACTCATATTTATCTACTGAGGGACAAAAGTCTTGAATGTCGACCATGTTTTATCAATTAAGATTTTTCATTTGACATACAACCTCCCATGAACACGTCCATTCTGTCTATTTGTTAATACATCTGAATTCTGCATTAACCCTGGGAAAAAATGTAATATACAAATAAAACAAAATATATTTTTGAGCTGGTTGTGATAATACCAAAGTTTACTTACAGGCCCAGCAAATGACAATATTCTTTAAAACAAAAGCCACTGATGGAATTACATCAGTTTTTGAGTTGTTGAAGAAAAGCAGTTGTAATTGTGTCTTGTGAAACTTTCTCATTAAAGATACGTGATGGTGGAAAGTGGAGATTTGTACAGGATTTGCAAGTAGTAAAAATGGAAATTCATCCGAGAGCTCCAGAAGTATTAAATCCACAATCAGCTTCCACTAATTTCTCAATTGCTGATTTGGAGAATGTATTTCTATTTGTCCTTATGTTCGCTGACAGCCATTACTTTTTGCTTTTTCCTTAAAAATAATAGCGGTTACCTGGATAAGATTTGGCTTTTGAATTGACTTTTTGAGACGTCCAGGTGATTTTCAGCTGAAATCATTGATGACTTTCTGATGTGCAGCCTGTCTGAGAAAGCCTGCATGTTAGATAAGGTGAACCTACCCAAACATTTAGCAGAAAACTGACTCACATTACAGTTTGTCCTACCTAAAGAAACTTATTTAGGTCATGTGATCACAGCTGAGATCACATAACCAAACAATCTGTTCTAATATCTTTAACCAAGAAACAATGACGTCATACTGAAAACAATGGATTCACAGTTGCCAAGACAGAAAGGCTCCTTGTCTTTAATATTCTGTAGATATTATTATATTCTGTTTGGTTAAAGAGCCATGATGGCATGATGATAACCTATTGCTTACTTTTCAGCTAAGCTGGACCCTGTAGATGATGGAATATGATGCCTGCCAGCTGTGACAGTTGCAGAGAAAGCTGTCATGACTCAGACAAACAGTTGGTTAGACTGATCTAACTCTTTTGGTTCCTTATGCAGCCTCTCTTTCATCTTCCAGGAGCAGAGACTCATCACCTTTCTACAGCGAGTTGTTGAACAAACATAAAAGTTTTCTCATCACTCACTGCTGTGCAAACTTTTCCTACTGCTGAGAAAAAAAAGAAACAAAAAGAGGAGGTTGCAAATTCCAAATTTGAAATATTCTTCCTACACACTTATGAGGTTGACACAAAGGGTTAGTGACTCTGAAGGATCATTTGATGGAAAATGTACATAGCTAAGGTGGGGGTTCCTAGAGGGGGCCAGATGAATACAAAGCCAGAAACCAAATATCTGCAGTTTGAGTTTTCTTTGTGCCATTAATAAAATCCAAATGTCCATTGGATTAATTACATATATCACAAAAAGAAAGAAGTGTTTGGAGACTCATGTTGTACTTTCATTCCTAATAATACTGCAGCTGATGGAAGAGGGTCTCAGGTCCATCAGGGAAGAACTTGCATGAAACTCTGGTGTAAGTACTGGTTGGATTGAGCAGATATTTGGTAAATGGAAACCTGTTATATTGTCTCTGCTTACTTCTGTACTTCTGCTTGTAATTTTTGCATTTTGTGGATGTTGTCTTATGCCACATGGAAGAGGTCTAATTATGTGAGTCACAGAGTGCTGTGACTCATCAGATGGCACTTGTTGATCTAAGATCTGCAAAGAATAATGTTCCTCTTTTAGAACCTGATGTTGATCCATTCACAGATTGTAAATATGCTTAGAAAACCTCCTAATCTCTGCTTAGCTCTGTACCCCAGTGATGTCTGTCACACAAAAACAGAGCCTGAATTTCCAATACAACATTATGATGATGTATATTGAATATCTTAAATGTCTCAGGAGGGAATTGTGATGGAAAATCAAGTATGATTAAATGTTAATGCTTGTGTTTTCTCTAGTTGTAATAGTAAATTGTGAAAGATGTTTTAAATGTTGTTCAGACTTTGTCTCATATCCATGTTTTGTCTTATAGTGTTTGCAAAACTGCTCCAAGGTCAGTTATTGTCTAACAGCAGATCATCCCACACTGTAGTGACCCAGAGTCACTTCATGCTCACAGGTGCTTATCAAAGTGCTGAAAAGGGAAAAGGTTTCTAGAAAAGCAGAAAAGGGCTGAGAGCAGTAGCCTGAGGGTGGAGAATGTTCTGTCCAGCAACACAAGGTTAGAAAACTAATGTGTGATGTATGAAGTTTAGAACTGCACTGGAAGCTCTGTTGATGTTCTTCTCTCTTCTAAGGTAATAAAACCCTAAAAGAGACTTGATGTGTCTAAGACCATATAATGTCATTTTTAACAGTAATAACAAAAAAACAGATATATTTGGTTTCCAGTCAGTTGAGAGACTTTACTGATTATAAAAACACATTTATTATCAGCTATTTATCTGTTAATAATATGAAGATAATGAGAAACTGTCTATTGTTGCTAAAAACCAGGAGTTCAGAGAGAAACATTACACTATTTTACTTTAATACTTTATCAATTAAACAGAAATATGAATGTAAGATCTGAAGGAATCAAACAAGACAAAGTCAAATCCAGGTGGAGGTGGAGGAGGTGGTTGAGTGTGGAGCAGAAGGAGTGGAGGAGTCTCAGTGTGTCTGCAGAGACTGTGTAGAAGGACAGAGCAGCAGCAGAGCAGATCCACTGCTGATCCAGATCCAGAGGATCACACAGGGATGATGGTGGACTTGACATTGTGTCTGACAGTGGAGCTGTTCTCAGAGCAGTTCAGACTGCAGCACTGAGAGTCATCTCCACTTCTTCTGATTCCTCTGTCAGTCACTGCTGGATGAAGCTCTCCTCTCCACTCTACCTCCCAGTAACATGGTCCAGTCAGAGCCTCTCTGCACACAACATGCTGCTGCTGCTGCAACATCTGCATCATCAGGACAAACATTATCCTGGTCATTTAATGACACTTTTACATCAGACATTAATATGATCTGACTCTATTTTGCTGGTCCATTATAGTCGGCCTCCACCTGTAGAGAGAATGAGACAGAACAGAGGAGATCAGTGATGTTTCCAGAGACTCACTTCATCATCTGTCAGTCAGCAGATGGTCTCTACAAAGACCACATGGTTACTAAATGTAACCATGGACTGACTCCAACCCTCTACTGACCTCAGAGTCTCCAGTCTACAGTGTGGACTCTCCACAAGATCAGACAGAAGCTTCACTCGTGAATCCTGCAGGTTGTTGGGGCTCAGGTCCAGTTCTCTCAGATGGGAGGGGTTGGACTTCAGAGCTGAGACCAGAGAATCACAGCTGATATCTGACAAGCTGCAGCTCTTTAATCTGAATAAAGAATCAAAGATGTAGATCAAATCATTAGTAATCAATCAGATTTGTCCTAATCAATGGTGTTTTCTCTAAAATGAGCAAAACTAAAAACTATTTTACTACTAAACTATTCAGAACAAAAACTATTTGAATCCCAAATTACAGATGATTTCATGAAAACTTGTGAAATAAAAACAATTTCTTCATGGACTGAAACATGGAAAAACAACAGTTTGGTTCTTTAAACATTTTGCAACACAATTAACAAGTTCAACAAACTCACCTCTATGAAAAAATACAACTGCTTTTATATGAACATCAATGATTACAGCTCACTGATATGAATTAAATCCAAAGAATATTGTTTTGTTGAGTTTATTTCAGTTTATTTTTGTGATAAATCTGAATTTAAATTCAAAGATGAACTCAACATTCTTTACAATGTATTGAGAAACATTAGTGAGAAATATGAATATTAATTTGACAGAAAAATGACACATGACTAAAAATAATTAGATGCAACAAAACCCAATATTTGTCTGACATTCCCCAAAATGTATTGATCATCTTTGGATCATCCAGGACTCTGCAGCCAAAGGTCTCATCCAATCTAAAACATGTGAACACGTTACTTCATCATGTTCAGTTGGAAATTCTTTTGGAAGTATTCAAAGCTCTGCATGGCCTTGCTCCTGCATAACTGGCCAATTTGAGCCTTTATGATGTTGCCTCCCTCATGCTGTGATCTACTTCAGCTGCTGAAGTTCAACTCAGAACCAGAACTGAGACTCTGGACTGAACTTCCCTTTCACATTCACCAACACAGTTTCATTGCAGAGTTAAACATGTGTCTCTTTAAGGTTGCAGATCCATTATAATGCAGCTTTTCACTGACTGTAAATTGATTTTAATAAGGATTTTATTGCTGTTCTAAACAGAGTTTGATTTTATTACTTTTATATTTAAAAAAAAAAGTTTTTTAGTATTTGGTTTAGTTTGGTATTATTGTCTTAAATACATGTAGGTTTATTATTAATACATTTACCTGAAACTGAAGAAAATATTTTTAGTCTGTTGATATAAGAAACATTTAACTTCAGTGTAATTGATTCATTAATGACAGTTGGGGACAAAACACATAAAATCTCCAACAGTATCAGTCAGTGAACTGACCTCAGAGTCTCCAGTCTACAGTGTGGACTCTCCAGAAAACCACACAGCAGCTTCACTCCTGAATCCTGGAGGTTGTTGAAGCTCAGGTCCAGTTCTCTCAGATGGGAGGGGTTGGACTTCAGAGCTGAGACCAGAGAATCACAGCTGATCTCTGACAAACTGCAGCTTATCAATCTGTATAAAGAATAAAAGATGTAAATTTAGAAACAAAGTTCCTGTTTGAAACCATCAAACACTGGACAGAGACAGAGAGGAGGAACTTTGTCCTCACACATTTGAAATGTCTCTAAGGTGGATCTCACAGCACAGCTGCTGTCATTCACCTGGATTTGGCTTCATGTGATCAGACAATGTAGTGATTGGAAAAAGATCCAGTTTGTCTGCAGCAACACGTTGGTTGTCCTCAACACACATTTGTCCTCCCTGCTCTCTCATGTGTCTCTCACATGTCTTCACACATGCAAAATATTTCCCATATGATGTAAAGCTGTCAATCATCTCCTGTTGCACTTGATAGTAGCTGTGGAATGTTTGGAGGATTTCTTTCCTTTTCTCTGCACCTTCCAATCCCACTCTGCTGCTCCTCTCTACATTTATTCCACTCAAATCAAACAGGATCAACTGTCTCTGCTTCTTGACACAGTTGGCAGTTGGATGCTTCTTCATTAGCTTCAGTCAACTATTTAGTGCTGTGTGTCCTGTTCTTAACCTGCTGATTCTTCTCTCCTCCTTCTATTTGCTCCAAGATGATTCTCTGTTGCTGCTTTATACAAGTGTCTTCAATTCTAAGTCTGACAATCAACTGTCATTTTCACATTTTTATATCAGATTTTTCTACTTTCAAATCAGAGTCGACACTTTCAAAACTTACTTTCAACCACTGAACAGTTTGAATGTGATTTGACCTCAGAAACATGAACCTGTCTGTAGTTTAGTGTCACCACAACTTTCACATCATATTAATCTCAGCACAC